>NC_057863.1:656304489-656986989 GCF_019393635.1 Dromiciops gliroides | reverse complement strand
GCGAGTGGACAGCCCGCGTGGTGCACCTCCTCAATGACCAGCACATGGTGAGGGTGTGGGTCTACAGTGGGGGTGGGACTGGGGCAGGCCTGGGCCCTGACCCACCCCCTCCACCCGTAGGGTGTGGTCACTGCTGCCGTCAGCCTCATCACCTGCCTCTGTAAGAAGAACCCAGAGGACTTCAAGACCTGTGTCTCCCTGGCCGTGTCTCGGCTGAGCAGGGTGAGCCGGCCCCCCCCCGGTGCCCCCCGCCCCCCCCCCCCCCCCGGTGCCCCCGCCTCGGCCCGAGCCCCTGCTCTCTTCACCTGAGGCTTTGTGGCCTGGCCAGGCGCTGCTCGTCAGGGACGGAGGCAGGAAGACAGCCTGAGCGGCCCCTGGTGTGCGGGTTGGCCCACCGCGGGCAGCTTGTGCCCAGCTGTCCGGAGCCGAGGCTGCTGTACCCGCACATTCCCCCTCCTAGGGACCGGTCTGGCACTGCCCCCCACCCCCCCACCCCCCAGGGTGAGCACTGACACCTCCCCAGAGGCCCTGCCTCGGGCTCTGAGAACAGCAGCCGCCAAGTGAGTATTTGAGCCCCAGATCAAGGGAAAGCTCGAAAAGCTGGAGGTGTGGCTCCCCCTCCCTCTCTGTATCTCCCCGCTCTATCCCTCCCCCGCCCCTCCTCTCCCCCCCATCTCCCCCTCCCTCTTCCCTCACTGCCCTGTCTCTGTGTCTGTCTCTTCCCCTCCCTCCTCCTCCTGCCCTTGCCTCTCCTGTCCTCTGCCCCCCCAGATTGTCTCCTCAGCCTCCACAGACCTCCAGGACTACACCTACTATTTTGTCCCTGCCCCGTGGCTATCCGTGAAGCTGCTGCGGCTACTGCAGTGTTACGCGCCGCCAGGTAGGCTCTGTTGGCAGAAAGCTCTGCCTGTTCTGGAGCAGCCTGGGCCTCTGCCTTCTGGCTGGGTGCCTCCTTTCCCTGAGGATGCTCAGGGACCAGTCCAGGGGCCTCACTCACCTGTTCAGTTCTTTTTTTTTGCGGGGCAGTGAGGGTTAAGTGACTTGCCCAGGGTCACACAGCTAGTAAAGTGTCAAGTGTCTGGGGTCGGATTTGAACTCAGGTCCTCCTGAATCCAAGGCTGGTGCTTTATCCACTGAACCACCTAGCAGCCCCTCACAACTGTAACGATTGGAATGACGCCAGCTGCTGGAGACTTACTGTAGAAGAGTTCTGCCCATGAAGCAAAGGTCTTTGAGGGCAAGACCAGGAGTCTTTTCTTTGGCGGCAGGAAGTGACGCGGGCGAGTGGGAGGAGGAAGGAAGAGACTGGCGCTCAGTCTCGGGGTCTTTCCTGAGGACTCTGGTGGAGAGGGGAGCTCGAAATGTGCTCTCCCTTTAATAGATAGGAATCTAGGCCTTTCTCTCTCTCTTTACCAAATTCTTATTCTCCTTAATAAATGCCTAAAAGTCTAACTCTTGCTAAAGCTTATAATTTATTGGCAACCACTCATTAGATATTTTAGACAGTTTAGCTAGAATTTTAGCCCTTAACACCTCTTTAGTTCTGAGCCCACCCGTCCAGTGGGAATCCTTCGGGGCAGTCGGTGGGTTGAGTGGCGTTGGGTCAGGGGTGTCATGCCTTGAGGCCAGCCCAGGGGAACATGGGGCCGGGCTGGGCCTTGATCCTGTCCCCTGTGGGCCCCAGAGGACGCGGCGGTGAAGGGGCGGCTGGTGGAGTGTCTGGAAACGGTCCTGAACAAGGCCCAGGAGCCCCCCAAGTCCAAGAAGGTGCAGCACTCCAACGCTAAGAACGCCGTGCTCTTCGAAACCATCAGTCTCATCATCCATTATGACAGGTCTGGGGGCTGCCCGGGCTGGGGGCTGGGGAAGGCCCGGCCGGGTTGGGCCGCTGCCCTCACCCTCTCCTCGGCCCCACAGTGAGCCCAACCTCCTGGTCCGCGCCTGCAACCAGCTGGGCCAGTTCCTGCAGCACCGCGAGACCAACCTGCGCTACCTGGCCCTGGAGAGCATGTGCACGCTGGCCAGCTCCGAGTTCTCCCATGAGGCCGTCAAGACCCACATCGACACGGTCATCAACGCCCTCAAGGTAACAGCCTGGGCCTCTGGCATGCCCGTGGGGCGGGGCGGGGCGGGGACCCACCCCCAAGCCCACCGTCTCCCCTCTGCCCCAGACGGAGCGCGATGTCAGCGTGAGGCAGCGGGCGGCCGACCTCCTCTATGCCATGTGTGACCGCAGCAACGCCAAGCAGATCGTGTCCGAGATGCTGCGCTACTTGGAGACGGCAGACTACGCCATCCGCGAGGAGATTGTGAGGCGCTGCCCGGTCTGGCGGGGAGCCCTGGGGCTGGAGGCTGGGGGGGCTGCTCAGCCACGGGCTCCCTGTCTCCTCCTCTGCAGGTGCTGAAGGTGGCCATCCTGGCCGAGAAGTACGCGGTGGACTATAGCTGGTACGTGGACACCATCCTCAACCTGATACGCATCGCGGGCGACTACGTGAGCGAGGAGGTGTGGTACCGCGTGCTCCAGATCGTCACCAACCGCGATGACGTGCAGGGCTACGCCGCCAAGACCGTCTTTGAGGTTAGACCCGTCCCCCTCGCCCTCGCACTGGCACCGCCAACCTGGACCCCTCCCTGAGCTGCGTCTTTCCTTCCCCAGGCTCTCCAGGCACCCGCCTGTCACGAGAACATGGTGAAGGTTGGTGGCTACATCCTTGGAGAATTTGGGAATCTCATTGCTGGTGACCCGCGCTCCAGGTGAGGGCTGCGGCCTGCAGGGCTGGGAGGGCACAGGTGCCAGGGCACGAGGGCCGGGAGTGGCAGTGCCCAGCGGGCCTCTCGCCCTGTGCCCACACAGCCCCCCCGTGCAGTTCTCCCTGCTGCATTCCAAGTTCCACCTGTGCAGTGTGGCCACCAGGGCGCTGCTGCTGTCCACCTACATCAAGTTCATCAACCTGTTTCCCGAGACGAAGGCCACCATCCAGGCCGTGCTGCGGGCCGGGTCCCAGCTGCGCAACGCCGACGTGGAGCTGCAGCAGCGCGCGGTCGAGTACCTCACCCTCAGCTCCATCGCCAGCACCGACGTCCTGGTCAGTGGGGCCGGCCTCTGTCTTTGGCCGGGAGGTGGGGGCGGGGGTGGCGCTAGTGGAGCGTAGCCTGGGTCCCCCATCTGGCCCGCCCAGCCTGATGCCCCTCTCTGCCCCCCAGGCCACTGTGCTGGAGGAGATGCCTCCTTTCCCTGAGAGGGAGTCGTCCATCCTCGCCAAGCTCAAGCGGAAGAAGGGCCCTGGGGCGGCCAGCACCCTGGATGATGGGCGCAGGGAGCCAGGGCCTGGGGGCGACGTGAACGGGGGTGTGGAGCCAGCCCCCAGTGCTGGGGTAGGAGTGGGCAGCTGCTATAGGGACTTGCAGTGAGGGCTGTGAGCTGGGGGGGGGGGGGCGGGGATGAGTAGTGAGCTGGGGGGGGATGGGCGGTGCAGGCAGAGCGGTGGGGGGCATGGGCCCCTGGCCGTGTTCCACAGGGACTCTGTCTTTTCAGTCTACACCTTCGCCCTCTGCCGACCTCCTGGGGCTGCGGGCGGCCCCTCCCCCTGCAGCCCCCCCAGCGCCCCCCAGTGGGGGCAGCCTCCTGGTGGACGTGTTCTCCGACAGCCCCGCAGGGGCCCCTCCCAGCCTGGGGCCCAGCCCCGAGGAAGCCTTCCTCAGGTAGGGGTAGCACCCACACCCCTCTCCAGGCTCGCCCCACCTGGCTCCTTGTCCTGCCCTGTGCTCAGCTTCTCTCCTCTCTGCCCGCTCCCTCCCTGGGATTGGACGGCCTAGTGAGCTGGAGCCTATTGGCCAATCAGGCCCCAGCAGCTGAGTAAGGGGGAAGGGGCAGGAGACCTGAGGGCCTGGGTAGGGGGGGAGTGGCAGGGGGGTGGCTGGTGCGGAGGGGGAGGTCCCGGGAGGTGGGGGGGCACCCCTGTCCCGTTGGGAGCATCTGTCTTCCTCTTCCCCGCCCCTCCCACCTCACCTCTCTTTCCACCCAGCCCGGCCGCCGAGGACCCTGGCGTCCCCATCGCCGAGGCGGATGAGCTTCTGAACAAGTGAGTGTTGGGGCTGGACAGGCGAGGCCTAGGCCCAGGCTCGGGCTGGTCCTCCCGTGACCCGCCCCTCTGCCCCCCCAGGTTTGTGTGTAAGAACAATGGGGTGCTGTTTGAGAACGCTCTGCTGCAGATCGGGGTCAAGTCGGAGTTCCGGCAGAACCTGGGTGTGTGAGCCTGGCGGGGCAGGGTGTTGGGCGAGGTGGGCGGGGGAGGGTGGCAGCCCCTGGAGCCGGAGCCGGGCTCAGGTGCCTTCTCTTCCCCAGGCCGCATGTATCTCTTCTATGGAAACAAGACCTCGGTCCAGTTCCAGAACTTCTGTCCCACCGTCACTCACCCCGGGGACCTCCAGACTCATATCCTCCCACTCAGGATTTGGGCCCAAGTCCGACCTCCACCTCTCCTGTCCCTCTCCTTAGACTCCAGTCTCTGGCCCCAGGCCCAAGCTTGGCCCCGCCCCCAGCCGACCCCGCCCTCCCCCCCTTGCTGCCTGCCCAGGTTTCTTTCCTTGACATTCTCTGGGCTGCACAGCTGGTGGTCCAGACCAAGCGGGTGCCCGGGCAGGTGGACGGAGGTGCCCAGGTGCAGCAGGTCCTCAACATCGAGTGTCTGAGGGACTTCCTCACACCCCCACTACTGACTGTGCGCTTCAGGTGAGGGGCCGGCCAGTGCCCGGGCTGCAGGGTGGGCTAGCCTTGGGGATGGGGCTGGGCCCGGTGCCCAGGCTGACCAGCAGTGCCCAGCCTGGGCTCTCCCCTGCCTTCTTCCTGCCCAGGTATGGGGGCGCTCCTCAGGCCCTCACTCTCAAGCTCCCAGTGACCATCAACAAGTTCTTCCAGCCCACTGAGATGGCCGCCCAGGATTTCTTCCAGCGCTGGAAGCAACTGAGCCTGTGAGGGAGGGGGCTGCGCAGGATGGGGGGGGGGGGGGAACGGGACACAGGCATGTGTGCAGCCCAGAGCCGGCCCCATTGGGGGCTTAGCCTGGTTTCTGACTCCCACCATCTCCAGACCCCAGCAGGAGGCCCAGAAAATCTTCCCAGCCAGTCACCCCATGGATTCGGAGGTGACCAAGGCCAAGGTGAGGGAACAGGGTCCCCTGGGGTCAGGAGGGGCTCGGGGCTCGAGCCTGGGAGCCGCTCCGCATCTGTCTCCTTTGCCTCACAGCTCCTGGGCTTTGGCTCAGCCCTGCTGGACAACGTGGATCCCAACCCTGAAAACTACGTGGGCGCCGGGATCGTGCAGACCAAGGCCCTGCAGGTGGGCTGCCTGCTGAGGCTGGAGCCCAACGCCCAGGCCCAGGTGAGGACACACCGAGTCCTTGTGCTCTCCTCTGCCCCTGACCCTTGACCCCTGACCCCGGCTCCCCACTCCTTGTCTCTCCTGGCCTTAGATGTACCGCCTGACTCTCCGGACCAGCAAGGAGAGTGTCTCCCGTCACCTGTGCGAGCTGTTGGCCGAGCAGTTCTGACCTGGGACCCTGCGCACCCCAGCCCCACCCCAGCCCCGGGGATAGGGCTCAGAGCTCCAGGGACAATGGCACCTGGAGGGAGACCCGGCCTCTGGGCAGGGGCGCCTGGCCCCCCGCCCTTTTGTACCTATTTTTTGATCTGCTGCTGTTTACAGTGTCGGGGCCCCCTTCCCTGAAGCACAGAGGGGAGGGGGCCTGGGCCGTCCCCTTCTCTGCCCTGCCCCCAGCCCACTGTGTATCAATGTGAGCGAATAAAGAGACGTGCCGCTGGTTCAGGGGCAGGCCGGGTCCTTTATTGGGGGCTTAGAGGAACAGCCTAAGAGCATGCAGGGTCCGAGTGGCCAGACCCCGTAGGGCGTGGGTCGGGCTCTGGGGACTCACCAGCAGCAGGAGGCGCCGGGGCCCTGCCTGCACCGCTACCAGCCTGAGCCCGGCCCCAGGATCCTCCCCGCCCTCTGGGGCTGCCCCAGACACCATGTAGCAGGCCCGGGGAACCTCCGCTGCACACCCCTGCTCCTTGGCCTTTTCCTCTGCTGACCCTGCCTCTGGGGAGAAAGGGAAATGTTGGCTAGGGATTTGGGGCTCCCCCCTCCCTCCCCTCCCCAGGAAGCCTCCAGCCTGGCTGACCTGAGGGAAAGTGGGTGGCAGTGACCAGCACATAGAAAGAGCGTAGGAGGCGCCGGCGGGTACTGGGAGAAGGACCTGGGGGCAGGAGAGAGGACTTGGAGGCTGCTGCTTCCCTCCCCCCGCCCCGCACCCCCTCCCACACCACACTTGGTCATCCTGTCGCTCACCCTCCTTTCCACCAAGGTCCACTGTGAAGAGGCCACGTTTCTGCTCCAGGTGCAGGAGGAGGAGCCTGGTAGGGGAGACCCTGTTAGCTCCTGGTCTGGGGAAGGTGTAAGCCATGCAGGTCCTGGCTCCCCTCTCACTTACCCCAGGATGTCAGGGTGCAGGGGGAAGCTTGCAGGAATCCCCCTGGGTGCCAGGGCCAGGCAAGCCCTCAGCGGCTCCAGCACCGGCTGCCACCAGCGTTCTAGGACCTGGACGGACATGGGAGGAGAGTCAAGGCTGGCATGCCTCTGCCCAGGGCCCCTTGGTGACTGGGGAGGCTCACTGGTGGCCGGGGGGGGGGGGGGGGGCCCTGGGGGCTGGGGGCTCACCTGAAGCTCCACCTGGCTCAAAGGGGGCTGAGGCCCACACAGCACACACAGCTCCAGGCCAGGCAGCAGCATCAGTGTCAGGAGCCGGTGGGGTACCTGGCAGAAGGGAGGCTTAGGAGCTGAGGGCAGGGAGAAGCCCCCCAGGCCCCTCCCCGGGGTCCGCCCTGCCACTACTCACCGTGGGGCTCCCGTGGGGCAGGTAGACGGGGTAATCTCGAGCGGCCTGGGGAGGGAGGGTGCCCACGAGCCAGGGCAGCAACACCGCCTCCGGGGCCCCCAGGCGCCACCAGCCCTCTGTCCCGGCCGCCACCCGGCCGCCGGCCACCAGGCTGGCAAAGACGCTGCCCACCTCCTCGGCGAAGCCCGACAGGGCCTCCTGCGGGGGCAGAAGCCAGAATCAGCGTGGGTCGGGGGTCCCCCCTCCCCCAGTCCTCCCGGGCCCAGGGGCTGACCTGCAGCAGTGGCCCCTCTGTGGGGACGATGCAGTCCACGCACTGGGTCAGGTCCCCCGCCAGCTCCGTGTCCGCCAGGAGGCTGTCAATGAGGCCATAAGTGGCCTGGAGAGAGAAGCAAGCAGAGCCTGGGGTGCCAGCCCCGGCCACGCGCCCCCCTCCCCTGCACCCCCGGCCCCGCTCACCCTCAGGTCCTTCTTCAGCCTCTCCACGTTGCGGATTTGGGTCAACTCTTCAAGGCCAACCAGCAGGACCTAGGGACAGACATTGTGGGGGCCTGGCCACGGCGGAGGGGGGTCCGCGCCCGGCCGGCCGCCTCTCACCATGGCCCCAAACACCAGCTCCAGCAGCCGCTCCAGTCTGAGCTCCGCAGACCCAAGCTCTGAAGACAGGACGATGAGCGTGACGCTGGAAGAGGGAAGGGTCAGGCGGGGTCAGGGGCCCTGCAGCCCCCGTCCGCAGTGCGGGTGCTTATTACAGGCGGGGAAACTGAGGCGCACAGCCCACCTGTCGTGGAAAGTCTTCCACACCACGGCCGTGTCCTCGGTGCGCGCGGACCGCAGCGTCACGTCCAGGTTCTGGCCAAACATGTGCACGCCATTGAGGGAGCCGATGACGGAGAAGGGCAGCTGGAAGTGGGCACAGGGTCAGGACCAGAGAGCCCTATGCCCGGGAGAACTACAGCTCCCGGCAGGCCCTGCGCCAGGGGCCGGCGGTCCCAAGCCCAGGGCGAGCGGACGCTGCCGGGAGGTGTAGTTCTTTCCCCTCTCACCCTCTTCCTGCAACCGCCAGGGGCCCCACCTGCTGCCGGGAGGGGGCGCCCCCGCGGCTGCTCCGGCAGAACAAGGGAACTCCGCTGGAGGCGGCGAGACAGAGTAGGTGCAAAGCGCTCGCGGCGCCCTCCTCCGCCATGCCGGCCCCCCGGGGCGGCCGAGGATTCGTGTAGGAACCAGCCACGCGCGCTCCGGTCCGCGGGGACGACGTTGTCCACTCTGCTCCAGGAGAACGGTCCCGTTTCCGCCTGCAGGCCGGAAGTGCTCGCGCCCCTATCAAAGATGGCCGCAATTCAATCCCGCTACGCTTTCTCCCGCCAGAAGTGTATGTGCCCCTATTAAAGATGGCGGAGGTCCGGACCTTGCTCCACAGTGGTCTCGGGACGATGGAGCCCTCTTAGCAGGCTGCTCCACTTTCGCCCACCCGTCGGAAGTGCGCGCGCCCCTATCAAAGATGGCGCCGGCCGGGATTCACAGGGCCGAAAGTACTGAGCATGGAAACGCTCTGGAGTCGGTTGCTCTGCGGGGAGCTGAGCTCCCTCCCCGGCTGTCCCTGTTTGCTGGGCTCTTCTTGCCTCCTTAACCCCTAGCCATTAATTCCTGATCTTACCGTCTCAAGTCGCGGCGCTGGTTCAAAGATGACTGCGGCTTCAGGGGTTGCCTGGCAACCAGCCTCCTCTTGGCTGCTGGTGACGTCATCGGCGCGCAGGATAGTCCATTCCTTCCGGCCTGCGGCGCGAGTCTGGCCGGGCCGGGTCGGCGCCCTCGGGCTCCCTATTGTCCTTGTTCTCATTTTTAAAATAAAAGCCTTTATTAAGCGCTATGCAAAGCACTGTGCTAAGGGCGGGCGATATAGATACAAGAAGTAAAAGTGTCTCTGCTCTCTTCATCATGGGATGGAAAGGTCTCGTGAAACTCGGGGTGCATTTGCAAAGCTGGTGGTAATGCCTCCAATCCAATCTAAAATCCTATTTTTCTGATTTGAAAGTGCCAAGGGCTTTGTCAGCAAGAACTTTGCATTCTTGGTTGAGATTGAAGCCCAGAGTCCACTAAGAGATCCCTTTCCTGGAAGCTGTGTGATTCTGGGTACAGAGCTGCCTCTCCCTTGACCCCCCAATCACCGTGTCCTGGGAATGACTCCAGGATTTTTACTTAATTTTGGACTTGAGACTTTTTACCCCTTCAAATCCCCCATGCACGCTTGAACACCCCCCCCCAAATCCTGAAAGGCTGAGGGGTCCAGAGCTTTGGGAAAGGATCCCCATTTCTGAATGGGTCCTCTGGCCCATGGTGGTGTTTGTTATGCACAATTTAGTAATCCTGTTAAAAATGAGATGGTTAATGAATATATAAACCACCTAGAATTGATGGAGCTGCCTCATTATCCAAAAGAATCTTAGGAAACCTTGGATTACTGAGATCAAAATGCCCTCCAACTGAACAAGTGGGTGTCAAGCAAACCCCAGAGTTATTTGGGGTGTTGCATACCATTTGCCTCTTCAAGTGTCTGGGAGTTTATAGGTATCAGATAAGCTCCCATCTACTGTGACTTCTTTCCCCAGGGTAATTGGCAGATTTTATGGCTTTCTAAAGAACAGTTCTGTCTGCTGTAGCCATCCTGTTTTCCTCCCCAGTATTTGTGAAAACATCTGGGTAGCCTTATCTGTGACAACCCCCTTTTGAATCATACTCTTGTATTGTCTGCTTTTAAGTTGAACCGTCAAACCTATTTGTATCATGCTAATGGAACTGATAACATCCTGTGCTAACAAGCCGGGAAAACTGAAAGTTAGTCTGGGTGTGACCTAAAACTCGGATGACCAAGGTCTGTAACTAGTGAGCAAAAAATGCTTAAATACTTTTACTAACAAAGGGGTTTTGAGCTCCTTCTTTGAAAGGATTATCTGCATGTACAGGCAGGTTTGCTAACGGGACTATAAACTGGTGCTGTTTTCCTAACTTCTCTCTGATCTGTTCTGTGAATTTCTCACTCTGTTTTTCATAGGAGACAATTATACAAATATCTTTTCCCACAGTGGTAGTGGGCACTCTACTTTTCTGTTTTCTCTGGCCAAGAATCTAATGGTAAAGGGAACTTGACTGGCTAAGACCAGACCAGGAGCCACTGACTGAGGAGAGGGTTTTATTCATCCTAGGGTCATTATCAGATGTTTTCCCAGGGCTGGGGTGATACCTGTAGGCCCAGGGCAGCTAAGCTGGTTCCTGGCCTGGGCCCATTGCCCCAGAATGTGCTATTTTCCCTTGTTTCCTTCTTGCTGGAGTGGAGGTCCTTGGGTTCAGGGGGAGCCAGCGGCCACCCAATATTAATCAGGAGTACATCTCATGAAGTGATCTCCCTTCCCTCCTCCCTCTATCCCCTTCTTCAAGAAAGTTTTCTTATTCTTCAGCTAGGTGATGCAGTAGCAAAAATGCTGGGTCAGGGGTCAGGAAGATCTGAGTTCAAATACAGCCTCAGGTACTTCCTGTGTGACTTGAGGCAAATCCCTTAACTCTAGTCTGCTTCAGTTTCTTTAACTGGGATATGAAGGTAATAATGACACCTTCTTCTCAGGGTTTTGTGGGGATCAGAAGTTATGTTTGTAAAGTGCTTTAACACAGTGCTTGGCATACCAGAGGCACTCAATAAATGCTTGTTTCCACCCCCTCCCCTCTACATTTTCTCTAGCAGATTGCCTTCACTACCAACCCCTATCTCTCTAATCTTCAGTCTCTTCCTATCTGCTGGTTTCTTCTCTTATGCCTATAAATCCAAAGTTTTCCCCTTAAACTAATTCAATGAACATTTATTAAGCACCTACTTTGAGTCAGGCACTGTGCTAAATTCTGGGAATACAAAAAGAGGCAAAAGACAATTCTCCCATCAAGTTGCTTTGGATGCCAAACAGAGCATGTTGCATGTACTCCTGGAGGCTAAAGGAATCTGTTGTGGAGGGAGGAAGGAAGGGAGAGAGAGAGAGAGAGAGAGAGAGAGAGAGAGAGAGAGAGAGAGAGAGAGAGAGATTGTGTGACCTGAGATTTAGAATAATCAATCATCACTGGTGTATGAATGGAGGATGGACTGGAGTGGGGAGAGTGCCAAGGCAGGCAGACCCAACAGCAGCTATTGCCATAGTCCAGGTGTGAGGTGATGAGGGTCTGCACCAGGGTGGGGGCAGGTACAGGACAGATTAGAGATGTTCCATAGGTGAAATCCGACCGGTCTTGCCATCAGCTTGGGGGGCAGGGGAAGACAAGCTGGGAACCTGAGGGACTGGGAGGATGGTGGCACCATCTACAGTAATAGGTGTTGCACGTGGAAGGTGAAATGTCTGAGGAAACAGGTTCAAGCTTCTGAGAAATTCAGTTTATTGAGCAATGCATAGCAATTTCTCAACAAATTGGGACTAACAACCTTCCTCAATGTTGGTACTGGACCCTGAAAACAGAGGGAAACAGATTTTTCTATATTAAAAACAATTAATCTAATAAAACCAATTAATTAAAAGGAAACCATTCACCAGGATGCAACATTAGGTAATCTGATTTCTAATTGGAGGAAAGATTAAGTTAGGAGGGGGAGAGTGAACAAGTGCAATTCCCTGAAATCAGAAAAAGAGGTATTCCTCTCCATCCAAGTATTTGTATACAATCAAGGGAATATAGAAACAATAACAGATTTATCAGTATGAGGCAAGTTTTCAGATCGGACGTTGCTTGAGATAGACAGTTGTGAAAAAAACTCCTTGCATCAATTTTTGGGTCTGACTGAGTCAGCATAACCCAGGTCCTTGGTTAAGGGTCTCTAAGCAGAAGGGAGAGGTGGTCCAGTTTCCTGGCTGTGCAGGGATAGGTTCCAATGATGCAATAAGGTTTTCTCCCAATTCCTGCATTCTAATAGTTTTCTCATGAGACAGAAATTCGTCTAGACCCATAATTGAATAGAAAGGGAACTGAGCTGATTCCAGAGCTGAGTCACGAGATGGAGTGAATGGTTCACAGTGCACTGCCCTAATCCTATCATAGGGTGTGGAGGAGCAGGAATGGGGGAGGTTTTAGGGGGAAAGATAATGAGTTTTATTTTGGACATATTGAGTTTAAGATGTCTACTGGACCTCTAGTAATAGATGTCTGAAAGGCAGTTGGAGATGTGAGATTGCAGGTCAGCGGAGATATTGGGGCAGAAAAGGTAGATTTGAGAATCATCGGCATAAAGATGGGAGCTCATGAAATCATCAAGGGAAGTAGTATCGAGAATAGAATCACGAGGGACACCTATAGTTAGAGGGTGTAATCTGGAAGAGGATCCAACAAAAGAGACGGAGAAAGAGGGGTCAAATAGGTAAAAGGAAAACCAGGATGCAGTGGTGTCCTGAAAACCTAGAGAGAGTGCTCAACTGTGTCAAAGGCTGCAGAGGTTGAGGAGAATGAGAGTTGAGAAAAACCATTGGATTAGACAGCTAAGAGACCATTAGTAATTGGGGAGAGAAGTTTGGTGGAATGATACAGTTGGAAGCCAGACTGTAAGGGATTACAAAGAGAGTGAGAGGAGAGAAAAGTGGAAACAACTATTGCAGATGGCCTTTTCAAGTTTTGCTGCAAAGGGCAGAAGGGATAATGGATGAGAGCAGGGATGGATCAAGTGAGGGTTTTTTTCAGGAGAGGAAAGACATGGTATGTTTATGAGCAGTAGGAAATGACTCAGTAGAGAGAGATTGAAAATACATGAAAGAGTGAAGATGACAGAGGGGACAATCTGTTGGAGGAGACGGGATGGAATGGGATTACTTGAAAAAGAAGAGGGGTTAGCCTTAATAAAGAGTAAGGCCACTTTATCATGTGAGGTGGAGATGGGTGGGCAGGAGGAGAGAGGCAGAAGGCACCTGAGTGATAGATGAGAAAGAAGGAAGAAGTGGCTCAATTATGTAGGCAAAAAGGGCAAGGCATTCAAGAGAGGACGGTGTAGAGTTGAATTGGTTCATCAAGAACTCAAATGTGGCTAGTGCAGGGGAGAGAGCCTAGGAGAAACTTGGAGGGCCAAGGGATAAGAAGTCACCGTGAGGATAAAGAATAAGGGTTATGTAAAGGAAGGCAGGAGAGGTGGAAAGCCAATAGACTGGTCAGATCATGGGATTTTGGAATTCTTGAATATTGAAGTGATCTGTTTGTGGGTGCTGGAAGGTGAAGAGTATGACCATCTTTGTGTGTGGCTGCGGTGGGGTGGAGTTAATGGAACTACTCTAGGTATCCTTAAAAGGCTCTCAATAGAGCCCATCTTTCTTACCAGCCATTGTCCCAAAGCTCTCTTTTCCTATTTGTCTAAACTTGTAAAAGCTGTCTACAGATCTCTCCCCGAATTGACAGATGATCTTTTCATGACTCAATCTTATGGCCTCCTCTCAGTGCTCAACCTTTGTAACCTCTTTCCTGGACCTCCTTGATAATGTCATGGGTTATTTTCTTTGTGCAGATTATTTTTCAGATAACTGGATTCCCGAAGACATCTTAAACTCAATATGTCCAAAACCGAACTCTATCTCCCCCTCTCTCAACCTCACCCTCTTCCTAACTTGCCTATTACAGTTCAGAGTTCTATCATCCTCCTAAGGACCCAGGCTTGCAAAATCCTTGAACCCAGACACCCCCCCTCCCCCCACCCCCCCCACCCCCCCCGCCGTGAGTCTTATTTTCTCTCCTTCTGGGTGGGGCCAGCGGGAGGTGGGGAGTCAGGCTAACTGGGAACTTCAGAAATCCGGACAATTCCATTCATGGCTAACAGGCGGGAGAAAGGGAAGCCTAGATGGAGACAGATGATGAGGGCCAAGTTTTTGTGTCCAGGGAAGTCAGAGGTAGGCTGGCCAGTAGAGGAGGGTGCTCCCTGGTGCTGAGTGGAGGAGCAAATTCCCAAGCCACTGCCTTCGGCCTAGAGAGAATTGGAGGATGGCGTTGCCTAGCAACTGTCCCCAGACTGTAGAATACGTGAGATGTACTGTTGCCTAGCAACTGATAAGTCGTATGCGCTCCGGAGAACATCCGCCCCATCCAAGGTGGCTGAGGGAGGATGCGTTGCTGAGGAACCATCTTCCTCGGCGAGACTCTCCCAGGTTTTGGAAAACAACGCGAGATGAGACGTTGCCAAGCGACCGCCGCCTGGGCGTGCTTCTTCGGTGAGCATCCGCCCCGCTCAAATATGGCGACCGGCGAGTTGTGCCGTCACCCAGCAACCGTTTACGTCACCGGCCGCACCTCTCGGCGATTGGCTCATTGGGCCCAGCCTCCGCTCGGCCCGCCCCGCACCAACATGGCCGCCACGCCTGCGTCATCAGGGGCGCGCCAGGAGCGGCGTCGCCTCGTCGAGGGTGCTGTGAGGGCGGCTGTGGCTTCGGCAGGAGGGGATCGAGGCGGTGGGAGCGGAGGCAGCCGAGCGGGGCTCGGGATGGTGCCCGGGGCCGAGGGCCCGGCCCGCGCAGGCGGCCTGGTGGCCGATGTAGTCTTCGTCATCGAGGGCACGGCCAACCTGGGACCCTACTTCGAGGGGCTGCGGAAGCACTACCTGCTGCCGGCTATCGAGTGCGTGCGCGTGCGTGTGTGTGCGTGTGTGTGTGTGTGTGTGTGTGTGTGCGCGCGCGCGCGCGAGACCCCGTCGGGACCCCTGACCCCCACCTCCCCGCGTGCCGTCTGGGACCCCTGACCCAGCTTCAGCGTAGCCCTGACCCCGCCCACTTCTCTTTCCCCAGGTACTTCAATGGGGGCCCCCCAGCAGAGACCGACTTTGGAGGAGACGTGAGAAAGGGGCCCTGGAGGGAGGAGGGAGGCCGGGGGAAGGCTCTGGCCTGGGTGGGTGGGTGGGTCTGCTGGTACTCAAGGCCCTGGAGGGACGGGGTCCTTGGCCATACTATCCCCTGACCCTTTAGGTCCTGGGGGGGCGGAGCCTGGGCTGGAGGCGGGGCTTGGTCCAGCCTTCCTTGGGGAGGTGAGCACGCCAGCTGCCCCCTTCTCTTCCGTCTGCAGTATGGGGGCACCCAGTACAGCCTGGTTGTGTTCAACACTGTGGACTGCGCCCCCGAGTCCTACGTCCAGTGCCACGCGCCCACCAGCAGTGCTTATGAGTTTGTCACGTGGCTGGACGGCATCCAGTGAGTGCCAGGGCCGGGGCTGTGGCTGGGGGGTCGGTGAGGGGGGTGGGCCAGGGTCTGGAGCCCATCCTGGCCTCCCTGTCCCCACAGGTTCATGGGTGGGGGCGGCGAGAGCTGCAGCCTCATCGCAGAGGGACTGAGCACGGCCCTGCAGCTCTTCGATGACTTCAAGAAGATGCGGGAACAGATGTGAGCCAGGGTCCGGGGCTGGCAGGGCGGCCTGGGCCCCCCTCCCCCTTGCTGAGCCCTCCATCCCCCTCTCCTCAGTGGCCAGACACACCGGGTCTGCCTTCTCATCTGCAACTCGCCCCCATACCTGCTGCCGGCCGTGGAGAGCACCACCTACTCGGGCTACACCACCGAGAGCCTGGTGCAGAAGATTGGCGAGGTGGGCCAGCAGGCCGGCCCTGTCGGGCGGGGGCTGGGCACTGGGTTTGTGGGGCCCAATCTGAGGGGCTCCTCTGTCCCACAGCGCGGCATCCACTTCTCCATCGTGTCCCCCCGAAAGCTGCCAGCCTTGCGGCTCCTGTTTGAGAAGGCAGCACCCCCTGCCATGCTGGAGACGCAGCCCGCAGATGTGAGCCAGGACCCTCGGCATATGGTGCTGGTGCGAGGCCTCGTGCTGCCGGGTGGGTGTCAGGGACTTGGGACCGCATCTGTGCTTTGCTGTGCCCCCAGAGGCGGGGCGGGCCATCAGCACCATATGGGTGCCCAGGGGCTCAGCTCCTTGGGGAGCGGCCAGAAGGGGAGCAAAGAGGGGATGGGGCTGGGAGGATGATGAAGGATGGCTCCTGGCCTGGCCCAGCAGCTCAGTGCTTGGGGGAGGCCGCCTCGCTTCCCTCCCGCTCCCTGACCTCACCTCTCATCCCTTCTGCCCCTTGTGTTTTCATCTCCTCTCTGCCACTCCCTGGCCCGGCCTCTCCTAGTCGGTGGAGGTTCCGGGCCCGGCCCCCTCCAGCCCAAGCAACCGGTTCCCCTGCCTCCAGCACCACCTGCTGGCACCTCACTCTCTGCAGCGCCCCCCCAGCCGCTGCCTCCGGTCTCCCAGCCTTACCAGGTACAGCCTCCTTGTCCAGCCTGCCCCCGCTTTGGGACCCGGTCATCAGGGACATAGGGGCAAAGGGGGAGGGCTTCCGGCAGCCAGGGCTGGAGGATGGGAGAGCCTAGGGGTGGCTGTGTGGTCCCCCTTCCAGGTGGCCAGTAACCTCAGCGCTGCCCAGGTGGCTGCCCAGAATGCTGTGGAAGATGCCAAGAGACAGAAGGCAGGACTGGGCCCTCGCTGTGAGTGTGGGGAGGGGGCTGGGGAGGGTAGAGGGGGGTCCTCCGTGGGCAGGGGCCCTGGCTCTGCAGCTTCTTGTTTCTCTTGGCAGTCTCGCCCATCAACCCTTTGCAGGCTGCTGCCCCGGGAGTGGGGCCCCCCTTCAGCCAGGCTCCGGCCCCTCCGCTACCTCCTGGCCCCCCTGGGGCCCCCAAGCTGCCTCCTGCTTCCCAGCCCAGCCTGGTAGCAGCCGTGGCCCCTGGGGCTGGGCTGGCCCCTCCCACCCAGCCTGGAGGCCCCCCCATGGTATGTGCTTTCTCTGTATCTGCTCCCCCAAAGGCTTCTGGGGAATATCCCACAAGCCTCTTCTCGCCTTTCGAGCCCTCTGCCCCCCCTCCCGGCTCTGTGGCTGATGCTTCTTTGTCTCCCGTGGGCAGGCTGGTCCTGTGGCTGCAGCAGGGGTGAGTGGCCCAAACCCAGCTCAGCTGGGAGGCCCCGCCCTTGGGGCAGGGCAGCAGTCTGTCACCAATAAGGTCCTGGCCTGGAGTGGTGTCCTCGAGTGGCAGGAGGTAGGGTTTCGGGGAGAGGGTGGCAAGGCTGATGGATGGGGAGGAGGTGGGGGGGGGGCTGCGGGGGAGGATGGGACCCCGTGACACTCCCTCCCCCTCCCAGAAGCCCAAACCCGCCTCGGTGGACGCCAAC
The DNA here is from genome assembly GCF_019393635.1 of Dromiciops gliroides. Lineage (NCBI taxonomy): Eukaryota > Metazoa > Chordata > Mammalia > Microbiotheria > Microbiotheriidae > Dromiciops > Dromiciops gliroides. The sequence goes on along the minus strand of NC_057863.1, from coordinate 656,969,956 downwards.
ACGAAGCTGACAAGGTCCCTGCCTTGCCAGGTCTATGTGAACCAGGGAGAGAACCTGTGAGTATTGTGCTGGGCTGGGGGGTGCAGTGGAGGTTGGGGGGGGGGGCAAAGACCCTCATTCTGCTCTGACCTCTGCAGGAAGACGGAGCAGTGGCCCCAGAAGCTGATCATGCAACTTATCCCACAGCAGCTGCTGGTGAGAAGGGCCTGCCCACCCCCCCTACCCCTCCTGCCAGCCACAGCCCTATCCCAGGCTCCCCATGGCCACCTCCTGCTCCCCCCATCCATCCCTGCCCCGCATCCTTGCCCCCCGCCCCTCCAGCTGCCCGTCTGTCCTTGTCCTCTCTGTGCAGACCACACTGGGGCCCCTATTCAGGAACTCGAGAATGGTTCAGTTTCATTTCACCAACAAGGACCTAGAATCCCTCAAAGGCCTTTACCGCATCATGGGCAACGGCTTTGTGAGTGTGCCAGCGGGGGTGGGGCTGGGTGGGGGTGGACGGGGCCTCTGCCCTGGGCCGCCCTGAGCCCCTGCTCCCCCTCGCCCTAGGCCGGCTGCGTCCACTTCCACCACACGGCGCCCTGTGAGGTGCGTGTCCTCATGCTCCTCTACTCCTCCAAGAAGAAGATCTTCATGGGGCTCATCCCCAACGACCAGAGCGGCTTTGTCAATGGCATCCGCCAGGTCATCACCAACCACAAGCAGGTGCAGCAGCAGAAACTGGAGCAGCTGCAGCAGCAGCCGCCGCCGCCTCGGGGGGTGAGTATGGTGGGAGCCTGCGCTGAGCCCCCGGGGTGCTGCCCAGGCCCAGCTCCTGAAGTCTTTCCTTCTCCCTGCAGATGGGGGGACCACAGGCCCCCCCGGGACTCGGCCCCCTCCTAGAGGAGCAGCAGCGGCCCCCCCAGAGCCTGGTGAGGCCCGGGCAGGGATGGGGGGGCGGGGTGGGGCCCCCACTCCAGCTCGGAGCAGGGCCTCATCTTTCTGTGCCTTTCTAGCTCCAGCTCCGCCAGCCACAGCCGCAGCCCCCAGGAGGGGTAGGAGTAGGGGTGACTGGGACAGGTGGACAACCTCAGCCTCCCCAAGGCCCTGCCCAGCCTCCACCAGGGGGGCCCCCTCCCGGAGCTCCCCCTCCCGGGGCTCCCCCTCCTGGGCCTCTCCTGCGGCCCCAGAACCCGGGTGCCAACCCCCAGCTTCGGAGCCTCCTGCTGAACCCGCCACCCCCCCCACCAGTGAGGGCACTAGGGGGGGACGTTAGGGACTGGCCAGGGTTGGGGGAGGGGTGCATGGAGACCAGAGGGTCAGGAGGGGTGGATGGTGGGGCAGCCTTGGGCAGTGGTCTGGGGAAGGCCACAGTACAGCACCGAGCTTCTCTCCCCTTCTCTTCTAGCCCCAGGCTGGGGGACCACCACCCCAGGCTTCCCTTCACCACCTCCAGCCTCCAGGGGCCCCAACCCTGCTGCCTCCCCCACACCAGGGTTTGGGCCAGCCACCCTTGGGCCCTCCTTTGCTGCACCCCCCACCTACTCAGCCTTGGCCTGGACAGATGCCCCCACGGGCCCCTCTACCAGGTGTGCATATGGGGGATCCTCAGGCTTGGTAGTGGGGAAGCTTTGTTGGGTATTGTTGGGGGGCTTGGGTCTTGGGGAGTCAGTCTGACCCCCCCCTTTTTCCTTTGCTCAGGTCAGATGTTATTGAGTGGAGGCCCCAGGGGCCCGGTCCCCCAGCCTGGCCTGCAGCCGCCCAGTGTCATGGAGGAGGATATCTTGATGGACCTCATCTGAGACTGTTCCGCACCCCAATAAAACTTCCTCCTTCCCAGCCTCCTATCTGGGCACTGTCTTGACAGGAGGAAGACCAAGGAAGCCTTTTGCCGCTCCTCCCCCACGGGTGGGCAGACACACAAGGGAGGTGCTGGAAAAATAACATTTATTGAGGCTGAAGGGGGGCTCAACCCTCTGAGAACTGGCGGTACAGAGTTTCGTGCCGGGCGTCTGAGAAACGCGGTCGGAACGGGATCTCCAGGATCTGTGAGAAGCCCTCCGTCAGAGAGGGTGCCACAAACTGCTTCCTGGAGAGGAGGAGATGGCTCAGACCAGGGCCTCCATCTCCCTCTCCCCAGAGGCACCAAGTCCAGCCTCTGCCCCGAGATTACCTGTAGCTGAACATGACCATGTCAGACACTGAAGGGTGTGGGGTGCCAATCATCTCTCGGAACTGGGGGGAGAAGTCAAAGGGTCATGAGATCAGAAGGTTGGGGGGGTCAGAGACCAGGATCACAACCAGACGCCAGCTCTCCCTCCTTACCCGGTTGTTGTGCCGGGCCAAATCCAGTGAAGCAGTGAAATGGAAACATCTACAGGGGACCCTGGCGTCCTTGGCACATGAAATATACCTGCCAGAGTCAGGAAAGGGACAACTGATGGCTCTGGTCCTCTCCGGTCCTGCCCCAACCCCTAACCCCCATCCCCAGCCCCCCAGCCTCTTTGGTACCTGGCCCGGCTTATAGGGTCAGGGTTAGTGTTGTCCACCACAGCACGGCCCCCGGCCTTCAGGGCCTCTGTGCACACAGCCACGCATTTCTGCCAAGAGCCCAGAGTGTCCTAGGGGTGTACAGACAGACTGAGCCTGGGGCCTCAACTTGGAGCCCTGGCCTCCCCCCACTTTAACTAGCTGGGGACAAGCAGATAAAGCCCTTTGCCTCAGGTGTCCTGGAAGTGGGATGTGGTAGACCGCCCACCCAGCCCTGGCCGTACCCGGTTTGCATAGACGTAGCCAGCTGATACCAAATGTTCCTGGAGAAAAGTCGATTTCCCAGCTGTGGGAGGGGATGGGCACAGAAGTCAGGTGTGGGTGGGTCTAGGAAGGGGTGACAGGACGTGTGTGTGTGTGTGTGTGTGTGTGTGTGTGTGTTTGGGGGGGGGGGCGGGTTAATGGGAGTCACAGGCTGCCTCACCTGCAGGGAAGCCAACAGCAACGACTATCTCAGGGCCATGGCTCACAAGAGGCCCGGTGGGGGGCAGGCAGATTGGCCCTGTGGGGCTCAGAGTTCTCTGGAGGAAATGGAGGAGGTATGAGGCCAGGCCCACCAAGGGCTCCCTGGTGTAAGCCCCCTCCCATCCAGAGCTCCCCAAACCTCACCGGGTCAAAGTCTGGGAGTGTGAAGGGGGCCGGGGCCCAGTTCAAGAAAAACTCTTCAGGAGTTGAGAATCGCAGGCCAAGGTTCAGAGCAAACTGAGAGGAAGAAGGCAGGGTGAGAAAGAAGATTCCCCCCCAGGTTGGGGTCTTAGGTAGGGGCTGGGGAGATGGGACCCCTCACCAGCCGGTCCCCACAAGAGAAATCCTTCTTTTTCTGGCCTGGAGCCCAGTTGGCTGGACGTCCTGCAGCATCTGAAAAGAGTTATTGTCACTCCCCGGCCTTGGGAGGGGGATACCCCATAAAGCCCTCCACTGTGCCCCAAACTGCTCCTGCACTCACCTCCCACGTAGATGCTGTCAGCCATAGAAATGGGGACTCCCTCGTTGGCCTGAAAGGAAAATGAAGATGCTGAAAGGGGTGGGAGGAGGGTCACCTGGGAAACAACCTGTAACTGATGAAGGCAAGGAGAGCAGAGCCAGGTCCCAGTGGTAATGGGGTGGGGAGACACCCAGAAACAGAGCCCCTCCCCCCTTCCCAGCCCAAAGGCAGCACAGGGGCACCTGCTCACACAAGTGATCCCACATGCCAGTCACTGGCTTCCGGTAAATTCCCGAGCTTGTGGCCACCAGCACCTGCAGGAAGAGGATGGGTCGGAATGGTGGAGAAGGCCACAGGTGGCAGCCACCATGGGGCCCCTTCAACCTGCCTCACACCCACCTGGAAGTGGACCCCTAGGGCATCCAGCACAGCTTCCACCTTGGCCTGGAAGTCTTGGGGTCGCAGCCGCCCTCTGCCGATGCCAAGCTGGTTGGTGAAGATGACCAGCTGCAGATGAGGCCAAGAAGGGGATGTCACCGAGGGTCCCCAGGGCCGCTCCATCCCAGGCCCCCAGGCCTACCCCCTCCCCTACCTTGTAGCCATCGGCCTCCAGCTCCTGAAGCCGCTTGGGGATCCCCGGGAATAGAATCCTGGTGGAAAGGGGAAAAAAGAGATGGCACGGGGAGGGGCCCTGCCTGCCTGGCCGCGGCGCCCCCCCAAGTGTGGCGGCCTCACCTCCAGTCCTCAGGGCCAGTGGGGAAGACCTTCCCCGACCGGGTGGTGATGAGGGTCCCATCCAGATCAAAGCAGGCCACCTAGAGGACACAAAGCACCTTGAGTGGGGGGCCCTAGCTGGGGCTCGGGGAGCGGGGGACGAAGACCCGGCGCTCACCTTCTCGCGGGCCCGGGCTCCAGGGGCCGTGAACACCAGCAGGGGCCCAAGCGCCTGCCAGCCGTCAGGGCTGCGGGGCCGCTTCCTGGGGGTCTCTGGCAGGGCCGCCTGCGGCGATGATGACGGCGGGTCGGGCTCCAGGGGTCCCGAGGTCCGGCGCAGGGTCAGTGGGTACAGGCCGTTCACCAGCAGTAGCGTCTCCCCGACGGCCAGCGGGGCGCTGGAGCCTGGACTCAGCCGGGTGCGCCCCGCAGTGGAGGGGTTTACGCCCAGCTGGGGAGGGGGCGGGGCCGATCAGGCCCCGGCCCCGCCCCCACTACGGCGAAGGCGAAGGCAGAGGGGACCACCCTCCCGCCAGCCCACGGCGATCAGTCCCTCCGGTCACCGCCCCCTCCCCGTCCCCCGCGCAATTACCTGCGTCACCGTCACGACTTGAGACTCGGGATCCACGCGCAGCTCCACTGGTGGGGGAGGGGAGAAGATGAAGTCCCGCCCCTTCGGTGTCCGTCTCCCCCCTCCTCCCTCGGGTCTCACCGCCCTCAGTCTCCCCACCTTGGCTGCGAGAGCACTTCCTGTCCGTGACTCGGGTCAGTGGTCCCCGACCCAGCACAAGACTGCGGTCCGCCGGGGGCAATGGGATTGGGGGCGGTCCTCCAGGCGGGCTGTGCAGCCACAGGGAGGGTTCCGGGGTCGCCATTCGGGCTGCACTGTACAGGCTCCCGAATGGCCGGAAGTCCCACCTACCCAGTTAGTTACCGGAAGGGGCCTGGCTCATGGCAAAGCCTATTTCAATTCGGCCCGCCCCTTTTTTTCTAGAGCGGTGAGGCCGCACCCACGCCCGGAATACCACCCGATCCCTTTCTCTTAGAGCCAAGACCACTGTCAAAGTCAAACTCTTTATTCGCAGGCGTTCCCCCAGCCCCTCCCCACCGTCACGCAGGCGGGGAGGGCCCTTTAAGGCATGTGTGGGAATGGAGGCTTAGCAAGCCCCGAGGGCGAGGGGTAGCTGATCGGCTCAACCCTTCCCAGGAACAGGCCAACGGAGGATGGGTAGCGTCAGAAGATAGGTACTAGTGTAATTGGGCCGTCCTTCAGGTGGGGCAGGACCAAGACAGGGCGGCTGTAGTGTCGAGTTGGGGTTTCCCCAATAGTACGGTCTCATCCCCGCATAGCGGAGCCACTGGCAGTTCAGGCGTTGATTGGATCCTCCGAGAAGGGGAGGGCCCAAAGGAGCTAAGGCTACGATTGGCCGAGGGCTACACCCCGGCCGTCCGAGGAGCTGATTGGATGCCCCTGTCCCCGCCCCTAAGAGGATGCCCCGCAGAAGGGAGCCCGGGATTGGCCAGGGCCCGTCGAAGAGCGGAATGAAGAGGAAAGTCAGGGAATTGATTGGACACTTCCATTACTCTCCCCCAACGCCCGGGAAGAGGCAGAAAACGGGGAGCCCCGGAGGGAGGGGAGGAGGGAGGGTGGGGTAGCAAGCGGACCCGGGATTGGCCAGGCCCGGGCGTGCCAGGGGCAAGGCCGTAGGGAGGGGGTGGGGGGGAGAGGCGCAGGCAGCTCCCCGCTCAGTATTTCCGCTTCAGCTTCTGGAAGTCGCTGGTGTTGAGGCGGGGCCGGGGCAGGTCTCCGAACACCTGGGAGTCCTCAGTCTCGCGCAGGACCAGCGCCTGCATGCTGGCCGCGATGCGTTCCAGATCCGGGGAGGAGGGCTGCTGAGAGGGGGCGTGGTCAGCCCGGGCGGCCAGGCCCCTTCCCCACCCCAGCCCGACTCCAGACCCCTCCTCTTCCCACCCCCACCCTCCCGGCCGCCTTCCCTGCACTCACTGGTCCGTTCTCCTCGTCCGAGGACCTGGGCTCGGTCCTTTTGTCCTTGAAGCCCCAGACGGGCACGGACACCGGCAGGGACTTGGCGTACTGCTGGGGTGCCTGGCTCCCGCACGACTGGGGGCCGGGCGCCTCCTCGCTCAGGCTCCCATCATCGGTGCTCTCGGGGTCTGACTCACAGAACGGGGGCAGGTCCTCGTGGGCAGCGTCTTCATCCATCACAAACAGGCCTGGGGGGGAGGGGGTCAGGCACAGAATCCCTACTGGTCCCCATGCCTTCCCAGAGCCCCGCCCAGGTCCCGGCCCTGCGCTCAGAGTCCCCTCCCCACTCCCCGCTGACCCTCGTCCTCACCGCCATTGTCGCCCAGTCCCAGCCTGCTCCCCGACGTCTCCGTCTCTTCCTCGTCCTCGTTACCGTCTTCCTCGTCCTCTTTGTCCTCCGGCCTCCGGGGATGGGGAGTACTCCTGGGGCTGGGGGCGCGGGGCTCCGGCGCAGGAGGTGGTGCTGGGGGCCTGGCGGCGGCTGCCCGGTGGGCCTGGGCGATGTCATGTAAGCACCGCCTGGCGGCTTCGGCCAAGGCGCCCCGGCCATGGGCTGCATAGGCACAGGGGCCCGGCCGCGGCGGGGGCGGGGGCGCAGCTGTCAGCAGCACCAGCTCCGTCCCCGTCTGTGCCCGAAAGCGCTCGGCTGCCCCCACCACGGCTTCCCATAGCTCCTCAGGGCGCCCGGATGCCATCCACGCCCTGGGGGAGAGAGAAGAGGTGACCCAGGCAGAGCCGTCGGGGCGAGTCCAGCACTGGGGATTCCCTCCCCCTCCCCCCCCCCCCAGGAAAGGGTTTGAAAATGACAACACGTTAAAGCCTGAGAAACCTGAAGAGGCTGTTTATAGTCCACTGCCCTTTTACAGAAACGGCTCCGCAGGCCCAGAAGGACCCTGGCCAGGCCGTCACCCTGTCACTGGACAGGCTTGGACGCTGTCATGGGGGGAGCAATGGAGGCTACAAGCTGGGGGTCTCACCCCGGTTCAGGGACTAGGGACATCGAATGCCTAAGTATAAGGGTTCTGGAGCAGGGGTATTCCAGGAAGATTTCCGGGAGGAGGGGGAACGCGACAGTCCGGAACTGCATCCAGGTTTCCACCTAAGAGAGGATCGCCTCCACACCTGCCACAAGTCCCCCCGCTTTGGGCATAGAACAGTTGCTCAGCTCCGCCCTCCACGTGGGAAAACAGGAAGTCCTGCCCCTTGTGGGCGGGACAAGGAGTTCCGAGGTAAGAGGCAGCCCCAACCGGTGAGGAGAGGAAAGATCCAATCACCCCCTCCCCGCCCCCCCATTCCTAAAATAGGAAAAAGGATGTCCCGCCTCACGGGGCGGGGAAAAGCTAACATCAAAAGCTCCCTTCAGAAAGAGTAGGCTGAAACAGGAAGTCCCGCCCTTGCGTGGGAGGGGGGAACGCCATTAACCGGACCCTAGGACCCCCCCCCCCAACCCCACCACCCCATCATCCTGGCATAAGGTACGGGTTTGGCATCGGGGAGGTTCCGGGTCGAACCGCGGGGCCTCGGCCCCCAACACCACGCGAGGGTGGCTACACACCCCGCTCGCTTACCTCGGCCGGGCTCCCGTCTCCCTGCCTCCCTCCCCGCCAGCCTTCGTTCCTCCCCAGGCGTCCGCACCGCCGCCGTTCACGTGCCTGCGGCCAGCATGGCGGGCCTCTCGCCCTCACAAGGCATGGCGACCTCGGCGTCACTTCCGCCCGGCGCTAGCCTCTTTGGAGCGCCTGCGACCCGCCGTCGGCGTATTTCCGCAGCCTACACTTATTCTGTGAGGCGGTTCCCACCCGACCTGCCCTTAAGCATCATGGCGGCCGCGCAGTTTCACGCCCCGCCCCTTGCGGAGGCCCGCGGCGCCTCCGCCACAGTCCTTATCTCTGAGGGCGGCCGCTTCGCCTTCGGCCTGCGAGCATGGCCAGGTAGTCCCACGTCCTCGCATTGGGGGCCCGCGAGACCACGGCTACGACCGCTGCCTTCCTCTGGGTGACTCCCGCTCCGTTTCCCTTCCTCCCCCCACTTCCGTGCACGGAAGTGGCATGCCCCGCACTAACATGGCGCTCACAGCACTGTTCAGCTCGCTTCCTGGAACGATGGCAGCTCTGCGGCGGCATCCCTAATTATCGAGGCGGAAAAGGCGGGGTACGCGAAGAGGGGCGTGGCTTGGCAACCTCCCTCTTTGTTTACTTCTTGCTGGGAGGCCACGTGATGCCTCGGAGCACTGCTCTCTCCTGGCACCGCCCCCCATTGCGTCTGCGCAGAACGCATTGGTCCCTTTTTCTTCTGGATTAGTGGTTTGATCCATTGAGTAAGGAACAAGCGGACGCTTCCAATTCACTCCCTTTGAGGGGGTGGTCCGATCCGCCGGAAGTGACATAGGGTCTCCGTAGGCGGAGCGATCTAGGGGAGTGGCTTCGGCCCCAGCTGCGACTATGGAGGAGGCTGGCTACCGGGTAAGAGATGACAGAAAACCTAAGAGGCCTCTGGCTTGATCCTTTCCTTCCTCTTTTCGGAATCTGGGTCCTGCACTTCTCTGACCCTTCCCCACTGCCCTTCTGGTCTCTGATCTCAGCGCATGCGCCTCCCTCGTCCCTGAACCCCTTGGTAAAGTGTATGCGTCCCTGGTCTTTCCGCGCATGCGCCCCTTTTCCCTTCCCAGGTACCGCCCTCCGGCGGAACCGCTTTCTCGCTCTAGGTTGTGCGCATGCGGGGGCCTCCAGTCCCCGGGAGCGCGCCTTTCCCTCTCCCTCTTCCCATCTTCTGTGCACACGTGCACGCTGATCCTGAGCTCCACCCCCACCCGTAGGTGGTATTCGAGAAGGGCGGAGTGTTCCTGCACACGAGCGCCAGGGGGCGGCACCAGGACCCGGGCTCCCTGATCGCCGGCGTACTGCGCCTGCTCGAGAAGGTGGGTTCCGGGAGGTGGGTGTGGCTCCAGCTCTGGGGGTGCGGTCTGGGGAACCGGCGGGAGCGTGGTGGGTGTCTAGGTGCCCGCGGAAGGGGAAGGTCGAGGGGCAACCCTGGGTCATTTGGCCTCTTCTTCCTTTTTGCCCATCCCCCACCCCAGGACAATGATGTCATCCTGCATTGGGCTCCGGTGGAAGAGGCTGGAGACTCCTCCCACGTGGTCTTCTCTCGGAAGGTGGGTGCCCCGCCCCCTCGTTTACATACGGCCTGCCCCCCACCCCGTGGTCACAAGTTGCTGTCTAAAGGTCGCTGCTGGAACTGGCTCCCCAAGTTAGACTTAGCCACAAGGAGTTGGGATGTCCGCGCCAGCGGGCTGCTGAGCATGCGCGCAGAAGCTTGGCTGGGGGGGGGACTAAAGCGGCCATTCTGGACCCTCGGCCCTGGATCTACTCAGGGACCCCTTCCCCAACCATATTGGGGGGAGGTCCCCCTCCCTCATACTTAGGTGTATGTTTGGGGCCCTTCTCTTTGGATATATACGGCTCCCTCCTCCCTTTAGATTTCTCCATCCCCCAGGATACATTCAGGGCCCCCACACCCCTTTCCTTGTGCCATTTCCCATCAGGCAGTTCCCCTTTAGGAGGTCCAACGTCTCTTCTCGAACCCAAAGTGCCAGGGGCAGATCTGGGTCCAGATACGAGGGTCGCTTGCCGTCCGAAGCTCTGGGTTCTGGGTCCCCTCTTCCCCACTTGCTGAATGCCACAGACTCAGGCCACCTTTTACCTGGCCGGGGTCCAGAAATGCCAGGGCGGACACAGTAGCCAGGGTTTTCCTGTCCCATTTTACCCCAGGAGCCTGGTGGGGGAGACCCCTGTCCGTCAGAGGAAGAGCCAACCTTTGACCCTGGCTACGAGCCAGACTGGGCTGTGATCAGCACGGTGCGCTCCCGCCCGCGCCCCCCTGAGCCTGCCCCAGGCAAGTCTGTGGCTCCCTCTGGTGGGTACCCTAGCCCAACAAGACCCAGAGGCCAGGTGGCCAGGACTTGGGTCCTGACATAGGGACGCTAGGGTGACTGTACCAGGCAGGGGTTGAGCTGGGTCTGGAGGCGGGGTGATGGGAGAGGGACAGTCACCCTGGGGTGGGACCAGACAGGATGAGTGGCAGAATTTGGGGATGGGATCATGGGTGGGGAGATTTTAAATGACAGTGGAGACCTGTCATGCCAAGGGAGGGAAGCTGTAGCCTGGGAGTGCAGGAGGAGGAGGGTTAGTGATAGAAGAAGGGGGAGGGCAGCCCCGGGTTGGCAGTTAGGGGATCAGTTAGGGGATTGTTGGCCCTGGCCAGGGGCATGTTTCAGCAGAGGGGCGGGTTTGGAGAGCATGGCTGACAGGAAGTGGAGGCAGCAGGTGTAGACAGCCAGCTGTGCCTGTGGACCAGAGTGGGTCCTAGAAGAAGGGAAGGTGGTGGGTGAGAGCCCCTTGCTCCCTCCCTCCAGCTGCAGGATCGGGTGCCTCCCGGGGTCCCTGGGCCTTCTCGGTGAGCCTCGGGGAGCTGAAGTCGATCCGGCGCTCCAAGCCAGGCCTGGGCTGGGCCTATCTGGTGCTGGTGACCCAGTCCGGCGGCTCCTTGCCAGCTCTGCACTTCCACCGGGGAGGCACGCGGGCCCTGCTGCGGGTCCTTAGCCGCTACCTGCTGCTGGCCAGGTCAGTGCCAGTCGAGTTCCCCTCCCGCCCCCTCTTCCCAGCCGTGTCTTCCCCTTGCTCACCGGCTCCTCTTTCTTTTGGCTCGGCCTCTCTCCGCTGGGCCCCAGCTCCCCCCAGGACTCACGCCTCTACCTCGTCTTCCCTCACGACTCCTCTGCCCTCTCCAACTCCTTCCATCACCTCCAGCTCTTTGATGATGACAGTTCCAACGTGGTATCTGTGAGTCTGGGCTGAGGGCTGGAGGGGCCCCCAGGGCCTTGGAGGGCAGAGGGTTCCTTTAGGAAGAGCTCTGTGTGGTGGGGGGGGGGGGTCTGTGACCTTCCCTCTTTTGCCACCCTTCAGCGTTTCCTCCAGGACCCTTATGCTGCCACCTTTGGGGGTTTCTCACGGGTGACCAACTTTTTTCGGGGAGCCCTTCAGCCTCCCCCTGATGGGCCCCCCCCCAGCCATCCTGAAGCCCCTGAGGATGAGGAGACAGAGCCTGGCTTTGAGGTTATCTCCTGTGTGAGTGCCCATCACCTGAGGAAGTGGGCGGCTCAGGCTGGGTGGTTGGCAATCTCTGTGGGGCACTGGGTGACCTGAGAGAGGCCAGAATTGGGAGGAGGTGGGGGGTGAGCCGGGGCTGCCCATCACCTCTCCCCATGGGGGGGGGTCAGTGCAGGTGGAGCTGGGGCCCCGGCCTGTGGTTTCCCGGGGGCAGCCTGTGACAGAGGACGTGTGGGCCAAACATGTGGGCCCAGATGGGCGACTTCAAGATGTCGGGGAGCTCAAGGCTCAGATCTTCTCAGGGGTGAGTGGGCCAGGGCACCCTGGGGGGGGGTGGAGCTGGGTAAGGGGCTGGGGATGCGCCCCAGCAGCGTTTGTGTGACTGCTTTGCATCTCCTTAGGGCTTGTGCCCCTCTCTGAGGAGAGAGGCCTGGAAGTTTCTTCTTGGTTACTTTAGCTGGGAGGGCTCAGCTGAGGAGCACAAGGCCCACGTCCGTAGAAAAACGTGAGTGAGAGAGCATTCTGACCCGTCTCCACACCCTGCCCCAAGAGAGATCATTCCCAGGGCCTGTGCGTGGGAGCCCGTGGAAGCTTCCTTGGCCCTGGCCAGGGGCCCTGGAGAGGCTGTCCACTGCTGCTGGCTGGGGGACCAGCCCTGATTCTGATTCTGAAGCTGAACTGCTGACCCTCTTCCCCTCTTCTCCCTGCTCTGCTGCTGGGTTCAGGGATGAGTATTTCCGTATGAAGCTGCAGTGGAAGTCAGTGAGTCCTGAACAGGAGAGGCGGAACTCACTGCTCCACGGCTATCGCAGCCTCATCGGTCAGTGCTGGGCCTGTAGGGCAGTGGGGAGGGCCTGAGGTTAGAGTCACTCAGGCCTGACTGTCCTCTCCTTCCTGCAGAGCGTGATGTGAGCCGAACTGACCGCAGCAACAAGTTCTACGAGGGGCCTGGGAATCCAGGCTTGGGCCTGCTAAATGACATTCTCCTCACCTACTGCATGTATCACTTTGACCTTGGTACGGGAGGGAAGGGCATCTCTGGGATGGGCGGGAGCGTGTGGGGCAAAGGCCTGATGCACAGTGACCCATCAAGTACCTCCTGAGTGCCAGGCTTTGGACGTACAGATGAAGAAAAGCGACCGCTCGTGTCTTCAGCAGCTGACGTCTTAACCCTTGTTCGTGCTTGTAGGTTACGTCCAGGGAATGAGTGATCTTCTCTCCCCTATCCTCTTCGTCACTCAGAACGAGGTCGATGCCTTCTGGTGTTTCTGCGGCTTCATGGAACTTGTGGTGAGAGGGGAATTTTCGGGGTCCTGCCACTAGGCTGGGGTTACAGGGATGGAGTTCTGGGATGACTGCCTTCTTCAAACATTTTGCCTTACCCCCAGCATGGAAACTTTGAGGAGAGTCAAGAGACAATGAAGCGTCAACTTGGACAACTCCTGCTGCTGTTACGGGTCCTGGATCCCCCCCTCTGTGATTTCCTGGGTAATAGTAGTCGCTTATGGTCCAGGAGTCCTGGTCAGAGCAGAAAAGTTTTAGGTTCAAACCACAGTGAGGCAAACAGCGTGTACACAGACACCAGAAGGGACGGTGTTGAACAAAACGTGAGGGATTAAGAACCCCTTAGTACAAGTGTGCTCACATGTTACTGGTTTTCACTGGTTCCATCCCAGTTTGCCTTAGCCCAACTCAGGTTTTCCTTGTAGTTCTTGTGTGTGCCATGGGCAGGATGAGGTTGGGTGTCTCCTCAACCCTTCCTTTGATCTTGAGTTTTGGGCTGTCAGTTCAGTCTTTCTCACAGACTTTCCTAAATTGTTAAATGATTCCTGAGGTCTCTTGCAGTCACTCATCTGTCTCTGAGGGTAGAACTGGCTCATTTCTCCAGTGCTTCTTTTCTCGCTTAATTGAGAATTCTTATCTTGGGCTTTGCCTCTTCTTGTCATAAAGTCCTTTGCTGGTGGGAGATGTGTTTGATTTGATTTGGAAAGAGACCTTTGGGATGAGGGGCCTTCCCTCCTCCCCTGGCCTCTGCCCATGGCAGCCAAGTGTGTCTCCCATCCCCAAGACTCTGAGCACTTACCCTCGGCCTCCTGGGGAGGCTGCCCTGTAAGAACAAACTAACTATGCTTTGGAAGAAATTTATCAGATAGAAACTCAGATCTAAGCAGAAGGAGAAGGGGGGAGCCACGCTGGGACAGCCTAGGGAGCTCATGACCCCAGACCCTGAGGTCAAGGGCCTTCCACCCCCCCCCCATCAGACTCCCAGGACTCTGGCTCTCTCTGCTTCTGTTTTCGATGGCTTCTCATCTGGTTCAAGCGCGAGTTCCCATTCCCTGACGTCCTCCGTCTGTGGGAGGTGAGTGGAGGTTGCCTCTGAGAGAAAGAAGGTACCCAGGAAAGAAGCTGCCCCCTGAGATCACCTTGTCCCCCCCCCCCCCAGGTGCTGTGGACCGGGCTCCCAGGCCCCAACCTGCACCTGCTGGTGGCTTGTGCCATTCTCGACATGGAGAGAGATGCCCTCATGCTCTCGGGCTTTGGCTCCAATGAGATCCTCAAAGTGAGACCCCCCCCCCCCCAAGTCACTCTGGCCCATGTGTCCCTCACGGCCCTGGGGATGTCATCCCCCCTCCCCCCCAGGACTCCGGACTGGCAGCCCCCCCTAAGGCTGCCCTATTGTTTTCCTCAGCACATTAACGAACTTACTATGAAGCTGAGTGTGGAAGACGTTCTGACCCGTGCCCAAGCATTGTATATGCAGCTGACGGCCTGCCCGGTGAGACCCTTCCCCGCCTTCTCCCTCACTTTTCTACCTTTTCCCTAGTCCTGCTGTCTTGAGACCTGCCCCACAGCACTGTGGACCCTTCCCCTCTGACTGTGGTCTCTGCCTCTTCCTGCAGGAGCTGCCTCCCAACGTGCAGGAGATCCTGGGCCTGAGCCCGGCCCCAGCTTCCACCCCGGGCAGCCCCTCCCCCTCAGGCTCCCCCCTGCCCCTGTCCCCCTCCCCAGGCCCCGAAGCCCCGTCATCCGCTTCTGAGCGCCCTTCACCCACTCCCCAACCTGACAACAACCTGGAGATCCTGCCTGCAGACTCCGGGCCAGACCCCTGAGTGTTACACCCTGACCTGGTGGTCCCTGACTCTGCCTGTCCCATCCTGCCCGCACATGCACTTTACCCCTCCCCCTTCTCGTCCATCACCAAAGCTCTGCCCTTCTCGGACCCCTGCCCTGGGGCGAGGGGGCTGGGGGTGGATCTTGTCCTCCTTCCCTGGGAGGGCACTGTCTTTCTGCTCATTAAACGGGGTCACTTTTACGCTCACGCTGGCCTCGTGGTGTTGGCATTTGGGATTTCCCCTCGGCACGAGAAGGGGAGTTGGTTTTGGGAAGGACGCTTGCAGAGAGGTTGCGGGAAGAAGGGGCCAAGCAGGGATGCCAATGAATGGGAACAGGAGACCTTGTTCTGCAAACCCTTTAATTGGCTTTTCCTCCTTGCATCTGCTTGGAGCCCGTGGGCAGCTTCCTGGGCCTGTGTCCAGTCCTGGCTCAGCAGGGGCGCCGGGGTCGGCGGGACCTTCCTGGGCCCCGTGGCTGGCCCTGGCCAAGCCCGGGAGGCAGGACACCCCCCCTCCCCTTGGCTCTGGCCGGGGCCGCTGACTGAGGGAGACTCCTGGGTCTTCTTTGGGTGTGAAGGCACTTCCCCATCCCCTAGGCCGCCCCATGTATCTTCTGAGCTGCCCGCAGCCCAGACTTGATGGCTGCCTCCACCCATCCATGGGGGAGGGCCGTGTACTCCCCAGCAAAGTGCAGGCGGCCCTCGGGCTGAGTCCAGTCCCAGTGCCAGGGCCTCTCCTGCTCAGGGTCTCTGGCCTGCTGGGGCCTGGGCAGCGGGGGCTGTATCACAAAGCCGCCCTGGCTATAGGGGTCCTCCCCCCAGCGCTTCACGGCCCCACGCCCATCCCAGAGCTCCCGAACCTTCTCCCCGTGGAGGGCGACCACATCTTCCAGCACCAGGCGCAGGGTCTCTTCCTCCCCCAGGCCCGCAAAGGTCGCTGTGGCATCAGACCACGTGTAGGATGCGAGGAGGAGGCCACCGGCCTCCCTCCCATAGCCTTGTGGGTAGTAGAGGGCCCGAGCCGGGCGGTCGGTGGTTGAGTGCCCCCCCGCGATGCCCTCATCCTCCCAGAATGGCCTCCGGAAGCTGAGGAAGACCTTGGTGGCTGGAACGTAGTGGATGTGGCGGAGTGCGCGGCGGAGTGGGGGGCGGAGTGGTGGCCGGAAGTCAATATGGCTCAGGGCTGTGGCGGTGGTGGCCAGCAGGACGCGGTCAGCAGCTAGGGATAGCAGGCGCGAGGGCTGCTGGGGGTCCCGGTAGAGGACGGAGGCGCCTTTGCGATCCTGGGACACCTGGACCACGGGGGCACGGAGCAGGACCGGGCCCGACAGGGAGAGCAGGAGCGCACGGGGCAGCTGGTCCCAGCCGCCGAGGATGCGCTGGTACCTGGGGACAGAGGCCGAGGCTGGTGGGCGGGGCCCAGGCTGGGCCACCAGCCCTCCCTGTGCCTCCCGGTACCCACCTGAGCTGGTCATTGAGGTAGCTGTGCTCCCGTAAGGCCTCGGCAAAGCTGAGGGAGAAGAAGCCATCCTCGGCCAGCACGTCTCCCAGGAGGTGGACGGCGGCCAGGCTCAGGTTGCCTTCTCCTAGGAGGTAGTCCTGGGGGGCAGAGGGCAGGTGGGCACAGCCTCCTGGGCTCCCCTTGCTCTGGTCCAGCTTCCTATCTGCCTGTGGCCTCCCTTTGTCTGGGGCCAAGGCCCCTCGTGGGACCTGCCCTGGGGGGTGGGACTAGCTGGCTTCTGATCTTCTGGCCCTGAACCTTGGCCTTGCCCTTGGACCCGCCCTCCCCCATCCCCCCCAGTGCCAGGACCTTGGACACTGCCTGAAAGGCCCAGGGTCATGGAGGCAGGATTTGAACTCTGGGCTTAGTGGTAGGAGTCTAGCAGTCAGTGCAATACCCTGCTGGGCTTCCTCTCTGTGAATGACAAGTCACTTAATCCCCTGCGTGAATGAGGGGCAGGGCCTGGGGTCCGTCTGGGGGTCCCCCCTCCTTTAACCCTTTCTGTCTGTCTTCTCCAGGAAGGTGGAGGCTGCAGGTCCAGTTGCCACAGAGCTCCCAGGGCCTTCCCTGTCGTACTCTTCTTGGTGGAGAGCCCTGGCAGCCAGGCTGGGCAAGGGCAATAGGAGTGGGGAACCATGGGAGGGGAGGTGGGTGGCCAGGGTCTCCAAGCCTACTTACCAGAAGGGTGTAGCTTTCAAATTTCTTTATCATGCGGGAGCAGCCCAGGTGTTTGAGGTCATGGAGGGCCTGAGAGGGGAGTGAGGACACAAGATGGCACCCCCTGCTGCCTCCCCTGCCCTCCCCCATCCTAGCCCATGGAGAGCCGAGGGCCTTTGTTGGATCCAGGCTTACTCAAGCTCTCCCAGGATTTGAACATGTCGGCCTCCAAACTTAGGCCTCTTTTCCTTCCTCACCGGGCTTGGGGAGCTGTGGGACGGGCCCTTGGCCCCAGGACCTTGGGACAGATAAGGACCCAGGCATGTGGCTGGCATTGGGTTTGGAACCAGGGCTCAGGGCTGGGCATTTCCACATGGCTGCTAAGAGCCCCAGGATTCACGACAGGAGGCCAGCAAGCAGGTTATTTCTCTGGCCTAGATCTCCTCTGTAAAATGGGGGGTCGGGGTTCCCACTGCTGAGATGCAGCTGGGCCAGGCTCTGGGCACACCTTGTCCAGGGCCATCTGGTAAATGGCCTCCGGTGACCGTCCTCGCTCAGAGGGCCGCAGGGGATAACCCAGCTGCTCTGGGGCTGCCTCCGCCACGAAGTTCCGTAACTTCACCCCATTCGCCTCGGTCCAGGCATTCATGTCACACTGAACGAATGGGGCCAGGGGGAGGCCCAGGCGGGCGCAGAGCTTCAGGAGGATCCTGAGAAGTCAATGGACATGGGCCCCGTGGTCAGGAGGCGGTGAGGGGCTGAGCAGTGGAGGCTGGCTCACGAGCAGGGCCACTCCATACCTGTGGCTCCACGGCGTCCTCATGGCCCCCAGTTCTCCGAGCCAGCCTGTCTTCTCGTCCCTGTATGTCAGGATCCGTCCCCCGATGCGGTCGCTGGCCTCCAGCAGAGTTACCTGGGAGTCAGATTTGTCAGTGCAGCCGCACCGCCCCCGCCCCTGCCCGGGCCAGAATGTGTCTGGGGCCTGGCCCAGGAAGGGGATTGCCCCTAGAGCCCCGGCCCCAGCCTGTCCTCACAACCAGATGTCGGTGCAGTGAAAGGGATGGTGGCTAGGACGCACTGAGAGCTTCCTTGGCAGGGGGAGAGAGTGGGATTTTTTCCCCCGAAATCTGAAGAAGTGAGAGACTCACTTTCTGACAAACGCTGGCCGTTGGCAGTTAGGTTAGAAGTGGGACTTTCCTACAGATTCAGGGAAATGCCCTTTCCAGATGTCTGCACGCAGGCCAGACTGGTGAGGGTGGCTTTCTTCCCCACTCCCCCCAAACCTTCCCTCCCACGTGAAGTGGACGTGGATTTTATAACCAGAGGGGCCCATGGGCCTTATCCAGTGGGATTCCATCACTGAACAGATGGAGCCCCCCCCCAGTTCCAAGTGCCTCGAGGCTCAAGGCCTGGGGGCTGGACCGCCTGACCTTGTGTCCAGCATCCTCCAGCACCTTGGCTGCCACCAGCCCGGCGATGCCGGCCCCCACCACGGCCACCCGCTGCGGCCGGGTGGTCCGGTTGAGACCCTGGCTCACGATGTCCAGCAGCTCCCTGTAGTCTGGATCCAAGAAGCATTTCAGGAAGGGGTCATCCCCGGCGTCTGCTGCACTGGCTCCGGTGAGGTGCAGGAGGACGAACAGACCTGGGAAGGGGAGGGGTGTACCTTAGGGAGGCAGAGCTTTCTGCCCCACAGCCCTGGTTAGGGTGGCCACCTCCTTCCCCAGCTACCCCTGGGATACTCACCCCAGCAGCGCATGACTCGGGAACAAGCTGGAAATGGAATTGGCGGCTGAGGAGAAAAGCCATCGCTGTGAGCCCCTCAGCCAGACGCTCCCCACCCCCGCCCCCGCGCAATGTCATCCTGCTTAGCTCGGGCTCTCTGGATTGGGGGTCTCTGCTTATCTCTCTCCAGCTCTTTCTTGTTGTCAAGTTTATCTTTCTGGACACCTGCCCCAGTGGATGTCTCCCTCCCTGTCTCTCTCTGGATCCCTGTCCCTTCCCATCTGGCCCGTTTCTCTGGGTCCCTGCCTCTGCCCACCTCTCTATCCATCTCTGAGTCTCCCTCCCTGCCTCTGCTTGTCTCTCTGGAGTCCTGTCCCTGCAGGGAACATCCCTAATCCTGCTTATCTCTCTGGGGCTTTCTCCCTGTCCTCCTCTTCTTTGTGTTTGCCTCACCTGTCACTGCTGGGGTGTGGACAGCAGCCTCCCAGCTCCTGGGTCTCCTCTTACCCTTTAGGTCTCTGGAGGGTCAGGCTAGAGAAGAGTGCAAATGCCTTCAGAAACAGGCCCCGCCTCTTCCCCCCACGCCCGAGGCTCTGCTTTGGGAAACTTCTTAGGAAACTGAAACTCCTCGAATTTGGAGACTGGCTCAGGCTTGGCTCCTGGAGCCTCCAGTCCGGTTGAGGATGGTGGTGAGGAGAGAGGAAGGAAGGGGGACTGCTCAGCTGTTTCTCCCAAAATAGTTCTCGGGGGCTCTGTAAACTCTGTAGTGCCGGAGACTTTCCTTGCTCTCCTTCTGCTCCATCTCTTTTTCTCCTGTTCTTTGTCTCCGTTGGGGTGATGGAGTAGGAAGGGGATAGGCTGAAGGAGGTGGGTGGGATAACGGACCGAATGATGGAGACAGAATCCCCAACTGATCTTCTCACAGCAGAGATCTGAGGCCCTTGCCCTTCTCTACATACTCTTAGCTCACCGATGCCTTCCCTGAGCTGTGGTGCCTAGAATTGAGTACAGTATTTCTGAGGGATCTGATCACAGGACAGAATACAGAGGGACTTGGATCAGTTCCCTTGTCCTGGAAACCATGCCTTTCTAGGTACAGCCTGACAACAACAGCTCATTGTACTTGGAATCTGCTGAAACCTCTGTGTCTGTCTCCTTTCTCTCTGCCCCCTCCCTCGACCCCTCCGATTTCCCTCCTCTTCCTCCTTCCATCTTTCCCCCTTCCTTTCTCTCCCTCCCTCTCCTCCCCTCTCTCCTTCTTTCTCTCTTTTTCTCCCTCTCTCTTCCCTCTTCTATCATATTTTTTTCCCTTTTCTTCTTTTTGGGGAATGGGGCAATGAGGGTTAAGTTGTGAAGTGTCTGAGGCTGGATTTGAACTCAGGTCCTCCTGAATCCAGGGCTGGTGATTTATCTGCTGAGCCACCAAGCTGCCCCCTTTCCTCTCTCATATTCTTAGTCTCTTCATGGCTCCCTTTCTGTTACTCTGCTCCATGTATTTCTCCATCCCTTTGTTTCTGTTTCTGCAGAGTTCTTTTTCTCCACCTCGGTTTTCTATGATTGTCTCTCCATGGATCTCTCAATGGCTTCATCCCTATCACTCCGGGGATCTCATAGTCTCTCCATTTCTTCCTTTCCATGGATTTCCTTATTTTTCCATCTCCAGTACTCTACACTTCTCTCTACTTCATAGCTTTCATAGTCTCCCTTCATTAAAGAATAGTAATGAGGGGCAGCCAGGTGGTGCAGTGGATAAAGCACCAGCCCTGGATTCAGGAGGACCTGAGTTCAAATCTGACCTCAGACACTTGACACTTACTAGCTGTGTGACCCTGGGCAAATCACGCAACCCCCATTGTGCCGGGAAAAAAAAAAAAAGAATAGTAATGGTACTACAGCTCAGAATGAGCTTATGCTTCTGGTGATGAATGCTAAGGACGAAAAGGATCAAAAACCATGTTGGGGATGAGGATAAAAAAAGGATAGGAAAGGTTTAAAAAAAAAAAAAGAGGGACTTCACTGGTCAGGGTTGATGGGATGATAATGCAAATGAGAAGGTGAAAAGTACTCAATTTGTTGCTTCCATTCTTTTTTTTCCCAAGAAGAATGCCTTTGGGACTGTGAAAAAATAACATGGAAATGATTGGCAGGGAGTGGAGACAGAGCCAGGACAATGAGGAGATTGTTAGTCTATTTGTCTTCAATGACTTTTTTTTTTTTAATTCTCCATTATCTTTCTCTTTTTAAAAATAAAAGTATTTTATTATTTTCCAGTTACATGTAGAGATAGCTTTCAGCATTTGTTTACATAAGATTTCCAATTTCAAATTTTTCTCCCTCCCTCCTGTCTTCAGTGATTTTTAAGTCACTGGGAGCCAATCAGCTACATCTCAGGGTACTGAAAGAATTGGTTGATCCACCATCAGTGATCTCTGAATAATCACGGAAAACAGAGCATGCATCACGAGACCAGAGAAGAGCAAATGCCACCTTGTTTTTTAAAAGAGGGAAGAGAGTGGGGTGCAAAACCGTGGTTTGCTGAGCTTGATCTAAAGGGGTGGTTAGTGAGCCGTAGAAAAGGAAATGATCATTCTCTTAAAAACAGACCAGCCCTTTCTGGCTTGTTTTCTTTTTTCGATGAGATCATCTGACAAGCCTGGTTTGAGTAAGCAGACACAGCTCGCTCTCGGAGAGAGTAGGACATCACTGAACTTAGAGATTGATTCGAGAGAAATAGAAGCCACAAATCAAGGGCATGTTGTGATTATAGCTAACCTAGGATCTAGTCCTAAGGACTTTTTCTTAGGGAGTTCATTGATGGCTTGTCCAATTTCTTTTTCTAAGATTGGGTTATTTAAACATCCTATTTCTTCTGTTAATCCTGGCAATTTATATTGTTAAAATATCCATTTCACTTAGATTGTTAGATTTGTTGGCATAGAATTCTGCAAAATAGCTCCTAATTATTGCTTTAGTTTCATCTTCATTGATAGTGAATTCACCCTTTTCATTTTTGATACTTGTAATTTGCTTTTCTCTTTCTTTTTTAAAAATGGAATTAATCAGTGGTTTATCTAGCTTATTCTTCCCTCATAAAACCAGCTCTTAGTTTTATTAGTTCAGTGGTCTTTTTTTTTCAATTTTATCAATTTCTTATTTGATTTTCAAGATTTCCAATTTGGTGCTTAATCGGTGAATTCAATTTGCTCTTTTATTTATTAATTTTTTTAACTTGCATGCCCAATTAATTGATCTGTTCTTGATTAATCTATTTTTTTCTGTAAGTATTTAGAGCTATAAAATTTCCCACAAGTACTCCTTTGGCTGCATTCCATAGATTTTTATTTATTTATTTATTAAATTTTTTTTTGGTGAGGCAATTGGGGTTAAGTGACTTGCCCAGGGTCACACAGCTAGTAAGTGTCAAGTGTCTGAGTCCGGATTTGAACTCAGGTTCTCCTGAATTCAGGGCCAGTGCTCTATCCACTGTGCCACCTAGCTGCGCCATTCCATAGAGTTTGGTATGTTGTCTTCTTGTCATTCTCTTTAATTATTATTTCTAGGATTTGTTCTTTGACCCATTCATTCTTTTTTTTTTGGGGGGGGGTGGGCAATGGGGGTTAAGTGACTTGCCTGGGGTCACACAGCTGGTGTCAAGTGTCTGAGGCCGTATTTGAACTCAGGTACTCCTGAATCTAGGGCCAGTGCTTTATCCACTGTGCCACCTAGCCACCCCCCAACCCACTCATTCTTTAGGATTAGATTATTTAGTTTCCAGTTAATTTTCAGTCTACCTTTTCATGCCCCTTTATTGAATGTGTTTTTTTATTGCATCATGATCTGAAAAGGATGCATTTAATATTTCTGCTTTGCTATATTTGGTTGTGAGGTTTTTATACTCTAATACATGGTCTGTTTTTGTGTAGGTGCCATGTACTGCTGAGAAAAAAGTATATTCCTGGGGGCAGCTAGGTGGTGCAGTGGAAGCACCGGCCCTGGATTCAGGAGGACCGGAGTTCAAATCCAGCCTCAGACACTTGACACTTACTAGCTGTGTGACCCTGGGCAAGTCACTTAACCCTCATTGCCCTGCCCAAAAAGAAAATAAATAAAAAGAAAAAGTATGTTCCTTTCTATTCCCATTCAATTTTCTCCAGAGGTCTGTAATATCAAATGTTTCTAAATTCTATTAATCTCCTTAACTTCTTTCTTGTTCATTTTTTGGGTTAGATTTATCCAGTTCTGAGAGGGGATAGTTGAGACCCCCTCCCCAACTAGTATAGTTTTAGGATTTCCTCCTATGACCCATTTAATTTTTTTTCTTTCTTTCTTTCTTTTTTTTTAGTGAGGCAGTTGGGGTTAAGTGACTTGCCCAGGGTCACACAGCTAGTAAGTGTTAAGTGTCTGAGGCCGGATTTGAACTCAGGTACTCCTGACTCCAGGGCCGGTGTTCTAGCTACTGTGCCATCTAGCTGCCCCTGACCCATTTAATTTTCCTTTAAGAATTTGGATGTTCAGGGGGCAGCTAGGTAGCGCAGTGGAAAAAGCACTGGCCCTGGATTCAGGAGGACCTGAATTCAAATTTGACCTCAGACACTTGACACTAGCTGTGTGACCCTGGGCAAGTCACTTAACCCTCATCACCCTGCCAAAAAAAACCCCAAAAACAAAAACAAACAAACAAAGAATTTGGATGTTAGATCACTTAACTCAGATATGTTTAATATTAACAGTACTTCAATGATATATGGCAACTTTTAGTAAAATGTAGTTTCCCTGCTTTTCTCATTTAATTAGATCTATTTTTTCCTTTGGCTTTGTCTGAGATTGGTATTGCTACCCTTGCTTTTTTCTTCAATGGAAGCATAAGAGTTTTTGCTCAAATGCCTACCTTTACTGTGTGTGTCTCTCTGCTTCAAGTTTGTTTCTTGTAAACAACATACTGTAGGTGGCTGGCAAGTCTGAGTGTACATCTTTACTAGACCTCATTGAATCGGAAAAAAAAAATAACAGTGTTCTCAGGTAGGTAGGCGCTCCCATGGTTAAGAAATTCTCAGTCCTCCTATTGAGAGAGGTTTCTACCTTAGAAGGCTCTTGGGCTAGATTTGGGGGTAGTAAACTATGCACGGAACTGGGAACTAAAGCCTTGTCTTCAAACAGTAGGTTTGAGAGGCACTAGCTGTATGATGTTGAATAAGTCATGTAACATCTCTGAGACTTGGTTTTGCCATCCCTAAAAGAGGCATGATAAGATCACCCTGTTTACCTGCTGATTTCATGCTGCTGTTTTAGGAGGAAAGCCCTGTATAAACTGGAAAGTGCTATATCATTGTGAGCTGGTCACATAGATCCTTCACTCACATAGATCCTTCACTCACATCATTCTCCAACATCTCATCAGGGCAGAACAATGTCCTTTGGACCTCAAAGCTGAGGAGTACAAGCACTGAAAGGTCCTTCCTGGTTGAGACAAACCATGTATAAAATGTTGGACATTTGTTGTTGGACAGGTGGTAAAGAGAAAGAAGCACTGGTCTTGATGGTGGAACATGAGTCCTAGTCAATCAATCAATCAATCAATCAATCAATCAATCGTGCCTTAGTAAGCAGTTACTATGGACCAGTCACTGGGCTAAGTTTTGAGGACAGAAAGAAAGGAAAACTCACTGTGATGTCAAGATGCTCACAAGGAGCCATCAAGAAAGCTAATTTGATCTTCCCCAAATCCCAGATCTTTGGCTTCCTTAGGAGAGGCAGAGTGTTGAGGGAGGTGACTCCCACTACTTTCTGCCCTCATCCAGTGACATCTGGAGGACAAGTAACAATTTCTGGTCACCACATTTGATGAAGACAACTGTGAGGGGCAGCTAGGTGGCGCAGTGGATAGAGCACCGGCCCTGGAGTCAGGAGTACCTGAGTTCAAATCCGGCCTCGGACACTTAACACTTACTAGCTGTGTGACCCTGGGCAAGTCACTTAACCCCAATTGCCTCACTTAAAAAAAAAAAAGACAACTGTGAGATGTCAGTCAGCATGCTGAAGGGGCTCAAGATCAAGCCATGTGGGAGGAGAGGTGAGGAGAATGAGAGGATCTGGCCACAGGCTCTCCCTCTTATTTCCAGGCAGAGCTGCCCCCTCCCTCTTCCTCCCTGCCTGATTCATGAGTGCAGTGGAAGGCTAAGTGGTGGGTCTGGAAGCATTGACTTCAACCTAGGAAGGGGATAAAGGGCTCAGAGCAAAGTCCAGCTTCATTTCAGAACAAGATAGGCGATGATGGGGACCCCAGAGCCTTCTTAATAGGTCTCTCAGACAGAAACATCTCCCCAGACGGCTCCAGTCTTACCCATGCATGTGTTTTTTCAACAATACCGGGTCATCAGCTGTCTCTTCCCTTTCTTTGCATTCCTAGCATTAACTGGAGTCCCTGGCACATAGTAGGCACTTCATGTTTGGTGACTTGAAAAACAGAGTGTTGTGCCTGGACTGTGGGAAGAGTAACAATATTGCAAGTGTTTATATTTTATATAACCTCTTTAAGGTTTACAAAGCATTTCACAGATAGGATCTCATTGGATCTTCACAACAGGCCTGAGAGGTAGGTGCTCTTTATCCGCATTTTACATTTAGGGGAATTGAGGCAAATAGAGGTGAACTGATTTGCCCTGGCTCACATGGCTAGGAAGTGTCTGAGGAGGAAAGGAAGGAAAGAAGGAAAGACAGAATCATTTATTAAGCACCTAGCACCTGACAGGCACTATGTTAAACACTTTACAAATATCTCATTTGATCCTTACAACCACCCTGGGAGGTTAGTGCTTTACAAATGAGGAAACTGGGGGCAGCTAGGTGGCGCAGTGGATAGAGCACCAGCCCTGGAGTCAGGAGTACCTGAGTTCAAATCCAGCCTCAGACACTTAACACTTACTAGCTGTGTGACCCTGGGCAAGTCACTTAACCCACATTGCCTCACCCCAAAAAAAAAATAAATGAAAAAAAAATGAGGAAACTGAGGCAATCAGAGGTGAAATGACTTGCCCAGGGTCACAGTATCTGAGGCTGGATTTGAACTCAGATCTTTCTGATTCCAGGCCTTTCTGATTCTATGTACTGGGCCACACACCTCACCTTGGCACTGCCAAGCCATATCCATTGTTCGTATAGGCCAAGAACAATAAGGAGAATTGTTATCCTGTTCTTTGACATCAGTAAGCCATGTTAAGTCCATTGAAACAGTTTAAGATTAAATGGCTTCCCAGAGCCCAGAGGTAGAAGTCAGTCCACACAAGAGATGGTTCTTGGAGCCTCTGGCTGGGGCTTTGAGCTCCCAAGATGAGTCTGTTGCTGTCTATGGCAACAACCTCAATGACTTCATCACCAGATGCTCCTGTTTGAGAAATGGGCACTGAAGGGGACTTCCTTGATGCCCGAATTGGGCTCTTGTGGTTAATCATTGAAGCTGAATTGGCTCTAGAGAAGAAGAAGAATGAAAGGAATTCTATATTAGGAAGAACCATTTCTTAATATAGTCGACTAGAGTCAGCATCCTCATCTCAGGCCTCTTCTGTTGAAGTGGAATCCCCGTGGGCAATCACGGAGGCTGCCTTTCCTTCGGACATCCATTCCATCCCGAGCCTGTCTCTCAGTTCCTGATACGTTGACCACCTGACTGCTTCAGGGATGCAGCTTTAGGTGACAACTGGACATGGGGATTCTCCAACCTTTTGAGGCTTGTGAGTCGGGGCATCCCCTCTCTGGGTGCTCAGCCACCTGTTCTTCAGGGACCTGCAGGTCTCTCATCCCAGCTGCATGCGCTGTCTCTTATGATTGCAGGCCCCTCTTCACTCACCAATGAAGGCAGCAGAGGAGAGAGAGAGAGCAGCCTTTCTGCCCTGTAGAGCCATTCCCTCTCAGGGGCTTGGAAGCCTTAGCCTTCCCCCCACCTCCCTTTTGGAGTCCTGTCCCATCTGACTGCCTCAGCCTTAACTAGCTCATGTAATCTAAGATGATTGACTGGTTTAGGGGGCAGCTAGGTGGCATAGTGGATAAAGCACCAGCCCTGGATTTAGGAGGACCTGAGTTCAAATGCGGCCTCAGACACTTGACACTTACTAGCTGTGTGACCCTGGGCAAGTCAATTAACCCTCATTGCCCTGCAAAAGGAAAAAAAAAAAAGAGAAGTGACTGGTTTTCTTTATTTCTTTAGTAACATGTATGGTATCGACTGTCTCTGTCCAATGCCCCAAAGCCTATATCATCTTTATGGACTGATAAAAGGTTTATTTACACCCAGTTCACTTTTGATTGACTGATCCAGTCAAGATACTTGGGCCTTCTGTGATCACACAAAATATATACAAACTAAAGGCATGGCAATTTCTCAGGGGGAGGTATTAGCAGCTGAGGGAATCCTGAGAAGTCTCATGTAGAAGGTGGCTGAAAAGCATAGAAAAAAACTCTGGATTCTAAGAGGTGAGAAGAATTTGATGGATTTGAAGCTGGTGCAAAGGTGTGGAGATGGGGGATGAGGTATATATGTGTGTGTGTGTGTGTGTGTCTGAGAGAGAGACACAGAGAGAGAGAGAGCAAACGAGCAGCAGAAAGGCCAGTTTCATTGCACTGCAGTGTTCATTTAAGGGAGTAATTCATAATAAGGCTTTAAACGCAGCTTGGGCCCAGGTTGTGAGGGACTTTACAGGGATGGTCGGGAGCCACCTCGAACTAGAGCTGATTGTTAAATTTTCAGTGTTAAGCACATACATTCTCCAAACTGGCAAACACCACAAACCTGGTCATGATTTATTATTCTGTTCATTGTCTAGACTCAGAAAAGTGATGGTGAAAATGTTAATGCAGAGTAAACTTGTATTGAACACATTTCTTCCCTCAAAGCCAGGTGTTAAGCATTTATCAAGCCCCTGACCCTCCTCGCTTTAAATGCAAACTATGTATCTGATCCTAGAGGCAATAGGGAGCCATTAGAATTTCTTGATTAGGAAAGTGATATTATTAGGCCTGACTGTAAAAAAAAAAAATCCCTTTGGCAACTGAGTTGGGGATAGATTGGCAGAGGGAGAGACCAAAGGCAAAGGCAACATTCCAGCTGAAAAGTGCTCAGGGCCCGGCACAGGAGGGATGGTGGCCCTGTGAATGGAGAGCTGGGGGTGGATGAGAGAGAAATTGTGCAGAGAAAAGAGACAAGACTTAGCAGCTCTCTGGATATGTGGGATGAGGGAGAATGAGCCGATGGTGGCACACACAGGTTCCCGGAAGAATGGGGATTCCCTTACCAGCAAGAGAGACGTTTGAAAGACTTTCGGGAGAGAGAGAGTGAATTCTGCCTCGGACACCTTGAGTTTGAGATACTGACAGGATGGTTGGAAATGTAGATGAGGCAATGGGTCTCATGGGTTTGGAGTTGAGAAGAATGATGAGGGCTAGACCTAGAGATGTGGGAGTCATCTGTAGTGAGAGGATAATTGTACCTGTGACACCAAATGAAGTAGAATGGGGGAGAAGAGAGGAGGGTCCTGGACAGAGCCCCGGGGAAAGCTCACAGTCAGGGAATGAAGGAGGTTGAGGAGGGGTCAGGCAGTCGCTCCCCATTTCTGCCTGCGTCACTGTCTCATTTATACTTCTCTTTCTCTTCTCTGTCTGTGTCTCTGTCTCAGGCTCTGTGTGTGTCTTCCCCTTGCTCCTCCATTTCTTCTCTTTTTTTTTCTCCTCGACTCTCAGTCTCTGTCCTTTGGGGACTTTGAGGGTGATATTGGAGAAGTGGGTGGAGATCTGGGGAGGGAAACACTTTTAGAGTTCTTTCTAAAGTTCAGAGGAAGCTGGGAAATTCCTAAAAACACTGATGGCCCAGAGAGTGATTCAAAAGCACATGATGGTTACCAGAATTTCCAGGGCGGGCCCCACAAAAGAGGGAGAAATCATGAACCTGGCAAGGGACTTTGGAAGCTGTGTAGTCAGAAGGTTCCCAGGGCTTCAGTGACATTCCCAAAGTCACTTGGGCATTCATTGGCAGAGCCCTTAGATCTTGGGCTTTTGTCCCCCAAATGTGGGGTCTTTATCTCAGGGGATCCCTCCGGAGGGGGGGGGTAGAAGCTACCTGGAGAGAGATGATGTGATCCAGCTGCCCCTCTTCCCAAGAAACCATCGCCTAAATGTACTTCCTGTTCTTATGATGGGAAGGGAAGACGAGGCAGAAAGAGAGATAGAGAGAGAGAGAGAGAGAGAGAGAGAGAGAGAGAGAGAGAGAGAAAACAGAGACAGGATAGAAAGGCAGAGATCAAAAGAAGCAGAGACAGAGAAAGAGAAGAGAGATGAGGAGGGGAGGAGGACCCTGTTGTCTCTGTCCTGTCACACCTCATTTGTGCACCACAGTTGAGGAAGGACACCGGTAAGCTGGGTGTCCAAAGGAGGCAGTGCCTTTAGCCTGGGGGTGAGGGTTGGAGGGATGCGGAGCTGCCTTCAGGGATCCGAAGGACTGTCTTGTGGAGGCCGCTCTTCCCCATGGCCCCATTGGTCAGCCCAGGAGCCAGGGTGCAAGGGGAGCTTGCAAAGATGAGACAGGCAGGCGATGGGTCCAGAGGAGGTGCTAAGCTAAAGGACCCCTCCCAGGGTGACTGTGGTTCCTGGCCCCTGAAGGAAAGGACTGGGGCCCTTGTGTGAGACAGCTCAGCCTTTGTTCTCTCACCTGGACTTTCTGGCTGGAGTAGATCCAGAGGGTGGGGGACACCTGGCCCTACCCCCCAGAATAGAAAATGGCTCTGGGCAAAAAAAAAAAGAACTGGGGGGAGGGGCTGAGATTTCAAGTTGGAAAGGACTGCAGATGGAAAATCACAGGATCCAGCTTATTTTACAGATGAGGGAACTGAGGCCTGAAGAAATGAAATGACTTGCCCACAATGACGCAGGGTGTGTCCAGGGTGGAATTTGAACTCACACCCTTTAACTCCACATGCAGTTCTCTTTCTAGGAGGATACCCCATGCCTCCTGGCTTCCTGATTCCTTTTCTGTGCAAAACTCAGAAACTAGAATCCCCAAGATGTTTCTTGGGCACCATTGGCACGACCCCTCTTACAGCCCGCAGTGGCACAATCTTCGTGGTGTCCTCGCCAGCCCTGCTAGCGCCCTGATTTGTTCAGACGGTGCCTGGTGAGCTAAATGTGGCACATTTGTTCAGCACCCCCCACCCCTTCCCCTAAGGTCTTTCCCTCGGATCCAGGAAATTTGAGGATTCTCCTATGAGTCACGTGTGTCTGCAGTTGTTTCTGGGCTCTGGGAGGCCTTTGCATTTCACTCCTTTTAGGTTGTCCCATCCCTATAACCACACTGTCCCTGCTGAGCCCCCGTGCAGGCATGGGGCCCCTGTTACCTGCTTTTAGGGTCTGGGGGGGGGAATGTGAGAAAGAGGTGGGGAGGGAGAGAGAGAGGAGAGAGAGAGAGGAAGTGATTCCCTGGGGTCTGACCAAAGGCCAGTGAAAAGTCCTTGGAAGGAGTGGGCCTGTCTCATGGGGGTCACACACCGTCAGAGCTGTCCCACAGCGGAGGAGGCCCCCCATCAGGGAGGAGGGCATTTTCCCTCCAAGCATCTTCGAGCAGACGCTGGGAGCCTCAGGAACCCCTAAACCGAAGGGGACGGAGTCTCAGGGCTGGCAGGTGGGACCGGTCCTACCGGTGCTGAGGTTCTGTGAGGTCACCTAATCCAGACCCCTCAGAATCCAAGGTAGAGGGGGAGAACTGGAACCAGGAACCCGAGGGGCATCCTTTCCAACAGGCAGCCCTGAGCCCCTGCCGAGAGACCTTGGCAGACGAATCCTCGCTAGGTCCACCTGGGGACAGCTCTGACCGAAGGATGGGTCGCTAGAAATCTTTCCTGACTTCAAGACAAAATCTGCCTCTCTGTTTCAACCATCTGACATCTATTAAACTGCCAACTGGGAACAAAGCTGGTCTTGGGACCCAGGAAGGAGCCTACTGTGTGCCAGCTACTGGGAGAGATGTTTTGCAAATATCTCCTTTGCTCCTCAGGCCAACTCTGTGAGGTAGGTCCTCTTATTATCTCCATTTTACGGTTGAGGAAACTGAGGCAAATAGAGGTGAAGTGATTTGCCCTGGGGCTAGAAACACAAAAATGGAAACTTGTTGTTTCCTTCTGGAGGATACCCCAGAGATGAGGAGAAATAAAATTGGAGTATTTAGAGATGAGAGAGACCTCAGGAGCCATCTGGTCCCACCCTCTGATTTTACAGTTGAAGAAACTGAGACTTAGGGGTTAAGTGGCTGGCCCGAGCTGGTGCATGGGAGGTGGGCTTTGAAGGTCAGGTCTCATGGCACTGTGGACCAGGCACTGGGCTCGGGGACCAGAAGACATACTAGCTGGGGGGTGACTCCTTACCTCCCTAAGGCTGAGGCATCTCTCTAAGACAATCAGCTACCGCAGCATCTCAACAAGAGTGTGCAAGACGTTCTCACATCTGTGACCTCTCGGGTCCTTGATGTATTGATGTGATCAGAGCCCCAGTGACGGGGGAGGTGTCCTTCCCTGAGCCTTGAGGAAAGCCAAGGCCTCTGAAAGATAGGAGGACGGGAGGGGAGGCATTTCCAGCTCGATGGTCATCTTAGGCCTAGACTCAGGGAGCTGTGAAGAGCCTGGCTTGACTGGACCCAAGAGGAGGAAGGAGCCAGATCCCAGAAGCCTCCAGTCCACTCCCCACCTGAACAAGAGTCCCCCTGGACAAGTGGCTGTCCTGAATGCCAGGCAGAGGAGACCAACACTGAGAAGGAGGCCAGCCTGAACATTCTGGAATCTCTCATTGTGGTCTTAGCAGAATGCAATAATGAAATTCAGTACACATTTATTCAGCATCTACTATATGTGAGGCACTTAGTGCAGTGCCTGGCACCAGTGGGTGCTAAATACATGGCTTAATTAGCCCATAGTAGGTGCTTAATAAGTGGTTTAATTAGCACACAGTAGGTGCTTAATAAGTGACTTAATTAGTCCATAGTAGGTGCTTAATAAATGGTTTAATTAGCTCATGGTAGGTGCTTATTAGTTTAATTAGCACACAGTAGGTGCTTAAGTGGCTTAATTAGCACCTGGTAGGTGCTTAATAAATGGTTTAATTAGCATGTTAAGGGCTAAAATTCTAACTAGTCTGTCTCAAATATCCAATGAGTGGTCGCCAACAAATTATAAGCTTTAGCAAGAGTTAGAGTTTTAAGCATTTATTAAGGAGAATAAGAATTTTGGTAAAGAGAGAGAAAGGCCTAGATTCCTATCTATTAAAGGGAGAGCACATTTCTAGCTCCGCTCTCCACCAGAGTCCAAAGGAAAGAGCGTGAGACTGAGCGCCAGTCTCTTCCTTCCTCCTCCCACTAGCCCGCGTCACTTCCTGATGCCAAAGAAAAGACTCCTGGTCTTGCCCTCAAAGACCTTCGCTTCATGGGCAGAACTCTTCTACAGTAAGTCTCCAGCAGGTGGCGTCATTTCAATCGTTACAGTCCCCCCTGTTGTTCCTCAAGAAACAAAATGTTTCCTTGACAAAACAGTAAAAACAATATAATAACTATTGCTAACTAATAATATGTGAACAACAATATAGAAAAGGAAGAGAGGAAAGTTTTGTCCAGAGGGGTGATTTTTTTTGTCCTCATGAACCGACGCTTTGACATTAGTCTTGCAAAGGGAGGGCCTCTGCAGAGAATACATGTTACAGATGGTGTATATTATAACAGAAAGAGAAAAAAACCAACAAAAACAACAAATCAAAACTGTTCATTTAAAGTCTCTGAAAGTCCTTTCTCAGATGTCCTCTAGGTGTAGTCGTGGAATGGAAGTCTTTTCAGGGGTTGATGTGTGGATGCTGGTAGTCAGCCAGGAAAATTTCCTACAAAATTGAGCTTAACACAACTTTAAAATAGCTTTGTCAATAATCAAATCAAACAATGAAAGTTCTCAAAAACATGTCTAAGGGAATTCAGAATCTTAGTTGTTACACATGAAACATATAATAAAACAAAAATTGAAACATTCTTTAAAATTATAATATTACTATAGTCCCCCCTTATGGAGGGTAATTGAGAAGACAATTGCTGCGATATTAATTTTTTAAAAATAATTTTTATCTTTGTTTCATCACTTTTTGCATCATCTGCCTAATTATCCTCATGCCATTATGAGAAATTAAAAATCTAATATAATTGGAAACAGATGTCAAGTCCAAATTCAACACTGTATTTATCATGACACCTGAGATAATTATGGGGGTTACCATAAAAGAACAGAGAAATGATGGGATATGAGCATTCCCACACTTGAGCAATATGTACTGCCCATACAGTATGCCAGGCTTAAAATAGGTGGATGGAATACATGTCCATGCCACCGAACATATTGGAGGAAACTGAGTCAGACTTAATCAGATGCATGGGATTGAGATGTCCATGGCATCAGGCATATAGGAGGGAGCATAGAAGCCAGGTGTAGAAGTGAGATGGGTGGGATCAATACTTCCAGCCATCTGTACAATATTGTGGGGAAAAATAAAATATTAAACCAAGAGAATCCAACCTCAACATTTGTCAAAAGCTGTTCCCTCGGCCATACCTTGACTTCATGCATGTCTCCCCTCATGTGACAGTTCAGTGTCTGCTCTTGCATGTATTCCTCTTGTGATTGGATGGCATCTTGGCCAACTGGCATCTGATAACTCAGAATAAAGGCAATTAATGTCTTAAATGATAAGTTCCCATAATCCAAGTCTCATATGGATTTAAAAATTGAGGATAATAAATGATTGCAAAAAATGCGAATACATCTTGACTCAGAACACAATATATAATTATGCAACGATTTCAAATAATACCCCTTTTTTTACTTAGTATACAATTACTTTTGTGAAAAATCAGAACATATTTAAATACAAGTTAAAGCACAACAGAATCTCAAAGAAAACTTTTTTTTTGAAAAAAGAACTTTTATAAATGTTCCCCTCTTTTTTTTGGAATATGCTTATCAAAAATAATACTTCTAGAATCAATTTACACTTGCCATGGCAACCAATTTGCCAAGGAAATGCTTTAAAGAGTTTGATCAAATAATCAGTTGAGAAAAAATAACAAAAACAAACAACTCAGAATATGGGAGCACAATACTCCTAGAATTAACATTGTATTATGAAATCAAAACCATGTTTCAAAATTAGATAGATGAATGAATAGAAGAAAATACACATGGAATAATAAAAGACAATGAAATTCAAACTAGGGAAATCTAAATGAATATGAACTTAATATTAATAAGTGTATTATAAAATATAAACTTGATCACATGACTATAAAAAGCTTTTACAAATATTCTCCTTGTTTTAAAAACTAAGTATAAAACACAATCTCAAAATCATGAAAATCTCTATGAAAATAAACCCATACCATTAATTTCAAAATGTATATGTGATAGCATAGAAATCCTATGTAACTTCTGAACTGATACTATTACTCTCAGTGAATTCAGAACACTTTTGATTCCGATATCTAAAATCCCCAATACTCATATCAATACCTTGCTGCTTACTTCTACATTTCTGTACAATATATACCCTTCCATGGCAAAAGAAGCAGAGTCTTGAACTATGTTGATGATTGTCATTCTTATTCAGCTTAAGTTTTTCTTCTTTAACCCCTCTATATTGTCTGTCAGTCTTTTCACCATACAAATGCTTTATAAGATTACTAATTAAAGACAAAAGCAGGTTAGCAAAATTATGAACAAAACGAGCATATCTGGAATTTAAAGGGCTTTCTAAGGTTGTCTCAGAAGCACAGCCAGGCTGGGGAAGGGCTGAGCCTGAAGCTGCAAATGTAGTTAGAGAGCATGAGCATTAGATCTCTGGACTTCCCAGGCCGGGGAAGCAATGGGCTTGGCCATGGGGGGAGTAGAGGGTGGGGTCTGGAGAGGAGGGGAGGGACCAGCACAATTTGAATCAGACTTGATTTTGAACTCAGGCCTGGATTCCTCTTCCCCCACTTTGCCTCCAGGAGCTAGGGGATTAAAAGCTTCTAGAGAGTGGGTCATTGCCTCCAGGCATGCAAAATTAAAGCAACAATTAGTGTTAGAACTGGGAAAAGCTGCGGGAATCTCTTCAGGTTTCTCTGAAAAAGCATGGTTGGGAGAGGGAGAGATATTTCCTTGTGTGAGTACATTGCTGGCTCTTCTAACAAAAATAAAAAGAAAAATAGAAAATCCACAAAAACAGAGCATTAACATGATCTTATCTCCCATTCGTCTGGTTAAACAGACTAAAATCAAAAATAGGGTAATTAGGGAGTTTAAAAGGTCCATTCGAAAAAATTTAAAGGGAAAACACTGGGCAATTCAGCAGTACTTCGGATTTAAAGGGTTAGGGTAGGGGAAATTTCTTACCCAACCGAAAGATCAGAAGTGAGGTTCAGCTTTCCTCTTCGTGGATTCTTTTTACTGTTCCATCAAGGAAACATTTTGTTTCTTGAGGAACAAAAGGGGGAACTGTAATGATTGGAATGACGTCACCTACTGGAGACTTGCTGTGGAGAGCTCCACCATGAGGAAAATGCCTCAGAGGCATTGTGGCTTTTCCTTGGCGTCAGGAAATGACGTTTGCTCATGGGTGCTGTCTATCAAGTCTACCAGCCAATCAACTGGAGGAGCCTCCTATGGTCTGGGAGGAGACAGGAAGGAGGAAAGGGAGCCTGGGGAGAGAGCGCTGGCCTTTTGGGTTCCGGACTTGATGGTGGTGGCGGCAGAGGACTTCACAGGAGATTTGAGGAAAGATAGGAATGCCAGGCTGTTGGAATTCTGTTCTCAATCTTTTTCTTTCTATTTTCCAATAAACCCTTAAAAACCTAAACTCGTTTTATCAGTGATTTTTAGTCAGTTTCCCCCAAACTGGGGGAACAGATTAGAATCCACATTTAGGATCTTAAATTACACAAGCAGAAGTGCTACCCCAGAGTGACTTCAGCCATGCCACATCTCACCAGCCATGGTGCTAGAGGGGGAGATTTCATCTGAGATGTTTTGGGGGCCCTTCATTACCAGGGACCCAATGAAAGATGGGACTCTGGCACTTGGACAACCTCATTTCTCAGGGATCCCACAAGAGAAAAATGCATTCTCCCTCACCCCCTTTTTGGTCCTTGCTGTGATTGTTCCTCATGTCAGGGCAGCTTCTTGGAGATGACCTTGGCTCATTTGAATGCTGGTGCTTATTATATCTCTGGCAGTGCTGTAGACTGAGATGTGCTATAATTATTACCCTTCTAAGTAAGTGTGATGATTGTCTTGTTTTGCATATTTCCTTTGTATTGGTATTATGCCTGTGCTGTAGTTGTGTCACGATGTGTTGATGTTGCCTTGTCTTGCTGTGCATTTTGGGCCTGTGTTTTTTTGCTGCTTTCCTTTGTTACATTATTTGTAGGCTTGATGGCACTTTTGTTACAAGTCATTTTGGTTGACTCTTCATGAACCCATTTGGGGTTTTCTTGACAAAGATACTGGAAGGGTTTGCCGTTTTCTTCTCCAACTCTTTTTTTCTTTTTTTAAACCAATGAAGAGGGGGCAACTAGTTGGTGCAGTGGATAAAGTTCTGGCCCTGGATTCAGGAGGACCTGAGTTCAAATCTGACCTTAGGCACCTGATATTTACTAGCTGTGTGACCCTGGGCAGGTCATTTAACCTCACCAAAAAAAAAAAAAAGATTACTAAAAAAAAAAGTCACTAAATCAATGAAGAAACTGAAGCAAACATGGTTAAGTGACTTACCCAGTGTGATACATCTAGTATCCGAGGCCAGATTTGAACTCAGGTCTTTCTGACTCCAGGCTTTGCACTTACCCAGTGGGCCACCTAATTTGCTGTTGTGCTCTGAGGGGAGATGCAGGGAGAGGGTATGTACTACCAAGTGATGCAGGTGAGGTGGTTGAATATGGCTTTCTAAGTGATTCCATGGGAGTCTGGGAGGTCATCATATCTTTAGTTATCCGCTAATCTCTTCTCTGTGAGTAGACAAGGTTCTATTATCTCCTTATGTGTACCGGATGCTATGCTGTATAACTCCACTGAGCTTTGGCTGACATTGTAGAGATTGTAAAGATCGAGAGGAATTTTCAGGGCCAGAGTGATTTGGTTTCTCCTTTGAAGGGAGATGGGGGTTTGAGCCCAAGTGGAGAGAATTCTATGTGTTTGGGAAGCTCAGCTGGGTTTTAGAATTTCTTTCTCTGAGAGCAGAAGCTCAGTTTTCATGTCTTCCCTTTTTTTCCCCCACTTTTACTAGCTTTACATTATTCCAATTTCAATTTTTAAAAAAAAGTCTAGTTTTCTCCATTTTTATGGGTTGGAACCGGTCCCTTGGGCAAATAATTACACAGGACAGTATCTGGGGGGTGACTGATTTCTTCCTGTAAATTTGGGACTGGATAATGTTTATGCCGTGCTGACTCTATGAAGACTTTTCTGTGGCACTGGGGGAGGGTAATGCTTGAGTCTCCCTGGGCCCCGAGGGGGCTGTCCTGAGGACTTGGGGATAGGAGAGAAAACTGTAAAAAAAAAATAATAACCCCAGCAGATTTGCTGAAGACGCAGTCGAGTGTGGCAAATGGATTCATTTGCCATTTCTCGTTTGGCTTTTGCTCAGCACCATCCGATCAAACACTAGATAGGATACAAGTGGGATCTTCTGGTCTCTCCCTCTCTGCCTCCTTCCGGACTCTTCCCTTGGTGTCAGCTCTCCCCAGAGGATCCTGCCACCACGAACGGCATCTCCCGCAGACATCGGACTCCCGGCACCTCCTGACCCTCTGAAACTCATCAGGTTAGAGAAGGAAACACAAAACAAAAAGGCTGGCTCATCACAGGCACAGCTTTGCCCGTTTTGTCCCAGCAGTATGGGGCCAGATCAGGGGTGGGACTTCTGCTGTTCTCCACTGGCCTCTCCTAGAAGCAACCAATTGGTCAATACATATTGTTAAGCACCTACTATGTACCAGGCAGGTATAGACAGTGCCTGCCCTGGAGGAGCTCACAGTGTAATGCTCATAATAGCTTTAAACCTGGAAAGGAAGATACCCCTTTAGAGTGGGTGATTTCTCTTTATTATATTCATGGACAGCCATCTCAACAACTAATCAGGGGACTCAGCCCAGCAATGAGTCATGCATAGTAGCTGGAAATCAAGCAGAGGACATTTTCATGCTGAATGTATGGACCCCCTGGATTTGATGGATCTGGCTTATTTTGGGATGTTATGAAACCTGGGACCAATAAGAACAAAATGCTTCCCAGCTGAACTCCAAACTGAGCCCAGATAGCTGGCAGATAAGTCCCTATGTGCTGACTTCTTTCCCCAGGATAGTAACTCCTTGTCTTGAAAAAACATCTGGCTCTCCCACTGGATAGCTTTTGGGGCAGAGCCAAGATGGCGGAGGAAAGGCAGTGAGCACCCAAACTCATGACACGATTGCTCAAAAAAACATCCAAATAACACCATAGGAAAATGCTTAGAGCAGCAAAACTCACAGAAGAATGTGCTGAAATCATCTTCTAACCAAGAATGGCTTGGAAGGTCAGAAGGAGAGAACTGCTGTGCTGAGACAGGAGTGGAGCCCACCCCCACAGTCACCCTGACCCAGATCCAGGAAGGCCTCTCCAGAGAAGGAGACCCCCAGAGCCTCTGAATCAGCTGAAGCACCAGTGTTGTCTGGAACTAAGCTCACAGTCTGGGGAGAGGGCTGAGCCCTGGGCAGGGGAGAGACTACAGGGGTCTCTGCTGGTGCTGAGGCAGAACTTGGATTTTACACCCCTACTGAGAACCAGGAGGTAGGCTCGAGTAGCAGTGGCCCAGGTGGGGGAGGGGCAAAGGCTTTTTGGAGCTGACAACCACAACACACAAAGCTGGTTGATTAGCAAGTTGGTCTGGGGTCATCTAAGGACCAAGGAACAGGCCAGGTGAGTGAAGAACCTGATCCTCCTTAAATCATGCCACCTGTGACTTCTGAAGCTTGGGATACTGCAGCCTGGAAACAGTGCCCTACTTTAAGGAGCTAAAAGCCAAGTAAAAGAAAGGCAAGATGAGCAGACAGAGAAAGGTGAGGACCATAGAGAGTTTCTTCAGTGACAAGGAAGATTGAGGTGCACCCTCAGAGGAAGACATCAACATCAGGGCCCCTATATCTAAAGCTTCCAAGAAAAATATGGGGGCAGTTAGGTGGCACAGTGGATAGAGCACTGGCCTTGGAGTTGGGAGTACCTGAGTTCAAATCCAGCCTCAGACACTTAACACTTACTAGCTGTGTGACCCTGGGCAAGTCACTTAACCCCAATTGCCTCACTAAAAAAAAAAAAAATTTTTTAAAATTAAAAAAAAAAGAAAAATATGAATTGGTCTCAGGCCATAGAGGTGTTCAAAAGGGACTTTGAAGATAAAATTAGAGAGGTAGAGGAAAAGATGGAAAGAGAAATGAGGGTGATGCTGGAAAGACATATGAGAAAAAAGTCAACAGTTTGAAAAGCCAAATGGCAAAGCTCTCTGGTGAAAATAATTTTCTAAGAATTAGGATTGAACAAATGGAAGTCAGTGACTTTATGAGAAACCAAGACACAATAAAGCAAATCCAAATGAATAAAAAAAATAGAGGGAAATATGAAATATCTTCTGGGAAAAACTGCTGACCTGGAAAATAGGCCCAGGAGAGATAATTTGGAAATTATTTCTCTACCCAAAAACCATGATCAAGGAAAGAACTTGGACATCATCTTCCAAGATATTCTTAGGGAAAATTGCCCTTGAAATTCTAGAAACAGAAGCTAAAATAGAAATTGAAAGAATCTACCAATCACCTCCTGAAAGAGATCCCAAAAGGAAAACTCCTAGGAATATTATAGGCAAATTCCAGAGCTCTCAGGTCAAGGAGAAAATATTGCAAGCTGCCAAAAAGAAAGAATTCAAGTACTGTGGAGCCCCAGTCAGGATAGCACAAGATCTAGCAGCTTCTACATTAAAGGACCGGAGGGGGCAGCTAGGTGGCGCAGTGGATAAAACACCAGCCCTGGAGTCAGGAGTACCTGAGTTCAAATCCGACCTCAGACACTTGACACTTACGAGCTGTGTGACCTTGGGCAAGTCACTTAACCCCCATTGCCCCACCAAAAAAAAAAAAAGGACCAGAGGGCATGGAATATGATATTCCAGAGGGCAAAGAAATTGGGATTACAACCAAGAATCACCTACCCAGCAAAACTCAGAATTATCTTTCAGCGGAAAAAATGGGACTTTAATGAAAAAGAAGACTTTCAGATATTTGTGATGAAAAGACCTGAACTGAGTGGCAAATTTGACTTTCAAATACAAGACCCTAGAGAACCATAAAAATTTGGAGTTGGGGGACATACCTGGGGTTGTGCAGTGGGTGACTATCTTGTGTCTGAGGACAGGTTTGGGCTGGGATCCCCCTGGGTCCAGGGTGGATGCTTTGTCCACTGTGTCACCTAGCTGCCCCATGATGACATCTTTAGGGTTAAATTGAGGGGTGAGGGGAATGCACTGGGGGAGGGGGAAGGGCAGAGGTGAAATCCTCTGAAACAGGAAAAGGTTTATGGAGTGGGGGAAGAGATGGGGGGAGGAGCTGGGCAGTAAATGAATTTTACACTCATCAGAAAAGGCTCAAAGACCTTAACCTCATCAGAGTTGCCTCAAGGAGGAACTAACACACACACACACACACACACACACACACACACACACCCAACTGGGTGTAGTAATCTATTTAATCTGGGCAGTAAATGAGCCTAACACTCATCAGAATTGGCTCAAAGACCTCAATCTCATTAGAATTGGCTCAAGGAGGGAATAATATACACACTCAATTGGGTGGAGTAATCTCTCTAACCCTGCAGGAAAATAGGAGGGGAAGGGGATAAAGAGAGAGGGGCAACTAGGTGGTGCAGTGGATAAAGCACTGTCCCTGGAGTCAGGAGGACCTAAGTGCAAATCCAGCCTCAGAAACTTGACACTTACTAGCTGTGTGACCCTGGGCAAGTCACTTAACCCCACTTGCCTCACCAAAAAAAACCCCCAAAAAACAAAAAACAAAAGAGAGAGGGGCAAAAGAAGGAAGGGCAAGTTGGGGGAGGGGACAAACAGAAGCAAATCCCTTTTGAAGAGGGATAGGATGAAAGAAGATGGATAATAGAATCAATATCATGGGGAAGGGAAACAGTTAACAATAGTAATCATGAAAAAGAGAAAAGGGGGAAAATTGTACAAAAAATATTTATAGAAACTCCTTGTGATGGCTAAGAATTGAGAATTAAGGGAATGTCCATCAATTGAGGAATGACAGAAGAAGCTGTGTTATATGATTGTGGTGGAATGGACTTGTGCTACAGGAAATGACAAACAGGATGATCCCAGAAAAACCTAGAAAGACTCATGAACTGATGCATAGTGAAGTGAGCAGTGCTGGCAGGACATAGTGCATAGTGACAGCAGTATTGTTCAATAAGAAATTGTGAATGACTTAACTACTCTCAGCAATGCAATGATCCAAGACAATCCCAAGGGACTAATGAGGAAACTTACTATACACCCTCAAAGAAAAAACTGATAAAAAGAACACTTGTGGATTGTACATATATAACCTGGTTGATATATTGGGGGGGGGGGAGCAGGGAGGAAAGTGAGAGAGGGAGGGAGAAAAATTTGGAACTCTAAATCTTATGAAAATGAATGTTGAAAACTACCCTTACATGTAACTGGAAAAAATAAAATAAATATTTGTTGAAGAACTAAAACAAAACAAAACAAAAACATCTGGGCATCTTTGTCCTTGACAAACCCTTGTAGAATTTAATCTGGGCAGTAAATGAGCCTAACACTCATCAGAATTGGCTCAAAGACCTCAATCTCATTACAATTGGCTCAAGGAGGGAATGATGTACACACTCAATTGGGTGGAGTAATCTCTCTAACCCTGCAGGAAAAGAGGAGGGGAAGGGGATAAAGAGAGAGGGGCAAAAGAAGGAAGGGCAGAGTGGGGGAGGGGACAGACAGAAGCAAATCCCTTTTGAAGAGGGATAGGATGAAAGAAGATGGATAATAGAATCAATATCATGGGGAAGGGAAACAGTTAACAATAGTAATCATGAAAAAGAGAAAAGGGGGAAAATTGTGCAAAAAATATTTATAGCAACTCTTGGTGGTGGCTAAGAATTGAGAATCAAGGGAATGTCCATCAATTGAGGAATAATGGAAAAAGCTGTGCTATATAATTGTAGTGGAATGGTCTTGTGCTACAGGAAATGACAAACAGGATGATCCCCAAAAAACCTTGAAAGACTAATGAACATCGATGTATATTGAAGTGAGCAGAGCTGGGAGGACATTGTGGGTAGTGACAGCAGTATTGTTCAATGAGCAATCGTGAATGACTTAACCACTCTCAGCAATGCAATGATCCAAGACAATCCCAAGGAACTAATGAGGAAGCTTACTATGCACCCCCATAGAAAGAACTGATAAAAAGAACACTTGTGGATTGTACATATATAACCTGGTTGTGATCTTGTGGAGCGGGGAGGAAAGGGAGGGAGGGAGAAAAATTTGGAACTCTAAATCTTATGAAAATGAATGTTGAAAACTACCCTTGGACCCTGGGCAAGTCACTTAACCCCAATTGCCTCACAAAAATAAAAAAAAAAACCAAACCAAACAAAAACCGAAAACTACCCTTACATGTAACTGGAAAAAATAAAATAAATGTTTGTTGCTAAAAGAAAAAAAAAGGAATCATGGAATCTTATCATTGTGTGTCCTTTAAGTTAAACTATCAAACTGATTGGCAATTCATGTTTTCATTATAGTTGAAATTGTTAACCTGATTTGTATTTCATGCATTCTTGTCATAGTGTTTGCTTTTAAGTTGACCTGTGTCATTCAGATGAATCTGATAACCCCCTGTTTTTATGCCATCACAAAAAAGGTATCTTCAAACTCCTTTTTTTCCCCCCAGGGCAATGAGGGTTAAGTG
The DNA here is from genome assembly GCF_019393635.1 of Dromiciops gliroides. Classification (NCBI taxonomy): domain Eukaryota; kingdom Metazoa; phylum Chordata; class Mammalia; order Microbiotheria; family Microbiotheriidae; genus Dromiciops; species Dromiciops gliroides. The sequence goes on along the minus strand of NC_057863.1, from coordinate 656,927,577 downwards.
ACTTTCCCAGGGCCACACAGCTAGTAAGTGTCAAATGTCTGAGAGTGGATTTGAACTCAGGTCCTCCTGAATCCAGGGCCGGTGCTTTATCCACTGTGCCACTTAGCTTGTCTCCAAGTTCCTTCTTTGGAAGTGGTCTCCACGTGATTCGTGCCTGCTTGTTCTTTGGACAAATAAACTGGTACTATGTTTTTTCCTGGCTGTCTCTCATCTGGTTTTTCCTGTAGGAGAAGTTATGAAAATAATAATCTCTCTGGTCTGATTTTTTTTTTAAGGAGACAGGCATAAAAACATAAATTTGATTACAGTATCTATTCAGGGGGGCAGCTAGGTGTCACAGTGGATAGAGCACCAGCCCTGGATTCAGGAGTACCTGAGTTCAAATCCGGCCTCAGACACTTGACACATACTAGCTGTGTGACCCTGGGCAAGTCACTTAACCCCCATTGCCCTGCAAAAACAAAACAAACAAACAAACAAAACACAATATCTATTCAGGCTTGAATTTCCATGAGCTCACCAGAGATGGTGACTGAGCATGCTTGAAAAAGAGGGGGTGGCAGTGAGGGGAATTGCCTACTACTGAGATATTTACTTTATAGTCCTAATGACTCATATGACCACCAGAAACTCAATCCTATAAATGGGAAGGTGGTGGTCCACTGAGTCCATCCGTCAATCATCTCATCCCACTGACAAGCTACTGAGGTGAGACTATCCCAGTTGAGTCAGTGAATCAGTTAAAGGTTGCTGTCATGCCCCACATGGTCTTCTATAAAATGATAAATCAATTCAGATTCTCAAATTCCAGTGGCAGGCAGGAGAGAACATTTCCAGTCAAGCCCCAGAGATGGCACTGCCTGGGGGTGGGAGATCAGTCCTGATCTTATTACATTCCACCTGCCCCACCCCTGCCTTGACCAGAGGAGGACCTTGTGAATTTCAGGGGTCAGAGGATTAGGATTACTCCTGAACTCCATATGTATTTGTGGGATAGTGTCCCCCCCCAAAGTGAGTGATGAGGTGTTTTGTATCAATTTATCTTACTAAATACTCATTTCTTTCTTTTTTTTTTTTTTGGTGAGGCAATTGGGGTTAAGTGACTTGCCCAGGGTCACACAGCTAGTAAGTGATAAGTGTCTGAGGCTGGATTTGAACTCAGGTACTCCTGACTCCAGGGCCAGTGTTCTATCCACTGCACCACTTAGCTGCCCCTAAATAGTCATTTCTAAAAGCTAATGAAGTCTGGCTAACTGATGATAACTGATAAGCAACGGGTGAAGCACACAAGTTGGGGCTCGTGAGGTACTAGAAAACCACCCTCCCCAGGCCCTCAGGGATCCCCTAGAACCTAGGGCTCCTACAGAATATTCACTTGGCTGATGGCTGGAAGGTAAGGGTGGCCACCTGGTGGCCAAATTCGATAGTGCAGGTGGTGGGAGGCAGTCGTAATTCTTCATTGGACAAGGGTCGTCCTGAACTCCTTTCTTGCTCTGTGATTCTTTTTTTTTTTTTTTTTTTTTTTTTGCGGGGCAATGGGGGTTAAGTGACTTGCCCAGGGTCACACAATTAGTGTCAAGTGTCTGAAGCCAGATTTGAACTCAGGTACTCCTGAATCCAGGGCCGGTGCTTTATCCACTGTGCCACCTAGTCGCCCCCGACTGCCCAGTTTAATTTGTAAAGTTGACTGTTTAAATCCAAGAGAAGGCTTTTTAGGTTCAGCCCAACCTTGCCCATCAGGTCTGGCATCCAGTGGGCTACCCATCCCTCCTAGCTTCGTGCCATCGGTAAATCTGATAAACTTTCTGTCTGTGTCTCAATGCAAGTGACTGGTAAAAATGTAAAACACCACAGGGCCGGGAACAGACCCATGGGCCACTCTCCAGAGATCCCTCTCCAGTTTGATCAGACTCTTCAATGACAATTCTCTGGATCCATTTATCAGTCAGATACAGAGCTGGGGCTAGGGATCAGGACAGGTGGGTGCCAGTGTCTGGGGATACATCTGTGGTTTGGGGTCTGGCCAGCATCCTCGCGGGTCCCACCATCATCCAGCCTGTCTTCTCAGTTGGAGGATCCCTTCCGTAACCCTTCCCAGGACCTCCAGAGAGGCCCACAGAGGGACAATGTTGAATCTGGCCCTGGGGGCAGTTTATGGAGGATCATGGAAGGAAAGATAATATGTAATATGCAGGGACTCCTAATTCTGGTGCACTTTCTGTTAATTATCTCCTACCTGCCCGAGAGCAATAAACTTGTAGCTTGTCCCAGTGCTTCATCTCTCCAAATAGAACAGGATCCCAAGCTACTCACTGTGGGCAGGTTCCCACCACAGCTGTCCCTGCCCTTTCCCCAGATTCTTTTTTAGGCTCACAAAAGGAATTCCCACTCAGTTCCCCAATTTGAGTTTCTGTGCACAGTATAACTTTTCTTTTCTTTTCTTTTTTGCTTGGCAATGAGGGTTAAATGACTTGACCAGGGTCACACAGCTAGTAAGTGTCAAGTGTCTGAGGTCGAATTTGAATTCAGGTCCTCCTGAATGAATCCAAAGTCGGTGCTTTATCCACTGCGCCACCTAACTGCCCCGCACAGTACAACTTCAAAGAACTCACTCCTTTGGCATGTAGGTTAAATGCACTTATTCAATCAGTCAACATTTATCAAGCACCTACTGTGCGCTAGGGATTGTGCTTCGCCCTGGCTGTACAAAAAGAGACAAAAGACAGGGTTCTTGACCCCAAAGGGCTTACAGTCTAGTGAGGGAGACAGCAGGCAGTCAGATGTAGACAAAGCAAGGTCCAGGCAAGATGAATAGGAGATAAAGAACAAGAGAGGGCACTAGGCAAGGGCTTGCTGTAGCAGGTAAGATTTTAGTGGACATTTAAAGGGAGCCAGAGAGGTGTGTAGTCGAAGGAGAGGAGGGAGAGAGTTCCAGGCAAGGAGGACGACCAAAGAAAATACCCAGAGCCTAGAGAAGGAGGGACTTGTTCTAGGAAGAGCCCAGAGGCCTGGATCCAAGAGTGCTTGCTGGGAAGTGAAGAGTGGAGGGGGCAGCCAGGTGGTGTAGTGGATCAAGCACCAGCCCTGGAGTCAGGAGGACATGAGTTCAAATCCAGTCTTAGACACTTGACACTTACTAGCTGTGTGACCCTGGGCAAGTCACTTAACCCTCATTGCCTCACACACACACACAAAAAAAGAGTGGAGAGCTGGGAGGAGCTGGATTATGAAGGGCTCTGAATGCCAAACAGGGGATTTTGTATTTGATGCTGGAGGCCACAGGCAGTCGTTGGAGTTTATTGAATGGAAGGTGACATGACAAACCTGCGTTTTAGGAAAATCACGCTAGTGGTTAGATGCAGGATGGACCAGGGTAGGGAGAGACCTGAGGAGGCCACCCCACCCCCACCTCCCAAGCAGCTGTCACCTTAGTCCAGGAGCGAGGTAAGGAGGGGTCTGCACCAGGGTGGGCGCAGGGGCAGAAGAGAAGGGGCTGAAATGGACAGGCCTTGGCACCATGTTGGCTGTGGGGGTGAGAGAGAGGTCTGAGGCACTGGGATGGTGGTGGGGCCCTCTGGCAGGACATAATAGGGAAGGTCAGTTAGGACACATTGAGTTTCAGATCTCTGCTGGACATACAGTTTGAGAGGTCCGAGATGGGGGGCAGGAGAAGTGGATTTGAGAATCAGCATAGAGATGGACATTAAATCCTTGGGAGCTGATGAGGCCACCAAGGGAAATAGTGCAGAAGACCCAGGACTGAACTGCGAGGGGCTATGGTGAGGGAGCTTGACCCGCAGAAGGAGGAAGAGGGGTGTCCCCAAAACCCAGAGAGAAGTGAGTATTCAGGAGCAGGGAGGGAGCCCCAGCGTTCAAGGCTGCAGAGGCCGAGGAGATGGAGGATGGAGACAAGGCCACCAAGAGATCACCCTCAGTTTGGAGAGGCCAGTTTGGGTGGATTGATGAGGTCTGGAGCCAGATTACAAGGGGTTAAAGAGAGAGCGAGAGGGGAGAGTGTGGAGGCACCCCCTGGATGCTGCCTTTTTGAGAACTTCAGCTACAAAGGGCAGTACCAGACACACACCCATCTGTAGGCAGGAGGGAGGCTCCGTAAAGGGGGAGAGGTTGGGGTTAAGTCAAAGACAGGGATGACAGAAGGGCCTCCTATCAGAAGAGATGGGATGGGACAAGACGGAAAACAATGGGGGACACGGTCAGACCCTGGGGACTCTGCGGCAGCTGAGGCCTCTCACTTTGGGTGGGGTTTTAATGTCAGCCTCGCCCCCCATCAACTCTGTCTTCTGTCAGTCCTTGTCACCCAGGATCGCTTGGTCCCAAAGACAAGGCGGGGCGGGGCGGGGGAGCCTCTGGACCCCCATTGGCTCTGACCGCTTGGCTGCTCCCTCAGCCCAGTCCATAGTCAGGCAGACCAACTGCCCTCTACCTTCACAGGGGCTTCCTGGAGAGGCCAGGCCCCATGTGGGGAGATACCCACTGGGCATCTTTTTCTGGTGTCTCCCCTACCCCTAATCACTTCCCCAAGGTGGCCCCCTGCAAAGCAGACATTGTACATTCAGGAGCCAGCCCCCACCAGTTCCCTTTACAACAGCCTTTGGGCCCTTCAGCTCCTTGCTGCCGGCATCTAGGTGGCCTCATGGAGAAAACTGTATTTGGAGTCATGAAATCCTGAGTTCGAATTCTACCTTGGACAGTTACCAGTCGGTCTCTACTGGAACAATTGTCCTGAACCATAGCCATGGCTTCTTCTGCCTGTCTGCTGGTCGGTCAGGGTCCATCCTCTGTCAGGGTGCTAAGCACTCCCATTCTGAGACACCCTGGAGGACTGTCTGCTGTGGGACTTGGGGGAGGGGGCGGCAGCTGGTCCTAGAAGGGAAATTACTCACAGCCCCAAGACTCTGAGCAGTGTTGGGGGGAAAGCAAGGGCAGAACCCAGGGGGATCTGGGGCTCTTGGACCGTGGCAGGCTGGGTATGGTGCCAGAGGGCCTGGGTTCGAATTTGTGCTCTCACCCTTACTACCTCCCAGCTTTTTCACCTGTAGAATGGGGTTAAGACTTAAAATCTGATCATCTCCAAGGTCCCTTCCTCCTCTAAATCCCTGATGCTCTGGTCCCCGGACCCCTCTGACAGGCCGGGGGCTTATTTAAGATAGGCAGAGAAAAAGAAGGCAGGAAAGGCAGTGGACAAGAGGAGGCCACACACCTCCAGAGAGGGCCCACGGCTGTCTATGTGCTTCTGTGAAAGTGGTTTACCCTGGAAAAGTGTGGTCTGTGGCCTTGGGGTTTCCATGAAGTCAGTTCCAATGAGGAAGGTGACGGGAAGAAGAGAGGGTGAGGCAACTGGCCAGAGCCAGAGAGAAGATGAGAAAGAGACCAGACAGGGCTTTCCCAGGGACTGGGTCATCAGGATGAAGCCTCCTCTCCGGCCAGAGGATCCTGTGACCCAGAGAGGGGACACTCTTGACTCTGGTCACCCCGGCAGAGCTGGGAGGCTGGCACGAGCCCAGGGCTCTTTCACTGGCCTGTAAGATCAAAAGCATCTCAGAATCCCTGAGTCAGAAGGCAGGGGCTCCTTTCCAATGAGAGCTGACCCCTCACTAGGGGATGCGGAGGAATTGTCCAAGATCACATAGCTGCTGTGAGTCAGAGTCTGAACCCGTTATCAGATCATAGTTGGGGACCTTGCAGAGCCCTCCCACTCATTTGATGTAGGAGGCAAAGAAAATTCCATCCCACATCAATTTTTTAATATATATTAATTTCTTTTCTTTCTTTCTTTTCTTTTTTCTTTTTTGCGGGGCAATGGGGGTTAAGTGACTTGCCCAGGGTCACACAGCTAGTAAGTGTCAAGTGTCTGAGGCTGGATTTGAACTCAGGTCCTCGTGAATCCAAGACCAGTGCTTTATTCACTGCGCCACTTAGCTGCCCCCATCATCTTTGAGGTCTTTGAAATGGTCATTTGTCAAGTTGAAAAGCATTTATTAAGTGCAAAGCAAAAACTGTCCCTGCCCTCAGGGAGATTATAGTCTAATGGGGAAGACAAAGAGTAGGAGATAGAAGCAGAATAGATGAAAGGTGACTGGAAAGGCAAAGGCAGCTGAGGAGAGACTCCAGCAAGAAGTGGGACTAGGAGAAGTAGGAGGTCCAGGTGTGGAGGTCACAGAGATGCGGCCTGGCATTTGAGGAAATGGGAATAGGCCAGTGTCGTCAGATTTAAGCCTCTGTGGAGGAAGTAAGGTTAAAAAAAAAAGGCTGGAAATGTAGTTAGGGGGAGATGGTGAAAAGCTTTAACAGGCCAAGGAGGGATTTTCTGTCTGATCCTGGTCAGGAGGTCATAGGGAGACACTGGCACACCTTCAGGAGGGAGGGGCATGGTCAGACCCATATTTTAGGAAAACCACATTGGTAGCTGAGGGGAGGATGGAATGGAGCGGGGAGAGACTTGAGGTAAGGAGACCAGGGACAGGCTATTCAATAGTTCAGGTGAGGGAGGCCCCTAACAGGGTGCTGGTGTTGGGTGGAGAGAAGGGAGACACTAAGGAGGTAGAAATGACAGCCACCGAGTGGGTGTCCAGTGAGAGTACCTCGTACCATGACTGGGTGTGAGAGGAGTGGGAAGAATGGAGTGGGACTCCAAGATTCCAGACCCGAGCCCCTAGAAGGATGGGAGTTTCCCATTTCAATGTAATCCAAGGTCTGATGAAAGGAAAAAAACACCAGCCTGATGATTAATTAGGAAAATGGGCATCCAGCACAGACCATATCACTCCCCTTCTCAAGAGTCCTCAGTGGCTCCCTGCTACTTCTCAGATAAGATACAACTTGGAGCAGCATTTAAAGCCCTTTGCAACCTGGCCAACCTCCCTTCTGCAGACCCCCCTTTAACTCCAAGCCACCCAAAAGGGATGACAGTAATAACCACGTGTCTCCACTCTCCGTGGGCCGTGTCCCAGGCTTGCAATGTCCTTCCTCTTGGTAGAATCCCCACCTCTCTTCAGGGTTAGGCTCAGCTGCCACCTCCTACAAAAAGTCTTTCCAGATTTCCCCAGCTGTTCCTGCTCTTTCCCCTCTCATCTTGTCCTGATTGGCTGCTCCAGAGCCATTTCTTAATTCCCCAGAGCTGGGCTGACCTAGGAAAGGGAGACTCGTAGTAGTGATCCTTTCTGTAGACTCACGTAGTACACAGACCTCTAGGGCCCTTCAGCCTTTGCCCACAGTCGCTGTATGATCTTGGGGATTTCCTTTCCCCCAAATAAATGGAAACCCATAAACTAGCCATTGATGTATTGCCCCGGCTGAAAGGGAAGCTTCCTCGGGACAGAGTTGCCTCTGTCCAGCACGGGGTCTGACTGCAGGGGGCGCATAGCTAATGGTGGCAGCAACCCCACATCAGCATGAAGAAAAGGAAGAAGTCAGAGAAGAAGCTGGGATGGGGAAATCCTACTGGGGATGCCTTGACAGCCCTCGGCTGACTTTGGGGGGACAAGCCCTCCCTGGGTCTGATCGAAATGCTTCTGGGGTGGGGGTGGGACGGGGCAGGGAAGTTCAGCGGCTTCTGCCTCTAGTCAACAGTAGCTTCCAGGCAGCCCCCAAGGTCCTGGGGGAGGGGCTAGGGTGGTGATGGAGCTGGGGGAGATGGTTGCTATGGAGGCTTGCAGCTTGGAGACTGTTACCTTGGGTACCGAGTGAGTTTGCACCTGCCTGGGGAGGGGGAGGGGGGCTCCCAGGTCAGGACCAGTGGGGCCAGGGTGGGGGGGTCCAGGCTGTCCCCCAAGCTTAGAGGCCCTCCCTCGTCCCTCTCGCCTCTGGGCTTCGAGACTTAGCTCACTTTCCATAGGAAGCCTTTTCTGTTACTTTGCCCATCACCCCCTCCTCCCCTGCTAGCACCTTCCCCCTGAGATTACCTCCTGTTTATTCACACCATCTTCATCTTATAGGTACATTGTTGTTTTTGCCTGTTGTCTCCCCCATTAGACTGGGAGCTCCTTGGGCGGGGCGGGGCTAAGCATGGTGCCCAGCAAAGATGCTGAAGGGGTTTGCCATTTCCTTCTCCATCTCATTTTACAGAGGAGGAAACTGAAGCCAACAGGGTTAAATGACTTGCCCAGGGTCACACAGCTAGTAAGTGTCTGAGGCCAGATTTGAATTTAGGTCCTCCTGAATCCAGGGCTGGTGCTTTATCCACTTCCCCACCTAGCTGCCCCCATCCTCAGGTAAATGGAGGCCAGGCAGGGTCTCTGAGCCAAGCCCAGACAGGGGCAGGACATGAAGTCAGTGGGACTGTGTTCTGATCCTCGCTGGACCTTGTTGCCTGTAGTCTGTCTGGGCTTGTTTCCCAAACTGTGCCCTTCGTCAGGGGCTGTGTGCTCATTTCAAGGCTCACTGGAAAGAGGCTCACATTTGCTTGTGTGCTTTTACCCTCTCAGGAGTCTCAAAGGGACGGATGTCCTGTAAACCTATAAAATGAAAGGTGAGACCAAGGACCCTTTCCCTGAAACCATCACCGTGTGTGCGCGCATGTGCATGTGCTGGAGTGATGGGCACCTTGGGGTCAGAGGGCAGCACGTGGACTGGGAGGTCTGACCCCAGCCCCACGGACAGAGAATGTGACAGGATAGAGGTTGCAGGGAGATAAGCTGGGAAGCTGGCCGTCTGAGGGAGAGAGAAAAATCCCCTATCCCTCAAGTTTGAGCCAAGGCAGTCACAGGAGGCAGACGGGGTTAGAGGGGGACAGGGCAGGGAGGCCATGGGACTAGAGTGTGCTTGGCTCTCCCAGCCCACGCACTTCCCTTTCCCCTACTGACCTTGGCCTTGGCCTCAGGCTCATCTCCAGTGGCCCCCTCCCTCTTCCCCTTCCCCTGCATGTCGGCAGGGAGCAGTCCTGAAGCCCTGACATATTCAGATAGATGGTCAGAAGTTGGAGATAATAAATAGGATTTAGGGTTAGCTAGCTGGGGCTTCTGAACGGAGCGGGAAGGAGTTTGGAGAGGCAGGACGTCTGGCTCCTGACTGAATGGGGACTGAGGGTGTCTGGCCCCTGAACTGACCAGGGCTTGTGGGGGAACGACAGGAGCCAAAGAGCCCCTCCCCCTCTTTGTGCTCAGGTATTCTCCCTAGGGTGCCCCTTTGCCTGCCCCAGGAGCTGGCCAATCAGGAGTCGTTGCCAGGTGACCTGGGGCCCCTGGAGAATCCCCCCACTCCCCTCCCCAGATCGGAGCCAGGGCTGATGCAACCTGGCTGCAATGTGCTAGACAACTCACTCCCGGTGCCTGGCCCCTCCGCCTCAACAAAAAGTCCTCTTCAACCCCACCCAGGTTCGCCTTCCTTCTCCAGCAGGCAGTACAGGGGAGGGGAGGGCGAGGGGTGTTGGATTTTTGGCTGCTGGCAGGTGGCAGGTGGCACATGCCCGGGTCCCTGGAGGACCGGGTGGATGGGGCTCCAGGGTCTAAATTGGGATGTCGTAGGGGCTGGGGGGAGGGGGCGGGCGCGGAGCGGGACTGGCACCAGCCGGGCATGACTGGGGCACATTGGGAGGGTCTGACAAGCACGGGACAGAGGCAGGCAGGAAGCCTGTGGTCTGGTGGGATAAATACACTGCTCTGGAGGCGGAGGACTTGGGTTCGGGTCCCACCTCGCTGCTCGCTGCTAGTGCGACTTCGGGCAAGCCTCTTAACCCTTTCGGGTCTTATTTTCTTCTTCTGTAAAATGACGGGGTTGGACTAAGGATGGCATGAGAAGTCCCTTCAGCTCCAGCTCTAGAAAAGGCCTTGAGGGTAGGGAAGGGGGGAAGCGGGGACTCGAGGACCATCCACCACACTAGCGAAACAGGACTCAAACCAGAGTGGGGCGGCCTGGGCTGGGGAAAGGGCTTTTGCTCTCGCTATGGCTTCCTCCTTCCAATGGCGTCTGTGTGGAGAGCGGGGGGCACTTCACTTTTTCAACCTCATTTTGTAGACGCGGAAACTAGGTGAGATCCGAATGCAGGTCCTCCGCCTCCGACAACGCCAACGACACTAAGAATAGCAGTTAGCATCTCTAATAATAATAGCAGTTAGCATCACCATCGACAACAGTCTCAACAACACAGCTAGGGTCTTCAGAGCGCTTTCACTTTACAGAGCGCTTTACGTAGGCTCTCTTAGTCTCTCTCTTGGTCCTACTATCAACTCCAAGGGAAGGGAAGGAGGGAGGATGCTGTTCTAGCACAGCATCCAGGGGCACTTCGTTAAACCGAGGCAGAGTGGAGTGAGGGGTTTCGTTTGTCTCGTTTCTGACCCAAAGTCGGGGGTGCTCCGCTCTTTCCATGTGTAATAAAGCCTCCTAACACGTGCCCGCTCCCCTGCTCGACACCGCCCCCGTTGGTACCCACTATGGCCATTTCTTTTCTTTTTTAAAAATAAAAGTATGTTATTATTTTCCAGTTACATGTAGTTTTCAGCATTTGCTTATATAAGATTTCCGATTTCAAATTTTCTCCCCCCCCCCCCAGACAGCAGGCAATCCGATATAGGTTTTATCTATATCTATATCTCTACATACACATATACATAACAACATTAAACATATTTCTGCATCAGTCATGCTATAAGAGAAGAATCAGAGCAATAAGGAAAAACCTCAAAATAGATAAACAACGGCACCAAAGACAAAAAAAATAGTATGGTTCAATCAGCATCCATATTCCACAGTTCTTTTTTTTTTTTTCTGGATTTGGAGAGCCTTTTCCATCATGAGTCCCCTGGAACTTTCTTGTACCATTGTATTGGTGAGAAGAATCCAGTCTATCACGGCTGATCAACACATAATGTTGATGATACTGTGTATAATCTTCTGGTTCTGCTCATCTCACTCATCATCAGTTCATGCAAGTCCTTCCAGGTTTCTCTGAACTCTCCCTGCTCATCGTTTCTTATAGCACAATAGAATTCCATTACATTCATATACCACGACTTGTTCAGCCATTCCCCAACTGATGGGCATCCCCTCAATTTCCAACTCCTTGCCACCACAAAAAGAGCAGCTATAAGTATTTTTGAACATGTGGGTCCTTTCCTCTTTTCTATGATCTCCTTGGGAAAAAGACCCCAAAATGGTATTGCTGAGTCAAAGGGTATGCACAGCTTTATAGCCCTTTGGGCATAATTCCAAATTGCTCTACAGAATGGTTAGGTCAGTTCACAGCTCCACCAACAATGCATTAGTGTTCCAATTTTTCCACAGTTTCTCCAACATTTATTATTTTCCTTTTTTGTCATTTTAGTCAGTCTGATAGGTGTCAGGTGGTACCTCAGAGTTGTTTTAATTTGCCTCTCTCTAATCAGTAGTGATTTAGAGCATTTTTTCATATAGGAATAGACAGCTTTGATTTCTTCATCAGAACACTGCCTCATCAGAACACTGTTCATATCCTTTGACCATTTCTCAATTGGGGAATGACTTGGATTCTTATAAATTTGATTTCGTTCCCTATATATTTTGGAAACACTACGGCCATTTCTGCAGCGCTTTCAATGCAGATGGAGGGGTCAGGTTGGACGGCTTCTTGGGCAGTGTAGCTTGCTCCCTGGAGCCAGGTGAGCTCCTGGCGGGGATGGCATTTAATGGGTATTACAGGATGTCCACGAAGGGAAGGCAGGGGAGCTCTGGCACGAGAATAACGCGGGCAAGGGCACAGAGACTGGCAGGTAGAGGCCACACTGAGGGGCACAGGGTCAGGCTGTAAGGAATACAGACAATGCCGAGGAGGGGGCAGCGGGGCGTGGTCTGACCAGATCTTCTGGTCAAACCCCTCACTTTACAGAGAAGGAAGCCGAGGCTCAGAGAGGGGCGTGGCAGAGACGGGCACCCGGAGCCGGAGGGGGCGGAGCCTGTGGGCGGGGCGCGGAGGGATCTACCGAGCCGCGCTCCGCCCTATATTCGTGCCGGACTCGCGGGGCGGTCTCATTTCTCTTTTCTCCACTTGCCACAGTAGTTCGCACGCAGACCATTCATACGCCTGCCTCGGGCCATGGCTCTGTAGCTCTGTCCTGCCGCCTCTGCCGCGCCTCGGCGCCTGCGCGCTCTGCCCTTCGGCTACCTCCTCTTCTGCTGCCTCCTTCTCCGCCGGGGCCTTCGCCGCCTCCGCGCCCTCCGTCGCAGCCATGGAGTGAGTACCGGAGCGCGGCTTTCAGTCCGCGCCTGCGCACTGAGTCTCCGGGGAGACTCCCGGAGCAGGATGGAGTGGGGGGGCCGCAGGATGGAGTGGGGCTGCAGGAGTGCGCTCAGCATGGGCGCATGCGCAGTGCTCCGTTGCTTTGCCTTGCCTTAACCTATTCAGCCCACCTGTCAAGGAGGGGGAGGGATTTGGGAGAAGTCTGCGGGATCATTTTGAGGGAGGGGAGGAGCGGGGCCCCAAGGACCGGAGGACAGGGAGGGGCGGAGCCCTTTTATGGAGAAGTCGGGGCTTTTGGGAACAGTTTTTAGAAGGGGTGGGGCTCAAAGGAGCTGAGGGCGGGGCAGGGCGGGGCTTTGTGTTTTTTATGGAGGGGGCAGGGCATCACCTTCACGTACGGGGCGGAGCTTCATAGACTAGAACCTTTGGATGGGGCAGGGCCAATGGAAAGGGGGGAGGTGGGTGGAGCTCTATAGGGCTCCTTTATGGAGGAGGCGGGACCTTATGCGATGGAGTCTTTTGGAGGGGGCGGGTCTCAGGAGCAGAGGGCAGGGAAGGGCGGGGCCTAATAGGAGCCTTGGAGGAGAGGGGTGAAGAGCCTGGGAGCTCTGGGAAGGACGAGGCCAGACTCTAAGGGAAGTTTAGGGGCAGAAAGTACTCGCTTTTGGAAAAGAGGAGGGGCTTCCCCAAGGAACAAGCCATGCAAAGGAAGAGGGATCGCAGGAGAGCGATGAATGGGGCTGTAAAAGGAATTCCCCCGGGAGGGGGCGGGACCTAGGGTGAAGGTCCTGCCTGGGGGCGGGGCCCTGCAGCCAAGGTGCTGGAAGAAGGGAGGGAGCTGGTCCCTAACCCCGCCTTCTTTACACCCCTGGGCGGAGCTAGACCTCATCTCAGCCAATAGGCTACAGGGGGCGGGTGCTGATCCTTAACCCCGCCCCTATGTCCCTCCCTCCCTCCCACTCGCAGGTCCTCCGCCTCTGCCACCCTCCCGCTGAGCAGCTTTCACCCTCACCGGAGCCTCCTTGCCCAGCTGGGCCTCGCCTCGGCCTCCTCGTGCTCGCCTGGCCTTCGAAGCCCCGACCTGTGCAGTCCTGGCCGCCATGTCTCTCTTGGCGGCCCTAGGGCTGGAGCTGGACAGGGCCCTGCTCCCAGCTAGCGGGCTGGGCTGGCGGGTGGACTACGGGAAGCTCCCCCTGGCCCCCGCCCCCCTGGGTCCCTATGAGGCCCTGGGGGGATCCCTGGAAGGGGGACTTACCGGGGGGAGCGAGCCCCTGGCAGGTAAGGCAGAGGAGAGGAGGGGAGGGGGCGATGCGGGGGCAGTGGGGAGCTTCCTCGCCTGACCGCTGCCCCCGGCCCTGCCTAGGTGATGGCTTCTCAGACTGGATGACAGAGCGGGTGGACTTTACTGCCCTGCTCCCCCTGGAGCCCCCGGTGCCCCCCGGTGTCCTCCCGCCACCATCTCCATCTCCTGCCCCCCCAGACCTGGAGGCCATGGCCTCCCTGCTGAAGAAGGAGCTGGAGCAGATGGAAGACTTCTTCTTGGATGCCCCGCTCCCGCCCCCCTCCCCAGTGCCCGTCCCCCTCCCTCTGCCCCCTTTTGACCTCCCCCAGGCCCCTCTGGATACCCTTGATCTGCTGACGTTCTACTGTGGTGGGGAGCCCGGGCGGGGCGAGGGGGAAGGCGGGGAGGTCCTCCGAGCCCCCCTGCCCACCCCTCCGGCCCCCCGGCCAGCCCCTTACCCCGTGCCCCCTTCTCGGGGAGACCGCAAGCAGAAAAAACGCGACCAGAATAAGTCAGCGGCACTCAGGTACCGCCAGAGGAAGCGGGCCGAGGGGGAGGCCCTGGAGGGCGAGTGCCAGGGCCTGGAAGCCCGCAACCGGGAGCTGCGGGAGCGCGCCGAGTCGGTGGAGCGGGAGATCCAGTACGTGAAGGACCTGCTTATCGAAGTGTACAAGGCCCGCAGCCAGAGGCTGAGGAGCGCCTAGCGCCGTACGGCCGCTCCCGGGGGGCGAGGCCCAGGCCACCTTGGGCAAGGGAGTGGGCACTGACCTCAGCAAAGTAGTTAGGGGGGAGCTTCTCCAAGCCTGGGGCGGCCCCGGGCTCTGGGGCGGTGGTGTGATGGTGGTGGGGATCGGCTGGGACCCTTGAGGCGGGAAGGGAGGGGAATGGGGAGGAGCCACACCGCACAGGGGCTTTGTAACTAATAAAGAAACGGATGGCCCTGGCTCTGTTTGTGTGTCTTTTGGTGGGGCTAGAGAAGCCTACGGGGGGGGGGGGGGGGGGGGGGCAGCTGGATCCAAGCCGGCACCTTCCTCCCCCCCACCCAGAGGCAGACCCCGCTGGACCCCCAGGCAGGCAATCAATCACTCCATAGCTCCCATCATCCACGTTTATTGAGTAATCAGTAACCCGAGCTCTGTTCCCCAGGTAGGGCTGGGGGAACTAGTAGAAATCTTCAGGTTCAAAGTCAGAGTCCTCGGAGTCCAGCTGGTTCTGAATCTGTTGCTGCTTCTTATACAAATAGGCCACCTGTTGGGGGAAAAATGAAAGTGAGGCCATGAAGCTCCAGCAGCCCTGGCCTCCCTGTCCCTGCCCATGCCCCTGAAATACCTGGGCACTGGATGTTGCCTCTTCTGGTTTCTTGTCTCTTCGAACTTGGACAAATCGGGGGAAACGAAGGGAGATGCCCTTGTCGCTCTCCACCTGGGTGGAGCGTAGGGCACAGGCGCCCGTTATGGGCAGTGTTCCTGACTCTCGGGGGGAATCCTCTCCCTCCAGTAACCTTGTTTCCCTGCCTAACTGGCAGGCGCTGTGCCAATGAGTGCTTACAAACGCCTGATTCTCACAACCATTCTCCAGTTGAGGAAACTGAGGCAGAATTGTCCAGGGTCACAGAGCCAGTATCTGAGGCCACATTTGAACGTGGGGCTTCCTGACTTCAGGCCTAGCTCTGAGGGCAGGACTTTGGGCCTCTGCCCTTTAGCTCCCAAATTCCTGCTCTCACAGAATTTCTATTCCCCCAGACAGGATTCAGGGTTCACCTTATTCAGGCCCCATCTGCCTCACCTGAGGCCTCACATGCTTAGGTCCTGCTCCAGGGGATCCCTGCTCCCCAGGACTCAGTCACAACCCAGAGGCCTTCCTATCCTGGGGCCCCCAAACAGTCCTGACCCCATAGGGAAGGCCTGACTCTCTTTATCACCTGCCTCTGGGCCTGGATCCCCATTAACCTGAGCATTGAGGGAGGGGTCACTGCTTCAATGCCCTCCCTCCATCGGCCCTTTTCTTCCAAGACAAACCCCATTTTGTACTCACCAACCCTCGGGCTGCTGAATAGATGGGGGAGACAGAGAGATCAGCGCATTTCACCTCCCACACAGTGCTGGGTTCTAGCCAGTGGTCAGGAGGTGCAGCCCCTTCTGCCCGGACATAGGAACGAGGAGCAGGAATCACGAGTGCCTGGGGAGAGGACAGATCAGGGCCTGGGAAGGGGCTGCTGGTGGCAGAGCCAGAGAAGGGCACACCGGGGGCGGGGCAGCGGGGCCTGGGGTGAGAGGCAGCCTGGGACTTAGATTCAAACCCAGGGGGCAAGCTCAGGGACTGAGGGGGAGGGAAGAGGAAAGAGGGCAGCAGCAGCAGGGGAGGGGGCACGGCAGGGGCTCCTGCTGCAGCCTCAGCTCTCACCTGGAGGCTCTGATAATGTTCCTCTAACTCTTCATCACTGAAGCCCGTGCCCAGCTGTGGAGAAGAAGGTGGGCAGATAGCTGGTCAGGGACACCCCCTCAGAGAAGAGAGGGAGCAGGCCCTTGTGTGCCCCTTTGCTTGGATATCTTGGGACGGGATGGGAAGCTCGTGTCCCACCGGCTCTACCCTCCCCCAGTTGACCCCGCCTCCCTGATTCATCAGGGGGCTAGCCCACCTTGCAAATGGCCTGGAACTCTTCGCTGTCCTCATCAAAGGCGGCCAAGAGAAAGCCCCCATATCGTCCGGCCCGCTTCCCCCGGCCCAAATAGGCCCCAATCACCACCAGGTCCAGAGTGTCCCCAACGCCTTCCAGGTAGTCCTTCTTCAGCTGGTTATGGGGGAGAAAAGCTCAGGGGAAGGACCCTGGGGAGGGCAGGGGCTCTCACCCAGCATGGGGACCGTGGGGAAGGAGGATCGAGGCCGGGCTATGGAGCAGGTGGGGGAAGGAGGAGGTGGCACACAGGGCCCTGGGGGGACACAGTCACCTTAAGCCAGTTGTGGGATCTCTTGGCAATCTCATATGTGGCATTGGTGTCTAGGGTCTTCACCATCAGGCCCTCACAAGAATCTGGATTAGAAGAGAGATGCCCTGAGCTGCTGGGCACAGACACACACGGCCCCTCCGAGAACGTCAGGAGGGTGACTGGCCAGCCTGAGGCCTGGTCACCACACGGTTGGCGGGGGCAGGTCCCACTACCTTTCACCGACTGCTCCAGGAAATCGGCGATCTGCTCAGTGTCCTCTGTGTCCAGAGATGTGGCAAACACAAACTCGCCCTCGGTTTCGATAAAGTTTTCCCTGAGCAGCTGCCGCCTTCGGGACAGCGGCTCCCGGACCAGGGACTGTGAGAAGGAAAAGGCATGGGCGCTGAGGGGCTGGGCCAGTGGGGAGAGGGGGTGCCCTGCGGGGAGGGGCCTCACTCACCTGCCCATTGATGTAGAGCAGGTCGAAGGCGTACAGGCACACTTGGACTTGGATCTTTGATTCTTCCACCTCCTGGGGTAAGAAGATGGTGCAGTGAACCAAAGGGGAGAGAGCTGGGCACAGGGGAGAGGGCAGGGCCTGGGCACAGGGGAGAGGGCAGGGCCCGGGCACACCTTGCGCTTGCGGGTGCTGAGCACCTGGAAGGGCTGAATTTGCTTCTTTTCCCGGTCCCAGGCCACAGCCTCTGAGTCCAGGATGCAAGAGACGACCGAGGGATGCTTCATCTGAGCAAGGGACCAAGAGTGATGTCTGAGTGATCAGAGGGTGCATGCCCAGCTCCCGGGCACAGCCATTGTGCCACACTGCCCATCTCGCCATCCACCCCCACCCACCTTTGGGATGCGGCTGATGATGTCTGGGTATCGGCCTGTGTTGTCCTCTTGGTTCCGGCTAAATATCTTCACGTCCCCATTTGCCAGGACGTGGATCTGTAGGAGCACAGGGGCAGCCCAGAATGAGACTTGTCCGGGACAGTCTGGCCACAGAACCAGCTCTGGGCAGAAAAGTGGAGGCACATGTGGTTTGGCCCGGGGGCGGGGAAGCTCTCAGGAGCCCCCCCCCCCAAACACTGCACTTGGGGGAGCAGATAGGCAGTGGCAGGAAGGCCCCCAGGCCAGCCCTGGGCAGAGGCCATTGTGTTCATGGTCATACTGTGAAGGAGTCCCCCCCCCAACCTGTGTTCACTGCACGCTGTCCTTAGGTTTGTACTGGGAATCCCCCATCCCCTTGCCCCTCAAGGCCTGGGCCTGGTCCATACCTGGGCCCTCTGCCCGTCATACTTATATTCACAGGTGAAGGCAGATTCCTCAAAACGCTTCAGCACCTCCCCAATGTTCCGGGTGGGGTGGGCCAGCATGGGCTTCAAGGGCACCCCTGGGTGGCAAAGCCAGAGCAAGAGGGTCAGGGTGCACTGGCTCCCAAGCAGTGTGCCAGGGGAGTGGGCAGAGAGAAGAGCGGCCGTCACAGCATCAGGGACTGAGGTGCTGGCTGGGGGACAGTGGG
The DNA here is from genome assembly GCF_019393635.1 of Dromiciops gliroides. Taxonomy (NCBI): domain Eukaryota; kingdom Metazoa; phylum Chordata; class Mammalia; order Microbiotheria; family Microbiotheriidae; genus Dromiciops; species Dromiciops gliroides. Next base: position 656,909,677 of record NC_057863.1, on the reverse strand, counting down.
GGCTGAGAGGACCCTGGGGTCCCGGGCAGCGCTTGCCTGAGCCCAAGAGCAAGCAAGGGCTGGGGGCTCACCTGGGGTCAGCTGGCAGTGCTGGGGCAGCTTGTCCAGCCCGTGCTCAAGCAGGGCCGGGATGATGAGGTCCAGGTCAGGCACCTCGCTGGGGGATAGACGAGAGAACAGGTAGGCCAGGTGCCAACAGCACTGCCCCGTGCCCACGCCCATGTCCCCCCTGCGCCCTGCCCTGCGTGCCCCTCACCAGAAGGTCTGCTTCAGGACCAGTCCTTTCTCCTCCAGCCAAGCCTTTCTGGCGTCCGCTGGCTTGCCTCTCCCGGCATCCACCACGGCCGGGGGGACCTCTGGGGGAAGACCAGGCAGGGATTTGAGATCCTCTCCCCACACGGGTGGGTGGGGACACGAGATGTTGAAGGACCAGGGGGCAAAGTTGGGAAGTGAGGCAGGGCTCCCTTACCTTGGCCGGGGGGTGTGAGGGTCACGGCCTGAGCCAGTGCAGCCAGGACTGACTGCTCTGCCAGGCCCAGGCGCAGCCGCCCACTCAGGGCCCTGCAGGGGAAAAGGAAGCAGAGTGAGCCTTCCCACAAGCCCGCCGGCACAAGCGGACCCCAGCCCGGACCCCCCCCTGCCCAGATCTATGGAGCCATTCGTCCAGGTGCCCAGGTGCCCCCAGCCGACCCCCAGCACACCCTGCTGCCCTACCTGGCAATGAAACGGGCTTCTGAGTGGCGACAGGCCACAAACAAGGTTTTGATGATGTCAATCTTCTTGGATGTGGACTGCAGGGGGCGAGAGGGAGCCCAAGTTCACCCTCTGATGCTTACCGGCCCCCCCCAGACTTCAAAGGGGGATGGCCCAGCCTCTGCCCTGCTTCTAATGAGACACCCCCCCAGCAGGGCCCAGGAGGGGAAGCCCTGTCCTTTGCCCCCACCCCTTGGAGAGGCCAGGGGACGTGCAGGGAGCAGGCCGGGGTGGGCCGGAACACTCACAGCGCTGCCCGTGAGGCGGGCGATGTCTCGGAGCTTGCTCAGGACCCCGGCTGCCGTCAGGGCAGGCAGAGGCAGCATGGTGCGCTGGGTGCTGCGGCTGGCCTCTACCACCAGCCCCACGTCCCCCCTTTCTGCCATCTCGGCCCGGATGGCTTCCAGCTGCCGCCCTGGGGTGGGAGGACGCAAGGGTGTGGGTGGTCAGGGCATCCCCAGCGTGGCCGGCTGCCCTCCCCCTGCCCAGCCCCAGCCTCCCACTCACCCGTGGCCTGGGCCACGGCCTTCAAGAGGACGCCGTCCCCCACGCCGAGCTCGAGGCCCTGCTGGGGGGGCCCCAGCCGGTTCAGACTCAAGTAGAGGACTGGGAGGAGGTCTGTGGGGGACAGGGCGGTCACCGAGCGGAGCAGGTTACTTAGGATTTCTACCATGCGGAGCCTGCAAGAGGGAAGGGCGGGATGGTGCGGCCCCGTGGCCCGGGCCCAGGAGGAGCCAAGGGTAGTAGAAGGATGGGGCCCGGAGAGTGGGAGGCCTGTGCCAGTGTGGGGAGGATGGGCACTAGCGGGCGGCAGAAGGGGCCAAAGGGGAAGGGCCACCCTTGGGGGCCACAGGGAGAGGGCCGGGGTTTTACCGAGCGGAGACTTCCTCGATTTTCTCAAACGTCCGAGCAACGACGAGGTAGGGGACCCTGTGGAGAGCAAGGGTCGGTGGGGAGGGGGCCTGCCCTGGTGCCCCCCCATGCTCATTAAGCCTCACTGTGTGCCAGGCTCCCAGTCTAATGGGGAGCCACCTGGCCAACAGCTCCGTGGCAAAGGGCTGCTCCCAGGCCCTACCTTTGTCCTGCCTTCCAGCAGGCGTCATCGACGGGGTGATAGCCGCTCTTAGAGGGGTTGTAGGCAGCCGGGTCTAGGGGCCTGTGGTGGCAGAGAGGAGTGGGGGCTGTGGAGCCAGTTCTCTGGAATGGAGGACCATCCTCTTTGCCCTGCTCCTCCCCCGAGGGCTCCCGGGTCGGGGGTCTTTGACTTCACTCGGGGCACAGACATGCTGGGGTTTGGGGGACCGGCCTGAGAGGTGAGGGCCTCCTCCGAGGCCAACTTACGACCCGGACGTCTCCTCTGCTGTCTTCTCTGTCTCAGCCTTCTTTGGGGTCTGCTTGGCTGCTGCTGGCTTTCGGGGGGCTGTGGAAAACATGCGGCGCCAGGTTGAGGCTCCTTTTCCTTTAGACATCCCCCCACCACCCTGGTATGGAACGGAGGTTGGTCTAGGTGGGAGAAGGCCCAGGCACAAGACACTCACTGAAGAAGCTGCTGAAGGCCTTGGGGGCTGGGCTGGGGCCCTTGGGGGCCTCCCCTGTGGCCTCCTCTGGAGCTGGCTGTGTCTCTGGGACCGTTCCAGGCTGCTCTGGGCTTCTTCCTCCTGCGCTCTCACCTTCCTCTCTCTTAAGCCTCTTGGGCTCACTGGGCTCATGGTCCTTGGGCAGCTCCTGTAGCTTCCGTTTCTGTATCTGTTTCCGAGCTAGGAAGAGAACAGATGAGGACGGGGGCAGGCCCTGGGGGGTGACTGACAATGGAAGGGGCCTTACAGTCCAACTTCCTCATTTTACAGGTAAAGAAACTGAGGCAGGCATCAGTCAAGTGACCTGCTCAGGCTTCTACTGCTAGTCAGTGCCTGAGGCTGGATTCGAACTCAGGTCTTGCTGACCCCAGGCCCGGGGCTCTGTGCTCCAATTTTATGAAGCACCCGCCCTGGCCAAGGAGGCAGAAGGAAGCCCACTCAGGGCTCAGTCCGGCCTTCACATTCCCCCTACCCTGTCCCAGTCCAATTCCGTGGGGGAGGAAGGGAGGCTGGTCGGGAGAGGCCTGTCCTGGAGGCGGGTGCGAGCAGAGACGAGTCCGCCCTCCCCTACCTGTCCTACGCTTTGGGATCCCGGCCGGGGAGATGTTCTTGGGTGGTGATTCTGAGAGGGAAGAGCTGGAGCATGCTGGAGAGGCCGCTGGGGACGGGAGGCTGGGCTCCTGCAGGAGACAGGGCCGGGAGGGGACGTCAGGATGTCGGCCCCCCAGCCCTGAGCGGTGCTCCACCAGAGGAGGCCGGCTACCTGCTGTCGGGGGGCCACCTCCTCGTCCTCCTCCTCGCCCTCGCTCCCCAGGGCTCGGGCCACCTTCCTCGCAGGCCTCTTCACTGGAGACTCGCCGTCGGGCTCTGCAGCATTCCTCTCCTTCAGGGCGGCCCTGGGTGAGGAGGCCAGGCCAGGGCAGTGGTGAGAATCTGCCCAAAGGCTACCCCAGGGGAGCCCTGGTCCCGCCCCCGGCCCTCCACTCACTTGGGGGCAGGCTCTCTCTCTTGGCTGCTTTTGGGGCTCTCCTCCTGCTGCTTCACCTTGTTCCCACTCATGGGCTGAAAAAACGACCTGTGGGGAGACACGGGAGGAGGGCTGGGGGGGGCAGGGGCAGGGGCTGGACACAGGGGCCAGCTGAGGCGGGGGCAGGGGCATGGCCTGGGCAGGGGGAGCCTCACTTTATGGATCGCTGCATGGTGCCTCTCCAGGGGTGCTCCAGCCTCCTCTCCACAGCACCACCTGTAAACAAAGGCAGAGCCAGGCTGAAGGGGCCCCCCTGCTGCCCCTGGCAGGGCTCCTGAGAGGCACCCCCCTCCCCGAGTTACCTCTTGTGCCTGCTGTGGCGTTACAGCTGTCCCGGGGGCATCCTGAACTCCCGACCCCCCCAGGCCTCACTCTCTCAGCCCCCCATCTGAGCTGTCACCCCCCCATGCCCCACTCTCACCCCCCCACACACTGGAGTGGCTACCACATCCTGCCCCTCACTCTCACCCCCCACCCCCCAGTTCTCCCTCCCCGGCCCAGCTGTGGCAGCTGCTGCCTTGGGGGTGTGAGGCCACTTTGGACCCCCCCCTCTCCGAGGGCTCCCTGCCTGTCTTGGGGCTGGTTCTGCTCGTCCCTAATCACCCAGTCTGGTAACGAGCATTTATTAGGCACCTACGGTGTGCCAGGCAGGGCGCCAAGCCCCAGACATGCAGACACAAGGCAGTCTAGTGGCCAACAGACACCGGCCCGGAAGGCGCGGCTGGTGGGCAGTGAGTGTGACAGGAGGGGGCCAGCGGTGCGGGGCCCTGAACGCCGAACAAGGACATGGGGGACCACAGCTTATGGAGCAGGGGCTGACGGGATCGGACCTGGTCTGGGTGGTCGCGGCCTTTGGACCGGCCCAGGGTCCGGGAGGGGTCAGAGTCTGTCGAGCTCGGCCTGATGGTCCCGGCCAGCTCCCTGTCTTCTGGATGCCGGCATTCAAGGCTCCCGCCTCCTCCTGGGCGCATGCGCAGAGACCCTGGCTCCACTTCCCTTCCCTTCCCTTCTCTGAGCATGCGTAGAGGTGTGTGTGTGTGTGTGTGTGTGTGTGTGTGTGTGTGTGTGTGTGTGTGTGTGTGTGTTGCGCGCGTGCGTGTCTGCCTGTCTGCCTGTCTGCGTCCTCCGCTCCCCCCACACTGACCTCCCTTCGCGTAATGCTGCCGGCTCCCGGCTCCAGCTCCGGCTCCAGCTCCGGCTCTGGCTCCGGCTCCACTCCCGCCACCAACCCCACTTCGCGCCTCAACTTTCGCGCGCTGAGACACTCGGGGCGAGTGACGTCACAAGCCAGGCGCCCGCCCCTTCACCTCGCAGGGCACGCTGGGAGTTGTGGTCCAGCCGAGTGGGAGGGGCAGGGACTGTTCCCATAGAATGGAAGCTGGGGCCTAGGCTCCGGGACAGACTCTCGCGGCGCACGATGGGAAGAAGGGCAAGCGCTGACCCAGTAGTGGGGAAGCAAGGCATTCTGGGAAGAGGGACGGGCCGGGCGCCTGGCCTCGCGGGGTATTGTGGGAGGGTCCAAGGCGTCAGGAGCCGTTCGTTCAGGCTCTGAGCGGGCGGGTGGGGTGAGTGATGGGGAGGGAGGGAGAGATGCACATCTGGAGGGGAGGGTGATCACATCTGGAGGCTGTGGGGTGGTGCACGGTGGGGGCTCCACATCTGGGGGAAGAGAAATGGAACAGCTGGATACAGGAGTACCACATCTTTGGGAGGGAAAGAGGGAGGGGCACAGCTGGAAGCAGACATGCCACATCTGTGGGAGGGAGGGGCACAGCTGGATGCAGGCGCGCCACATCTAGGGGGAGGGAGGAAGACAGCTGGGTGTAGAAATGCCCCATTTGTGAGACGGAGGAGCACAGCTGGATGCAGGGATTCACATCTTGGGGGAGAGGTGGGAGGTGGGCATAGGTTCAGGAAAGGAGCCCGGTGGAAGATAGGGGTTATGTCCTCCCTGGACAAACTCCAGCTTCAATAGCTACCATCTCCAGTGTCGTTAAGCCTCCCTCCATATCCTGCCGGGCGGTCGGCATTGGGTTAGGGTTACCGCTGGCCCGGCCCTCCCGCTGTTGACCTCAGGCTCTCCCAATTGCCCCCCCCCCCCCAGGTACCCTAGGATGGAGGAGGACCCGGAAGCAGAGTCGGAGGCTGGGCGGGAGCCGGAGGCGGAGCCCGAGCCAGGGCTAGAGCTGGAGCCGGAGCCTGAGCCAGATGCAGATCCAGATGCAGATCCGGATGCAGAGCCAGATGCAGATCCAGATGCAGAGCCAGAGCCAGAACCAGAGCCGGCGCCGGAGCCAGAGCCAGAGCCAGAGCCAGAGCCAGTGTCGGAGCGAAAGCCCCAGCTGGAGCCCAGACAGGATCGAGGGCTGGAGCCTGAGCCCGAGCCCGAGCCGGAGCTGGTGAGGGACTCAGAGACCGAGCCGGAGCCGGAGCCAGAGCCGCAGCTGCGGCCGGAGCCGAGGCCAGGGTGGGGTGAGGCCGCAGCCGCGGCCCAGGAGGAGCGGGAGCTGCAGGATCGCGAGTTTTTCTCGTGGGCAGAGTTCAGCCGCTTCTTCGATGCCTGGTGTCAGCAGCACCGGGCCCTGTTCTTCGTCAAGAGCTCCATGCACCTGGCCAAATGCCGCTGGGCCCTCGACCCCCCGCTCCACGCCCTCATCGATGTCCTGAAGTACAGCTACGTTCGGCTTGTCTGCAAGGATGTGCGGGCACCGGTGGGGCGGCCCGGCATTGCGGGGTGAGAGGCCAAAGTGGGGCTGGGGCCTGCCCTGCCTCTGCCCCTGCTTCTGCTTCCCCGTGGGAGCCAGGGGGGAGAGCTAACTCACTCACTGGCCTATTCCCCTTGAGTCCCCACTGTGTACAGAGACCCCACCCTTGGCCTTTTGGGAGATCCAAATGCCACATTGCTCCCGTTCATGTTCCCTCCCGTGGCTCCCCATTGCCCCCTGAATAAAGTTTAATCTCCCCACTGGCATTCAAGGCCCTCCCAGCTTACCTGCTCATCCTTACCTAGTGACTTCCCTAGAGAAAAGATGTGGAAATAGAGTATTGGACAGGTGACCCTAGGGGAGTCACTTAACCTGTGCCCCTCAGGTGCTTGTCAGTTCTAAATCTCTGGATCTAGACTTTGCTCTGTCTTTTCCACCTGCCTCCAATGCTAGGTGTCCCCCCTTCATGGCCAGCAAGCCTCCTCCTGTCTCTTTCCTGCCTGGGGGCCCTCCTCAGCCCCTTGAACTCTCCTTTATGCTGATAGCCACCCCCAAGTTACTGGAATGCTTCTCCCCATGTGGGCAGAGGAAGGGCCTAAGAGATGCTCCAGGATTAGAGAGAAGGAGGGACCATTCCTGTTTTGGGGAACCAAGGGGTGGGGCGGGGTGGGGAGGGGCAAAATTGGCAGTTTCTGAGAAGCTGGGCTCTGAAGGTTGGGTAGGAATCAAAAAGGGAACAACAGCATTCCAAGGAAAGCAGACAGGAATACAGAGGAACTGCTCGGTGGGTAGTAAGGCCTTTGGTGTGGTTGGGGTGCAGGGGGTGTGAGGGAGAGCATCCATCTGCTCTGACACTCGCCCCTTTGGGGACTCGGTTTTCTCCTGTGAAATGGGAATAATCATCCCTGTGCTTTTGGCGGTTATGTGGAGGGTTGCTTAGAGAAGAGAGAGGATGGAAGCCCAGATCATCTAAAGCGGAGTCGAGGAGGGCCACAAATAGGCTGGAGAGAAGGGCACATCTGAGGCTGGGCACAGAAGTGACAAGACGTGAGGAGTCCAGACGTCACTGAGCTTGTGACCCAGGGGATGTGGGGGGTAGCAGGTGCCCTTGGGTAGAGATAGGAGAGTGTAGGAGAGAGGAAGGCGAAAAGATCATGACTTCTGTTTTGAGACGTCTCTGGAACATGTGGTTTGCAACATCCCACAGGCTGCAGGGGAGGTGGGATGGCAAGGCTGGACATGTAGGACTGCATTTCTGCCCTGACTGACCAGGTCACCGAGAGAAAGAAGGATGCCCAGGACAGAGCCTGGCCACTTGGAACACACCAGGGGTCACTGTTAGGGGAGGACTCAGAGCTCCAGGCAGGCTTGCTCCCTGGGGGAGGTGTGAGCAGGTGATCACCACAGAGCGATCAGGAAATGGGGGTGTGGTGCAAGTGGAAGAAGTCTGGGCAGAGGGAAAGCCAGATGCAGACAGACTGGGTCCTGAAGTGGCCTGGCTGAGATGTTCAGAAATAGGGAGGGGCACAAAAGCAAATGAACTCAGGTCAAAAGAGAGGGACCCTTTGGGACAATGGGAAGAGTGTTGTTTGGGCATCAGCAGTCCTGGTGCCAATTCCTGGTCCTCTCTGGGCTTCAATTTCTTCATCTTGAAAAGGATGGCATTGAATGATGTGAGCTCTAACCCCTGGTGGGTGGGCAGCTGGGTGACCTCTCCCTCTCTATCCCTGCAGGAGCCCCCAGCCAGGCTGCCCAGCCTTCATCATCCTGAAGCTCAGCTCACTGCGAGACCGCCTGGTGGTGACTGAGTGCCACCTGACCCATTCCCACCCAGCCTGCCCTTTGGAGTTTGCCTATTATTTCCGCCCGGGCCATCTTCTTGCCAACGCCTGCCTCCCTGTCCGCACGACCAACAAGATCTCCAAGCAGTTTGTGGCCCCTTCGGACATCCACCGCCTCCTCTCCTACTGCAAGAGCCGGGACCACGGGGTCCTTGATGCTCTCCACGTTCTGGAGGGGCTTTTCCAGGCTGACCCTGAGGCCAAGGTGCTAGCTTCTCATGGGGCAGGCAGGCAGAGGGCGTGGGTAGGCGCCACCTCCAGGTGCTGGAGCCTGGCTTCATGCTTTGGGTAGCCCAGGGGAGGAAGAGATGGGGGAGAGCAGGAGCTGGCCGGGGCTCTTGTGGCAGGAAGCCACTGCTCATGGTCCTCTTCATGGGGAGGAAGAGGCATGGTGGCAGCACAGTGACTAGAGAGATGGGCTTGGCACAAGGAAGGCCTGGGTTCACTTCTGCCTGTGACCCTAGTGGGGCAAGTCTTGGCCTCTGGCCCTTTCAGGCCAGAAGTGGCAGAAAAGGTGCCCATCAGCATTGGTACAGAGTGTTTTCTCATGTCGGAGTTTTGCCTACCAATGAGAGCCTGGGGCTGACCCCAGCCCCATTCCTTTCCTTCCCTTCTCTGGTTCAGGGCTCCTTCCTTTCCCTCTAGGGGGGCTTTCTCTAATAATTGTCTCTAATAATTATGTGTATTTGAAACCTTGCCCCTCACACTGACCTTTGAACCAAGCCAGGGGGAAAGAGGAAGCTGTCTCTTTGCATGGAGGGGTTAGATGTCCAGGTCTTGAGGTGTCAGGGGTGTCACATGGTCCCAACCCTTGGGGAAGAGTGTTCAGGGGCATGGTGTGTCTGTGTGTATGGTGTGTGTGTTTGTGTGTGTGTGTGTCTGTGTGTGCTGGGTGGGCAGGGCCATTCTAGACACCATAGCCTAAGAACCTCCGCTGAATACTTTGGTGAAGGGCTGTTACCTGGATGAGGGATGAGCCTCGCTCAGTCTGGCTCCCCAGGGCAGAGGCAGAAGGAGGAGTGGGCAGGGGAATTGCAGAAGTAGATTTAGCTTTGCCATAAGGAAACAGCCTCCCAGACTGGACTCCTCTCTCTGGGAGTCTCTCGACAAAGACCTGGTGGCAGTCGATGTCTGTTTAGGCACTGGTTAGATTTGGTGCCCCTGAGGACCCCACTTTCTGCCTCAGCATCCCCATTTGGACTAATTGTTCTCTGAGGTGTCTTCCCGCTCTGGACCTGGGATCACACCATCCCCTCCCACTCTGAGATTCTTCCAGATGATCATATCTGGTCCTCATTTTACAGAGGGAAAGCTGAGGCCCAGGCTGTGGCAGAGCCTGCCACCCCTCCAGACCCCATTTTTCCCCGTGGGAATAACTAAGTTTGGGAAGAACTCCAGTATCTGTTCCCAGAAACTTTAGTGCTGACAGGGAGGCACAATCCTCCTACCAGTCGTATGTGTGTGGGCATAACCCTTAGTGCCAACCTAACTGCCCCCCTCCCCCTTAGGTCCTCTATATGAGGTGCTGGGCAGACCTGGGCAGAGGGTGAATCATTGAGGGGGAGGCGTTAGAGGAGGAGTTGACTCATCCTGTGCTCAAGTCCAACCCCTGCCACCTAACATCGCGAGTCTCTTTCCCTTCCTCGGCCTTGGCTGTTCATGGGTAGTATGGGCACGCTGGTCAGGTTAGCCCCAGATCCTGTCAGCTGGGGGAAGGTTGTCATTGACAGGGACTTGGACATCTGATTGGACCTCCAGAGGGAGTGTTGGGGCGGGGGGGGGGGGCGCTGAGAGGAGGAGGCTGCCGCCTGCGCCGGGCAGGTTCTGACTCTCTGCTGTCCCCAGGTGAAGCTGGTCTTCGTGGAAGATCAAGCCGTGGTGGAGACCGTGTTCTTCCTCACGTCGAGCATGATGGCTCTGCTCCGCCGCTTCCCCCTCATGCTCTTCTTCGACCGGCTGCCGGGCCTGCAGGGCACCTTCGACCTGTCCACAGTGCTGTGCGTGGACGACCGTGGCCGTGGCCGCGAGGTGGCCTGCTGCCTCACGCGCCAGACCAGCCCCAACCTTCTGCGCTTCACTCTGGCCTCGTTGGTGCAGAGTGTGCCGGAGATCAAGGGCCGCGTGCGCTGCGTTACCGTGGGGCCCGAGGTGGGCACGCAGCTGGAGGCCGTCCGGGAGCTGCTGCCCGGGGCCCGCGTGCAGATCTGCCGGGTGCAGGTGCTGGAGACGCTCTTCAGCAAGGCCCAGGAGCTGGGCGGGGCCGGGGAGGACCCGGGGCTGTGGCCCTTGCTGTGCCGCCTGGCCGGGGCGGCCTCCGCCGCGGCCTACATGGAGGCACTGGCTGAGCTGCGGGCCACCTGTCCAGCCGCCTTCGTGGACTACTTTGAGCGCAGTTGGGCCCCGCGCAGGGCCATGTGGGTGCGCCTGTGGGCCTTTGAGACGGCTCGAAACGTGGATGCTTGTGCCCTGGTCCGAGGCCACCGGCAGCGCTTGTTGCGCGGCCTCAGCCCCTCGCCCACCGTCGCCCAGTGCATCCGCGACCTGGTGGCCTTACAGCGGGGGCACGGAGATGGGGAGGGGCTGTGGGGAGAGGAGGGCCTGTCCAAGGCACCTCCGACGGGATTAGAGAACGGATGCGGAAGGGGGCTGCAGTGGGGGGACAGAGGAGCAAGGGGGACACCGTTGGGAGAGGGCGGTGGCCAGTTAGGAGACAGAGGGGTGAGAGAGGGAGGCGTACAGTTAGGAGACACGGGGGACCGGGGCCCACAGCTGGGGGACAGAGGCGAGTGGGGGATGCACGTCGGGGAGAGAGATGTCCGGCTTGTGGACAGAGGGGATAAGGAGGTCCTGTTGGGAGAGAGTGGGATAGAGTCGCGAGGGAGAGGGATGTATTTATGGGAAAGGAGTGTGGCATTAGGGGATAGAGAGGAGAGGGGCCGGCAGCTGGGGGGAGGCAGCGTCCAGCTGGGGGACAGAGGAGAGAGGGGACTGGCTCTGTGGGAGAGAGGCGTCCAGCTGGGGAGCAGAGGGGAGAGGAGGATGCAGCTGGGAGAGCGAGGTGTCCGGCTGGGGGACAGAGGGGAGAGAGGATTCCATTTGTGGGAGAGAGGTAGACAGCTGGGGGACAGAGGGGAGAGCAGGACACACTTGGGAGACAGTGACGTACAGCTAGTGGACGGCGGGGCGAGGGGGACGGAGCTGGGAGAGGGCAGTGCCCAGCTGCAGGACAGAGTGGCGAGGGGGCTGCCCTTATGGGACGGGGGGCAGATGATGCAGCTGGGGGACAGAGAAGAGGCTGGGGGCATGCTGGGAGAGTTTCAGGGAAGAGGCAGGACGGCTGGGCTTAGAGACGAGAGGGTGGGGGCCAGGAAGCGGCCCCGAAGTTCCTCGGAAGAGGAAGACTGGGAGCTGCTGTCCAGGTTCCGGGCTGTGTGTGGGCCGGAACTGGCCGGCCTGGTGGCTGAGGAGCTGAACTTTGCTCGGCAGCATGGGGTCAGGGGCTTCCGGTGGACTGGGACCGGCTACACTCTGCAGGACGGGACCTCGGACTTCCTCCTGGATGCGGCGCTGACACGCTGCAGCTGCTCCATCCACGCTGCGCGCCACCTCCCCTGCCGTCACCTCTTTGCTGCCCGCCTCGTGGTGGGAGCTGCCCTCTTCCACATGGACCTGCTCAGGGACAGCTGGGGAGGGGCCCCTGAGCCTTGAACCTTGGAACTGCCCCCCTGCACCTCCCACTACCAGGAGTGAGGGTGCTCACACGCTGAAAAGCGGGGAGCTCCCTTTCCACCTCCCTTGGGATTCTTTACCTTGGGAAAGGACAAGCCCACCTGTGCATGGTGCACAGTGATTCCTCAGCAGCTGTCACAAAATTCTGCCCCCCCCTTCCAATTCCCCCAAGAGGAATGGAAAAGGTGATAGCTGAGGGATGGGGGCAGAGGATGGAAATAAGTTAGGGAGAGGGAGGAGGAGAGAAGAGAAAGAATGAGAGGGGAGCCAGGGGAGAAGACAGAAGGGAAGAGGAGAGGTGAAGGTATGTGATGTATGTAAGAGAAGGCTGGAAGGAGCCAGTTCACCTGGAGCTGGATTCGTGATGTGAATTGGCCCCCATTCATCAAACTAGGCTGGGGCCTCAGGCTGCTGGGCCGAGGAGGGAGGAGAGAGTTGGAGAGGATGACTCACCCCGTTTGTCGAGGGGACCCTTCCTGGGTTGGTGTCAAGAAGTGAATGCAGGGGCTTTGATCGATCTTCCCCACAAGGAGGGCTCTTTCTAGGGGGGAGGGGCTAAGTAGGGGGAAGGACTTTTGCATCCCCTCCAATCCCAAGCATTTCCAAAGCTCCTACTGGGTGGCAGGCAGGAAAAAAAGAAAAAAAAATTAGCTTCTCCTTATAGAGCTTATCGGTCCCCACTGGGGCCCATACCTCCCATCCACAGGTCAGTTTACCCTCTGTGCCAAGCTCTAGGCCTGTGTGGGTTCAAGCTTGAGAGATTCTTTCAGAATACCTCTTTGGCTTCTATTGCTTCTGCTCTGAGTTAAGTCGCAGAATACCTAGTGTCCCGGGTCTCCACAAATATATAGGTAGTTGGGTTCCCAGGACAGACGCTCAAGGTAACAAATGGATTAATACAGGGAATTGTTAGTTTTCTCTGTTTGTGTCTGAGAGTAAACTGTAGGGTTGGGTTGGTTCTGAGCAAGCCCCTATTGCCAAGCCTCAGTTTCCTTATCTGTCCAATGAGAAGGCTAGAGTAGAAGACCTGGAAGCTGTCTCACAGCCCTCAATCCTATAGAATCCTATAGGATAACTAGTAACTGGGATTGAGCTGTGTGGCCTTGGTTGCTTGGAAAAAAGAGCACAGAGATTTGGGGCCCAGGTTTCTGGATCCTGTTCCTTCTCTCTCCCTGCAGACCTCTAGCTGGTAGCAGTCTGGCTAACCTGAGGAGGGGGCCCTGTCAATGGCAAGGGCTTCCTTTGGAGTGGGGGTAGCTTGAATTTACACACCCGGAGGTCCCAGGCCATTATCACAGGATTAGAGTATTTCGTTCTGGGAGTGAATGACACCCTTTAATTTCCTGAGCCCTAGAGAGATTGTGACCACCCAAGGTAGTCAGCAGAGCTCACATGGGAATCCAGCACATCTAACTTCAAATCCAGTGACCTTTTCACTGTATTCCCTTGGAAACTGGGCTGCAGAAAGGAATGGAAGTGATGTGACCTGGAAGGGGCATCTTGGAACATGGACGGGGGTTTTGGCTTGGTCCCCAGCCCAACCCCTCCCACTGTCCTTGTGATACACACTGATCTCCAGTAAACTTCTTTGGGCCTGGTACATCAGTCGCTTGAGAAATGCTTGCTGGTCAGTTGATTGTATCCTTGGTTTGCTGATTGAACTTCCCAGTGGTGAAAGGAGAGCCTGCCAAATTCCAGGCCTCACACCAAGTTTCTCTGAAGGTTGGTCTAGACAAGCAGATTATCAGATCAACCTGAGTTGGCTGCCTGATAAGTGGTATGACTTCAATCAAGTGCCGATCTCAAAGAGTTGGAAAGGACTTCAGAACTCCTCCAGTTCAACCTGAATCTAAACCTTTCCTTTGCCTCAGATCCTATTTCCTCATCTGTAAAATGGGGGCGCTAATCTCTGCCTCCATCAGAATGCTTCCTTGTTGTCTTATTCCAGGCTGGAGGGACTTCTCCCAGCTGGAAAGGCTCCAGCCTGGCCCTGGGTGGGTGGACTGTGTAGATTTGGTCTGAATCCTAGCCAGGGATTGGAGTTTGGTCCCTGGTGTTGAGTTTTTGGCCACAGGGACACATTCATTCAATCCAATTGAATAACCCCATAGTAACCACCTGCTCTGTGGCAGGTACTGAGGCAAGAGTTTACCTGCTATGGGGGTGAGGGGAAATAGGAGTAAAGGAAAACCTCTGGTCTTCACTTTTTGGCACCAAGGAGGAAATCGTAAGCACCGAATGTTTGAGTCAGAGAACACCTCAGAGTCGCTGGCCCAAAGCAGTTCCCACCAACACAGCTGGCAAGTGGTCATCTGGCCCCTGCCCAAAGACCTCCAAGCAGTGGGGACACACTAGCTCTAAGGGTAGCTCATTCCACACCGAGAGTGCCAATGGTCAGGAAGTCTTTTCTGACTTCAGTTGTTCCCACTTCTGATGGTCCTGCCTTTTGGGCACAGACTGAGTAAGTCCATTCAGTTTCCCTTTCTTACTGTAGCATCCTGCCCTCGACCCCCCCCCCAGCTTTCTTTCTTCAAGGCCCTTCACCCCAAGATTTTCCAGTTAATCAACATCTTTCTTAAATAGGGGTGATTTAAAAAAAAAGGCTTTATAGCAGAGGCCTAACCAGGCTGGCCCCATCATTTGGGGTCAAGGGGCAGGCTGAGACAATAAAGAGGGGGCTAAGGGCTGACTTTCAATAGATGGCGATGAGGGGTGTGCCTGTGAGAGACACACACACACACATACACAAATAGGGTGGAACGACAACTGATCACGTGATGGGTACTGTCCAGACATGGCGGCCAGTGGGGGTGCACTTTGCTCTGGGCCTTCGAGGAGGGGCTGAGCTGGGTCCCCCGTCTGGGTTCGGTAGGAAGCGAGGTCGATAGCAAGTCATTCTCCTCTGAAGGAGGGGTGGGTCTAGCTGACCCAGGGACAGGGTTTACGGTAAGCCAAGACCAGCTGGGCTGCGGAGAGGGGGCGCGGCGGGAAGGGGAGGGGGAAGGAGGATCTAGAATTGGGCCTCCCTCACTTCCAAAGAGTTTTAGCAGTGGCTGGCTTCTCTACTTTAGACCTTGCCTCCGCGTACCAGGAGATCAGACACAGACCCCGCCCTCCTGCCCCCGCCCCCAAACGGACTAGACTCAGGTCCCACCTCCTCAAGCTCTGCCCATAGACATCTTGGTCCAACCCTGGAAAACATCAGACTCAGGTCCCACCCCCGAGAGACCGATAATCTATTAATCAATCGATAAACATTTATTAAATGCGTATTCTGTGCCAGGCATTATGCTAAGCACTGAGGATTCAAAAAGAGGCAAGAGACAGTGGCTGCCCTCAACGGCGGAGAAAACATGCAAGCAAATACACTACATTCAAAGGAAGCTCTAGACAAGATAAATCACAGAGAGAAGGCACTGGAATTAAGATGGCTGCGGAAGGTTCTGCCCCTTCAAAAACCACCACCAAGGCTCACCTCCTCTGTCTCTTGTTGTTCGGTCGTTTTTCAGTCTCGTCGGACTCTTCCGGACCTCATTTTAGGTTTTCTTGGCAAAGATACTGGAGTGGTTGGCCATTTCCTTCTCCAGCTCATTTTACAGATGAGGAAACTGAGGCAAACAAGGTTAAGGACGTGCTCAGGGTCACACAGCTTACGTGTCTGAGACTAACACACTTATGCAACACACTTACGTGTCAGGCTGGATCTGAACTTAGGTCTTCCTGTCTCCAGGCTGGGTGCTCACTCCTGCCCATAGACATCTTTAGGCTCCGCCCCCCGGGAAACCTACAAGCAGGCCCAGGCCCTGCCCCTGGGACCTTATGCTCCGCCCTAGATTTCAGTGGTCCTTCCCCCACCCCGTCGCTATGGAAACAACACACGCTTTCCCACAGCCCCGCCCCTGACACGTCCTCTACACCTCCAAAGGCCCCAAGTGAAGCTCCAAGGGACGGGGAGTTGAAATTGTTGTTTGTCCTTCGTTCTGGAAGAGGAGCAAGACGTGGGGCTGTGTCGTGACTTGCAGTAAATTGGATTGAAGTGAGGCAGGGCTGTGCAAGGCCATCAACCTCGCTCTTTCCTCTGGAGCCATCTGAGTCCAGTGGCAAGACTGGAGATGGCCCCGGATGTTTAAGGGTTAAGTGACTTGCCCAGGGTCACACAGCTAGTGTCTGTGGTGACATTTGAAATTAGGGCCTCCTGACTCCTGCGCCATCTAGCTCACCCCTGGGAAATGAAGTAGTTCAGTGAAGACTACACCTCCCAGGATGCTATGCGCTCCCTTTATTCCGACGGTGGCTGCCCCTGCCCAGTCTCGGGAAGGAATTCTGCGCGTGCGTTGCGGGGCTGGGGTCGTCATCCCTCCGCGGGAATTTTTTCGGGAGCATGTGCGGAAGGGGCGGGCGCTTAGGGAGCGCGGAGCATTGTGGGTCTGTCTCCCAGGCCACTGCTCAGGGCTTCGTTCGGCGCCGCCGCCATCTCTCTGGAAGCTGAGGAGGGGGTAGGGGTAGAGGTGGAGGCCGCTCCTGTCTCCATGGTAACACTCCAGGCCGGGTGGGGGCGGGTGGCCATGACGATGGGGAAGGGAGGAAGAGCGGCCCTGGTCGCCATGGTAACGGGGGGTGATGAGCGGGAGTGCCGTGGGTTTCCATGTAATGGGCAGGGGTGAGTGGGGCGCGGTGGGTGAGTGGTGCCGCAGCCCAGAATAGTTCCCGACCGTGACCCTGACTTATGACCCATTCACTTTGACCTCCAGACTTGTCTTGTCTATCCCACTCCCAGCCCCCTGGGTCTGACCTCATCCTGAACCTTCCCATGGGCTAGTCCTGTTTCCAGTTCTCACTGTCCTTGTCCCCTCCCTCCTTGGTCTCGTCCCCAGCCTCATCTTTCTTGTTACTGTCCCCATCCCGGTCCCCATCCTCATTCTCCCTCACCCCCATCTCCCTCCTTGGTCCTGTCTCCATCCCCCTTCTTCTCCTCCCCTGTGTGAATTTTTAGCTCTTGTCCCTCTCTATCCCTGTCCCTGAATCTCTGCCAGGCCCTGGGAAGGGTTTAGGCACCTCCCTAATTCTGCCCAATCCTGACCCCATTCCCCTCCCTTTAGTCTTTTTTTTTACTTTTTAATTTTTGTTGAGACAATTGGGGTTAAGTGACTTGGCCAGGGTGACACAGCTAGTGTCAAGTGTCTGAGACTGGATTTGAATTCAGGTCCTCCCGGCTCCAGGGCTGGTACTCTATCCACTGCGCCACCAACTGACCCCCTTTAGTCTTGCCTTCATTCCCAACCCTCTCTCCCTCTCTGGCCTTGTTCCTTCCCATCCCTCTCCGGTTCTCCAAACTCCTTCCTACTCCTTGCATCTCCTCCCATCCCTTTTCCACGGTCCTTTCCTTTTCTCCCATTTCCAGCTCTTACCCAGTTGCTAACTTTGTCCCTCCCCATGGGCACATCCTCTGTCCCTGATCCTAGTCCTCACTTCTCTGGTCTTCACTTGGACCCCATCTTTACCTCTCCCTCGATTTCCAGCCTCATCACTTATTCTGTTCTCATCTCTAGACCAATCACCAGCTCTCATACTGTTCCAGATCTCATCACTCCACCTAACCCCAATTGTCTTTGGTTCCATCTCTCTCTCTCTCTCTCTCTCTGTCTCTCTCTCTGTCTCTTTCTCTCTCTTTGCAGGGCAACGAGGGTTAAGTGACTTGCCCAGAGTCACACAGCTAGTAAGTGTCAAGTGTCTGAGGTTGGATTTGAACTCAGGTCCTCCTGAATCCAGGGCCGGTGCTTTATCCACTGTGCCACCTAGCTGCCCCTCCTTTCTCCCTCCTTTCCCTAGTTATTTTTTTTTTTTTTGTCTTTTTTTAGGCAACGGGGGTTAAGTGACTTGCCCACGGTCACACAGCTAGTAAATGTCAAGTGTCTGAGGCCGGATTTGAACTCAGGTACTCCTGAGTCCAGGGCCGGTGCTTTAACCACTGCGCCATCTAGCTGCCCCTCCCTAGTTATTTTTTAATGCCTATTTCTAGCTCTCATCCCATCTCTCCCTGGGTGCTGCATGGGACCCTATAACCAGATCTCTTCCTTAAATCATTTCTTCCCCTTGACCCTGTCTCCTGTTCCATCTCTAGCTCTGACTTCAACTCCCAGCCCTATCTTTCCCTAGGGAAAGGCTGACATTCTCTAGTGCTTTTATGACATTTTTTCACTTGATCCTTACAGCCACCTGTGAGGTAGGCAGATAGTACAGTCAGGCAGCCAGTCACTAAACATTAGGTGCCTACTGCAGGCCAGGGCCTGTGCTAAGTGCCAGAGATACACAGGAAGGTGAAAGTGAGTCCCTGCCTTCAGGGAGCTCACAGTCTAAAGGGTGAGGCAACAAGCGAATAAAGATATCCGAACAAACTATATAAGGGCTATATGGGAAAAAACTGACGGAAAGAAGGCGCTGCAATTAAGAGAGGTTGCAGCAGGCTTCCTGCCGAAGACATTTTAGCTGGGACTTAAGGGGAGGCAGAGGTCAGGAGGGAGAGCGTTCTGGGCTTGGTGAATGGCCAGAGAGGATGGCCGACACCAGGAGATAGAGTGGTCTCTGACAGGAACAGCCAAGAGGTCGGAGTCACTGGATCCAAGAGTCCAGGGTGGGCTGTGAGTCACAGAACCGTTGCAAAGGCGGGTACTTTATGAAGGGCTTTGATCTCCGAAGGAGATTGTCTGTTTGGTCCTAGAGGTAATAGGGAGTGTGTGTGGGTGACACGGTTGGGTCTCTGCTGTAGAACCTCACTTGGCTGGCTGAGCGGAGGGTGGGGTGGAGTGAGCAGAGACTAGAGGCAGGCAGGACCCTCCCCTCAGCAGCTTTTGCAGTGGTCCAGGTGTGAGGGATCAGGCCCCACCGCAGAGGGGGGCTGCCACAGAGATGCTGCGAAGGGGAAATAAACAGGTCTTGGCAGCGGCTCAGACATGGGAGGGGGGGGGTCTGTCCACAGTGGGGAAGCAGCCGGCAGAGAGGGAGAGACGGCAGGTGAGTAAAAGGGGGTGATGGAGGGGCCGTCCGGGGGAGGAGATGAGATGGAATGGGGTCCCTGGCCTGGTGAGTCGGGATGAAGGGGGAGAGGGGGCAGATGAGGAGGGGGGAGGCCTCTGGCTTTGTTTTCAGTGAGATAGAAGGTCAGGTTCTCATCTAAGAACCCGAGGACAGGGATTATTATCCCCATTTCAGATGGGGAAACCGAGGCACAGGAAGGCTCAGTGACTTTGTCAGAGGGGGGCCTGGGGCCTGGGTTCTTCTCATGCCCTTTGTGGTGCTCTCCTGGCTCCTCCTAGCTGGGCATCTCACTAGTTCAAGCATGGTCCCAGCCCTACCCGCTGCCCCTGCACTGGTCACTCCTCAGGGAGAAGGTTTGGGTGGACTCCGGCCCAGCTCTCCCCGGCCTCACAGTGCTCCTGCATCCATCCCACAGCCGGAGGAAGGAGCCTCACGGGGCTGTGGCCCTGCTGCCGCTGCCGGGGGCCCCGCTGCTGGCGAGCTGGGCCTGGGCCTGGAGTTTCACACGTGGCACCACTTCAGCAGCTTCTTTGATGACTGGTGTGAGCGGCACAAGGTACTGTTCATCGTTGCCAGCCTCAAGCCCCTGATCTCTCTGCGCCAGCCTCCTCTGCCCTACCTGCCCAGCCTGGTCACCACCCTGCGCTTCCGCTTCGTGCGCCTCATCTGCAAGCACAGCGGCACCTACGTGGGGCAGAGCGTCGTGCAACGAGACCAGCAGTGAGTGCCCCTTCCTGGGATGCGGAGGCGGAGGGGAGGGGGCTACCGGCATGATTGGTGACAGAGTCCCCAAAGATTTGGACCCGTCCTATGGATGGGGAGGAGTCGGGGGGCAACCACAGGAGGTGGGAGCCAGACCCCAGGCTGTGGCTCCATGCTTGGCTTCCTTAAGAGAGGCAGGCCCGTCAGACCCGATGTGGAGGGGAGCTGGGGGGGGATGACTAGCGCCGTCGGGCCATGACGGGGGATCGGTTGTGAGTCTGTGGGAGACGGCTGCAGGCCGACCCCCCCTTTCCCACTTGTTCCCCTTCCTGCCCTCTCTCTTCCAGAAGCCAGAAGATTGACTGCCCGGCCCTCATCACCCTCCGCCTGGGCCCCAGGAAGGATCGGCTAGTGGTGACGGAGGCCAGATTGCAGCACAACCACCGGCTGTCGCCCAAGGAATTCTCCCGATGCTTTAGACGCCGGCAGCTGGAGGCCAGCTTGGGTCTGCCCATCCGGATCACCAACAGCGTCTCCAAGCGCTTCCTGGCCCCTGACCTCATCTGGAACCTGGAGGACTACAGCCGGGCCAAGGACAAGGGCCTGTGCGAACTGCTTGGGGTGATGCACGCGCTCTTCCGGGCTGACCCGGGGGCCAAGGTCAAGCTGGTCTTCCAAGAGGATGCGGCCATCCTCAACTCTGTCTTCTTGGCCACTTCGCACATGCGCCAGCTGGCGCGCTCCTTCCCCCGCCTCCTCTTCTTGGACCAGGCGGCCAGCCTGCCTGGGGACTTCGAACTCTACTCTGTCCTTTGCCAGGACGCCAATGGGCGAGGCCGCGAGGTGGCCTACTGCCTTGCCCGCAGAGGCACGCCTGACTTGCTGGTCTTCATCGTGGCCTCTTTAGTGCAGAGTGTGCCTGAGATCAAGGCCCTGGTGGAGTGTCTCACCCTTGGCGTGTCCTGCCTCGAGGGTGTGGATACTGTGGAGGAGGTCTTGCCCTGTGCCCGAGTGCAGGTGTGCCGTGCTCAGGTGCTGGAGGCCCTGGGGCGCAGGGCCCGAGAGCTGGCTGTGCCCGGAGAGCGGCACGTTGTCAACCTTCTGCACAACCTGGCACACGCGGCCTCCCCTAAGGTCTACAGCCAGTATCTCAGTGACCTGGAAGACGTGGCCCCCCTAGAGCTTTTCCGCTACTTCTTGGAGACCTGGCATCCACACAAAGGCACCTGGGTCGCCTGCTGGGCATACCATCGTGGTGAGAGCTGCCCCTTTGTGGACCACCTTGAGGCTCACAGGCAGAAGCTGTTACCTGCCCTGGCCCAAGATTCCTCTCTGGCGGGCTCTATCCGGGGCTTGCTGGACCTTGAGAGCCTGCCCGTGGAACTGCAGGGGCTGCAGGCGGAGCAGGTGGCCGAGCGCTATCAGGCAGCAGGGCCTGGCGAGGCGGCAGCCCTGGTGGCTGAGGAACTGGCTCTGGCCCGCCAGGGCAGGGGCATCCAGACGGCAGAGGGTGGGGGCTTTGTGCTGGAGGGGTCGAGGCGAGGGGCCACCTTCACCGTGGGGGCTGACCTGGCTTCCTGCAGCTGCTCTATCTTCACAGCCAGCCACCGGCCTTGCCGCCACATCTTTGCTGCCCGTCTCTGGGCAGGGAAGGCCCTCTTTGATGTCAGCCTTCTGCCCCCCGCGGGTGGTGACGAGGGGTAAGGCTCTGGCCTGGGCCCACGGGCGGGCTCCCGCACTAGAGAGGGCAGAAGAGAAAGTCATGGGTCTGCCTTCTTCCTCCTCCTGTTCCCTCCCCCTCAGACCTGGACTGCCTGGGGCGGAGGGGAGCTTATCAGGGTGGCAGGGTGGGTGCCTGCCACAGCGACCCTGGAAGAGGAGGGGCGGTTTTGTCTGTTTGCTGGGCAAGAATAAAGCACATTCTGTGGGGTGTTCTACCTCCCATGAGTTGGGCCACTTTTTTGAGGGAAGGTGTGGTTGGTTACTGGGCATGAAAGTGGGTTTTCTTATCTGTGAAATGGGGGTGAGGTGGCAGGAAATGATTCAGAGGGCCCCTCTCAGCCCTAACGTCCTTTTGAGTGTCAGGGAAGCCCCCAGAGGACTTTGCCCTCACTGGGCCCGGCTTCACTGGTAGTGAAGGTCATTAGCTCAGTTAATCCAGCCCACAGACCCACTGTGTGCAGAGCTGTGTGCACGGATGCTGGGAGGCCATAGCTGCCCTCAGGAAGCTCACGGGCCAGTGCTGGGATATGCCCATCCCATGGAGGAACAGAGTGCCCGGTGGAGGCCTTTCCTGAGGGGCTGAGGGAGGAGAGGACGTTTGAGCCAGTCACTGAAGGTCGGGTGAGAACAGAAGGGGGAAAGGCAGGGATGGAGGAGGGGGAGGGAAGAAAAAAGGTCAGAGGGCCAGCACCTGTGCTGGGTTCGGGGGACGGAAGCTCAGACTGATCTTTGTCCAAAGTCTGGCCTGGAATTTCTGTTGAGCCCTGGGCTTGGGGGCCATCTGGCTCAATCCTAACATTTTGCTGATAAGGCAGCTGAGGCCCCCTGAGTTTCAAGGACTTACCCAAGGTCATTGTGACTAGTGAGTGTCAGACTCAGAATTTGAAACTAAGTCCCTCAGACTTCCAGATCCAACACACTTGAGAGTGTTGGCCTTCAGTTTCATCATTTATAAAAGGGGTGTGTGTGTTGGATTAGATCAGGGGTTCTTAACCTTTTTTTTGGTGTTGTGTTCTGGTCTGTGGATCCCTTCTCTGAATAATGTTTTTTATTTATTTTTAATATTTTTTTTCCAATTGAAGGCAATTTTTAACATTACATTTTTTTTTTAGTTCAAAATTTTCTCCCCTTCTACCTCCCTAAAACGGTAAGAATTTTAAATAGGTTATGTATGGGCAGTCATGTAAAACATTTCCATATTAGTCATGTGAAAGAAGAAACAGATCAAAAGGAAAAAAATGAGAAAAATACAGAAAGTGAAAAATAGTGTGCTTTGATCTGCATTCAGACTCCATCAATTCTTTCTCTCAAGATGTAGAGCATTTTCCATCATGAGTATTTTGGAATTGTCTTGGATCATTGGTTTTGTTTTTTTTTTAAGTGAGGCAATTGGGGTTAAGTGACTTGCCCAGGGTCACACAGCTAGTAAGTGTTAAGTGTCTGAGGCCGGATTTGAACTCAGGTACTCCTGACTCCAGGACCGGTGCTCCATCCACTGCGCCACCTAGCCGCCCCAGAAGGCTTCTTTTAAAAAATATTTTATTTAATATTTTTCCCTAGTTACATGTAAAACAATTTTTAATATTTGTTTTTTAATATTTTGAGTGTCCTTACTCCTTCCCTGCCCTCCCCTTTCATTGAGAAAGCAAGCTGATGTCAATTATACATGTGCAGTTATCCAAAACATTTCTATGTCAGTCATGTTGTGAAAGTAAACACAGACAAAAAAAACCAACAGGAAAAATAAAGAAAAATTTAAAAAGTATGCTTTGATGTGCATTCAGACTCTTATCAGTTCTTTCTCTGGAGATGGATAACATTTTTTCTCATAAGTCCTTTGGAATTGTTTTGGATCATTGTATTGCTGGGAAGAACTAAGTCATTCACAATTGATCATTATACAATATTGTTGTTACTATGTACAATGTACTTCTGGTTCTGCTCATTTCACTTTGTTTTAGTTCATGTAAGTCTTTTGAGGTTTTTCAGAGAGCATCCTGCTCATCATTTCTTATCACACAATAGTATTCCATCACAATCATATATATGCTACAACTTATTTAGCTATTTTTGTAATTGATAGGCATCCCCTCATCTTCCAATTCTGCCATAAAACTACTACAAACATGTACATATAGTTTCTTTTCCTTTTTTTGTTTTTTCCTTCCTTCCTTCCCATAAGACCTAGTAGAAGTATTTCTGGGTCAAAGGGTATGCATGTTTTTGGGTTGTTTTTTTTTGACCCAGGTTCCCAAGTTTTATTGCAATACTGTAGGAGAGAACCAGAATAGTGGAAAGGTAACTCTCGAATAGTGAAAGAAAGACAGTTATAGTTATAGTATGGATAAATTGATTATCAGTCTCATTATAATAATCTCCACCCTAGGGGAGGGCTTATCCTAATTTGGAGTTCCTGGGGTCCTAAGCCAACCCCCAAGGCGGGTACCTTTTTCAATAGAGGTATGTTTTGGGGGGTTACGTGTCATAAGGTGAATCTGGGGACAAATTTGGCCTTTTCTGCGCGCGTCTCTTTCTGGCTCCCACGGCTAGTTTCAAAACATCTTCATTTTTCATTTATTTCTAGTCTAAGTTTCTATAGCCTGTCATAGGTCTTCATGGCCTAGCTCCCTCTGTTCCTGTTATGGGTACTGATTACTGTGGGTAAGAACCTAGCATCCTGACTTGGAAGTTATCCATTAACTGAGGTTTGACTCCCTTTGGGTCTTAGGTTTTTCTGTTAACCCCTTTTTTGCCTCCTACATCAAGCTGGACATGTCAGTGAGCTATTCAGGTTCTATCTACTCTTGGGGATGTCACTGAGGATGGGGTCACAGCCACATTATCGTCCCTCACTTCCCAGGAATATACATCTGGCCTCCCTCAAAGTTATACCTATAACCCCCAGCACCCATTGAGTAACAGAGCAGTTCTGGAGTGGTTTGCCATTTCCTTCTCCAGCTCATTTTACAGATGAGGAAACTGAACTAAACAGGGTGAAGTGACTTGCCCAGGGTCACACAGGTAGGAAGTGTCTGAGGCCAGATTTGAACTCAAGAAGATGAGTCTGTCTGACTCCAGGCCTGGCACTCTATCCACTGCTCAACCTAGCTGCCCCAGTTGACATTAGATGGAAGATTGCGGGGTTGGGGGGGTGGTGGACCTCAGAATAACTGAAATTCAGAGATTGACTGGGACCTTTCCCAATGAAAGTCCTTTTCTTCAAGTAGTTGCTTTAGGGCTAGGTATGTATATCAGGCTCTGATATCCCAGTTCTTTATTATTCCTGCTAGTTTTTAATCCCTGCCCTTAGTTATTCCTCCCAGTTTTTAAGGAGGGTCTTCCTTGATATGCAACTTCCTGGGTGGAGGAGAAAATCTTTTGTTCAAAGATCCTTTCTTTAAATAGGTTTATTTCTCGAACCCCTCATTGATTTTTTTTTTGGCGGGCCAGTGAGGGTTAAGTGACTTGCCCAGGGTCACACAACTAGTAAGTCTCAAGTGTCTGTGGCTGGATTTGAACTCAGGTCCTCCTGAATCCAAGGTCAGTACTCTATCCACTGGACCACCTAGCTGGCCCACCTTTTTAAAAGTTTAAAATTAAAAAAAAATTTCACCCCTCATTGATTTGTGTAGTTGCTGGGGGTTACAAGAAAGTCCTCCAGCCCTCTTCCAGCCAAGCCTCACTCCTGTCAATCTTGGTGGGCTGAGAGTTGGTTAGCAATCTAAAATTGACTGCTCTATCTGCCCGGAATACTTCACAGATACAGTCACCACTGAAGGTGGACATAGGCTTTGCTAAATTGGCCTCACAAATTGGAAGGAAGGCTCTATAACTTTCTCTTGCCCTGAGGAGGGGAAATCTGCCAGTTGAGAATGTCTACCCAGTGTGGGTCTGGGGAAATGGACTGATAATGTTCAGCAGCTGCATCACTGCTACCATTTATTTTTAATTTTTTTTTTATTTTTTAGTGAGGCAATTGGGGTTAAGTGACTTGCCCAGGGTCACACAGCTAGTAAGTGTTAAGTGTCTGAGGCTGGATTTGAACTCAGGTCCTCCTGACTCTAGGGTTGGTGCTCTATCCACTGCACCACCTAGCTGCCCCTACTGCTACCATTTCTTGACCGGTGTGACTTGCCCAGGGTTACACAGCTAGTAAGTGTCTGAGGGCAGGTTTTAACTCTGGTATTCCTGACCTTAGGTTCCCGCTATCTGTTCTTCTCATCATTATTTACAGCACAGTATTCTTTCACATTTATTTACTATCCCTTGTTTGGTCATTCCCCAATTGATAGGCATCTTCTCAGTTTCCAGTTATTTGTCACTATTAAAAGAGTTATTATATTTTAATAAATCTATAGTTTCTTTTGTTTAGAATGAATCTTCCCCCAACGTAACCTTTCTCTGATTTCCGTTTCTCCTTTCTCCCCTTTTGCTGTGTTCTTCTTTATGTATATACTTCTCCTTTGACCAATTTAGATGAGTGAGGTTCAAGTTTTAGCCCCTCTTCCATATGTTCCTTTTTTTTTTTTTTTAAATAGAGTTCTCTTTGTGTAGGGCTGCTAGGTGGTACAGTGAAGAGAGTGCTGTCCCTGCAGTCAGAAAGATCGGAATTCAAATCCACTGAAAATCTGTTGTCTTTTTAAGCCTTGGCTTCTTCAACTGTATGATAAGGTCCTTGGACTAGGTGACCTTCAAGGTTTCCTCCTTGTTTCATAACAGCATTCTGGGCCACCAATGGAGTGAAGCATGACTGTGTGCTTTCTCCCATGAAAAGGGCTGCTATAAATATTTTTGCACATTAGGTCCTTTCCTCCCCTTTTTTAAATATCTTTTCTTTTTTTTTAAAGTGAGGCAATTGGGGTTAAGTGACTTGCCCAGGGTCACACAGCCAGTAAGTGTTAAGTGTCTGAGGTCAGATTTGAACTCAGGTACTCTTGACTCCAGGGCCTGTGCTCTATCCACTGCACTACCTAGCCGCCCCAAATGGTAAACCACTCCAGTATCTTTTATTTTTTTTTTAAGTGAGGCAATTGGGGTTAAGTGACTTGCCCAGGGTCACACAGCTAGTAAGTGTTAAGTGTCTGAGGCCGGATTTGAACTCAGGTCCTCCTGACTCCAGGGCCAGTGTTCTATCCACTGCGCCATGCCATCTAGATGCTCCTTTAAACCTTCCCATATTTTCTGAAACCATTTCCTCCATCATTTCTGTTTTTGTGGCGGGAGGGGGGGGGTGTTTGGTGAGGCAATTGGGGTTAAGTGACTTGCCCAGGGTCATACAGCTAGTAAGTGTCAAGTGTCTGAGGCTGGATTTGAACTCAGGTCCTCCTGACTCCAGGGCCGGTGCTTTATCCACTGAGCCACCTAGCTGCCCCCTTTCCTCCCCTTTTTAATGATCTCTTTAGAATGCAGACCTAGTAGTGGTATTGCTGGATCAAAGAGCATGCACAGTTTGGACATATTTCCAAATTGCTCTCCAGAATGGTTAGATCAGTTCACAACTCCACCAGCAGTGCATTAGTGTCCCAATTTTCCTACATCCTCTCCAACATTTATCATTTTCTTTTTTTGTCATATTAGCCAATCTGACAGCTGTGAGGATCCAAAGCTTTTTAGCACAGTGTGTTCAGTGATGTTGTCAGTTTTCTTCAAAGAGAAGAAAACGGCATCAAGGTCACCTCTCTTATGGTTCTGTGAGTCTCTCAGGGGATAGCTAGCATTCAACTGTTACATTCACTGGTTATGTTGTGGGAAATTCCAATAGAGAAACCCAAATGGCACTCAGGAATAAGGAAGAGCAGTTTATTGACACGCTGGCCCTAAGCAGAGTAGCCTCTGATACTCTGGGCACCGAACAAGTGTCCAAGCTGCATTTTTATATCTCTTAGGTGTTCAACGCATGCAGATTTTCACAGGTACATTGTGGTGAATTACTTGGCAGACAGGAAGGCATATTTCAGTAAACAGAGGCATAAGTCAGGAAGTTGGTACTAAACCATAGACTTCAGGGGAACAAACAGTATGTTCTACTTTCATTTTGGGGTCTCAGCTTGGGCCTCAGTTTTATCCCTTGTACTTTCCCATATTATTCCCCCCTTTGGTGCCCCCTCTATACCCCCCAGGTTCTAGAGGGGCATCATCTAGGGCCCGCTTTGATCTCCCCACTCCCTCCAGTTCAGGGGACATAGCCATAACTGGGGAAACGAAGTCTGAGTCAGCATAGACAGACAGCTGGGGAACCAGGAAGACGATAAGACAGTTATTCAGGCAAAACAGATAGATAGCAAGTGCCAGTGCACAGAGGAGGAAAATCAACATGGTTAAATGAGTCTCATGCATCAGCAGAGGGGTCTTGGGAAAGCTGTCTACGTCGGGCAGTGGTCCGCTTCTGGGCCAACAGCCTGCTGGCAGGGTCCCACTGCTCCTTCATGATCTGAAGTTTGTTGGGGCAATCAGGAACCAACTCAGACCTCCACCCATCACTGGGCAGCTGAACCTTCTTCACTTTGGAATGATGGACCCAGGGAATGATACCTGCAACTGGGTTTGGCAGATCTGGGCTTTCTTCCTGGGGACCTTGTACCCTGCTTTAGAGAGGAGATCCAGCAGGGCCTGGGTTCCCATCCAGCACTGGTCTCGTGTAGATCCAGCAAGGAGGAGGTCATCTACATGCTGGATCAAGGTGCAGCCAGCTCCTGCCGAGGGAATGCCTGGAGATCCCGTGCCAGAGCTTCCCCCAAAAGAGTGGGGGAGTTCTTGAATCTTTGCGGAAGGGGAGTCCAGGTTAGCTGGGTTTTCCAGCCTGAGTCCAGGTCCTCCCACTCAAAGGCAAACAGGGGCTGACTGGGTGGGGCGATTCGCAGGCAGAAGAAAGCATCCTTGAGATGCAAGCATGTGAACCAGGCAGCCTCAGGGGATATCTGGGCCAATAGGGTGTAGGGCTTAGGAACCACTGGGTGGGCCGTGACAGTGGCATTGTTGAGTGTGGAAGATCCATTCAAGGAGGTCTATCATGGCCTGGGGCTTCTCAGAATAGGGAGGGGAATGGTTTTTCCAATTCAGGAGGTCCGTGGTGGTGAAGGGCTGATAAGAGAAGACTGACTGGTCTGGTTGGTAAGTCCCATCTGGGTTCTCTCAGCCCTGCCTCAGGGTCTCTTGGAGGAGCATCTGGAAGGCAGGTCTGGCCTTGGCTACATCAAGGGGACTCTGTCCCCCTCTCTGGTCTGGGGAAAGGGCCAGAAGAAGTTGTGGAGATGAGGCCCACGGAGAGGGAGTCTCGTAGGGAGCCAGAGGCTGATAAAGGTTCAGATTCTGGGGAGGTGGTGGTGAAGCCGAGATATATGGGGGAGGCTCATCTTCTGGTGCCCCCTGTAAGACAACTGGCTTGTGGGGGTCTGACCCTGATGCCTGGCCAACCAAAATCCTAGCCTGTCCCTGTGTTCTCTTACGCATCCGAACCCACGGGGGCTTGGTGCGGACAACTTCCAACCAGGGGAACTGATCTGGGTGCTCGGGCTGGTCTGTAAGACCTACTACCGCCCTGTAAACTGCTCTGGTGACTTCTGGGTCTAGAGTTCCCTCTGAGGGCCATCCCGCATTCGGGTATGCATGGTTTTATAGGTCTTTGGTCATAGTTCCAAATTGCTCTCCAGAATGGTTGAATCCATTCACAACTACACCGATAGTGCATTAGTCTCCAAATTTTCCCATATTTCCTCCAACATTGGTCATTTTCCTTTTCTGTCATATTAGCCCATCTGATAGGTATGAAGTGGTACCTCAGAGTTGATTTTTCTAATCAATAGTGTTTAGAACATTTTTTTTTGTATGATTATAGATAAATTTGATTTCTTCATCTGAAAACTGCTTGTTCATATCCTTTTATGGGGGTTGGGGTGGGGTGGGGGGGAGATGGACATTCAGTGAAATAGAGGACTTTCAAGCATTCCTGATGCAGACCAGAGCTGAATAGAAAATTTGACTTTCAAATATAAGACTCAAGGTAAACAGGAAAGAGAAATCATAAGGGACCCAATAAGATTAAACTGTTTACATTCCTACCTGGGGAATTACAATTATTTATGAATTGGGGAATGGCTCTTATTTTTATAAATCTGACTCAGTTCTCTATATGTTTGAAAAATCAGGCCTTGCTATAATTTTTTTCAGTTATGATTAACCACTCCATTTACCTCCATCCTATCTCATCCCCCACCATTTATCCTATTCTCTCTCTCCTTTTACGTGGTCCATCCTCAAAAGTGTTTTGCTTCTGACTTCTTCCTCTTCCATTACTTCTATCAGCTGCACCCTCTTCTCTTTTTCCCTTGCCTTCTACTTTCCTGCATGGTAAAATAGATTTTTTTTCCCCTTGGGGCAATGTGGGTTAAGTGACTTGCCCAGGGTCACACATGCTAGTAAGTGTCAAGTGTCTAAGGCCAGATTTGAACTCAGGTCCTCCTGAATCCAGGGCCAATGCTTTATCCACTACTTCACCTAGCTGCCCTGGTGGTATGATTTAAAGAGAGGCGTGATCACCGCTCTCCTGGCTTGTGCTGTGGTTTGTGAGTGACCACAAGCACTCTTTTCTGTCCTGGGACTGTGATCAGGGACCTTGTTCCATTGTGGTCACAAGCTCTGGTATGCTAGTGCTCCTCATTCTGGGACAGTGACCCAGGACTGCGACCCAGGTCCTGCACCAAGTGCCAACCAAGGGACCCCTGTAGTCTTACGACCAGTTGTCTGACCCCATTATCATCTGTGGGCTGAGGTCTGGAAGCTACCACTGCATCTGCTGCTTCAGTTGCCCCCAAGGTCTGCTCAGGTTTGCTGGGATGTGACTTGTTCTGGTGCAACCTGTGCTAGATGTCACTTCACTTTCACACTGGTGTGACACACTTTCCTGCTTTTTAGGTTGTCTTGGACCAGAAAATTGTTTTACTCCATCCTTTTGTGGGTTCTGCTGTTCCGGAATTCATTTTGAGGTGTTATTATAAGTTGTTTGGAGGGGGATTTGGGAGAGCTCAGGCAACTCTGCCTTTTCTCTGCCATCTCGGCTCCAACCCCCCTCCCCATCAGAAGGTTTCTAAGGTACCTTTGGGCTCCCACATGCTTGTGTCAGAGAACCTGAGTAACTTTGAGTCTTGGCTCTGCAACTGACTTGCTGGGTGACCTTAGCTAAATAACTCTACCTTTCTTGGCCTTCATTTTATCCTCTTTTTTAAAAAAAGGGGCTGGGGGAGGGGGATGAAATCCAAGGTCCTGTCAGCATAGTCAGCCCTGACTACCTGGCTGTGTGGTCCACAAAAGGTAGGCCTCCTCCCCTCTACCTGCATAAGCTCCACTCTCCTGCCTCTACCCCTGTCCCATCTATTTCTCACCATCATGGTGGTTGTCTGCCAGAGAGCTGTCCTGAGCCTGCTTCTCTTCTTCCTCCATATTCTCTCATCAGTTCTCATGGATTTAGTCATCTGATCTATGCGGATGACTCCTGGATATTCAGTCCCAATATTTCTGCTGATGTCTCCTGAGTCCAGATTTGCTGGCTGCCTCTTGTACACCTCCAACTAGATGTCCTGTGGGCATCTCAAACCTGGTATGCTCAAGCTGAGCTCATGAACTTTCCCTGCAAACCATCTCCTCTTCCCAAATTCCTTGTTGTCCAGAGCCCCACCATCCTCCTGGTCTCCCAGGCTCACTACCTTGGTGCTATCCTTGACTTCCCTCTCACCCATCCCATCTGGCCAGTCTCTTTTTGTCTCTACTCTCACACCATCTCTCTTACATGCCCCCTTCTCCAAGCTCATGCAGCCATCATCCCAATTCAGGCCTCCACCAGCTCATTGAAATATTGTAATAATATTGTATTGTTTTTCTGGTCTGTTACTCTACCTTGTCCATTTTTCTTTTTTTGCAGGGCAATGAGGGTTAAATGACTTGCTCAGGGTCACACAGCTAGTTAAGTGTCAAATGTCTGAGGCTGGATTTGAACTCAGGCTTCCTGAATCCAAGGCCAGTGCTTTATCCACTGCGCCACCTAGCTGCCTCCCTTGTCCATTTTTCTAAAGCACAGATCTAATCATGGTGGGTCTGAACACAGTACCTACTCTACTCGGTAAACTTCAGTAGCTCCCTATTGCCTTCAGGATCAAATAGAAATACCAAGACCCTTTAGAACCTGACCCCTTCCTACCTTTTCAGTCTTATCCCTTCCTCCCCTCCACAGTCTACCATCCAGCAGCATCAGATGTCCTGACATCCTAACTCCTGACTGTGTTTATTTCACTGGCTGGGATGTTCCCCCTTCTCACCTCTCTTTCATGGCTTTCTGCCGGAAGGCTTTCCTGGTCACCTCCATGGCTAATGCCTTTCCTTTGATAGCACCTCCCATTTGCCCTGTTTATCTCCTTAGTATAGGGTTGTTTTCTCCGGTATTAGAGTGTGAGATCCTTGAGGGCAGGGCCCTATGTTTATTTGTCTTTCTTTGTATCTCCAGTCCTTAACACAATGCCTAGTGCAGAGTAAATCCTTAA
This sequence comes from Dromiciops gliroides, assembly GCF_019393635.1. Classification (NCBI taxonomy): domain Eukaryota; kingdom Metazoa; phylum Chordata; class Mammalia; order Microbiotheria; family Microbiotheriidae; genus Dromiciops; species Dromiciops gliroides. The sequence continues at coordinate 656,878,057 of NC_057863.1, read as the reverse complement.
TAAATTCTTGTTTTGGACTGGGAAGGAGAGAATAAAAATGGCTAGTAGAGAGTAGAATCAAACTTGACATATTTGCTGATGACACAGCCTGGGAGCTAACAGGAGCTCTTGACTCATCCCTCCTTTCTGTTTACAGCTGATAAGCTTTTTCAGGCAGGCTATGACTGCTTGATGCTTGGGCTGTGGGTATGCTCCATTTCTCTGGAAGCAAGGATGCATTTAAGTTTGTGGGGGCATTCATTCAGTCACAGGAATCCCCAATCTTTCCAGTTCCCTAGTCTGTCAGCCCTCTGGTCCTCCTCAGTCTTTTTTTTTTTTTTTTTTTTTTTTGCGGGGCAATGGGGGTTGAGTGACTTGCCCAGGGTCACACAACTAGTAAGTGTCAAGTGTCTGAAGTTGAATTTGAACTCAGGTCCCCCTGAATCCAGGGCCAGTGCTTTATCCACTGCGCCACCTAGCTGCCCCTATTCCCTTTATTAATGTCCCCAATAAGAGCCATCTAGCTGTTGCTTGAAGAACTTTAGTGAGGGGAACTCATGACTTCCCAAGTCAACCTATTCCTACATTAAGCCTAAATTTGTTTCTCTCCTTGACTCTTGCTTTGACCCTCCAGGGAAAAAGTCTAATTCCTTTTCTGTGGGAGGGCCCTGGAACACTTGAAGACAACAATCATTTCCCCTTAAAGTCTCTCCTCTAAGTGTCAAGTGTCTGAGGCTGGATTTAAACTCGGGTCCTCCTGAATCCAGGGCAGGTGCTTTATCCACTGTGCCACCTAGCTACCCCCAGACTTTATTTTTTAAACATTGAATCACACTGTTAACTTATGATGAGTTTGTGATCCAATAAAATCCTTGGGTCTTTTCCACAAGAGTTCTTGTCTAGCTATCTAGCCACACTCCCCTATCCCATATTTATCTCTTTTTTTGTACCTACATATACTATTTTACTTATTTGATTTGCCCCAATACTCTACATTTTTTTTTAATACTCTACTTTAAAAAATTTTTTTTCTTTTAAAAATATTTGTTAAAATCCACAAAAGTACCAAAACATTGTATTTTAATAAAATGGACACTTTCACACATAGCCTTTCCTACACAGTACACAGTTCACCCCCCACCCCAGTACACTCCCTGCAAAGGTTTATCAGTTGTAAACAGAAAGAAGGGATGAGTCGAGACTTCCTGTTAGATTCCAGACTGTGTCTATCAGTAAATATGCTGTTTGTTTCTACTTTCTGCTGATCATTTTTATTTTCCTCTTCCCAGTCCCCAAATATTATCCTTTGAAGAGAAAGCAGAAAGTAAGGGTTGAGGAGTTCAGTCATAAGTATGTATAAAATAATTTGAGGAAAATATAATTGAGGTATATTACACTAGTAATTAAGACGATAAGAAAAAAAGGTAGTAAATGACCTGAGCCTTGAGTGAACCTAGAGTCTCTAAGAGTTGATGGTGAGTAAGGAGAGCATTCCTGGAATGGGGAGGCAGCCTGTGGAAAGCGTGGAGGTAGGGAATAGAATTGCTGAGCTTGGCAGACATTAAGGAGACCAGTTCTGTTGCACTGGTGGTGTGTATCAAAAGGCACAATATCTTGTCAGCAGGGGTCATCCCAAGGAACCTCACAGAGATTTCCTAAGAAGATTTTACCATCCTTTTCTCCCCAAAGTAAGTAATTTACTATTATTATTTTCTAGTTAAAAAAAATATACTCTGATAATCATATAACAGATATATTTATAATGTAATAATATTCAGTTTAAAAAGAGGAAGAAACTTGCTTCAACAGACTTCTCATATTTAAAATATCACCAATCAGGTGATAATAATTTGTTAACTTTTTTTTTTTTTTTTGGTGAGGCAATTGGGGTTAAGTGACTTGCCCAGGGTCACACAGCTAGTAATTATTAAGTGTCTGAGGCTGGATTTGAACTCAGGTCCTCCTGAATCCAGGGCTGGTGTTCTATCCACTGTGCCACCTAGCTGCCCCATGGTGATAATAATTTAGTTAAATATCTTTTCTATTTCAATGGGACCAAACATTCTTTCTAGTCTTTACTTCCCAACCATATAGACTGTTTTTTTCTCCACTGAATTTTGCTTTACACTTTAGCAGAGTTTTATTATGTGAAACCAACCAATTGCCATACCGTCATTCTTTTTTGGGTTCCTTAATGCTTACAAATTCACCATCCATACCAATTCTTTTTTTTCTTTTTTTTTTTTAAATTTTTTTAGTGAGGCAATTGGGGTTAAGTGACTTGCCCAGGGTCACACAGCTAGTAAGTGTTAAGTGTCTGAGGCTGGACTTGAACTCAGGTACTCCCGACTCCAAGGCCAGTGCTCTATCCACTGCGCCACCCAGCTGCCCCCCATACCAATTCTTTAAGGGCTTTTGGGCAACTAGAATTGGTTACAATCACAGTGTGGGGATTAAAATTGTCTGGCCTACAAGAAAAGAGACTGAGGCAGAGCTCTGAGCCACCATAGAGTGGGTACAGTATAGATTCATGTTATCCAACTTCAACTGGGCCTTCGCTGCAGCAAGGCAACCCACTTTCTCCAAATATTACCTCACTTCCCAAGAAGATATTCTAAACCCCTTCTCTCAAGCCTCCCACATGTCCCCCTCTACCCTTGCTAAGGTCTTCACCTCTTTACTGAGAAAATTGAAGCTATTCAACATAAGCTCCCTCTTCTCTTTTTCTCTCTTGACATCATCATCCCCCCCGTTCCTTTCTCTTAGTCTCTAGCAAAAAGTGGCTCTTCATCTAGCCAAGGTCAACCCCTCTAACTTTTCATCCTATCCCCTCCTATCTTCTTTCTTTTTCCCCTCAATCATCAACCAGTTATTAAGTACCTACTGTGTGCCAGGCATTGCTCTGAGAGCTGGGGATACAAAGAAAGACAAAAACTTAGTCCTTACCCTCAAAGAGCTCACATTCCAATTGGGGGAGACAACATGTGAAAAAATCCTATAAATAAGATATATACGGTAGAAATGAAAGGTAATCTCCAAGAGAAAGCACTGGCAGTGGGGTGAGGAGCTGGGGGGAGACCAGGAAGCCTTGCAAACAGCAAATTAAACAAACACAATGTGTGAACTTCCAACTTTTTTTTCCCTTAGAAAAGTTTTCGGATAGAGCACCGGCCCTGGAGTCAGGAGGACCTGAGTTCAAATCCGGCCAAAAAATATATATGAAAAAAGAGAAGTTTTCATTTGATATGTCATTATGACATATTATAACATCTAGAAGTTATTACTATTACCTGGATATATGTGTATGTATATATGTGCACACACACATATATACATATACATATATAATATGCAAAGATCTGTTACATGCACAGTCTACTTTCTAGGCAGTTACAAATTAAGTCTGACCCTCATTGTTTTAAATTCTATGATAAGATCTGAACCTTAACTTAAGAAAGTTTCTATGATATGCACCTGTAAGAACCAAGAGAACATTGTACACAGTATCAACAACATTATGTGATAGACTTAACTTTTCTCAGCAATACAGTGATCCAAGACAATGCCAGAAGACTCATGGTGGAAAATGTTCTCCACATTCAGAAAGAGAACTATGGCGTCTGAATGCAGATTGAAGCAGACTGTTTTCACTTTTGTTGTTGCTTTTTTGTTGTTGTTGTTGTTTATTCTTTCTGGCATTTCCCCCCCTTTTCTTCTGAGTCTTCTCTTACAACATGTGGAAATATGTTTAACATGATTGTAATGTATGAGCTATATTAGATTGCTTGCTGGCTTCTGGAGAGGGGAGGGAAGGGAGGGTGGGAGAAAAATTTGGAACTCAAAAGAAATCTTTACATGTAATTAGAAAAAAATTTAAAAAAGATTTCTTTAGAAATTGGAAAAAAGAGAAATGTGCATGCAAACTAATCTGGAATTTTTTTTTTTTTTGTGGGGCAATGAGGGTTAAGTGACTTGCCCAGGGTCACACAGCTAGTAAGTATCAAGTGTCTAAGGCCAGATTTGAACTCAGGTCTTCCTGAATCCAGGGCCACTGCTTTTTCTACTGCGTCACCTAGCTGCCCCCTAATCTAGATGTTTTACACAAGCTCTCTTGATGAGCCTAATATAGTCGCATTTCCCAGATATTAAAGTTATCATGACATAGCTGTAATGAGAGAAATGACACCACATAAGAGCACCATTCATGCAAGAAGATCCTGTAATATTAGGTAAACAAAAATGAAATAATCATCCTCAAAACTTACATTCTTCTGGGGGAAATAAAAATATGTCTGCATATCATTTTATGTAAAATAACTATATGGAAATGTATATGCAACCTAAGACAGGGCATTGGCCCTCATCTCACTCTTTGGATTGGCTCATTCACCCCCACTGCTCTCATGATAGCAGGGCTGGGATTTGTGGAGAGGGACACACTATGCAGCTATAACTGAAATCTCTCAGGGTCCTAGAGGTAACACTGATGTTGGGGATACACTCCTGAGGGTGTTCAGGAGGGTGTTCAGCTCCTCATTACAAAGATTCATCACTATGACACCAGTGATTATTCTTACTTTTACTTTCTATTGAATAAATGTTATTATTATCATCTTTGCTTTTGCCTTGTTTAGTAATTATATATATATATATATATATATATTTTTACACCAATAACTCTTTTTTTTTTTTTAGTGAGGCAATTGGGGTTAAGTGACTTGCCCAGGGTCACACAGCTAGTAAGTGTCAAGGGTCTGAGGTCAGATTTGAACTCAGGTCCTCCTGACTCCAGGGCCGGTGCTCTATCCACTGTGCCACCTAGCTGCCCCGACCAATAATTCTTTTTTTTTTTTCCGTTACATGTAAAGATAGTTCTCAACTTTTGTTTATGCAAGCTTTACAATTTCAGATTTTTCTCCCTCCCTCCCCTCCCTCCCCCCTCCCCTAGACAGCAGGTAATCTGATATAGTATATATATATATATATATATATATATATATATATGTATATATATGTATATATATGTATATATATGTATATGTATATGTATATATATGTATATGTATATATATACACACATATACATATACATATATATATATATACACACACATAATAACATTAATCCTATTTCTGCATTAGTCATGTTATAAGAGAAAAAAAATCAGAGCAATGATGAATAACCTCTAAATAGAAAAAAAGCAACAGCATCAAAACCAAAAGAAATAGTATGGTTCATTTAGCATCTATACTCCGCAGTTCTTTTTTTTTTTTTCCTGGATTTGGAGATCCTCTTCCATCACGAGTTCCCTGGAACTCTTCTGTGCCATTGCATTGGTGAGAAGCGACCAATAATTCTTAAATATAAACAATTACTAAACAAGGCAAAAGCAAGGATAATAACATTTACTCAATAGAAAGTAAAAGTAGGAATAATCAAAATATCATGGTCCATCTATGAACTTGGGTCATACTCTCCCACCCAAGCATGAAGTTTCCATGGGGAAAGGTGAGCCCATACTTATAGAAACCTAGCAGGTATGCTCATAAATGTGGAAACCTATGTACCCATGCAATGCACAAATCTGGACTTGACGTCCTTAGTCCCTTCAGAAACAATATGCACCACAAATAGCTGCTTCTCTGCTAGCTCCTCCCTTTTGGATTTTCACCACTCTCCTCCTAGGGAAAACCAATCTTCTTGGGTTCTCTTAAGCTGATGACAGACAATATGGAACTGAGAAAAAAGTATTATGCTATTTCCTTAATCTTTTTTTTTTTTTTTGGGTGAGGCAATTGGGGTTAAGTGACTTGCCCAGGGTCACACAGCTGGTAAGTGTCAAGTGTCTGATGCCAGATTTGAACTCAGGTCCTCCTGACTTCAGGGCCGGTGCTCTATCCACTGCGCCACCTAGCTGCCCCAGTATTATGCTATTTCAATGAGAAACAGTTCTCATAAGTCAGAAAACTGCTAAGCTCCTCAAGTCTGCAAATGGCAGGAATTCTGCTTTGTTCACTTACTTTGAAATCATAGCTTTCTTCCACCCCGCTCCTGTACCCCATCGTTTCTCCCTTTCAAACCAGAAGAGTCGGAGAGGAAAGCACAAACACCCCTGAGACAATTCCCCTATTTCAGCTATAGATGGCACTAGAAAACAGTAAGATTCAGTAGCAGTACCCACAGTAGTAGGATTCACCTTTCAGCCAATGAGCTTCCAGAAGTTGGTTCAGCCTTTCTCCAGACCATTAGCCAAGCAATGCCTCTTCAGCTGGAGAATTCCCAGAAAAGCAGCTGTATCTATACACAGAGAAATACAAGATAATTTGATGGGAGGCATTAGCTGCTGGGGAAATCAGGGAAGGCTTCATGTATGAGATAGTCTATGAAGTGAGCTTTGAAGGAGACTAATTATTCTAAGAGGCAGGAAGTGAGGATGGAGGATTGTTTCTTTTTACTTCTGCCTCTCAGAAGCTCCCTCAAAACTCTGCCTTAGTCGTCCCTAGTACTCATCTTTCTCAGTACATCCTCTTATGAAATTACTTTGTATCTATTTTGTATTTGCCCCTCAGGGAGCCTATTGTTTTAGCCCAGCAGAATATAAGCCCATTGAGAGCAGCAGCTATTTTCCTTTTTTGCTTCCATATCCACATTCTTTCAGCAGCTTCTCTAACAGAGCTGATGAGATTTTATAACCTTGCCAAGACAGAAGATTCAGGGGATTGAAAATCTGGCAAGTCCCCAAAGCACTTTTCAGATAATAAGCTTTTATACTTTTCTCAAACACTAAATGATTATTATTCATTTTAAAACAAAATATATCTGATTAAATACTTGACAGTTTGTTTTAATCATAATGACAAGTCTCTAATAAGAAAGGGTTAAATTAATAATTTCAAGGCATTCTGATAAAAAGAATTAACTTTCCAAGATAAATTACATCACCCTCTGTGAATCATTTCTCAGATTAACAACATTTCTTATACAATGGCTTCACCAAAAATAATAATACAAGAAAAATTAGAAACTCCAAAATAACAAAAATAATATCATGGATTATCAAAACATTAAAAAAAACCCTATCACCAGTCAAATATCCATTTGATTGAATGCATTTCCAGATAACCTTTTTGTAGAAAATTATTTCATTTGAGAGCAGAACCAAGAGAACATTGTGCACAGAGACAGCAATATCATTTGATGGAGAACTGTGACTTAACTATTCTCAACAATACAATGATTCAAGACAATCCCAAAGGACTAATGATGAAGCATACTATCCACCTCCACGAATTAGAGATTAAGTTTGTAACTAAAATGTAATATCTGTACCATAAATGTCCAAATGGAAGGTTTTTGTAGATACTGAGATATTTTAAGAATGATATGAGGGGGCAGCTAGGTGGCACAGTGGATAGAGCACAGACCCTGGAGTCAGGAGGACCTGAGTTCAAATCCAGCCTCAGACACTTAACACAGCTGTGTGACCCTGGGCAAGTCACTTAACCCCCATTGCCTCACTAAAAAAAAAAAGAATGATATGAGACACTTTCTATGTCTGTAAATTTGTGGTATATCCATATAGATTGTTCCTAACTGTCTCAATCCTGAGATCATGGAGATGTACTTGGCATTTTTGGTCCAGATGAGTCATTAGGCTTCTTGGGTTTACTATCAGGATTCCTACTTCTGACATCAAATTGTTGGTTGAAAACAAACCCAAACCTGAAAAAAAGATTTTTAGAAATTTATAAAGTCAGTGGGGGGTGGGGGTGGGAGTGGGGGTGGGGAGGAGGAGTTGAAAAAGAGATGGCCTGCTCCCTCCCTCCAACACCCTCCCCCCAAGCCTCTGTAATGTAAGTTTTATATTATATAGAGTTCAAACAAAGGAACAAAGAAACAACAACTGCTTGGTCAGCACATAGGCAGTTTCCAAATAAGAGCACACTTTATTAAAAAAAAACAGGATGGGGGCAGCTAGGTGGTGCAGTGGATAGAGCACCAGCCCTGGATTCAGGAGTACCTGAGTTCAAATTCGGCCTCAGACACTTAACACTTACTAGCTGTGTCACCCTGGGCAAGTCACTTAACCCCAATTGCCTTACTAAAAAAAAAAAAAAAAAAACAACCCCAAAAAACCCAGGATAGATAAAGGGATGAGGCAGCATTTGATATTAATATACCTTTCCTGGTGTACTTCTACAATCCTAAAGAAGTGTTTATACTTTGTTGTTCCTTTAGGAGGTAGAAAGAAGTTTCTCCATCAATTTCTTTTTCTTCTTTTTTTTTGGGTGGGGCAATGAGGGTTAAATGACTTGCCCAGGGTCACACAGTTAGTAAGTGTTGTGTCAGGTGTCTGAGGCCGCATTTGAACTCAGGTCCTCCTGAATCCAGGGCCAGTGCTTTATATACTGGGCCACCTAGCTGCCCCACTATTCCCTTATAGTAAAGGTTTCTTCTTTAAGCTCGTGTCAACTGGATGACTGTTCAAGGTAAACACATTGGAAGAAGCTCATTAGCTGTGATTGTAGGACTGGGAAATTACAGAATAGAGTCTTTTTTTTTTTGGGCAGGGCAATGAGGGTTAAGTGACTTGCCCAGGGTCACACAGCTAGTACATGTCAAGTTCTGAGGTTGGTATTCAGGTATGCCTGAATCCAGGGTCAGTGCTTTATTCACTGCGCCACCTAGCTGCCCCCCAGAATAGATTCTTAAACCTGGGTTAGTCACAGTTGAGATTCAACCTGTGAATGTGAGTTGGGGAGGGTGCTACATTGTTGGTACTCAACCAGGATCTATTTTAACTTCTTTCTTAATTTCCAGGATCCCATCAGAAAAGAATGCATATTTTTTCCTTTCCTTTTGTTTTCATACTTAAATTCAAAGTCATGGGTTCTTGGAGATCTCCCAAGGAGAAGTTGCATAGTCACTTGTTGGCTATGTTATAGAGGGGATTTCTTTTGCGCTTAGGGTGGAGGAGATACCTCTTCAGATGTCTTCCAGCTCTCACATTCTGCAGTTTTGGTACAGACAAGCTGTAAAGTCCAACGTAGTTCATAGTCAGCCTAGACCCATCCATTCAAAGGTGAGAATGGAGGCCTTGCTGCTTTGTTAAGTCCAGACTCTCAACCATCTCAAGGACTTGTTCAGTATAGAAGTAGATTACAGAAGGGATAGAACCATCTGGCTAGTAACCAAGCTACCTGATGTTACAGGTGAAGTGGGAAAAGAGGTTACACAAGTTGACAGATAGCAGTACTGATGCTTGGACATATAATGCGCATTTTGGGTTATGGGTTCATAGATTAAGAACTGGAAGAGACATTAGAAGTCATCTATATTGTACAGTTTACAGAAGTAAATGAATATAGTAACCTTGTATTTGACAAATGTAAGACTTAAGCTTTTGGGATAAGAATTCATTATTTCATAAAAATTGTTGGGAAAACTGGAAAGCAGTCTGGCAGAAATTGGGCATAGATCAATATCTTACACAATTTACCAAGATAAGGTTAAAATGAATATATGACCCAGATATAAAGAGAGATATTACAAGACAATTTGAAGAAAATGGAATGCATTACTTATCAGACTTATGGATAAGCAAACAATTTATGAACAAACAAGAAACAGAGAGCATTATGAGGTGTAAAATAGATGCTTTTTATTACATTGAATTAAAAAGGTTTTGCACAAATAAAACAAACAGCCATGAAAATAAAATATAGCACAAAATTGGAAAAATTTTCTATTGATAGTTTCTCAGATAAAGGTCTCATATCTCAAATATACAAAGAACTTTGCCAAATCTATAAGAATACAAGTCATTTCCCAACTGATAAATGGTCAAAGGACAAGGCAGTTTTCTGATGAAGAAATCAAAACAATTTGTAGCCATATGAAGAATGCTCTAAATCATTATTGGTTAGAAAATGCAAATTAAAACAACCTTGACATATCACTTTACACCTATCAGAACTGCTAAAAATGATTGAAGGGGAAAGTGATAAATGTTGGAGGGGATGTGGAAAAACTGGGACACTAATTCACTGTTGATGGAACTATGAACTGATCTAATCATTTTGGAGAGCAATCTGGAATTATGCCCAAAGAGTTATTAAAGTGCCTATACCTTTTCTTTTCTTTTTTTTTTTTTCAGGGCAATGGGGTTAAGTGACTTGCCCAGGGTCACACAGCTAGTAAGTGTCTGAGGCTGGGTTTGAACTCAGGTCCTCCTGAATCCAAGGCTGGTGCCTTATCCACTGCGCCACCTAGCTACCCCAAAGTACCTATACCTTTTGACCCAGCAATACTACTACTAGGTCTATTTCTTTTTTTTTTGTTTTGTTTTGTTTTTTGTTTTTTTGGTGAGGCAATTGGGGTTAAGTGACTTGCCCAGGGTCACACAGCTTGTAAGTGTCAAGGGTCTGAGGCCGGATTTGAACTCAGGTACTCCTGAATCCAGGGCTGGTGCTCTATCCACTGCGCCACCTAGCTGCCCCCTACTAGGTCTATTTCTAAAGATGATTAGGAAAAAAGGAAAAGAACCTATATTTTCTAAAATGTTTGTAGCAGCTCTCATTGTGGTGGCAAAGAACTGGAAGTTGTGAGGATGCCCATCAAATGGGGAATGTCTGAACAAGTTGCGGTATATGATTTGGATGGAATATTGCAGGGCTATAAGAAATGATGAGCTCATTGGTTGTAGGAAAAACCTGGATGGATTTATGTGAAATAATGAAAAGCAAAATAAGAGAACATTATATACAGTAATAGTGATACTGCTTTAAGAGCAACTTTGAGTGACTAAGTCATCTGGACTATTATAAATACTAAAAAAAACTACAAAGGACCTTTGAAGGAAAATGCTATCTGCATCCAGAAAACACACTGATAAATAGAAATATGTATATAATGATTTTACATACATACACAATATACCTATATATCAATACATACAGTCACACATACATACATACACACAAATACACTATTTGTGTCTAATGGTAGCCATCTCTAATGGGGGGGTGGGGAAGAGGAGAAAAAAGGGAAAAAAAGAGTTACATGATGATTATATAGTTAAAAGGAACAGCAAACTGTACATAATAGGCAGTTTTGTGCACGATCATCTTTTTTATTACACTATGTTGTGGAAATGCTTGTGTTATTTCATAAATTAAAAATGTAAAAAAAAAAGAAGCCATCTTGTATAATCTTTTAATTTTTTTCTTTCTTTCTTTTTTTTTTTTTGTGTGTGTAAGGCAATTGGGGTTAAGCGACCCTGGAGTCACACAGCTAGTAGGTGTTAAGTGTCTGAGGCCAGATTTGAACTCAGGTCCTCCTGAATCCAGGGCTGGTGCTCTAACCACTGCGCCACCTAGCTGCCTCCAATCATTTCATTTTAAAAGAGGGTAACTGACTTGCTTGGCCTAGGGTCAGACAGGGAGCAAGTGACGGGGTTAGGTTTGGACCCTGGTCCTTTAATTCTCAACCCATGATTCTTTTCCCTTCATCCCACTGCTCTGACCAGGACCTTCTACCCTTCCACCTTTTTCTGAGCCTTAGTCTTCCTAAAGCTACTCTCTGTCCTCACCATACCCTCTGGTCCCTTCATCTATCATTGCTTCACTTTTCACCTTTCCCAAACAACCTTGTATTTAACCAGTTCACTGTTATACTTTCCCCTTGCCTTTAAGCCTTTTTCTCCTCCTATGGATGCTCACACTTTGCTAAGGCCTAAACCTGGGTTTTTATTCACTGTCCCCTTTCTCTACTCTTCTGCTGTGCTGCTGACCACCACATGAGGAAGTCACAACCATGACGCCTGGATCCACTATAATAGTTTCTAATCTTATATCAACTGGACCCCTGAGGTAGCAAAGGACACTTTCTCCTAATTGACTTGTATAACCTTCACAGTAGCTGTTCCAAATCTCTTCTCTCCTCAGGTCTTCCATACAAATCCTTCTTCCTCCCTCTCATCAGAAGATCAGAAGACTCACTTTGATGAGAAATTTCTCCTTTGTTCAAAGCTCTTCATATCCTAGCCCCCTCCTACCTTTCCAGTCTTACATGCTGCTCCTCAATGTGTACCTTACAATCTGGTGATGCTAGATGTTCCACCAATAAGACACTACATCTCTAACCTCTAGGCACTTTCTCTGGCCATCCCCCATACCTGGAATGTTCTCCCACCTCCACTCTGTTGGTTTTTTTTTTTTTTTTGCAGGGAAATGAGATTTAAGTGACTTGCCCAGGGTCACACAGCTAGTAAGTATCAAGTGTCTGAGGCCAGATTTGAACCCAGGTACTCCTGAATCCAGGGCCGGTGCTTTACCACTGTGCCATGTAGCTGCCCCCCCCCCTTTTTTTTCACCCTCTTCTACTCTGACTACTGATATCCCTGACTTCCTTTAAGTCCAACTAATACCCCATCTTCTACTGGATCCTTTCCTAATTCCAGTGCCTCTCCTTTGTTCTTTCCTATTTATCCTGTATAAAGCTTGTTTGTATGCATTTGTTTACATGTTGTCTCCCTCATTAGATTGTAAGCTCCTTAGGGGCAGCTAGGTGGTGCAGTGGATAGAGCACTGGCCCTGGATGCAGGAGGATCTGAGTTCAAATCCAGCCCCATACACTTGACACTTACTAGCTGTGTGACCTTGGGCAAGTCACTTAACCCTCATTGTGCAAACCCCCCCCCCCCCAAATCATAAGAGTAAGCTCCTTGAGGGCAGAGACTATCTTTTTTTTTTTTTAATTTTTTTAAATTAAAATTTTTTTTTTTTTTTAGTGAGGCAGTCGGGGTTAAGTGACTTGCCCAGGGTCACACAGCTAGTAAGTGTTAAGTGTCTGAGGCCAGATTTGAACTCAGATCCTCCTGAATCCAGGGCCGGTGCTCTATCCACTGCGCCACCTAGCTGCCCCCAGAGACTATCTTTTGCTTCTTTTTATAACACTAGAGTTTGGTACATAATAGGTGTTTCATAAATGTAAATGTTCATTGATTGATTGATTGAAGATTTCTCTGTATGTCATCTCTTTATCCTCGGGGAGTTAGTTTTTAGAAATGGAGATAATGGGGGGTAGGTTATCAAATATCTCATGGAATTAGAGTCATATTCACTTTTTTGGTGGCTAACTTCCTTCTTATTTGCTCTTGCTTCTTCTTTTCAACCCTTATTTTTTCATTTGCTAAGAATTAAGCAAAATTTTTTTAGTTTCATTTATTTGTACCTAACAGATACTTAACACCCAGGCAACCGCAATACCTCTAAAGCATACCACTGGAAAACCAGGGAATCTGTTAGCGAGGGCTGAGCTGGGCACTTTGACTTAGGGAGCCAGGAGAGAAAATTGACTGTTACACTTGTCCAGAGTTCTATTGCCTCTTCATTTCACTGGTCAGGCAGTCAGTCTAAAAGCAATTCCTAGGGTCCAAGTACTATATTCCTTAGATTATTTTATGCATGTTGTTTTGGTCATTGTCCAGCGGTCAATTGTCATTGTCTCCCCCTTGGAGATCGAGCTATGGCTAAACAAATTGTGATGGAATACACACACACACACACACACACACACACACACACATGATGGAATACTATTGTGCTATAAGAAATTATGAGAAGGATGCTCTCAGAAAAACCTAGAAAGACTTATACAAATTGATACAAAGTGAAATGAGCAGAACCAAGAGAACATTGTACACAGAAACAAAAATGTTGTTTAAGGATCAATTGTGAATGACTTAGCTATTCTTAGCAATACAATGGTCCAAGAAAATTCCAATGGATTTATGCTAAAAAATGTTATCCACATTCAGAGAAAGAACCGATGAGGACTGAATGCAGATCAAAATACATTTTAAAAAATTATCTTCATTTTTCCTGTTGATTTGTCTGTTTTTTTCTTTCACAATATGACTAATATGGAAATAGAGGGTGGGCCAAAAGTCAGAAAGGGTCTGATTGAAAAATATTTTTTATTTTTGCCATTTATGAGATTTCATTTACATATAATGTGAATTCACTTCCTACATATACTGTATATGATGCTATGATATTACAAATTAAAAACAAAAAATAAAAGAGTTATTAAATATTCATGATTTTTGGCCCACTCTATATGTTTTGTATGACTGCACGTATATAAGCTATATAAGATTGTTTGCCTTCTCAATGAATGGGGAAGAGAGGGAAGGAGGAAGAGAATTTGGAACTCAACATTTTAAAAAGCAAATGTTAAAAACTGTCTTTACATGTAACTAGGGAAAAAATCTTCCATTAGAAGCCACTGCATCCAACAGGGAGTAGGGATGGGCATTTAAGGTATGAAGTCAGTGGAGCATAATAGCTAGCTTTGCTAGGAGATATACCACATGTAGGGGCATAGTATGATGACACCTCAAGAAAAAAAAAAAGATTATCAGGGACCTGTAATGCTGGAGGTGCTAGTTGCTTTAGTCATGTGTGTTAACTACCTATATTATTCTCTACTAGTGTATGAGTCCACTCTTCCCATTGATATTGTATACATTTTTTTTTAAACTTTTTTTTTTTTTTTGGTGAGGCAATTGGGGTTAAGTGACTTGCCCAGGGTCACACAGCTAGTGTTAAATGTCTGAGGCCGTATTCGAACTCAGGTATTCCTGAATCCAGGGCCGGTGCTCTATCCACTGCGCCATATATTGTATACATTTTTTGGACAGTATGCCCCAGGCTTATAAGGGAATGTTTTATAGCTACTTTTCCTATAATTTGATCTCAGCAAATGAATTTGCTTTAAGTTAATTTAGTCCATAGACTGACCACTAAAGTGACTTGTCCCTCCTATGGCACCATATTCAGTTTTTTTTTCAGGCCATGTTATTTTTGGATTTGAGTATTTTTCTTTTGCCTTTTAGAATATTGTATTCCAGTGCTTTCCCTTCTTTTTAGTGTTGTAGTGAAGTCTTATGTGAATCTGACAGATTCTTTTGTACTTGAACTCTTCCTTTCTGGTTGCTTGCAGTTTTTTTTCCTTTCAACTGGAAGCTTTGAATTTTGACTATGACATTCCTGGGTATTATTAATTTGGTGATTCCAGAGGTGACTGGTAGATTTGTCCTATTTTCACATTACCTTCTGGTTCTTAGAGATCTGGGAAGATTTCTATTATGACTTCTGGGAATTTGGAAGCAAATTTTTTTGTTTTGTTATAATTTTTGGACATACTGATGATTATTCAATTCTCTCTCCTTGACCTGCTTTCCAGACCATTTGCTTTTTATAGTAGATAATCCATATGGTCTTCTAATTTTTCAGTCTGCTGACTTTGTTCTAATATATATATATATATATATATATATATATATATATTGGGTGGGGTCAGGGCAATGAGGATTAAGTGACTTGCTCAGGGTTACACATCTAGTAAGTGTCAAGTATGTGAGGCTGGATTTGAACTCAGGTCCTCCTGAATCCTGGGTTGGTGCTTTATCCACTGTGCCACCTAGCTGCCCCCATTCTAGTATTTCTTGTCTCATTCAGTCATTGCTTTTTCCATTCCATTTTTCAATGAGTTCACTATTTGGGTAATGTTTCTACTTTCTCTGCTAAGCTATTTGTTCTACATTCCCCCCACCCCCCCTTCCCTCCCACATCAGGAGACTTAATAATTCCATAAAAATTCCTTGATTTATTCCTTCCACTCTTTTTTTTCCCCCTGCAGAGCAATGAGGGTTAAGTGACTTGCTCAGGGTCACACAGCTAGTAAGTGTCAAGTGTCTGAGGCCAGATTTGAACTAAGGTACTCCTGACTCCAGGGCCGGTGCTTTATCCACTGTGCCACCTAGCCACCCCTCATTCACTTTTGAAGTCCTTATGGTCAAACCATTCTTTTTCTGAAACTGTACTTGCACTTATTATGTACTTAATTACTTCTTCTGTGTTTCCCTTAAAAAAATCCACAGCATTTTTTTTTTGGATTGTATTCAAAGTTTTCTTCTATTTAACTATCTCTCCAACCTCAGTTCCTAGATCAGGACTTCGAGACACCTCCACCCCCTCCCACACTCTTGGATAGGAATGACCAATGCTTGCCTTGATCTGTCCTCTCTTCAATCTGCATACTGCTGCCCCTATCCTGCCATCATTCTAGATGGGGTCACTGTAATCAATCCTGCCCTTTGCCAGCATCGGCCTCCTGAATATGTCTCATTCTTCTTGAGCAATCACCACCCAGGAATTGACTCTGTCCCAGGGTATGGCCCTGACAGGTCTTGATTGGATATCAGATGTTGCCTTGGTTTCATGATTCCTGGAGGGCTCCATGGCCCAGGCTGTGTAGGCGCTGCATTGTCTTCTTCTCTGGTTAATTACCCCCTGGGAGGCTGGTCCTTTCCTCTGCTGTGGCTCTGACGTGAGTCCTGAGCCTTATGTGCTCTGCCTGGCCTTATTCTATAGGGAGGGGGAAAGTAGGAGGTGACATGAGAGTAAATTTAAAGGAAGCCAGGTTCCTATGCAGCATAGGTAAGAGGAAATGTAGCTCTCATGTGGAGGCCACTTGGACAAAGGTATGGAGGGAGGATATGAGATGTTGCTTACAAGCAACAGTTTGAAGGCCATCTTGACTAGAGACTAGAGAGTAGAGTAGAGAGAATAGAGAATAAGTTAAGGGAATATTATGAAAAGCCACTGGAATGGGAGACAGATCATGGAGGTTTTTTTTTTTGTTTGTTTGTTTTGTTTGTTTGTTTTTTTTTGGTGAGGCAATTGGGGTTAAGTGACCTGCCCAGGGTCACACAGCTAGTAAGTGTCTGAGGCTGGATTTGAACTCAGGTGCTCCTGAATCCAGGGCCGGTGCTTATCCACTGCTCCATCTAGCTGCCCCCTCATGGAGGTTTTTAATGCCAGACCAAATAGGTTATATGTCATCCTAGAAGCCATGGGGAATTATTGGAAATTTTTTATTGGGATTGGGAGAAATAGAGCATACATTTCTGTAAACTTTTCACAGACTGCTCCTTAAATATTCATCTTCTGACTTCATAAAGCATTCTGAATTTGCCCAAGTAATACTTCTGGACTAATGGACCAGGTTGCTTTTTCCATAAATATTTTACTTCCAATTTCTGTTATTCTCTCTTGTCTTTATTCAAATATTTTCTGTGATCCTCATTGTATTTCTTTGATAAATAGTTTCTTCTCTTATTCAGGTGGTTTGTAATATTTTTGTTCTTATTTTTGCTAAAAAATCCGGATACTCTAAACCTTGGAGCTATTTGGCAATTATTAAGCCAATAAGAACTACCTGGTTTATAGCCTACTTTGTGGAGATAAAAATTTAGGAAATATATTAGATAGTCACCATAAGCTAGGTAGAGGTTGCTTTTTGAGGGGAGAGGAGATCTGGCACTAAATCAGGAAAAGTCTTTAAAAGAAAAGGACTTATGGAATGATTCCACATCATTCCAAAGAACTCAGGGTCTAGAGCTGCACATCTCCTATTGGGAGGACTCAGAGAGGAAAGCACAATTGGCTTCCTAAAGTGTGATTGCTTTCTTTCTTTCTTTTCTTTCTTTCTTTTTTTTTTTTTTAAAGTCTTGAGCTGAAGGCAGAGGGGAAGGCAACATCGAGACTAAACTGACCTGGACTACTGCAGCATAAGGATATCAATAGGCCCGCATTCTCAGAAGGGTGAGTTGCCACTCCTTGCTTCAGAGAGTGAGTTGCTGTGACCAGATGTGTTCCTTATGTGCCTCTCTGTGTCCTCAATGCTTGTGCCTTCTTTCTGTTGATTATCTCCAATTTATCCTGTCTCTATCTTATTTGTACATAGTTGTTTGCATGTTGTCTCCCCCATTAGTCTATGAGCTCTTTGAGGGCAGGGACTGTCTTTTGCCTTTCTTTGTATTTCCAGTGCATGGCACATAGGAGGTACTTAATAAATACTAGATGTCTGATTATGTGTGCCCACTCTCTCTGCTAACCCTTTATCTATGTAAAGGAGAGTGTTCCAGGTTTACTGGGGAAATGTTTTCTTACTATGTCATTTCATTAAATGTCTTTGCTTTGAGCTAATAGTCTTCTTTTATTAAATACTGTTAAAGATAAAAACGTGGGTGGGGGCTTGTGATGAGACATTTTGATTGTATTGTAGAGTGTACAAAGGGGAGTAATACATTGTTGTTGTTTGTCCATCATTCTTGGAAAGAGGACCGTGACATCTGGAGGTGGTGTTATGACTTGCAGTGAATTGGATTTAAGTGAGGGAGGGTTGTGCAAGGTCACCAAACTTACTTTCTCCTGTTGAGCCATCTGGGTTCTGTGGCAAAATCTACATCAGGACAATTGAAGAGGGCCCCAGATATTTAAGGCAATTGGGGTTAAGTGATTTGCCCAAGGTCACACATCTAGTAAGGTGAGATTTGAATTCTTGTACATAAGCCCATGGTTTATCTACTTTGTTGGTTTTTTCCATAATACCAGCTCCTAGTTTATGTATATATACACACACATTTATACACACATGTATACATACATGTATATACACACATGTATACACACATATATATATATATATAAATAAAATACACTCACACATATATGTGTGTGTATTTAAAAATAAAGAAGAAAACCAAATTACCAGTATCAAAAATGAAAGGGGTGAATTCACCACCAATGAAAAGGAAATTAAAGTAATTATTAGGAGCTATTTTGCCCAATTATATGCTAATAAATCTGACAATATAAGCATGAATATTTACAAAATGCATGAATATTTACAAAAATATAAATCCCCGAGATTATCAGAAGAGGAAATAGAATACTTAAAATACTTCTATTTTAGAAAAAGAAATTGAATGAACCATCAGTGAACTCCCTATAAAAAAATCTCCAGGGCCAGATGGATTCACAAATGAATCCTACCATTTAAAGAATAATTAATTCTAATAGTACATAAACTATTTGGAAAGATAGGCAAAGAAGGAGTCCTTCCAAATTCCTTTTAGAAGACAAATATGGTTCTTATACCTAAACCAGGAAGAGTGAAAATAGAGAACGAGATTTCTTCTCCTTGGAAACTCAAGTAATTTCAGTTTTTTACTCCTCTCCCTTTATTTTCCTTATTGCTCACTTCTGACTCCCTCCCCTCTCATTGTGATTTCCTTGGATGGTGGATCTCGAAATGTTTCAGTCTCCTCCCATACCGGGATATTTATGGTTCCCCAGCCTAGGTCTCTGCCCTTCTGACTTTTGGGTGGTCAGAACTGGCCCCAGCGGGATGCTGTGCTCTTTCTCTCAGGCTTAGGGGAATGCTGCACAGCTCTCCACATGCAGGGTATCCTTTCGTGCTGACTTCTCCCATTTCTTCTGTTCCTTAGTTTTCTGGCCCAATTCCACAGTTCAGAATCTGCTTTTCTTGGCATCAGCAGAAACTACTTTCTCTTGCACTGGAGTTGGTGCCTCTGAGCCCTGAGGAAACTTCCACAGCCTGGAGCAGGGGTCTCCACAGCACTAGAAAGAGGGAGGGGAGACTGGGGTTTAGGGGTGAGTTTTGATGTGACCTTGTGTTGTGTTCTTGAGTTTGCTAGGGCCCTCTTGCTCCTAGAAGTGTATGAGGTGGGGGAAGGGTGGTGAGCTCAGAGTCAGTGAGCGTCACTTTCTGGGGTTTAGTTGCTTTTTAAAAAAATCTTCTTTTGGATTCTGGGTGTCTTATACCATGGAAACAGCTTAAATTGCTTTACCTTTGGTGTATTTTCTGCTTTTAAAAGTTTGAGTTTGGGGCAGCTAGGTAGCACAGTGGATAGAGCACTGGCCCTGGATTCAGGAGGACCTGAGTTCAAATGCAGCCTCAGACACTTAACACTTACTAGCTGTGTGACCCTGGGCAAGTCACTTAACCTCAATTGCCTCACCAAGAAAAAAAAGTTTGAGTTTGTAGAAGTCAGAGAAAACATCTAGTTCACCATCTTGCTGCTCATGTAACCTGGAAGGCCACCTATGTCCTGGTTGTGAAAGTATTTAAATGTCAAACAGAAGGATTTATACATAGGTCCAAGAGGCCATAGGGAGCCACTGAATGATATTGTGTAGAGGAGTGACATGGTCAGATACACATTTTAGGAAATCACTTTGGTGACTGAATGGAGGAATAGGGAGAAACCCTCAAGATCCTCCAGCAGGCTATGGAAGTGATCCAGGATGAGGTGATGAGGGTCTGAACCAGAGTAGGGGCAGTGTCAGAGGAGAGAAGGGGGTGTATTCAAGAGATGCCGCAAAGATAATTATGACAGGACTTTACAGTGACTGGATATGGAGGGTGAGAGTAGGGGAGTTCAGGCTGACCTTTTGGTTGTGGATCTACCTTGGTGACTGAAAGGATCATGGAGCCTTTGACATTGGAAACATTGGAACAGAGATGGGTTTGAGGAAGAAAATATCAGTTACTCTTTTTTGGATTTGTTGAATTTAAAATGCTGATGGGATGTCAGGTTCAAAATGTCCAGTAGGCAGTTGACACTATAGGATTGGTGCTTAGAGAGGCTACAGCAGGGCTTATATCCAAAACGATCTACACAGAGATAATAATTAAGTCTGTGAAAACAAATGAGGTTATCAGCGGGAGCGAGAGAGAGAGAGAGAGAGAGAGAGAGAGAGAGAGAGAGAGAGAGAGAGAGAGAGAGAGAGAGAGAGAGAGAAAGAGAGAGAGAGAGGGAAAGAGACACCTGTTGGAGGCATTATCTGGATGATGAACCAGCCAAGGAGTTATCAGGTAGATGGGAGGAGAACCAAAAGAGAGTATCCTGGAGGAGGAGAGGATAGTCAGCAGAGAATACCCTCATCCTTCTAGACCTGCATGCTATTAAGTTATTGGTCATTCACCACAGACCCATAAATCTCTAGTTCTCACTTAATTTTTGTCTGATTTTTTTATATTCTCTGAACTTTCCTGTTCTCTGCTCCTATGATCTTCAAATTGTCAATCTTGCTTAAATTCTCTAAGTGTATTGTTTACCCATTTGATAATACTTCTCAAGGGATTTTCTTCTTCTTCTTCTTCTTCTTCTTCTTCTTCTTCTTCTTCTTCTTCTCCTCCTCCTCTTTCTCCTCCTCTTTCTTCTTCTCCTCCTCCTCCTCCTCTTCTTCTTCTCCTCCTCTTCCTCTCCTCTTTCTTCTTTTTCTCTTTTTCCTTCTTCCTACATTTTAATGCGACCACTGGTTCACTTGTATCCCTTAAATACATTGGCCTTCTGCTTTGCTTCTTTTTTATTTTACTTGGTTTCCATTTTCTCATGGGGGTATAGTCACTTCTAGCTTTGTCATTTCTATTTTTTTTTTAAGTGAGGCAATGGGGGTTAAGTGACTTGCCCAGGGTCACACAGCTAGTAAATGTTAAGTGTTTGAGGCCGGATTTGAACTCAGGTCCTCCTGGCTCTATCCACTGTGCCACCTGGCTGCCCCTGTCATTTCTATTTTTGGCTGTATGGTTTGTTGGTTTCTTTTTTTGATGGATTATGTAAGAAGCTGACTTCCTTTAATCTACTCCTGCTAACATCCAGGGCCATTCCCTGTCTAGCTCTCTATCCCCAGAATAGGTTGAACTTAACCTAATTACTGAGCAAATGGATTATGTTAGGATCTGGGAGAGGGGAGAGACACTGGAGTTCTATAGGGTCCTTGCAGAAGGCCTTTATGTCTCAAGGGAACCCTTCAATCTAGGATTTTTCCATGATATCAGGCTGTCTGGGTTTAGGAATTGTCAAGTTCATCCATCTTCACTTTATAGAGTTGTGAGCTAAGGTTCAAAGAAGAAAGAGTCAGAGCATGAGATCCCTTTTCTCAAGTGATTAGGAGGGATAGGTATCCTTTAAGAAGAGGCATGTTACAGGACTGCTCAGGTAGCTCCAATTAGCTCAGAGTTCACCTGGGCAAAGGGGTTAGGAAAAGAAAAGAGAGACAAGCACTGGAGTCGTATGGTTATGTTGGGCTTTAGAGTTTGGCAGATGTGAGAGAAATAATTGGAAGGTATGATGTGAGGGAGGTAGGGAGATATTGCCTAAGAAATGATAAGCAACAGGTCAAAGGAAGGATCATCAGCCTTTCTCCCAAGGGCAATGGAAAAGGAGGTTAAGGTACACAGTATGGAACCTGAGGGAGGTAGGTGCCAAGTGTAGTTCTGTGTTTTCCAATCCCTAGAAAATGGCTCATTATAAGGTTGAGTGGGTCCTCTGAGTTCACACTTACTTGGAATGGCCATCTAAGGAATTGTATTAGAAGGGGGGGTGGGAAGAGAGAAGCAGAGACAGAGAGAAATGCACAAACACACACCCTGAAAGACAGAGATTGACCCTTGTAGGCAGATTCTGTTTTCCTCTCCCCACCCTCCCTTTTTCTCTTCTGGCCCAGATCTTTCTGTGATCAGAGGAGGTTGTGAAGACAGCAAGCATGACTGAACCACAGGTACTGTCTGAGTCTCTGTTCTGCTTGGTACCTTCCAGGTAACTTCATATGTGAGATTGGAATGGTCACCTTGGGGCAGAGGTGTGGGGATGGAAATGAAGTGGCTGGAGATGTGAAGTAGAGCCTTAAATGCTAGGAAGAGCTGTCAGGGGTGGGGCCTGTAAGAAGGAGGGGTTCAGGGCTCTATCCTTATGGACATTGGTGGGAGTGTGGGGCCTGGGGGGGGAGGTGTTCCTACTAATGGGTCTGTATAAAAGGCCCCTACTAGCCTCTGTCTTTTGCAGGAAGTTGCCTATGGTGCCAAGAGTCACCCTAGGAGGCATGATGGAAGGTGAGAGGCAGATATGCTACCCAACTAGATGTGAGGGTGGTTTGGTGAAAAGCAGAGAAGGTTTAGGGGTAGGTGGGTCCATGGGTGGCAGACTGGGAACCAGTGCTAGAAACTGAGAACCTGAGGGGTTGTAGCTCAATGGTGGGAAGAACTTCCAGAGCAGAGCTCAACACTGACCAGTCAACTCAAGGTCAAGGTTGAGCCTAAGCGGCTGTCTATAACAAGTCTCTTACTATTCCGGGCAGTTCTGACATCAGCGTCCATTTTGGAATCTCAGATGAAGAGAAGGCAGCAGTGAAAAATCGGGGGGAGAAGGTCTTGACAGCCCTGAGGAAATTGGGCCTCAATGTTAAAAAGGTATGAGGCCATGGAAGCCATGATCTAGGCAGAACCCAGGCATCTGGAGGCTCTGCAGAAGTTTCCCTGAAGTATATACTCTGGATTTGCCTGACTATTGGACCCATTTCAAGCCTTTTCCTCCCAGCCTTTATTGATCTCTGACCCATTGTCTTTTCTGGGTGTGGATCCTGGTATCTTCCCTCCTGGTACCTTTAGGGGTCCTCCTCTTTCCCAGGAATAAATCATTAATTAACCTTTTACCCTCCTTCTTTCAATGGGAATTCCTTCCTTTCTCCTCTTTTTCCAGAGTGTGAATCCTCACCCTCTTCCTATCTCCTGCAGTGTAACTTCCTCTATACCTTACCCAAATGTGAAGCCTACCTGTCATTCCTTTCCCCTGATGTCACATTTCCTTCTCTCACCTCCCTTCCCAGGTAGGAGCCCTGGGAAGCTACTTTCAGCTCTCTCTCCATTGTGCCTAGGGCCCTGTGCTTTCTGTCCTGGTGTCTGGTGGGGGCCTGAGGGCTGACATAGCCTGCCAAGGTGTACTTAGTGAGCTGAGTCATGTGGGGCTCCTGGATATGGTCACCTACCTTGCAGGAGTCTCTGGCTCCACCTGGTAAGAACCTCTCAGTGTGGGTGCTGTCTCTGGGGAGGGGATCTGCAGCTCCATTGAGAGGAAGGGGACCTGAGTTCACACCCAGGCTCTCTAATCCACAAAATCCCATTCCACAAATGCCCTGCTGTCTCCTGCCCAAATTTGCTTCATGCATAATGTTGAGCCTAGCACTTGGCTGATAGTGGAGGGGTTTCTGTGAGGACACAATGAATGAGAAAGAACTTGGTGAAACTATGAAGTTTGGGGGGAGCAGTGGGCTTCGTAGATGACAAAGCAGAGCTAGACTTTAAAGCACTTTGGAAACTAACCAGCTGTGTAAATAATGCATTTGGCTAATAGTCAATGGGTTTTGAGAAGGAAGGGCCATCCAGGCCTTTGTAACTACTAAGCACTTGGAAACCACCAGAGAAGGGAGGAAGGAAGCAAGCATACTTGAGCATGTATTGCGTGCCAGGCACTGTGCTGAGCAGTTTTACCAATGCCATCTTGTCGTATCCTTATAACAACCCTGAGAGGTGGGTACTATTATTATTCCCATTTTATGGTTGAGGAAGCTGGGGCAGGCAGAGGTGAGGTCACTTGTCCAGGGTCCCATGGCCAGTAAGTATCTGAGGTTGTATTTCTTTTTTAAAAAATTATTATTATTATTAGTGAGGGAATTGGGGTTAAGTGACTTGCCCAGGGTCACACAGCTAGTAAGTGTGAAGTGTCTGAGGTTGGATTTGAACTCAGGTACTACTGACTCCAGGGCTGGTGTTCTATCCACTGCACCACCTAGCTGCCCCCTGAGGTTGTATTTCAACTTGGGTCTTTTTGACTCCAGGGCTGGTACTCTCTGCACTATGGTGCCCCCTAGGGGATTTGTAACTGTTCAGACCTTTCACCAGATAGGTAGACAGATGTTTCTCTCCTTCTTAGGTGCATGTCCTCCCTGTACAGTCAGAGGGATGGGTTTCAGGACCTGGTGAAGGCAGAAAATGAGCTCCGGAGGCGGCTGCAGGAGGACTCCTGGAAGTTCTCTGTTGCCCTGGATGGGCTCTGTGTGGCTGCAGAGAGGGATGACTATTCCCTCACTGACTTCTGGTCCTATTCTGTTGTCTACTATCTTACGAAGGAAGTAAGCTCTCTATTGGGACCCAGGGCAGCTGGGAGCAGGGAGAGAGTTCATCTCAGGTGAAGGTGTTCCCATTCTATCTCCCTGTTTTGGTGACTCTCCAGCCCAGGCCTCCTGCCTGCTGGTCAGTCAAGTAGCATTTATTAAGCACGTACTATGTGCCAGATACTGTGCTAAGTTCTGGGGCACTATTGGATGAGGTCATGTTAACTTATTGGTGGTGCGGCAGGGAGGGGCCCTTCCAACCTGACCTTAGTCAAAAGAGCCCTAGATTTAGAGCCAGGAGACTTGGGTTCAAATCCTGTTTCTCCTGCTGATTCTCGGTGTGACCTTGGGCAAACACTTTGTCCTCTCTGGATCTCAGTTTCTTCACTTGAAAAATGACAAGGTTGGAGTAGCAATAAGGGTCCAAGTTCCTTTACAGCTGCAAACTCTGAATTGGTGACCTCTTAGCACCTCCTAGCTCCATGGGAGACACAACTCCCTGAATCATTTTTCAGTTCTCTGTTTTGTAATCTCTTCCTTGTAACTCTATCAGCTTCTAGATGCCCATCTGTCCCATGTGAGAGATCATTCTGAGAAGGGGACTGTGCCGTATCCGATATTCACCACCATTGATCATTACCTCAAGTCTGGTGCAAGGAAGAATACTCAGAGTGAGCATGGGCCTGGCATCTCCCCTGGAGGAGACTTTGGGTGGGGTGGCAAGATATCTGTCCAGAAGGCCTATTTTTTTCCCCATAAGAGTATTTTATTATTTTCCATTCATGTGTAGAGATAGTTTTCAACATTTGTTTTTATAAAATTTCTAGTTTCAAATTTTTCTCCCTCCCTCCCTTCCCTTCCTCCTCCCCAAGACAGCAAGTAATCTGATATGGGTTATATATATACAATCACATTAAAAATATTTCTGCATTAGTCATGCTGTGAAAGAAAAATCAGAGCAAAAAGGAAAAACCTCAAAAAAGAAAAACAACAACAACAAGAACAATAGAAATAGTATGGTTCAATCTGCATCTAGATTCCCCAGTTCTTTTTTTTTTCTGGATTTGGAGAACATTTTCCATCATGAGTCCTTTAGAACTATCTTGGACCATTGTATTGCTGAGAAGAATCAAATCTATCACAGTTGATTAACACATAATGTTGTTGACACTGTGTACAATGTTCTCCTGGTTCTGCTCATCTCACTCAGCATCAGTTCATGTAAGTCCTTCCAGGTTTCTCTGAAATCTGCCTGCACATCATTTCTTACAGCACAATAGTATTCCATTACATTAATATACAACAACTTGTTTACCCATTCCCCAATTGATGGGCAACCCAAGGAATTTCCAATTCCTTGCCACCACAAAAAGAGCAGCTATAAATATTTTTGTACATGTGGGTCCTTTTCCATTTTTTATGATCTCTTTGGGAAAAAGACCTAATAGTAGTATTGCTGGGTCAAAGGGTATGTACAGCTTTATAGCCCTTTGGCCATAATTCTAAATTGCTCTCCAGAATGGTTGGATCAGTTCACAGCTCCACCAACAATGCATTAGTGTTCCAATTTTTCCACAGCTTCTCCAACATTTATTATTTTCCCTTTTTGTCATATTAGCCAATCTGATAGGTGTCAGGTGGTACCTCAGAGTTGTTTTAATCTGCATCTCTCTAATCAATAGTGATTTAGAGCACTTTTTCATATGGCAATAGATAGCTTTGATTTCTTCATCAGAAAACTGCCTGTTCATATCCTTTGACCATTTCTCAATTGGCAAATGACTTGGTTTCTTATAAATTTGATTTAGTTCCTGATATATTTTAGAAATGAGGCCTTTATCAGAAATACTGGCTATAAAAATTGTCTCCCTTCTAATTTTGGATGCATCGCTTCTGTTTGTACAAAACCTTTTTAACTTAATGTAATCAAAACCATCCATTTTGCATTTCATAATATTCTCTATCTCTTGTTTGGTCATAAACTGTTCTCTAGAAGGCCTATTTTGGGCAGTGACATCAGGCAGTGTGTGGCCAGGCTCATAACCCTAGGAAGGTCTCCATAGCTTATGGAGCTGAGCTCCTTTTTTTTAGTGAGGCAATTGGGGTTAAGTGACTTGCCCACAGTCACACAGCTAGTAAGTGTTAAGTGTCTGAGACTGGATTTGAACTCAGGTACTCCTGAATCCAGGGCTGGTGCTCTATCTACTGAGCCACCTAGCTGCCCCCCAAGCTCCTTTTGAAGAAAAATTTGCCATATCGTCACAGAATTTCAGGGATGGAGATGATCTGAGTGATCATTGAGTCCAACACATACCAGAGTACCAACCTCCACTTAATTTTCCCTGACCAGTGGATCTATCCCTGATTGACTTTACTACTTTGCCCCCTTCCTCCTTTGTCAGTCTTCTCCTACTTAATTCCTCTCCACATATTCTGCAACCAAGCAAAACCAGCCCGTTTGTTGTACCTTGAATAGAATGTTCTCTTTCTTCATTGCTGCTAGCTATTCTTTGTGTTTGGATCATGCTCACTTTTCATTTCCATGTCGTAGCTTCTCCAGTTTGCTTCATTCAGCTCAAATCCCATATTTTAAAGACCTTTCTCAGTACCCCTTCCCCCAAGAAAGACAGTACCTTTCCCTCTGAGATAGTCATCTTCCATCTACTCTGTATATATCTAGTTATTCTCATGTTCTTTCTACCGTTGGGGAAGCCATTAGGAGGACCTTGCAGTAGTCTGTGTGAGAGGTGACGAGAGTCTGAATAAGGGTGGTGCCTGTGTGAATGGAGAGAAGGGGACCCCTATTAGTGATTTTGTGAAAGTATAAATGACAATAATTG
This sequence comes from Dromiciops gliroides, assembly GCF_019393635.1. Lineage (NCBI taxonomy): Eukaryota > Metazoa > Chordata > Mammalia > Microbiotheria > Microbiotheriidae > Dromiciops > Dromiciops gliroides. Next base: position 656,850,410 of record NC_057863.1, on the reverse strand, counting down.
ATAACATATTGGATATATGGGATAAATGGGAATGAGGAATGGAGCATGGCAATTAAGGCTGAATGACTGGATGGATGATGAATTATTTGACAGTAATAGGAAAATGTGGAAGATGGGAGGAAGATGTAAATGGATTCTGTTTTAGACCTGTCAAGTTGTGAGATGCTTATGGAATGTCCAGTTTGAGATTTCTATAAGTCAGTTGGTTTTACAGGACTCAAGCTCAGGGGAGAGATTATTGCTGCATATAAAGATCTGGGAGTCAGCCATGTAGAGGTAACAATTGGACCCGTGGGAGCTGATAAAATTACCAAGAAGGATGGCATAGAGAAAAAAGAGAAGAGGGCTTAGGACAGAGCCTTGGAGAGCACCAATGATGGACATGCCCATATTACTGATGATTCAGGAAGGACTGGGGAGGAGTCCTACATGGGTAGGATGAGAACCAGGAAAAATCAATAAGACAAAAACTTGCAGAAGAGAGATTATCTGAGGTGATGATAATCAACAGTGTCAAAGGTTCCAATGAAGTCCTCTTTCTCATGACTCAGTATCCCCAACTTCTTCAACCAATCCTCATGTGACATGCAATCATCTATTCGCTGTCTTGGTTGCCCTTCTCTGGAGTATCTTGTGATTATCACTGTAATTTCTATACTGTGGACCTCAGAACTGAACAGTATCTTCTGATGGGGTGTGAACTAAGGCAAGATACAATGGGATTATCCATTTATTCCTGACATGTATACTCTTCAACACCACTCAAGGTGGTATCAGTTTGGGGGCCTGCTATAATCATGTGACTGATTCACTGAGCTTGCTGCCGTCTCAAACTCTCACACCTTTGTTAGACAAACTGCTGTCTGACACACCATGCCTCCTACTTATCTTGGACTTGAGAAGTTACCTTTTGGACCTCCAGCATAGGACTTGGGATTTCTATGGAATTTCATCTCCTTAGATTTATCCTAATACTTTAGTAGGTAGCCTGCGAAAAATATCTGGGATCTTGATTTGGTAATCTGTTATACTGACTGGTATAACAAATTTAATGAGCAGCTCATCTACGCCTTTATTAAAGTAACTGATAGAAATATCAAAATAGCACAGGGAGGGGCAGCTAGGTGGCGCAGTGGATAAAGCACCAGCCCTGGAGTCAGGAGTACCTGAGTTCAAATCCGGCCTCAGACACTTGACACTTACTAGCTGTGTGACCCTGGGCAAGTCACTTAACCCCAATTGCCTCACTAAAAAAAAAAAAAAATAGCACAGGGAGAAGTACAGAACCCTGGGGGATTTTCCCTGGTGATCTCATTTCAAGATAATATTGATTCATAAACTACCCTTTGAGACTGTCCATTCAAATAGTGGTGAATTATCATCTAGCACACACGTCTCCATCTTTTCCCCCAAGAATACTTTGTCAAGTGATTTGCTAAAGTCTAGGTCAAATTATTTAAAACATTCCCATGATCTGCTGGTTTAGTAGTAACACAGTTAAAGGAATAGTGCTTAGTTTATCATGACCTGTTCTGGGTAAAGTTATACTTCCTTGTCATCACTGCTTCCCTCTTTAGATTTGTTAGGTATTACTAACATTATCACCACCACCACCTCCACCACCACCACCACCACCCTCCTCTTCCAACCATCTCTTTATTAACCTATTCAACCAATTCCCCAGGAATCAAAGTTGAACTCATTGGTCTATACTGGTGTAACATTTACTCTTCTCTAATTCTGTGGTCCTTCACTCATTCTCTGCAGTCTTTAAGATATCACTGAAGGGACCCTAGACATCCCATCCAGCAATTCTTTCAGTAAGTATCAAAGGATTTGGTTCATCTGGTCCAGGGGACCTGAATTCATTAAGTTCAGCAGGGTGTTCACTTACTACCTTGTTACCTATGTTAAGTATCAATACTCTGTTATACATTTTCATTTTGTCTTTTCTAGTGTGAAAATCTTTTTCTTTGGCAGAGAAAACAGAAGGAAAATAAATGAGCATCTCTTTTTCCTCTCTTTTGTCAATTATCATTGTGTCATACCACCCCTGCCCCCAGCCAGTAGCCCTACCATTTCTTTGATTTTCCTCTTTCTCCAACATAGTTACCAACTTCCTTTTTTCATCTTTAGGCTCCCATGCCAATCTCTGTTCATTCTGAGCCGTGTCATCCTGACACAATTCTTTTTTTGGGGGGTGGGGTGGGGAAATGAGGGTTAAGTGACTTGCCTAGGGTCACACAGCTAGTGTTTGAACCCAGATTTGAACTCAGGTCCTCCTGAATCCAGGGCTGGTGCTTTATCCACTGTGCCACCTAGCTGCCTCCACAATTCTTACAAGACTGTTCCATGACCTTGTATTCATTCTCTGTTGCATGTCTCTACTTTTATCTGCTGTACATATCTTTTACAAAAGTTGGTGAGTTCCTTATGCATCCATGTTTTCAGATGGTTTGTATTTTTCTTCCTCATCAAAATTACTTCCTTTTATCTTCAGAATTTCATCCCAGAGAATTTCCCATGCTTCTTGGGCTGACTTTGACTGCAGCCTTTAAGTCTATGGGTCCTACCCATCTATATTGTAAAGGTTTGGGGATTTGTGAGGTATAATAAGCACACACACTTCTTCTAGAGTTACAAGAACTTTATTAATTATAGGATAGCAAGTTAGACAAGGACTATAGGTTTTAGGATCACAGAAATAGAGAAACAAAGACACAATAATAATTCAAACCACAACTACAATAATAAAGACATAAATCACCAAATCAGGGAAGCATCAACATCTAGATTTCTAGCTCAGGAATCCTGGTTCACAACTTCCAGAGTCCTGATTGAGAAAGGTCCTGGGAAGAGTGTCCTCTCCACAGGTGAGATTTCAAAGACCACTTTCGCAGTGAAGCCTTATATGTAGTTTTTCTTTCTTTCTTTCTTTCCTTCTTTCTTTCCTTCTTTCTTTCTTTCTTTCTTTCTTTCTTTCTTTCTTTCTTTCTTTCTTTCTTTCTTTCTTCCTTCCTTTCTTTCTTTCTTTTTTTGGTGGGGCAATGAGGGTTAAGTGACTTGCCCAGTGCCACACATCTAGTAAGTGTTAAGTGTCTGAGGCCAGATTTGAACTCAGGTACGCCTGAATCCAGAGCTGGTGCTTTATCTACTGCGCCACCTAGCTGCCCTATGTATAGTTTTAAACAAAGAAAACATCCTGCTTTGACTGGAATACACTCATCTGTTTCTGGAACTTCTGCAAAAGTTCTGTTTTGTTCCAAGGAAGTGGTCCAGGCTTTTGAGGAAGAAAACAAACCTATAAATCATCCTGATTTATTCCAAAAACCAAAAGGGTCCCTGCAAGTTTATATTCTCATGAATAGGGAAGATCTTCCTGTTTTCGTAATTAACCTTTCCTATCTTTCCTTGGAATTCATGGAAATCTGCTTTCCACAAATCTGGTGTACATGTTGGGGTATGCCCAGATTTTCTCTCCTGTATCACAAACTCTAGGAGGGAATGGTCACTTTTCAGCAAAGATTACATCATTTCTATGTCAGAAACTATTTCCTTCCTGTTAGTGAGAATCATACCCAGCACAGAATTTGCCCGTGTTGGTTCCTCAACCTTTTGAAGGACAAAATGAGCACTTATGTAAGTCAAGAGGTTATGAGCTCTTCTGCTTTAGGGGGAAAGGAAATTCTACCAGCGATCTATACAAAGTCTCCCATCACCATAGTATTCTAGCTTTGTGCCAGGTTGGTGATCTGTTCCCTGAACTCCTCATCTATTTTCTCTTTCTGTCCAGGTGATTTGTAGTATACTTTGATGACAAAATTCTCTCTTTTTCTCTCTTCATTGATTTGCACCCAAATGCTCTCCATCATGCATTCCTTCCTCTGCTTTTCTTGGATTCCATCAAATGAAATATGTCCTTAGCATATAATGTTGTTACACCCAATTTAAATAATTTCTTCTTCTTCTTCTTCTTCTTCTTCTTCTTCTTCTTCTTCTTCTTCTTCTTCTTCTTCTTCTTCCTCTTGGTGAGGCAATTGGGGTTAAGTGACTTGCCCAGGGTCACACAGTTGGTAAGTGTCAAATATCTGAGGCTGGATTTGAATTCAGGTCCTCTTTACTCCAGGGCCAGTGCTCTATCCACTGTGCCACCTAGCTGCTCTCTTCTTCTTTGTCTTCATCTTTGTCTTTGTCTTCTTCCTCTTCGTCTTCGTCTTCATCTTCTCCTTTGTCTTCTCCTTCTCCTTCATCTTCTTTGTCTTCTCCTTCTCCTTCATCTTCTTTGTCTTCTCCTTCTCCTCCTTCTCCTTCTCTTTCTCCTCCTCCTCCTCTTTCTCCTCCTCCTCTTCCCTCTCCTCCTCCTTTTTCTCCTCCTTCTCTTTCTGCCTCTCTTCCTCCTTCCCTCTCATCAGGGTTCTCATCCTGCCCAGTCTTAGTGACACTGGTGAATTCAAATTTTCCTTCTTACATAGCAGTATGACCTGATTTATTTTTATATAAATGCCTCAAAATAAGTTACTACTGACTTTTTCTTGGATTTTTGCCTTCTCTGGACTTGTGGATGTTTCAATTGCTATTTTTCATTATAACTACTCTCTTTGGCATCCAGCTTGGAGAATCTGTCTTTGCACATATATGTAGGTATGTAGAGATAGATGGGTAGATAATCAGGTTTCTCCCTCCCACATCCTTTTCTGTTGAGAGCCTTTTTGGATTACATTTGCAAGGTACTAGAAAATACATTTTTTTGGGTGGGGCAATGAGGGTTAAGTGACTTGCTCAGGGTCACACAGCTAGTAAGCGTCAAGCGTCTGAGGCCAGATTTGAACTCAGGTCTTCTTGAATCCAGGGCTGGTGCTTTATCTACTGTGCCACCTAGCTGCCCCCTGGAAAATCCATTTTTAAGCTTTTATTAGGTATATTTTATCCCCAGCCAGTAGCTGCTCATTCCTATATTAAGTAATGGTCCAAATCCCAATTTCAAAATAAAAACAAACCCAAACCCAACCCATTGTAATCTTTGGCTGCACTTTTTAAGATTTTATCTGGCAATAGTATTTGTGCTTGGATCGCCAGAACTTGGTAGTGGTTGTCCATTTTGACAGATCTTGGTAGGTTCCCTGTTATGTATCAGACACATGCTCCAAGAAGACAACTGATCCCTCTGTTTTCATGAGGTCAACATCAGCTGATTGAGTATGCCTCACTGGGGAGATACCGAATACCTCTACTCTTTGATATTTTACCCTAATCATTCCCCTAATCTCACTTGATAGATATTGGGAATCTACCTTAACATTTCTCAGAGAATCTGCAGCTGCTTCCTCACCCAATGTACAGTTGGTTCCCTCCTCTGTTCAACTTTCCTTTTTAGGTTTCAAATGGACAATGGCACCCCTTCCCTTCCTCACCTTTGTCACATTCTTCCATTCTCCAACTTCCTTACACAGGTCAGCTTTCCCCTCTGCTTCTTCAAATCTTTCTTAAATTTTTAATTTTCACATTGAAGCCCCACTTGCACTTTTAAGAATTTTTCTTTTTTTTAAGAATAACTTCACTTCTCCTGATAATATGGAGCATGGAGATGAATTATTTGACACTTTTTGTTTTGCAGGGCAATGAGGGTTAAGTGACTTGCCCAGGGTCACACAGCTAGTAAAGTGTTGTGTCTGAAACTGAATTTGAACTCAGGTCCTCCTGAATCTAGGGCTGGTGCTCTATCCACTGCACCACCTAGCTGCCCCTTATTTGACACTTTTGAACCTCTGCATCATTTTTAGTTCTGGGTAGCATAGTTTAAGAGGGTCATTGACAAGATAACTCAGAGAAGGGCAACCAGGCTTGTGAACAGTCTCAAATTCATGACATATAAGCGTTAGTTAAAAGACTTGGGAATGTTTAATCTGAAGAAGAGAAGACTTGGGGGTATATGACCACTGTCTTCAGCTATATGGATGGCTGTTCTATGGAGGAGGGCTTAGATTTGTTCTGCTTCATCTCAGATGGAAATGGGGGGAATTTGCAATGAGGCTGATTTAGCTTTTATATCAGGACGATTCCCCCATCTTCTTAAAAGGAGCATTGCCTCCCTCCTGCCCTGGTGCCTCCTTTGGTGGCCTCCCTGTTAAAGTGGCATCTTCTTTGGTTGTGCCCATGCTGAGGTGGTATCTTCCTTCTCCTTAGAGGTATTCCAACAGACACTAGATGGCCACTTGCCAGGTATGCGAGTGAATTAGGGTTAGGGTAATTGGCCATTGGAGTATATGGCTACTGAGGTCCCTTCTAACTTTCACGGTTTGTCAAATTATCATTCTTCTTTCCTGGGAAGGGGAATAGTCTGCATTTTGAACATAGAAAACAGTTATTTTACTGTTGCAAAAATACAAAGATCACATACTCCTTGCAGGTCTTTACAAAACTTTCCTGTTCTCCATGCTCATTGAGATCCCCAGTCTCTTATTAAAACACTCCTTTTTGGTGTTTACAACTTGTCTCCTAAGTACCTTATTAATTAAGTGAATGTTGGGGAAATTCAATTGACCAATCTGGTTTTCTTCTACTGAGTTTGGTCCAGTCTCATTTCCTGATTATATCCAACTAGTTGGTGCCAGGGAGTCATTAGGAAGAGACTTGTATAGTGAACAGATCTCTAGGGGAAAAGTAGGTGATAGGGAACATGAAGTAGGAACTTGTCTTAGTGTGAAAGGAACTGGATATAAATCCCCATGTTGGTGTGAGTCTATCCTTGTAGAAACCCCAGACCATGGTGTGAATTTTTGAGTGCGAATCTCATTCTCTTGTGACTCCTACCCTGGTGTAAAATCTACTCATACAGTTTTGTTATCTTTCCAGATGCCTGGTTTGAATTCACTCCTGATTGGGTTGGCTACCCAACACTTGGCTCCTCAACACCTGGTGCTTATGTCTCTACCACTCATTGTGGGAGTAGGTTTGAGGGAGGGAAGCTCATCCAACAAAAAGCTGAAAGGGATTTCTCCTACCTGCGAGGTAAGGACTGAATCTATTCTCCAACAAGAGGCAGGGCAACAGGAGCAAAGGGGTTATCCCTCTTTCACATGTTACTCTCACATCCTTTGGCATTCAAGTAAAATACTGGTTCCCAGGGATTCCTCAACTATGGGGCTGGATGAGAGAATGGGAGCAGTTTGAAAAGCCTCTGCTGAACTGGGTGAGATTACTTCTTGATGTGTACCCCCAGTATGAAACCTTGTTAACTCTTTATGTAATTTGATACCCAGATGTGAAATACTCTTACTTCCATGTCTCTACTGGTGACTTGGGTGTCTCATTCTCTCTATCAATCTGAATGGGCAAATAGACAGAGCAGTGTTCTTTGATGCTTAGAGATACAAAATGCCAAATAAGAACCCAGCCTTTAATTCCTTTTTGTGATCTTTTTCTCCTCTTCTTCTCTGCAGCAGTATGTGGTAGTGCTCTGGCTGACAAAAACACTACTCTCAAAACCATCAAGGGTAGGTGTGAGAAAGAGGTTTTCATCAGGGTTCAGAGAAAGGGGGTGGGAATTGAATAAGGTGGAGTTTGGGGCCAGGATGGGCCTTTCACCTAATTCTTAGTGAAAGAATTTCCATTCTCCCTATAGATTTCTTGCAGAAATTTATCCATTTTTCAAGCACCCAGGAAAAAAGGCTCATTATGGAGCCTGAAGGTAAGAATCTGAACTTGGATGGTATTATGCTTCGGGGTAGCAAGGATCAGGTTTTTTGAGGCAACCAGGGTTAAGTAACTTGCCCAGAGTCACATAGTAAGTATCTCAGGCCATATTTGATCTTGGGTTCTTCTGACCCCAAGGCTGGTGCTCTATTCACTGTACCACCTAGCTGCTCCAAGGATCAGGTTAAGAAAGGTAATATTGGGTAATTATAAATAAATTATGATAAACATACTCATCTTGCTCAAAACTTTCATGAGCTGGATTATGTGGACTGGAACCAGTGGCTTTTGAATTATATCTGATGGCCATACCCTTATACTCAGCGGGAGTCATACTCCCTAGCTATGTTCATTGTTTCATCCCTTTGAGATTCAGCATGTCAACTTGTGAAATCATCTTAGGGAAACCCAGTTAACTCCCTTAGGTTTACAGGGGACCAGTGAGAAAAAGGGACCATTGAGGGTTTTTTTTTTTTTTTGGTGAGGCAACTGGGGTTAAGTGACTTGCCCAGGGTCACACAGCTAGTAAGTGTCAAGGTTCTGAGGCCAGATTTGAACTCAGGTCCTCCTGAATCTGGTGTTCTATCCACTGCATCACCTAGCTGCCCCTCCATTGAATCTTAGATATGAAGCATTTATAAATAATGAGGAAAACCAAAAAGTAACCATAACATTTATTCTGTAGCAGTCAAACACAGGAATAATGGAAAATTATAGTCTACCGATAAGCCTACCGACTAATGCACAGAGTGTCCCCAAGGGAAAGGAAAGAGAGTAGGGTGGACACACACTTACTGAAGTCAAATAATTCATGTTCTTGGGTCAATAAATGACTGGAATAGTCTTCAGAGTTTTTGATCTTTTTAGTATGTACTATCCATCACTTGGTTGGCAAAATAATTTTTCAGCTAGTTGATCTTCTGTTTAGCAAAGCCACTTCACTGCTACTCCTGGGCTACTGAAGCAGTATCAAGTTCTTTTAGCACATAGCTGCCAGTGGCATTGATAAAGTGTTGGACTCTTTCTTTAAGCAAAATATAATATTATGTTATTTTGGTGAAAAGTAGTTCCATTAAGTCTGGAATCAGCCAAGCTAATCAGGTCTGTTCTCTATGAGTTATGAGAAGTTCTCCCTTCTCAAGCTATAAAGAGCAGTAAAGAGTAACCCAGGCACCCCTGAAAGATTTCCTATCTCCCAAGTGGCACTAACTGACAATGAGCCAAACAACTTTTTTGATAGAGGAAGGACTCATGTTCTTTAACCACCTTCAAGTACCTACAGAGCTCTTCTGCAATCAAACAGCTACTGACTTCAGCTGCAAAACCTACCTGTCCAAACTTGCTCAGTTACTATCAACTTCTATATTTTGTGTTTTGTCAGTTGCTTCTCTCTATGCATTCTATTCTCAGCTCCTGACTCCTCCTGTGCTTAGCTTCTCACATTCTATTTTCTATATCTTCTGGTTTTCTCAATATAATTTATAATGCTTCAAATCAGGGCCTCTTCATAAATGGTAACACATTTTTATCTTATGATATGAAACAAAAAATTCTACCTTCCTGGCAAGAATAACCCCAATAGTCCTCATGTAGTCATTCTGTGCATTCTAAACAGGTATTTGATTTATAATTTCTATTTAAATCTTCAAATTATTTATATAGTCATGTGTAAATGAGTGGAGAGACCACAATGCATAGCCTTCCCTACCTCAATTGATCTGTCTTCCATCAGGTCCTATTGATACATTTGTGTGAGAGGAAATTTTCTCTCAAGTCCACAGGACATCTGTATCTCTCCTCAAGTATTTTTGTTTGAGGGTTGAATTTCTTTTCAAGTTCATTTCATCATTATCTTTCACATGAATATTCTATTCCTGTTCCCTTAATCAACCAAAAAAGTCATATAACAAAGGGACAATTTACATATACAACACTTAGAGTAATTCCCCATTGTGAGATTTAAAATTGGATACAAGAGCATTAAACTCCCCTTTTTTTTTTTAAATTTTGTGGGGCAATGGGGGTTAAGTGACTTGCCCAAGGTCACACAGCTAGTAAGTGTCAAGTGTCTGAGGCCGGATTTGAACTCAGATACTCCTGAATCCAGGGCCGGTGCTTTATCCACTGCGCCATCTAGCTGCCCCTAAACTCCCTTTTAACAACCTTTCCCTTATTTATCTCCCAGACTAGTAAGTGGAAGAAGCCTCTGATCTTTAGTTAGGGCTTTTATTGTTTGGGAATTACAAGGTGATGTTGATTAGAGAGATAGGAAAGTAGAAATACAAACAAATAGTCTTAGATCTAAGCTTAGCCTGTATTCCATATAGAACTCACCAAAAACCCAAGGCCACCTCTGAGGCTGAGAACTGTGTCAAGCACGTGCTATTATGGAGAACCAGGCCTAGTCAAACCTGAGTCAGCGACTGTGTGTGCAGTGCAAGCCAGCAAGTGAGGAGAGTGGAAAAAGACCTTACTTCCGTTCTCTCCTTGCCTTTTAAGCTCGTACCCAGGAAGTGGAGTGCTTAGCAGACAGACTGGCGGCTCCTCACGGTCTCCTCCCCAAAAGGGTGGTCCTTCAAAAAACTGGTGTCTTTCAGATATTGCTAACCGGCTGTTAAAAAACTCACTTTTTACCACACCATGAAGGCATTGAACTTGAGGTTGCTGTTGGGGCATTACCCTATTGGAGAGCTAGTTATTGGCTGGAATATATGAGTCTTGCATAATTGTCTCCAGACTCATAGTGACCCTGTTGTTTAGATGCCAATCTTGCCTGAAATGTTTATGAGCTGTATTAGATGGAGGTGATTCAGTGGTTCTTGAATCGTGCCTGACAGTTGTCACCTTGTGCTCAGTGGGAGCTATACTCCTTAACTGGGATGCAGCCAGAACTGGGTTTTCTATATCAGCCAGATGCCAAATCTCTTCCCTCAGACTGGGGGCTGTTTGAAGTAAGGTCTACACTGTCACCCCAGTACTGTCTCTGTGGCACAGCTGTGCCTCCTCCCTCAAGCTGAGGGATCCCCTAAGGGCAGGGCTATGTCTAAAACTCACACCAGAGACTCTTAGAGCTGACAATTGTCTTCTCTTTTAAACTAGGAGCTTTGTTCCTTATTTCATCCCTTCAAGATTCTACACATAGATTTATTTTCTTTTAAAAATATTTTATTTTTTCCAATTACATGTAAAAACAATTTGAACATGCTTTTTTCAAGTTTTGAGTTCCAAATTATCTCCCTCCTTCCCTTTCCCCCCTCATTGAGAAGGCAAGGCATTTTACATAAGTTATACATGTTTAGTCATACAAAACACATTTCCATGTAAGTCATGCTGCAATATATCAATTTGTGAAATGGTTTTAGGACAACCCAGTCAGCCCCCCTTGGTATACATTCTGAAAGTGCCGAGGCAAACACACTTTGGTGTTACTAGAGAGGCCAACTGCCTTGCTTTTGCATTTGCAATGTCTGAAAAACATTCTGACTATGGTCCTGAGCATGGTGTTCTGGGTAACTCTCCAGGACTTTAAATTACTGAGAAAGTGACATCCGGCATTGGTAGAGGGAGTTTTCCTCTCCTAGTTATTCCCTATAGCAGTAAAATTGCAAGTTTTGTCCTTATCCTTATATTTATTCTGTATATCTTTATATATGTATATACATCTATACACACATACCCACCCATATATCCACATATGTATACATGTATATATATGTATACACAGTAGAAATATACATACATGTACATATATACATACACATATATAGTATAGATATACATACAGTGTGTGTATATATGTATATATACATATATATACACACAGTATATGCAGTAAGGATTCCTTTACTCTTTGTATTTATAACCCTAGTACCTATCACATAGCAGACTTTTAATACATGCTGGCTTGCTTGAATGATTGATTTCAAATACTTGAAAGTGGTCATCATAGCTATTCTTCTCTTCTGATGTATTTCTTACTCTTTGAAAAAATGAAAGATTAGGCTGTGACACAGCATTACTCTCAACCAACTTCATGATTTAAAAAATAGTAACAACAGCAATAATTGTCACTCCTATATTCATAGTACCTTTTTGTTTGGTGGGGCAATGAAGGTTAAATAACTTGCCCAGGGTCACACAGCTACTAAATGTCAAGTGCCTGAGGCTGGATTTGAACTTAGGTCCTCCTGAATCCAGGGCCAGTGCTTTATCCACTGTGCCACCTAGCTGCCCCCATAGTGCTTTAAGGTCTCCAAATCACTTTTCCCAATAGAACTTGGGGAAACAGATCATGCAAATGTCATCACCCTCATTTTAGAGATGAAGAAACCAAAGTGAGGGAAGTGATTTGACTAACATTATATATGTAGGAAATGTCAGAACTAGGATTAAAATTCAAGTCAAGGTACTCTTTTTTTTTTTTTTACGGGGCAATGGGGTTAAGTGACTTGCCCAGGGTCACACAGCCAGTAAGTGTCAAGTGTCCGAGGCCGGATTTGAACTCAGGAACTCCTGACTCCAGGGCCGGTGCTTTATCCACTGCGCCACCTAGCGGCCCCCAAGGTACTCTTTCCATTAATTTTGCTGCTATCCAGCAAGGAAGATTTAGGATGACCAGACAGAAGAATTTGCTTCTAGGATGATTGAAATGATCCGCGTTTCAAATCTGGGGAATGAAAAAGGGGCAGAAGGTGAGATGAAGGACAGGAGGCAGACTTTCTTTCTAAAATGCAGCAAGCTTCTTTATTCCCCTACCTAGCAATCCTCTCATAGTAAAACAGAGCATGAGCTCATGAGAACATTTTTGAGAAACAAAACCACACGTCAAATTATAATTGACTGCTACAACATATTCCCAGGAATGGTTACAGGGTAGTGAGACCACCTGGCTTTTTGTTTATATCTTGAGGCCCATGAGAACTTCTCCTCCTAGCAATTTTGTTATGCTGTCTTCCTTACTGCCTGTCCTTGATTCTCAGAACATTTTGACTGTGCCTCATTAGCCCAAAGGCTTGGCCTAGTGTCTGGAACACTTTAACCTTTCCTTCTCAAGCCTAAAGGTTTGGGCATAACACCAGGAAGGGGAACTTCAGAAAAGGCCTCTGGCCCTCTGAGTTCTCTACAGATGATCAATTTAGGTGACCAAATGAGGTCATGGATTCCTCCTCTCTAAGGATCTTGGTGTTGGTACAACTTGTGAGGATGCCTTAAGAGCTAGAATTATTGACTGCTCCCAGGGCCTTCAAGCTTGGGCCAGTAGGCAACTACCTGTGAAGAGATACCTTTATCATATTCTTAGACCTTCTACCTGCAGAGAGGGTTCCCTACTCCTCAGCCACCTTTTCTTGCCACTGTGGGAGGCGGGGGTGGGGGTGGGATAAGAAAGAAGGGATATAATTTATATTGTGATTTTTCTTATCAGGAACTACTTTGAAAAACATCATGGAAGACCTGCTCAACTTGGTTTACACCTTCCAAACAGATGGAGACTATCTGCCCATCCTGAAAAATCTACAGAGTAAAATGACAGGTAGGAAGGGATGGTGGTAGTTCCTGTAAGCTTTTCAGTACCATGGAGAGTGCCCCTCCTTTGAGCAAAGTGTCATAGAGGCATAGGATGTCAAAATTAGAATGACTCAGACTCATTTTGCAGAAAAGGCACAGGAGGGATTTGCTTTAGAACCAACAAGGAGTTAGGGGCAGAGATGGGAGGTGAACCAGGGTCTTCTGACTCTAAATACAGGCTTCTTTTTCAAAGAATAAACTATTTACTTATTATATATGGAAAGTTATTAATATTAGTAATTATTAATTATGATTAGTAGTAATAGTATTCTTTTTGTTTTGTTTTGTTTTTAGTGAGGCAATTGGGGTTAAGTGACTTGCCCAGGGTCATGCAGCTAGTAAGTGTTTTGAGGCCAGATTTGAACTCAGGTACTCCTGACTCCAGGGCCGATGCTACTGCACCACCTAGCTGCCCCAATAGTATTCTTTTTTAATAAACATTTTTATTTAAAGTTTTGAGTTTCAACTTCTATTCCTCCCTCCTTCTCCTCCCCATCCCCGAGGTGCTAATCAATCATATATAGGTTATACATGTGCAATTATGTAAAACATTTCCATATTAGTAATTTTGTATAAGAAGACTCAAAAGAAGAAAGTAAAAAATAACATGCCTCAGTCTGTGTTCAATCAATATCAGTTCTTTCTTTGCGGGTGGATAGGATGCTTCATCATTAGTCCTTTGGGATTGTTTTGTAACATTGTATTGCTGATAATAGTTGTCATTCAGAGTTCTTCATCAAATAATATTGCTGTTACTGTGTACAACGTTCATCTGCTTATGCTCTCTTAACTTAACTATATATCAGTTCATATAAGTCTTAGCAGGCATTTCTGAAATCATCCTGCTTGTCTTTTTTTTTTTTTTTTGTGGGGCAATGAAGGTTAAGTGACTTTCCCAGGGTCACATAGCTAGTAAGTGTCAAGTGTCTGAGGCCGGATTTGAACTCAGGTCATCCTGAATCCAGGGCCGGTGCTTTATCCACTGTGCCACCTAGCTGCCCCCTGTTTGTCATTTCTTATAGCATAATAATATTCCATCACCATCATATACTGCAACTTGTTTAGCCATTCCCAAATTGATGGGCATTCCTTTAATTTTCAATTCTTAGCCACCACAAAGAGAGCTGCTATAAATATTTTTGTACAAATAGTCCTTTTTCTCTTTTTGGGATGTCTTTGGGATCTAAACCTAACAGTGGTATTATTGGATAAAAGGGTATACACAGTTTTATAGCCCTTTGGGCATAGTTCCAAATTCTTCTCCAGAATGGCTGCATCAGTTCACCTACAGTGCACCTACAGTGGCAAATCCAGGCTTCTTCACTACAGAATACACAATACATACTACACATTACACAAGACTCTACAGAATAAAGACTCAATCCTGAAGCAGGATTGGGGAGGGTGTCCTTTCCTTAGGTCCCTTTTCTTTTATTACCTCTACCTTCAGGAAGCAGTTGATCTGATGAATAAGAGGAGATATGAACTTTTGGGCAACTCCTAGTTTAAAAGAGAAGACAATTTTCAGCTCTAAGAGTGTCTGGTGTGAGTTTTAGACATAGTCCTGCCCTTGAGAGAATCCCTCAGCTTGAGGGAGGAGGCACAACTGTGCCACAGAGACAGTCCTGGCCTGACAGTGTAGATCTTACTTCAGATGGCCCCCAGTCTGAGGGAAGAGATTTGACACCTGGCTCAGATAGAAAACTCAGTTCTGACTGTATCCCAGTGTAATGCTCTATATGTAGTGACACCTAGCCTTACACCAGTGAGATGTAGTAAGGGGAGAAGGAAGAAGTGAACATGGGGGGAGAAAAAAGAACTGCAGCAGAGCTGAGGATAGGTTACCGAGGCTGATGGTATGGGCACTGATGAAGAGATAGGGAATAATGCTTCAGTTTTGTTCTTAAAACTCTTGAGGACTACTCAAACAGCCTCAGGTGCTGTGTCCTCCAAAAATAGTTGATAAATTTTCTTGGGTGAAGATCCTCTGTGAGACCTAGAGTGAGCTGGTCAAGATGCTCACATAGCCAGTCAGGGTCCATCAGGATGCATCTGAAGCCCAGAAGGGTGTGTGCATTGTTTCCCACACTTCTTGTCCTACCCTCCTCCAGACTAGCTGAATTCCTGGGCAAAGGGCTATGACACAGCCACTCAGTCAGGAGATATGGAGCTCTCAGAATGGGTAGAGACTGATGCATCCTCTTTCTGGCCTCAGGGAACAAGCATTTTTCTGAGGCTGAAACATTGACTAACCAGATGATGAAGCGTTCATTACGGACCTCGAGAGATGAGCAGAGGCAGCTCATTCAGGAATTACTGGAAAAGATCTTCAAGCGAGATTTGGTGGAAAAGAGTGAGTGAAATTTGACAATTTAACTACAGCTGCAGTGGTACCATCTGGGGCCATACATGTCCTCTGTCCAATGTTAGATGGCTGATGTGTTCCCTAGAGGCAGGTGAGAATAGCTGGGAATGGGATGACTCACTCAAAATTCTACAGGGTAACACAGTGTAAGGACCATCTGAGAATGTCTCTTCTAAACCCCTTTTCTTCATTGTGGTGAAACAGGCTCAGAGAGGGGTAAGGTTTGGCCTAAGGTTTAATTTTTAGACTATAATATCCTAGGATTATAGAACTTAGAGCTATAAGGGATCTCAAGTTGATCTGGTCCAACCCCCTCATTTTATGGAGACGGAGACTCAAGTTGAAATAGCTTGGGCAAAGTCACATGGTTGGTAAGCATTAGAGCCAGGTCTCAAACTCAGATCTTATGGCTCTACTTTTTCTCCAGCACTGATCTGGCTTTTTGGTCCTTGCTTCTCCCAACTCTGGGCTTCTTTCATAGACATCTTCAATTCTGATTGTAATTTCCCTCCCTTTAGGCAGTGTCTCATCTTTCCTCAAATTTCTATGGAAGACCTTCAGCTGTTTCTTATCATGGACATGGGGAACAACCAATAACTTTGTGTATAAATATGGTAAGGGCTTTTTAGGATCACACTATTTGAGGTGCACAGGATGGGAGTGGTCACCCTTATCCAATTTACATCTGGGCAGCTGTATATCATCACTGGCAAGTGGTTGTCCACTTTCTGCTTGAATACCTCCAGTGATGGGGGACAACCTCCTAAGACAGCCCATTCTATGTCGGGATAACTATCTTGGTTATGATGTGTCACAGCAACATGCATTTATTAAGCACTTTCTGTATGCCAGGCACAGTGATCATCAGTGGAGATACAAGGAAAGGTAATTAAACACTCCAGTACTTGCCTTCCAGGAGTTTTCAGTCTAATGGTGGCAAAAACCTATAAAGAACTATGGACAAACAAGATAGAGACAGGATAAATTGGGATAAATCAAGAGAAGGCAGTCACTAATATTAAGGGGGACAAGGAAAGGCTTCTTTCAGAAGGTGAGTCTCTAGCTGAGACAAAGGAAATCAGGGAAGATGGAGATGAGGAGGAAGAATGTTACAGGCATGGGGGACAATCAATCTTAGAGTCAAGAGTTGGAATGACACATTAGGAAGTTTTTCCTCATATCTGGGTGAAATTTGCTGCCATAATATTTCTCCGTTTCCATTCCTCCTAGCAATGCTTTCTGGGACAAGGTAGAACAATCAAATCTCTCTCCCATATCCACTCTTCAAATATTTGAAGACAGAATATCCTCTACTCCTCACCCTCCCCTTTTTTCACCCCACCAAAGGTCACCCTTAGAAACCTCTTGGCATGGGGGACCAGAAAAGAAGAGAGAAAGTAAATAAACAAAGCAGGAGTGAGACATGTGAGGGGATTTTGAGGGGACATCCATAGAATGATTTCTTTTTTTGTGTGGGGCAATGGGGATTAAATGATTTGCCCAGGGTCACACAGCTAGTAAATGTCAAGTGTCTGAGACTGGATTTGAACTCAGGTCCGCCTGAATCCAGGGCCAGTGCTCTATCCATTGTGCCACCTAGCTGCCCCAGAATGATTTCTTATTAATGAATGAAAGAGAATGTGTCTCTGGTTGATAGTGGGTGAGGCCATAGCTAGCCTTTAGAATAGGCAAACTTGCATCTTAGAGGTTTTGTTTCTTAATTTTTTTTTTCTGGGCAATGAGGGTTAAGTAACTTGCCCAGGACCACACAGCTAGTAAGTGTCAAGTGTCTGAGGCCGGATTTGAACTCAGGTCCTCCTGAATCCAGGGCTGGTGCTTTATCCACTGCACCACCTAGCTGCCCCCTGAGGTTTTGTTTCTTTCTAGGCTATAGCTCATGTGATCATGATTCAGAAATGGGTTGGGCCAGCTTCAACGCTGAGATTCTGTGATTTTGTGAGATTCTCTGGTCTTTTTCCCCACAGGAGACATTAAGGACAAGTTTCTTGCAGGCCAGAAAAATATGTATTTGATGGATGCTGGCTTGGCTATCAACTCTGCCTATCCTCTGGTCCTGCCCCCAGTGCGGAACACAGAGATCATCCTCTCCTTTGATTTTAGTGAAGGGGATCCATTTGAGGTAATGGGAAGGACATTTGACCCTCCCAGAGACCCTAATCAAGCAAGAAAAAGCCCTGGCTTGGGATATGGGACTTGAGTTCTTATCCCGAACTCATGGTATGACCTTCATCCAGTCCTTACCTCTCTCTGATTAGCATCAGTTTCCCTCTCTAGGAAATGTAACTTTGGGAAGAGGCTTGAAAGTCTCTAGAGACCTTTAAGGCTCTGGAGGCCTCTCAGTCAGTAGCTAGAATGGGCTTGTGTCTTCTCTCCTCAGACCATCAAGGCCACAGCAAAGTACTGCAAAGCCTGCAATATCCCCTTCCCTCCAGTGGATGAAGCTAAACTTGACCAAGAAGCCAAGTCTCCATCTGACTTCTACATCTTTGAAGGGGAGAACACACCTGTGATCATGCACTTCCCTCTCTTCAATAAAGTGAATTGTGGCAGCACAGGTATGGGTTTGGGCCGCACAGCCACTGAGGTGCCTTGTACTGGGTTGGTGGAGGTGGGGCTGAAGAGCATCATGGTACTGGGTTTGAAGGGTTTGCTGACACCTGGAATGCTCACTGTGAGGTTGCAAACATGAGCTTTGGTGAAGACCGCTTGACAAACAAGAGAGCAATGTTACCACCCTCCAGGTAGCTCTGAGTTGTGATCTGTTCTTCTTTATACTCCCTCTACTCCAGTCCTGCCTGAAATGGGGCAATGCAGCAGCCAGTGTTGTGAGGGCTTAATACATGGAATTTGGATGGTGGTGGTGGAAGGATTTGAGACATAGATTCTCTAAGGAAAGTAGCTGGGGTGAAGGCACTTGGGTTGAGCTTAGTCAGGCCCAGGGTGTATTCATCCTCTTCCACACATTTGGCAAGTACTAGACATGTTCTCAGGGTTACTATGGGGAAATTGGCTTTGGCTCTTGGACTGAACTTGATCCCACAACGGCCTAGCCCCAATTCATGGACAGGACACTGGAATCTCTAGAATTGCAATGCAGTTTTGCTTTCTGAGACCTCTCAAAAGCTATCATCAGCGTTGTGCCAACCCTGTAGCCTGGCAAGGCATTACTAGTGCATGGAGTTTTGTCAATCCTGGGCCTAGGTGCTCCTAACATGGTGGGTGAGGAGAAGTACTCCTTGTGCTTAGGAAAATGGAGGCAGAGGTCACAGGACAAGAGAATCAAGCCATAGGTTAGCGACAGGATATTGCCAACCCAAGCTTGAGCAGAGCACAGAGTTGTGGTGTGGCCTCCTCCCCACCCTTTGAATTTTCAGGGGCACGTATGTCTTAGAAGCATTCATGACTCTTCCATCTCTCTCCTGATCTATCCAGTTCTTCAAACTTTTCTGCCATTGCCATCTAGATGTGCGCCAATGCTCATCTTAGAGCCATTGGCCATTCTCTTTAAGGACCAGGAGAATTTAGTGTGAGATAGGGTAAGGGAAACTCTTAATTGTGTCCTATTATGTCCATATCTAAGAAGCAGCTCAGCAGTGCTGGACCTAGTTTCTTTGATCCTGCATGTGGGCACCTCGGTGATGCACTGGCCCTGGAGTCAGGAGGACCTGAGTTCAAGTCCAATCTCAGACATTTACTAACCCCAATTGCCTCAAACATCTGGGGCATCTCCAGTCATCCTGATGTTTATCTTGCCACTGGACCCAGTTGACTTTTTTTTTAGTGAGGCAATTGGGTTTAAGTGACTTGCCCAGGGTCACACAGCTAGTAAGTGTTAAGTGTCTGAGGCCGGATTTGAACTCAGGTCCTCCTGACTCTAGTGCTGGTGCTCTATCCACTGTGCCACCTAGCTGCCCCCCAGATGACTTTCAAGGAGAGAGTAAGGCTGGTGACCTTGCAGAGCCCACCCTCACTTAAATCCAATTCACTGCAAGTCATGACATCACCTCCTGATCTCATGGTCCTTTTTGAGAATAAAGGAAAAAACAACAACAACAAATAATTCCTGGGTAAGGTTGAGCTGAACTAGAATTTCACACTGTCCAAGGAATATAAGTCAAATCAAGTTAAGTAGCATTTATTAAGTGGGTACAATAGTGAGGCCTGTGGTCAATTGGATGGGGGCTGCTCATTTAAGGGAAGGAAGAAAATGGGGACTAAGTCAGGAAGGTCCTGTCACAACCTTCTTCACAGTGTTTTCCAGGCTTGCCCACGGATCCTATTCAGTTATTCTAACATGCCCCAAAGAACCCTCATCAGCAGCTTGTAAGCCTTCTTCTTTTGCTTGGTGGCTTTTTGATTTATGAGATATCACTGTCAGCTTCAGTTCTTTTTTATTTTTATTTTTATTTATTATTTTTTTTAGTGAGGCAATTGGGGTTAAGTGACTTGCCCAGGGTCACACAGCTAGTAAGTGTGTGTTAAGTGTCTGAGGCTGGATTTGAACTCAGGTACTCCTGACTTCAGGGCTGGTGCTCTATCCATTGCGCCACCTAGCTGCCCCATCAGTTCTCTTTTATAATTTAGTGAACCTGATGTTTCAGTGCCTAATCCAGTATCCAACAGTGTCACTGAACAAAGGTCAAAACTGCTGTAGTCCTAATGGGCTATTCCTTCCACAGTGAGTTCTATTGCTTATTGCTTATAATAATTGTAAGATATTTCACAGGCTGTCTGTATAAAGGTTCTAAAGTTGGTAAGAAAGGCTTCATGACTTTGTAGTGTTAACACAGTGGGTTACAATCTGTTCCCCCTCTGTGTTTAGTAAACTCTTGCTAAGTCTCTCCAAAAATTTCAGCTCTTTTTCTCTTATTCATTGTCCCCCAACCCTCTTCTTCCTAAATGCCACACTCTAATCCAAACATCAATGGGACAAATTTATAACAGCAAAATCTCAAGCTTCCAAACTTTCCACTTTTCATAGTTCAAAGCCTTAGAATTGAGAGGGAGCTGAGAAGCCATGTAGTTCTCCTCTTACAAATGAAGAAATGGAGAGCCTGAGACTTTAACCTGACTAAGGAGGCACAGATTGTAATTAGCTAAGGCAGGGTCTGAACCCATGGCCTCTGAGACTGAATCCAGAACACTTTCACACTATTAATTGCAGGACTTTGCCAATTTAGAATCAGAATTCTGATATGGTTTAAATTGCCCAAGATGTCTTTCTCACTAAGGTGATTCCAATAGCCTTCTCCTAATTCACATCAAGGAACTAACACATATGATATTAAGGTTATGAATTATTAGAAACCTTCCCACTTCTCTGGTAGTGGTCTCATGTCAGAAGCATCATCTTTTGACTTTTAGTTGCTGTTACACGGACTTAGTGAACAGCAGGCTTATAGATATAGCTGCTGATATAATTACAGAAATACTGCTTTAATAACAATGGCTAGCCCTTATGTCGGCCTTTAAAGTTTGTAGAGCAGTTTATATAAATCTCACTCTATCCTCACAACAATCCTCTGAAATTGATAGACTTTGGCTACTGATTAGATATAGGGGATGAGATCGTGAGGAGTCAAGGATGCCTCCTAGGTTGTGAGCCTGGGTGGTTGGGAGGATGGTGCTTAAAATGGACAGTGACTGGAAAGTTAGGAAGAAGCAAGAGTTTAGGGGAAAACAGGAATTCTTTTTTTTTTCTTTTTAGGGCAATGGGGGTTAAGTGACTTGCCCAGGGTCACACAGCTAGTAAGTGTCTGAGGCTGGGTTTGAACTCAGGTCCTCCTGAATCCAAGGCTGGTGCCTTATCCACTGCGCCACCTAGCTGCCCCCTAGTTTAGGGGAAAAGATAATAAATAATAATAAAGTTAATAACAAAGAAACAAACAAATAAATAATAATAGATAATAATAAAGTTCAGTTTTGGATATATTGAGTTTAAGATGTCCAATAGGCAGTTGGAGACGGAAGATGGGACGTCAGGAGAGAGGACAGGACTGAACAAGTAAGTATAAGAATCATCAGCATAGGGATGACAATTAAACCCATGGGAAATCCCCAAGTAAAATGGTACAGAAGAAGACAATAAGAGAGTTCTGGATGGAGCCCTGTGGGACACCAACACTTAGCAGTCATGATCTGTCTACAGATCCAACAAAGGAAGCTGAGAGTGAGCAGTCAGATAAGTAGTAGGAGAGGTAGCGACATTATTATCACAAAAAACCTAAAGAGAAGAGAATATCAGGGCAAGAGGATGATTGATGTTATCACAGGCTACAGAGAAATCAAGAACGGTTATAATTGAGAAAAGGCCATTGGATTAGGTGATTAAGAGATTATTAGTTATTTTGGAGAGATCTAAGGAATAAAGGGAGGAGAGAGAGAGAGAGACAGAGACAGAGAGACAGAGACAGAGACAGAGGGAGAGACAGAGAGAGAGAGAGAAGAGAAGAGAAGAGAAGAGAAGAGAAGAGAAGAGAAAAGAAGAGAAGAGAAAGGGAAAGGGGAAGGGGAAGGGGAAGGGAAAGGAAGGGAAGGGAAGAGAAGAGAAGAGAAGAAGGAGACCTTAAAAAGTTGTAATGGCTCCTGAGATATACTTAGTTCCATTTCAGAAGGCAAGCGAAATGGGGAGGTGCATGGAGTCCAGGTCCTTTGAGGGGTGGTTGAAGGAGCTCAGTATTTGTAAGGAAGAAGACCTTGAGAAGCATCATCACTGTCATCAAGTATGTGAAAGGGAACAGATATTAAGATATTCTTTTTCTTGGGTCACTGGAGGCCTTTGGATGATCACTTGTTAAGGATGTCAGAGGATAGAATTCTTACAAGTATGTGAAAGGTGAGTCCTCCTGAGTTCTTTTCCTGCTCTGAGATTCTGTGGCAGCCTGTGCTTAGAGTTCCTTTGATGACTGGGTCTCTGAGCCAACTGTCTTCTAAGGAGGACAGCACAATCCAGAAAGGGCTGCTGGGTAACATGCTGATTTCTTTGTCTGTTTCTGTCTTAGAGGTCATTGAGAAGCGGCATAAGACATATTCGACATTCCACCTCAAAGGCTATTCTGATGCTGAGGTGTGTCAACTCCTGGAAGACTCAAAGGCAAATGTCAGAAACAACAAGGATGCTATCTTGGCAAAGATCTTGGCAAAGACAACTTCATAGGAAGCAGTCTCAATAGATTTTTTGCTCTTAGAGTGCACACATATTGAGATTGGCTAATGTTGCTTGAGATTGGCTGCCATTCATTTTTCCCTTTTGGGAGAGGCCCTCATTCATCTTCTTCTTCTTCTTCTTCTTCTTTTTTTTTTAGTGAGGCAATTGGGGTTAAGCGACTTGCCCAGGGTCACACAGCTAGTAAGTGTGTGTTAAGTGTCTGAGGCCGGATTTGAACTCAGGTACTCCTGACTCCAGGGCCAGTGCTCTATCCACTGCGCCACCTAGCTGCCCCCATCTTCTTACTTAAATGCTTCATGTTGCTAAATTTTATTCTGGGAGCCCAACATTTTGCTTTGTACCCTCATGCTTCATGTAACTTACCCACATTCTACTTACCTTCCATGGCTCAATAAAATGTTGGCTTGTGTGACAAGCAAAACAATCATGAGAGACAAAATTCTGGGTAAATTATAATCATGTTTATCAATCACAACCAGTAAGATAATGATAAAGATGGCTCTTTAACATTTGGTTATTCAGAAAGAAAAAAGGGACTGCATGGCTACTTCTTAAGATTTTTACACATCTTTGGGCAAGAGGAAGTCCATTGAAAAGTGATCAAATCTGATTGGTCAACTTAAGTTGGAAGTAGGCTAGATTAAAATGTAGGGCTAATGCCAGACCACCTCCAACTTTGGACTAACTATTCAAAAAATGCATATCCTCTTTCAAACAGGTGACCAGGCCCTCATTGGAGAAAAGGCCTTCTTATCTAAACAAAAAATCCACCTCCCTAACAGGACACAATGGAAATCCTTACCCCCTACCAATTTTTTATGTCCCTAACAAGAATTTAGAAGGGTCAATCTTATCAATATTTCTAGAGTTTTATAACTGTGACCAGGGCCAAGGAGAATTGACTTTATCTTATCAAGAAGGACTTTGGAATAGGGGAAATCAGGACTGATGAACCTCCAAGATATTAGTTCCAAATAATCATTTCTTACAATCTCCCATTTGATTCTTTGAGGGGTGTGGCCCTTTCAGTGAATCACTAACTGATATTAAAAACATTACATCAAAGGTTCTTAAGTATGGGGC
The DNA here is from genome assembly GCF_019393635.1 of Dromiciops gliroides. Taxonomy (NCBI): domain Eukaryota; kingdom Metazoa; phylum Chordata; class Mammalia; order Microbiotheria; family Microbiotheriidae; genus Dromiciops; species Dromiciops gliroides. The sequence continues at coordinate 656,826,516 of NC_057863.1, read as the reverse complement.
TTATTAGGTGGGTAACAATGTGAAGGGGAAAATGGGGGAAATTGACTGATGCATTGACAAAACCAAAGGGGACAATTCCCTTTGTTAAGTAGACCATACAAGTAAAATACACAAAGGGAAAAAATAAATAGCAAAATGAAATTCATAGCTGTGCTTCCTTCTGTTCCTCTGGAAACATCTGGTGCAGTCTAGTGGTTCACGTGTAGTCTTTCCCAGCTCCCTGTCTTTTTAGACACTGGTCACTTATAGATATCCTCTTCCTCTATTAAAAATCTCCTCCAAAATGGATCTTAACACAACTTTAAATTGATTTGCCAATAACCAAGTCATATCTTGAAAGTTAACTCAATTCTTCTGTCTCTATTATTAGAAAATGAAATTTGGAAGCTTTAAGACTAGGAGCTTTTATGATTTTAGTTTGTCATTATGTTGATATGTACAGGAAACTCAGATAAACAGAAAATTAGAACCCAATTTTTATACATGGCATTATTCAATCCCCCATTAGGAGGATGAGATTCCTCTAAGGAATCTTGAAGCCCTTTTACAAGGAGATGGAGTCTAACACAAAAATCAATTCATACAAAAGTTGCCAGGTTAACTTCAGTTGTAACGAAAAGTACATTGACATTACACCAGTGCATATCAAGTAAGTTATTTGTAGTAAAACATTTTAAATTTTTAGTCGTGTCCAAATGAATAACCCTAACAAAGGTGGATGTCTCTTTGAGGCAAGATAGAACACAAAGTATGCTGATATTCCTTTCTTTAACACAGAACTGGCACAATTATTGTTCTTATTTTTCCTTCATTCTCAAAGAGGACTATAACATTAGGAGGTGATGTCATGACTTGCACTGAATTCGATTTAAGTGAAGCAGTGCCATGCAAAGTCACTAGCCTCACTTTTTCCTCCAGGGCCATATGAGTCCAGTGGTAAGATACATATCAGGAAGACTGGAGAGGGCCCCAGATGTCTAAGGCAATTGAGGTTAAGTGACTTGACAGGGTCACACAGCTAGTAAGTGTATAAGGTGAGATTTGAACTCAGGTCCTTCCAACCTCAGGATCAGTGCTCTATCCACTGCACCACCTACCTTTCCCAAGACAATTATGATATTAACTAAGTAACAAAATTACAACTTGGTGTTACAAATATTTGCATCATTTGGCTCATTATTCCAATACCATTATGACAAATTTAAAGACTGTTTCTTACACAGAAATCTAGAACTGGTAACAGATGTCAAGGCTAAATACTTTGTTAGTTGTTTGGAATAAAAAAAAATCAAAATTTCAGACTAACTAGCTCAAATCTTATACCTGCCAGTCCTTGATGATTATACCTGGAGTTAGTCTAAGAATAATATCAGTTAACAGTCCATAAGACCTTAAATGGTAAATGCCAATCATCGGAGTTTCAGGTGTATTTAACAATTGAAGATATCAATGATAATAAAGAATGTGAGTTACCTCCTTATCTCAGAATATGGCTGCAATATACAATCTGTCTAGGTACATAAGCATATAATCACAAATCATACATAGTGTATAATTTTCATCAGTATATTAATGATTAAATTTACATGACCTTAGAAATCAAGTTAATTTGTCCTTGGACCCCTTTGACCTCCCCCTATCTGTAAGATAGTCTATGTAAGATAAGTCTATGAAATCATCAACATATTCATTACCAGTAGTTTTTTCTGGAAAAAGTTTCTCCAGTAAATTCTTGGACTATATCCCAGTGCAACAGTTAAAGCAAAGTTAAAAAAAATAATCTCCAGGATAATAGGGGCCAATTTAACAAGAATTTCTGTAAGAGCAGGCCCCTGCAACCATGTGAACCACAAAGAGGTATCCCACCATGAATTATCATGTGTTTCTTTAACAATTTGCTGAGTGTCATTCACAATTCTCCGAAACTTCTGGACATTTGTAACAATCTCCCCATACCTATTAATGTAGGAGCAACAAGATTGATTGATGAGAGCACAGGCTCCTACTGAAGCAGCAGTGAGAAGATCTGAAGCAATCAGTTCTTCAGGACTGTTTTTGCTAAAGAGTCAACCTCTTCCTGGAAGAAGATAGCTTTGATCGTCTGAACAATGGTTTGAGACGAATCTTAAACTAACAACTTAACTCCAGCAGAGATGTTTCTCATTGAGTCAATTCCTGCAATCATTCTAAATATGGGTGCAATCATCCCAAAGAATCTTTACCCAGCACTGAAAATGACTACAGAATTTGGTCTGGATCTCTTGTCATGGATGCCACCAGGCACATTTCTTGTAGTTATCTTTTCTATTAGGCCCATAGAGTGGTCAAGTACTGATACAGGTGGAGCCACATAGACAATTCCACATGTACCATACCACGGGGGAAGGGAGGAGTAAGCTGAGGTATTACAAATATAAAATTGTCCTGGGGTCACCAACCCCCATGGATATTCTGAGCTTAATGGTGAATGCATAGTCACTGTGGGAAAAGTTATGTCTTCAGATTTCCTGTCATCAGATCTAGTACATGTGAATGTTGTCATGGAGAACAGAAAGTTGAGATTGCATTTTATTTGACCTACCATTTATGTAGTAGCTCCTGGGCTCGTATCTGTCTTAACACATATGTCAAGTATAGGAAGAGGTTTAGGAAGTGGAAGTGGGGAGATCTAATACCTGTAAATCACCTTGGATGACATATTAAATCTCACTGAAAACTGGAAATTTTAGAGAACTTTGAAAGTTACTGGGACTGGTTGTGACCATTTATGTTGGTTCCAAGCCGTACTAGAAATTGCACAAAAAGCAAAAACAAAAGGGGGAATTAGCTTATTGGGCAACCTGTAGTCTCTTCCTTAACTTGCAAATTTTGGGTGAACAGGAATAGGTACCAAGGAGAGAATGGAGTTCCAGTGGAGTTGGTGACAGACCCAATGCCCATGAGGCCCAACAACTCTGGCTTTGTATAAAGTTTGTTCCGCATGACTATGGAGTCTAATAATGGCATTATCCTTTGCCCAACCATCACAAAAAGTGGGACCTGAAGAGAGTACTACAGGTAACAAGAGTAAGATTCAAATAACACCAAGAAATTGCATCATGTGCACAAGTGATGAAGCTATTTTAGCTTCATTGAGTGTCTGTCAGCTCTGAGTAATGTTGAAGGTCTAAGTTAAAAGACAGAAGCTTTATTTATCAGAGGCTGGTGCTGGCTTTATGTGGAAACAATGAATCCAACAGTCCTTTCCCCTGATCTTGGTGGTAGTTGGAATTGTCAGCAGCACCTGGAATGGACCTTCCCATGCAGGCTGAGCCCCACTAGTCTGCTGAATTTTTTATTGCAGGGCAATGAGGGTTAAGTGACTTGCCCAGGGTCACACAGCTAGTAAGTGTCAAGTGTCTGAGGTCGGATCTGAACTCATGTCCTCCTGAATCCAGGGCCGGTGCTTTATTGACTGTGCCACCTAGCTGCCCCCTTGCTGAACATTTATGATGTATACTCTGTCTCCTGGTTTTAGATCATACAGTGAAAAATCCAAAGGGCCAGCCTGTACTGCTACTCCTGCCTCATAGAGTTCATGTAGCCTGGCATGTATCTCCTATGTATAGGCAGCAATAGAGGAGTCCCCTTCAAGTAATGATGTATGTACTGGGGAACAGGGTTTTGCTTGGATGGGGGTGTGTCCAAAAAGGATTTGAAAAGGTGATATATGTAGTTCTGCCACACAAATGGAACAGTGCCAAGGGCAGATTATCAGGTCACGGCGAATGGGTTTCAGTGCACAATTTACTAATCATGGTTTTAAATTTCTTAAGACTTATGCTGTCTGAGTGTGACCATGGCCCCTCTAGAGTCATGGGGGACAGTCTCTTGTAGAAGGAGAATGCCTTTTGTCTCAAGAGAAACCAAACTCTCAGCTGAGAGAAATTCATGGAAAAGAGGAGCAAACCTAGGAGAGGAGATGGAGTAGATGGAAGAAATGGAGGAGGAAGAAGAGGAAGATCAGCATCAGCAGCAGTGGCAGGAGGAGCAGGAAGAGGAGAAGCAGCAGGAGCTTCAGTGGGAGGAAGCACCCCAGTGGCCTCTGCCTTGACACAGGAGTAGTAGCAGTGGTAGTGGTAGCAGTGGTAGGAGTGGGGAAGAGCAGGAGACAGCGGGGCTCTGAGGCTCTGAAAGTTGAGAACTCTCTACTCTTTTGTGGGGGAAGTTGGCTGAGGAAAAGGTGGAGGAGATAAGGGAGTTGGAGAGGAAACAGTTATGGCAGCTTGGGAGGTGAGATAAAAGGCATGGAGGGAGTCTGGGAAGAGACAGGTAAAGCAGGTAAAGGTCTGGGAGAGAAATTGAACTCTTGTCACTAAATGGCTGGATTATAGTGGCTGAGTCTGTCAGCCTACTCCCAAAATACTAATATTTTAATTGTTTGGGATATTTGTTCTCTAAAACTAACGTCAAGTCTTTTAATGTCTGATAATTAAAAGAGCCGTACCTGGGCCATAAATGTTCCTGTGCTAAATTAAAAATAGTTCTAGACCAGGTGTCACAGATCTCAATAGTTCCTTTTTTTGTCATCCATGGATTGATTAGTAATACATTCAGATCCCATTCTAGAAGTTTCTCTAAGGTGGTTCTTTTGGGCACGCTCCTTTTACTGTGATTGACCCCCATTATATATATATATATATATATATATATATATATATAAAATTCAAAATTACCTTTTTTTTTTTTTACAGATAACCCAATAGAATCCTCACGTTCTCACTTTCTTATCTAACAAATGCAGAGTGTATCCTAAACAAAAAAACAAAGTAGAGACAGAGACACCCAAAGCACTTTCATGGCTAAGTTTTGATATCAGGGCCCTGTCAATTTGTGGGCTCCTCTCTAATTGAACTTCTTGTACAGGAAAATCTAATTAATGCTCAATGAATGAGTCTGGAATGATGCACAAGGACCCAGATATCTTAAGCAGACCTCTTCAGAAATACTTTTGTGCCTGTCCCTGTGTGGAGAAGGCTACTCAAACTGTTGGAGAGTGAAGTTCCCCAAACATTTCGAAAGAGAGGGTCATATAAACACATATATGCTTACTCAAAGGTGATGGAAGATTAAAATCAGAAGTTTCATGTTGAGGAGAGAGTCAAAATCTCAACTTGGAATTTCTCAGAAAAGACCACCTCCTATTTGACACATCTTCATCTATTGATTTGATAAGGGGTAAATAAAAGATAAATAAAAAGTAGATACCCACAATTAGAGATTAGATATTCAAACTGTGGCACATGCCACAGTGAAATGGAACATGATTGCATCATAAGAATTACAAAGTATTCAGAAAATTCTGAAGACTTCTATGGGACGACTTCTCTGAACTAATTTAGAGTGAAGTAGAACCAGGAAGACAATATTCACAATTACTACCAAAATGTGAAGTAAAAATATGAAAATAATGACTAAAATGAGTACTCATCATGATTATCCTTGGCCCTGGAAAGGAATTGGGAAGGTAATTTTCACCTCTCATTTGAGAGGTGAGAGACAATGGGTGTTGATTTTTACATACATTGCCAGTTCCAGTCCCTGCATGATTGGTTTTGCTTAATACATTTGCTTTGTTACAAGGGAGGGCTCATTTACAGCAAGAGGAAGAGGGGAATATTTCTGGAAATAACAGTCTCCTGAAAGAATCGAATTTCAGAAATGGAAGGCTGATCAAAAATGTAAAATGCTATAGGCAAATCCTAGAATTTCAGAGTCAGAAAAGACCTCAGCAACCATATACTATGACCCATAACTGCACAAGAACCGTTTACGATACACCTGATGCATGGTCATTCTCTCATCATTTTCTCATCTTGGCCTCTCTTCAGTCTTGGACACTGTTGGTTCCCTTCTTCTCTTTGACACTCTCTTTAGGTTTTCCACATACCACTCTCTCCTGGTTCTCTTCCTTCCATCACACAACTCCCTCTTGGTCTCCTTTCCTGGATCCTCTTCCAGATCATGACCTTTTACTATGTGTCCCTCAGGGTTCTGTCCTGGGCCCTCTTCTCTTCTCCCTCTTTACCAGTGATGATCTCATCAGCTCCAGTGGATTTAATTACCATAGCAGATATTCCCCAAACTACCTTTCCTTTCCTAGTCTCCCTGCTGATCTTCAACTACCTTTAAGATCTCTTAAACTGAGTAGGTGTTTTAAACTCAACACATCCAAGGTGGAATTCATTATCTTTCCCTCTCCTACTTTCTCTATTACTCTTTTTTTCTTTTTAGGTCTTTATTGAATTTTATTTTGGCCCAATTACATGTACAAACAATTTTAACATTCATTTTGAAAACTTTGTTCCAAATTTTCTTCCTCCCTCCCTGCCTAGCACCCCCCTTAAGAAAGCAAGCAATACATGTAGAGTCGTGCAAAACATTTTCACATTAGTCAGGTTGTGAAAGAAAACAGACCAAAAAAACATAAGAAAAAGAAACTAAAAAAATTTGCTTCAATCTGTATTCAGGCACCATCCGTTCTTTCTCTGGAGATGGATTGCATTTTTCATAAGTCCTTCAGAGTTGTCTTGCACAGATGATCATCTTGCAATATTGTTGTTACTTTGTATATAGGACATGTCACTTTGCATCAGCTCATTTAAGTCTTTCCAGGTTTCTCTGAGAGCATCCTGCTCATCATTTCTTACAGCACAATAGTGTTCCATCCTAACACTATTACTCTCCAGGGCAACACCATCCTCCCAGTCCCTCAGGCTCCAAACCTGGGAGTCATCCTCAACTTCTCAGTGTCTCACCCTCCACATCCAATCTGCTGCCAAGCCCTGTCATTTTCCCCTTTGTAAGATCTCTCAAATATACCTCCCTTGTCTCCTCTGATACTGCCAGCCCTCTGGTGTAGACCCTCAACACCTCACACCTGGAGTACTTCAATAGTCAGCTGGTGGGTCTGCCTGCATCCAGTCTCTCCCTGCTCCAATCTTTCCTCCATTGAGCCACTTAAGTGATTTTCCTAATACACAGATCCAGTAAAATTACACCATACTCAATAAACTCCACTGGCTCCTTATTGCCTCCAGGATCAAATCCCAAAGCCTCTGGTTGGTATTCAAATGCCTTCTACTTTTCCAGTCTTCCTGGACCTTACAACCTTACCCATGCCCTTTGATTTAGTGATACTGACTTCCATCTCTTGACTCTGGACACTTTCTTTGGCTGTTCCCCATTCCTAGAATGCTTTTACTTATCATCTCTGTCTCTTGGCTGCCCTGACTTCCTTCAGGGCCAAACAAAATCCCATCTTCTACAGGGAGCCTTTTGTAAACCCATCTCAACACTCATTCCTCTCAATTATTTTCTATTTATCCATTTTATAACTAGTTTGTACCTAGTCATTGGCTTGTTTTCTTTCCCATTAGACTGTGAGATGCTTTTTTCCATATAAATATTTTATTATTTTCCAGTTACATGTAGAGATAGTTTTTAACATTTTTTTATAAGATTTCTTGTTTCAAATTTTTCTCCCTTCCTCTCCTCCTTCCCCCCAAGACAGCAAGTAATATGATATAGATTATATATGTATAATCACATTAAACATATTTCTGCATTAGTCATGTAATGAGAGAAGAATCAGAGCAAAAAGGAAAAACCTCAAAAAAGAAAAGAATAACCTAGAAACAGTATGGTATTGTAGTGGTGGCATGGTGGGCCCGGGCCCAGTTAGGGATACTGACGCTGGGGGGCACACTCTGACCATGGAGCAGTATGGTTGGTCAGCTTGCTGGGGTTAGTTAGAGATTACTTTTTCCTTGGAAAAGAAAAGTAGTTAATTGACCAGATAGTGGTTAGTCCAATAGATAACAAAGAAGACATATCATGGACACCAAGAAAGCTGGCACCTTGAAATTTATAGCATGAGCTTGGTTGGGAGCCAGTCATATTTGCTATGTGGTTAGGATCAGATAGTGACAATAATCTCAAGTTAGAAATGTGGAATTTTTATTATTCATGTGTCCCACTCCCCAAATAGCTAGCATCATCGTTTCCCAAACTGCTGTAACTTTTTAGTCCTAAGTCTCTCCCCCCACCCTATCTCCTCTCTAAAATTATCACCTTCTCCTTTGTTCAGGGAGTTGAAGTTTAGACTTCTTCTCCTGGCCATACCTCTGTGTGTGAAATAATAAAAACTTTTACTTAAATTCTGATTGGAATGTGTGTACAAGTAATTCCTTGGTAGAAGAATATTTTCAGGTTCAGTTTAATGGTAGCAGTATGATGAAGATGTTCTGAGTGAGAACTACAGGACTGACGGTGTTGCTGACCAAAGCTTGTGTTGAAAGAAATGGCATGTAGTGATTCTCTTCCACTCTCTCTCCCTCTCCAAGAAGAAGTTAAATGTCTATGTGTGCACTTCCTCTTGTTCCTTGCTTCCATTTGACCTTTCTAGGCTTGTTTGAGAAGAAGCTGAAATTTAGAAACTTTGTGCTTTGCCCAAGTGTTGACTTGGTTTTAAGTCATTCACCTGTAGTAAAGTTACTGGAATATAACAGACCCAGGCTGTTTGATCTCTGCCAGTTTCTAGTGCCCTCCCTCCCAAACTTGCATTTAACTCCCTATTTGCATTCACTCCATATTTAAGCAGCATATATTTTTACACCTCTTGTCTCCCCCATTAGAATGGAAGCTCCCTGTGAGTAGGGCTTACTTCATTTTTGGCACCTACATCTCCAGCACATAGCACAGTGTCTGGTATATACTAGATGCTAAGTAAGTCTGTATTGATTGGAGATCTTTCTAATGTTACTACATGGGCTCTTCTATCCCATCTTCCAGGTCCTATGGTCCCCTGATGTCAGAGCTCATCTGATCCAGATGAACTGGGCTCCTCTATGGCTGCTAAGCACTTTCTATCTCCTTACTCATGTTGGGGAGCAGATCTCCATTAACCATTTTTGTTCTAGCCTCTCCAGTGCAAAGGTCACTCTCCTTGGCAGAGAGCATGAGAACAAAAGAAGAACTGAGCAGCTCTCCCCTCTCCCTATTGTCAGTTATCGTCCTATCTATCCCAAGCCCTGGTCTGATCACCTCTTTGATTATCCTCTTTTCTGTAAAATAGCCATAAAAAACCCTTTCTGTTGTCCTTATGCTGCCTCATCTATCTCAGCTCTTAATTGATTCCAATACTCCTCACACTCTTCTCATAGGCCATTTCATCTTCTGTTATCTGTCCCTGTCCTTGCTCCCATCATCTGGATATAGCTTTTCAAAGTCTAAGTTGACTCAAGAGTTCCCTGTTCATCCACATTGACCTCTTTAGTCACCTCTCCTTTTCTCTCCTCATTGGAATGGTCTGGGTCTTCAGAATTTCATTTTTGAGAGTTTCCATCAATTGTGCATTAAATGCAGGCTAGGAGTATTTATGGCTTCCTTAGGCCCAAATATATCACCCTAGCCTAGGCAATATGACCAGGATCTGAGGGTGGAAACACACACTATGGAGTAGAACCAAGGCAATTGTTGACAAAAGTGGAATTTTCCATTTGTCTACCTTGTGGTTATTAAAGGGCTTGGCAAGTAATAAAGAAGGAATGTTACAGCAATGAATGCCCCCTTGTTCTAATACCTAAAGATATGAGGTGTTGTGGGGCACTAACTAAAGAGGAATGAGGTGGTTAGAAAAGGAAACTAATAAAAGGAGGATCAGGAGGGTGCCTTGGCAGGAAGCCACCAAGCTGGATCACTTGTTCAAATTGTCCTTGTACTACGGACCTGAAAGAATGTCCCATGTGCTATTCCATTGAAAAGTTGGGAGCAAACTCTTGTCCAACATGAACAGGAAAACATGTGGGTATTTGAGGAAGCAGTCAGACTTGTACTTTGAGGTTGAGAAAAAATGGGAAAGTAGGGGTCAAGGGAATAACCACATCAGTGACAGATTGAGGCAAATGAGCCTTAACTTTATCCTGAGAAGCAGGCCCCTGCTTGGCCAGGCCAATGGGAATAAGAAAAGAGACATTCTGGATAGAAGCTACTTTGCATCCCAATTGTTTTCATGTCTTGTATACCCAGAAAATGGGAAAAAAGAACAGAGAAAGTTAATGACTCTGGGGGGCAGCTAGGTGGTGCAGTGGATAAAGCACTGGCCCTGGATTCAGGAGGACCTGAGTTCAAATGTGGCTTCAGATACTTGACACTTACTAGCTGTGTGACCCTGGGCAAGTCACTTAACACTCATTGCCCAGCAAAAAAAAAAGTTAGTGACTCTGGCATCAGTAAAAGAGAGTTAACTCATAGTGATCCAATGTTCTCCCTTTCTTTGTATGAATGAGAAACGTTCTGTGTGTGTTTGTTGACCCATTTTTGTTGTCTGCTTGTATGTATCATTGAGAAAGAGAAACTGTTGTTTGTCCTTCATTCTCAAAAAGGACCATGATGTTGGGGTGATGCCTTGATTTGCATTGAGTTGGATTTAAGTGAGGGAAGGCTCTGCAAGGTCACCACCCTCACTCCTCCAGAGCCATTTGGGTCCAGTAGCAAGACATATGTCAGGACGACTATAGATGGCCAGTTAAGACAATTGGGGCTAGTAAGTGTCTGGGGTGAAATTTGAACTCAGGTCCTCCCAACTTCAAAGCCAGTGCTCTATCCTCTGTACTAGCTGCCCCTAGAAGAGGGAATACACTCCTACTATAATTGGAGTTAGAAGAAAAAAGAGAAGGAAATGTTTTAGTGAGAAAATTAGCAAAAAAGACTGATTGGCCATGAAGTTGGATTTGGACTGAGCCTGGACAGTCAAGGAAGCAAAAAAAGGGTGATGGGGGGAGGGAAGGAAAGAAGTGACTTCTTGGTCAAAGATCTGTGGCTTCGAAGGACAGATTAAATTGATAAACCAGGACATACACAAGGAATTAAGAAGGAAGGTGCGACACTTTTGATTTTGACATTATTAGGCTTGGGGAAATCTATAACAGGAGAAAATTGGTGTTTGACCATGATTATCTCTTTGGTGACTGCCACTCACTAACTGGTCATAACAGCAAATTCACCATTGGTCATGGGAATCTTGTGAACCCAGGCACAAGATACCATCTCCATTTGAGGGGCTGAATTCACTTATGGAACTGAAGTTCAGGTGATTCTACCTCCCCTTCTTTAGGCCTCTCCAAGCATTTTCTTTTTAACATTTTTTCTGGACCCCACTGCCTACCTTATTTGACAATGGCCTCATTTTTCTTTTCTTCACTGCAAAGCTTTCTGAAAGAAACAGTCTAGATTCAATGTGTCCATTTCCCCATCCACAACTCCCTAAAATCCCTGCCATCAGAGGTCTCCCTAAATCACAAGGGAAATGCTTTGGAAACAAGAACTGTCTTGCTTTGGGGAAGGATTGACCTATTGTTTGTCCCTGACTGACAGCCCATAGACCAGAAAGTTCCAACATGCCCCACAACTGCCTCTGTCAGCCACATTTAGACTTAGAAATGCAAGGTTATTACAATATTAGTTTAGCAAACTTCATCTAATCTAAATGTGTAAAGTTAGAAAGCTTTACTAATTACAGGGTCTTTCTGTTGATTAAAGGGAGAGAAGAAAGGCAGGAAGGGGTCACAGTCCAGACCACCCTATAACTGACTGTTCCTGAAGTGAATCTGAATGGCAACAACAATCAGATATAAAAGTAGAGATCAAGGCTTTCAATCAGAGCACCAGCCTGCTGTATACCCAAGCCACCATCATTATTGTGTGCCTGCAGATCTGAAGGGCAAAGGAGCCACATGTATTTTACTTGCCTGTGAGTAATAAGCCATCTCATTCATGATCCTTTGAGTACTTATATGCCTTCTCAGTATCTCCTTACTCAGAATGTCCTCATACTTTTCTCTCTGTATCCCTAGCACTTGGTACATAGTGAATACAGAAGTTCTTTTCCCCCTTTCCTAACACTGGCATTTGACTCTTTGTCCTTTCCCTTGGGCCAACTACAACCCATCCCATAATCTCTCTCTCTCTCTTTTTTTTTTAGTGAGGCAATTGGGGTTAAGTGACTTGCCCAGGGTCACACAGCTAGTAAGTGTTAAGTGTCTGAGGCCGGATTTGAACTCAGGTCCTCCTGACTCCAGGGCCGGTGCTCTATCTACTGCACCACCTAGCTGCCCCATCCCATAATCTCTTGATAGGAAGGCACCCAGAGGATGTCTCCTCTCATGGCTCTCCAGGACATACACTGAATTGAATAAGTTGAGAGAGGCAGGCCATCTCCCACCCACTTGATTGACAGATCTACCAAACACAATCCTGATAGCTTCAGCATTCTCAGAATTCCTTCATCTGAAGCATAAACAGTGGAATAATGCATGATGTGGCCCCATTAAATCCCCAGCAACTTCCCTTGCATCTTAAACCAAAGCGTGCAAATCTGTTCTTGGGACTATAAAGTTAGAAGAGCCAGTCACCAGAGAAAGCAAAGGGCCCTTTCTTTTGGAGGCCACAAGCAAAGGCCCCGTGGCCTCTAAACTGGAGATGACAAAGAGAGAAGGAGGCAGAGGCAATGGGGGGAAAGTATTGGGGCAGTCCAAAGAGCTCTTCCTTGGGTCCAGGACAGATGTCTCCAAGGTAGGACCGAGAAACTATCCAGGGATGTTCCTTTTGTGGAGGACTAAAAACTCAGGTAATCCACTAGTGAAATCACTGAAGCAAAAAGTAATGATCTTAAAGGTATAATTTGACGTCATTGTTGTGGGTGAAAGATGAAATGGCTGAGGAAACAAAGATTCAAGCTTCAAAGCTTATCAATTTATTAAACAGTTCATGCCAAGTGAGACCAGATCTTCTCAGCTTAGGGCTGGACCCTGAATTCAAAATAATTGAAACAATCTGATACTGGCTAAGAGATAGAGTGTTGGACCAGTAGAATAAAATAGGTACACAATACATAGTATTTAATGACCATATTAATCAAGTGTTTGATAAACAGAGATCTCATCTTTTGGGATAAGAACTTACTATTTGATAAAAACTGCTTGGAAAACTGGAAAGCAGTTTCGGAAAAACAAGTTATAGACCAACATTTTGCACCATATACCAAGATACAGTCAAAATGATTACATGAATAAGACATAAAGTTTGATACCATAAGAAAATAAGGGGAGCATAGAATAGTTTACTTGTCAGGTCTATGGATAAGGGATTTATCCCTTAATTATTTACTTAAGACCAAACGAGATATAGAACAGTATGAAATTCAAAATGGATAATTTTGATTATATTAAAAATATTTTGCACAAAACCCCCTAAATGCAGCCAAGATTAGAAGGAAAGCAGAAAAATTAAGAGAGCATTGAATAATTTGTCAGATTTATGGACAGGGAAGAATTTAGGACCAAAGGAGATATAGAGGACATACAAAAGGTAAAATAGATAATTTTGATAATATATAATTTAAAAGCTTTTGAACAAACAGAATCAATGTAACCAAAATTTTAAGGAAAGCAGAAAACTGGGAAAGAATTTTTTGCAGTAAGTATCACTGATAAAGGCCTCATTTCTCAAATATACAGAGAACTTAATCAAATTTATAAAAATACAAGCCTTCCTCAATTGATAAATGGTCAAAGCATATGGATAGGCAGTTTTCAGACAAAGAAATCAAAGCTATATATAGTCACATGAAAAAATGCTCTAAAAATATTTATTAGAGAAATGCACATTTATTTGTCTTTTTTTGAAAAGGATCAATGACATTACAAGTGATGCCTTGATTTGGTTGTGAATTGGACTTTTTAGACAGAATTGTACAAATCTGTCAGCCTCACTCTCTCTTCCTAGGTCATAGAAGTGCAGTGGCAGGACAAAAGTCAAGATGACTGGTGATGGCCCAGCATGCAGTGGGTGACCTTGGCGTCTTCAATACCTGACTAAGCTCTAAGTGCTCCACAACACTTGCTTCCACTGACTTCATGGTCATTCCATTGGGGAAAATCTTCACATGCTTGGGGGACACATGCCCCCAACTCATCAACAGGTTTGAGGCCTGTCAGTTACCCTCAACCTGGTTTAGCTTGTCTAACAAAAATACTTATCAGGGATGTGACCCAGGATTTCTCCCCTGAAATATTAAAATATTAATCTCCAAATTCCTTAATCAATCTCCAATCTCCTTATTCTCCAAACCTCCAAAATCTACTATGACATTTTTAGCAGTTCTACAAACCTGGAAAAAGTGGTTCTTTCTTTTATCATTTGACTTTATCTCTGTAATTTCAACATAGCTAAGGCTGAAATGATAGAAAAAAAGTATCTTGCATGGGGTGGGAGTGGGTTCTTCTTTTTTCTTTTCTTTTCTTTTCCCTTTTTCTTTTCAATTAACCTAGTCTCCTACTGAAAGCCTGAAGTGGGTGTTAGTTCTCATTACTGTAACAACTTCTTCAAATATGAAATGTCATTAATCTTCTACAGCATACTAAATTCTTTGAAGTTTTTTTTAGCAGTTTTTTTTCTAACTGGCTCCAATTTCCCCGTAGAAATCTCTCAAGGGTGCAGAATCTACAAACCCTAAACATGACAGAAGACAAAGATTTTCCTCCATTTTACAAAGAAACAAACCTAGACAAAATTCTAAGATAAACACATACTTACTAGGGCTAATTATTTCAATTTACAATCATAAAAAAGCCAAATTAGAACCCAAACAAATTACCAGCTGAATCTATTGCAGATTTATGTCAGATGTCACACAATTCAATTACACATTTTTTCCTAAACTTAAACTTAATCTTAAACTATTTCACTCCTGGGGGAAAACTTAATCTAACCTAAACTGCAATCCAGAGGGAAAACATAACCTAAAACTAAAACACCCCAATCCAGGGGGGAAACAACCTAAAACTAAACCTTAAACCTTACCTGAATTTGGAAGAAATGAGGATCAAGAGCAAAATTCCAACCTCCATGACCAGTCTTCTACAACTGAAAGTCTGTTGTCCTGACTTGACTTGGTCAGCTTAAGCCAAAAACTGGTGGGTGAAAGATGAAATAACTGAGGAAACAAAGATTCAATCTTTTGAGCATATTTATTTGTTAAACAATGTATGATAATTGAATAATGTTGAAAAATTAAATATAGTTTTCATACCCATCCTCCTACAAGATAATAAAAAAGTCAGAGACATCAATAATATCTCTTACAATTTGTTCACCCAGATCAGAGAAGGCTATTTCTGCCTCTCCTACCAGAAGTAGGTACCTCACAGAAACTAGATCAGAGAATAGATAGAAAAAAATATAACAACAATTCATTTTGTCCCAAGAAGAAAGAACCATGATCACGTGGAGAACCTTCCCCAAAGGGCTCAGGGATACCCTCTTTCTGAGGGTATATTAGGGTTTTTTTTTTGTCCATGGGTTACAGAGTGTTATCAGTTTCAATAGTATGATAAATTCAACCCAGAAGCAAGAGCAGTTTAACAATTTCAGCTATAACAAGTATGGAGGAAATACAGAAGTATCGTGATAAGGTTACAGGATTCCAAAAAAGGGTTTGGCAAGGATGAGGATGCCCAGATGTTCCCATAAGATAGGGACTTCTTATCCTGAGAGAAAGAAGTCACCAGGTAGGGACTTTTATCAGCTAGCTATCTGGGTTCAGTTTGGGGTTCAGTTGAAGGGCAATTTGCTCCTAGTAACCTAGGGTTTCATAAAAAATACTTTTGGATAATAAGGCACCTCCATCAAATCCAGGTGATCCATATATTCATATTAACAATAACAAATCAGGACCAGACCTCAGCTTAAGACTGGACCCCAAATACAAGGGAAGACAGATTTTTTATATGTTAAAAACAATCAAATAAGACCAATTAATTAAAAGAAAACAATTAATCAGGATACAAAATTAGGTAATCTGATTTCTTTTTAAATAATAAACATTTTAATTTAAAGTTTTGAGTTCCACCTTCTATCCCTCCTTTCCTCCTTCCTCTCCCCATTCCTGAGGTGGTAAGCAATCAAATATAAGTATACATGTACAATTATGTAAAACATTACGATATTAGTAATTTTGTACAAGAAAACTCAAATAAAAGAAAAAAATTAAAGAAAGTGAAAATAGCATGCTTCAGTCTCTGTTCAATAAATATCAATTCTTTCTTTGGAGGTGGATAGTATGCTTCATCATTAGTCCTTTGGGATTGTCTTGGATCATTGCATTGCTGACAACAGTTAAGTTCATTCACAAGTCTTTATTGAACAATATTAATATCAATGTGTATGATATTCTCCTGGTTCTGCTCACTTCATTATATATCATTTCATATAAGTCTTTCCAGGCCTTTCTGAAATCGTCCTGCTTGTCATTTCTTATAGCACAATAATATTCCATTACAACCATATACCACAGTTTGTTTAGCCATGCCCCAATTGTTGGGCATTCCTTTGATTTCCAATTCTTAGCGACCACAAAAAGAGCTGCTAGAAATATTTTTGTACAAATAGGTCTTTTTCTCTTTTGGGGGACATCTTTGGGATCCAAACCTAGCAGTGGTATTGCTGGATCAAAGGGTATGCACAATTCTATAGCCCTTTGTGCGTAGTTCCAAATTCCTCTCTAGGATGGCTAGATTTGTTCACAACTCCATCAACAGTGGATTAGCACCCCAGTTTTCCCATATCCCTTCCAATAGCCAATATTTCCATTTTTTGGTTATATTTGCCTCAGAGTTGTTTTAGTTGGCATTTTTCTGATCAATAGTGAGTAATCTGATTTTTAATTGGAAGAAATATTAGGGACTTTCCAAGTTGGGGAGAGGAGAGTAAACAGTTGCCCCTGAAGTAAAAAAAAGATATTCCCCCCACCAAGTGTTTGCATTCAATCAAAGGAACATGGAAATAATAACTGATTAACCATTAGGGGGCAGTTTTCAGATAAGACAGAAGTGTTGCTTGAGATATATAACTGGGAGAAAACTCCTTGCACCAACCTTTGGATCTGAATGCATTTCTGGTTAGCATAACCTAGGTCCTTAGTTAAAGGTTTCTAAGCAGCAAGTAGAGGTGGTCCAGTTTCCCAGCCATGCAGGGCTAGGTTCAAATAATGCAACAAAATCTCCCAATTCCCACAGTTGAATAAAATTTTCTCACAAGATAGAAATTGGACTAGGCCCATAATTGTGTAGAAAGGGAACTAAACTAGCCCCAGAATTGAGTCCCAAAATGGAGTAAGTGTGGTTCACTCAAATCCCATAATTAACCACTTGCTGTTCTAATTCCCTCACTTCCCTCTCATTTCTATCCTCCCTGCTCCCAGGGAGTTCCATAACTATAAATTGCAGAGAAAGTACTGATCTGCATTGGTAGAGTTTCCTAATCTGGAAATTCCTTACTCTAAAGAACTCACGGACTGAAGTCCTATCTTTATATTCACTGAAAATTGCTTATTATCACAGCTCTTAGCTATAGCTCTTACCTATGAGTTTGATTGAATACTTTATCAATAAGGGTGACTTGAACAGACTTGTATCTAAAGGGCTTCAATTTAGTTGGAACCATGACACCCTGTTCATAGTGGTGTAAATGGAGGGAAACCTCCCTTAAATAGAAGACCAGAGAATTCAAAGACCAATTATCCAGAGATTTACATCCCCTTCTTCCCAAAAGGGAAGGAAAACAGACAAAGACAATGCCTGTACTTTTTTTTTTTTTTGGTGAGGCAATTGGGGTTGTGACTTGCCCAGGGTCACACAGCTAGTAAGTGTTAAGTGTCTGAGGTCGGATTTGAACTCAGGTCCTCCTGAATCCAGGGTCGGTGCTCTATCCACTGCGTCACCTGGCTGCCCCAATGCCTGTAAAATTAAAGAAAGGCTTTTATTAGGTTGCATGGATCCTATCCATCCTATGCTGAATAGGACACCGGGTAGTAGATTGTGTGGGTTATGTACATTTTAAACAAATGCAGTTAAGGAATTATGGAGGGAAAGGTGGGCTTAGTCAGTGGGTTCCATTCTCAAGGGGAGGGGGGAGTGAGGAATTCCAGGGCTCAAGGAGGTGGCCTTTGATACTCAAATCAGAAAGTATCCTTGAGCGATAAGCAGTTCACTGTTCAAGGCTTGATTAGGAGATGTCTTGATAAGGAGATCTCTCAATAAACAGGATAATTCTGAGAGTCCCATAATCAGAGTTGGGGGAGAGCTGGAGACATGGGATATGTTCATGGTCTTATAACTTGCAGTCAGGTAAGATAGGAATGTCTCTTAAAGGTCTATAAGCCACCATCACCAAATAGTTCAGGTTCTACTTCATTGCTGGTATGATCTTAATTAGCTTCAGATTTACTAATTTTCCAGCCAGGTTGACTCTGATCTCTGCAAAGTATTGGCATGTTAGCCAATGCAACCAGTCCTCATAAGTTGTTTAGATTGCCCGGATAAGAGGGGGACTCAAGCAAATCATGGTATCTATTTTCAAAGGGGTCTTCAGACCAAGACAGGAAGAGGGATTTGAAAAGGCATAGAATGCCTAGAACTGTACTTTGGGGCAGCTCGCTCAGCTTGGGGCCATGGAATTTCAGGAAGCCATGGCAGGACTCAGGAGAGTTTGGGTGTGTTAAAAGGGAGAGAAGGTTCAGATTAGTTTTCTACTCCAGAGGTTATAAGTGGGAAGCACCATTGAGCCAGGACCCCAGAAGTTTTTAGTCCAGAATGGAAGGTTTTATATGTGGGGGTCCCAGAAAAGGGGAAGAAGGTACTAGGTAGGCATAGACACATGGCTGGGGAATAGAAAGTCTTTGGACAGAGAAAGACTGGGCAAAAAAAAAAAAAAGCAGAGGTTTTTCAAGACTCCATACAGAGGGTTTTTTCAACCCTTTCCCAGGTAAAACAATAAGAAAAAGAGGCATAACCATATACAACTGAGCATACAGGAGAAACATAACCTCCTTCCCAAGAGGGAAGTTAAATATGGTGTTCAGATAATGAAGAACTGGAATCAAAGTGATGCCCATCAATTGGGGAAAGCTAAGCAAATTGTCAGGGGCAGCTAGGTTGTACAGTGGACAGAGCACTGAACTTAGAATCAGGAAGACATTTTCCTGAGTTCAAATCTGGCTTCAGACACTTATGAGCTGTGTGGACTCTGTTTGCCTCAGTTCCTCATCTGTAAAATGAGCTGCTGAAGAAAATGGCAAACCACTCCAGTTTCTTTGCCAAGAAAACCCCAAAATGGGGTCATGAAGAGTCAACCATGACTAAAATGTCTGAACAGCAAGAAGCAAGTTGTCACCCATACAGGCATGGAATGCCCTATGTTAAGGGCTAAAATTCTAGCTAGTCTGTCTAAAATATCTAATGAGTGGTCGCCAATAAATTATAAGCTTTAGCAAGAGTTAGACTTTTAAGCGTTTATTAAAGAGAATAAGAATTTGGTAAAGAGAGAGAGAAAGGCCTAGATTCCTATCTATTAAAGGGAGAGCACATTTCTAGCTCCGCTCTCCACCAGAGTCCAAAGGAAAGCACGTGAGACCGAGCGCCAGTCTCTTCCTTCTTCCTCCCACTACCCAACGTCACTTCCTGATGCCAAAGAAAAGATTCCTGGTCTTGCCCTCAAAGACCTTCGCTTCATGGGTGGAACTCTTCTACAGTAAGTCTCCAGCAGGTGGTGTCATTCCAATCGTTACACCTATTACCGTGCCTTAACAAATGTGATGAAGATAGAGAAATAGGGAGAGGCATAGTGAATTAAGCAGAACCAAGAACAATGGTAAATAATAATAATAAAAAATCAAAACTGAATGCTGCAAAAAGTATAATGGTCAAGATTAGTCACAAAGGAGACAGGAGAAGACACATGCTGTTCAATGTTGTGAAACATTTTTTGGCTTCCTTCCTCTTTATTGTAAGAAATGGATTTCTCAGAAGGGGTAAGAGAGGGATACAGTTGAAAATTTAAATTTGTGAAACTGAAAGCAATTAAAATGTATATTGAAAAATATGCACAGACCCGAGCAAGCAATCCCTGTAAAGGAAAACAGAATATTGTTCAACTTGAGCATGGGTCAGGCAAAATTCTCCCAACCCAGACAAATGCCCATCATTCCCAGCATTGCTACTCAAGAAGGGGAAACTAAAAATATAATTCACTTTTCTCACTTCCAAATCTCAACTTCTTAATTAACTAGTTCAACCATACACTGTCTTCAAATGTTGAATCCCTTGCTTCCTTGCCCTATTCCAACTTCTGCCTTAAAAAACCCTGGCCATGAGGGAAACCTACTATCTAACTCTCTGCTTCAACTCTCACATTGCTGAATGGGAAATTTAGGCCAAATGGTTTGCTATATATAACTATCTTCACAGAAACTCAAATCTTTCTTTTCCCTGATTGATTCTACCCAGCTCCCAACAATGGCTCTTCAAAAGCCTCCCCTCCCTCCTCAATACCTCTACACAACTCCTTGCCCCATTCCCAGCAGAGGGGTTTCCTCTACTTTATTCCCTTTACAGGAAGAATTGAAGTCATCAATCAACCAATCATTAAAAAAATACCTATTAAGCACCTACTGTGTGCTACATGGTAGAGATACAATGATAAAAAAATATGAAGTAGCTGCTTCCATCAAAGACCTGACATTCTATTAAATGAATCAACATGTATGCACACCAACACAAGGTCAGTTTAATGAGTCACTAGTAGCTGAGGAAATCAGTCAAGAACTCCTGAATTTAACTTTGAAAGTAAATAATACTGCTTAGAAGCAGAGGAGAAGGAAGAATACATTCTTGCCATGGAGGACAAAAGTACAAAGAGAGATGGAATAACGTGCAAAAAACCAGTGAGAAGGACAATTTGATGAGATGGAAGATGATGGGAAGGGAAGGAATGTAAAATAATCTTGGAAATATAAACTGAAGTTGTGTTATGAAGGACTTTTTTTTTTTGGTAGGGCAGTGAGGGTTAAGTGACTTGCCCAGGGTCACACAGCTAGTAAGTGTCAAGTGTCTGAGGCTGAATTTGAACTCAGGTCCTCCAGGGCCAGCACTTTATCCACTGCACCACCTAGCTGCCCCCATGAAGGACTTTCAATGACAAAGTAATTTGTAGTTGATTCTACAAGTAATAGGGACCCACCACAGATTATTGAGCAAAGCAGTGACATTGTCAGACCTATGCTTTGAAAGTATCACTTTGATATCTATATGGAGGATGTGTTAGAGAGGAAAGAAACTAGAGGCAGGGAATCCAATCAGTTGTTTACTGTAGTCTTTGATACTATCAGTTGTGAGAGCTTGTGGAAAATTATGGCAAAATCTGGGTGTTCAGGGGCAGCTAGGTGGCACAGTGGATAAAGCACCGGCCCTGGATTCAGGAGTACCTGAGTTCAAATCCAGTCTCAGACACTTGACACTTACTAGCTGCGTGACCCTGGGCAAGTCACTTAACCCCCATTGCCCCCCCCCCAAAAAAAATTAAAATCTGGGTGTTCAGAGAAGTTCATTAGTATTTGTATATCAGTTTCATGATGGCATGCTTGCCAAGGTTCCGGGTAATGGACAATACTCTTGAGCTTTTCCAGTCACCAATGGAGTGAAGTAAGGCTGTGTATTTGCTCCCATGCTTTTTAGCATGATGTTTTCAGAAGTGTAGTCAGATGCCTTAAATGAGAACAAAAACAGCATCAAGGTCAGCTACTACACTGATGGTAAGTTATTTAACTTGAAAAGGCTGCAAGCTAAGACTAAAGTGGAGGGAGAATTGGTGCATGACTTTTTTGTTCACAGATGATTGTGCACTCAATGTAGCATCTGAAGCCAAGATGCTATATGGATTGATTCTCTGCTGCTTGTGCTAATTTTGGCCTAACAATTAACACTAAGAAAATACAAATTCTATACTAGCCAGCACTACACCATCCATATGTGGAAGCATAAGTTATAGAAAACTAAGAAACTTTTAATGCTGTGGATAAATTCAAATGCCTTGGCAGTAGACTTTCCAGGGATATGCACATAGATGATGAGGTTGATGCACATGTTGTCAGGGCTAGCTCCGTGTTTGGGAGACTCCAAAAGAAAGTGTGGGAGAGAAGAGGTATTAGAATGATTACCAAACTGAAGGTCTACAGAGCCATTGTGCTGATTTCATTGTCATATGCCTGTGAAACCTGGACAATCTACCAGTGCCATGCCAGAAAACTGAACCACTTCCATTTGAATTGTCTTGGAAAGATTCTGAAAATCGCCTTCCAAGATAGGGTACTGGACAATGAGGTCCTTTCTTGAGCTAAACTGGCAAGCATTCAAACTCTACTGCAGAAAGTACAACTCTGATGAGCTGGCCACATTGCTCATATGCCAAATGGATATATGCCTAAAATATTATTTTACAAAGAACTTACACGAGGCAAGCGTTCACATGGAGGTTAGAAGAAGCAATACAAAGACACACTCATTTCCTTTTTTAAAGAGGCAATTGTGGTTAAGTGATTTGCCCAGAGGTTAAGTGACTTACTCAGGGTCACACAGGTAGTAAGTGTCAAGTGTCTGAATCCAGATCTGAACTTAGATTCTCTTGACTCTAGGGCTGGTGCTCTATCTACTGTACCACTTAGCTGTCCCATAAGGACATTCTCAAGGTCTCTCTGAAGAACTTTAGAATCAATTGCATGTCACGGAAGACACTAGCACAGGATTGCCCAGCATGATGTACTTGCATCCAAGAAGGTGTTGTGCTCTATAAATGAAGCAGAATTGCAGTAGCTCAAAAAAAAACACAACAACATGAGGTGCAAAAATTTAGAGACATCTCCAGTCTAAATGCTCATGTGGACTATATGTGCCCCACCTTGACAGAGCCTTCCAAGCTCATATTGGTCTGATCAGCCAGAGTCAGACACACTGTACCTTGATTCCAAGATAGCGATGTTATTTTGTTCCTCTTTGAGAATGAAGGACAACAACCAACCAACCAAAGAACCAACCAAGCAACCAAGAAATGATGAAGGCTTGAGCAAAGGTGGTTATGGAGCAGTTGGGGAGAAGGGGAAGAATGTGAGAGGTATTATGGAAGTACACTCAACATGATTTGGCAAGTGATTAGAATACGATATGAAGGAGAGTGAAGATGACTCAGGTTAAAATCTGGGTGACTGGAAAAATGAAGACAACCGCCACAAAAATTGTTGTACCACCTTCACTCATTGCATTGCCATAGTGGAACCCCACAGTATAACTCCTTATACAAGGAATAGCCCCCTTTGAGCCAGCTCATTCAGCCCAATCTGACCTCATACTGACAGATACAGGTTTCCAGAAAAGGGCCTGCACAAGACTAAAGTTCATATTCTTTCAGGATACTAGGGGTCATCATGTGAGAGGGGGCTGGGCACAGGGATGCACCTATTCACCACAGTACCTCCTGAACCCCCTCCAGTTTGATTCTTACAGACACAGAATCAGTCATTCACAAAGATAATGCTATTAACTTTTTGATTTAAATTGTTTCCAGTTCTGAATTTTCTCCTTTCCATCCCCTCCCACACCCATTTAGAAAGCAAGAATTAAAATACTCATTATATATAGCAAAACATTTTCACATTAGCCATATGTCAGGGGTAGAGGGTGGAAGGGGCTATGGGGAGAATCAAGGAAAATAAATTAGAGAAAAATATGCTTCAATCTGCACTCAGAGTCAGTCAGTTCTCTCCAGAGATGGATAGCATTTTGCATCACGAATTCTTTGGGGATGTCATGGATGATTGTATTGATTAGAGTAGTTTAGTCTTTCACAGTTGATTATCATTACAATATTGCTGCTACATTGTATCATGGTCTCGGTTCTGCTCACTTCACTTTTCATCATTTCATATATCTTCCCAGATTCTTCTGAAACTATACCCTTTATCATCAAAGTATTCTATCCCATTTATATAATACGACTTTTTCAGTTATTACCCAATTGATGGACATCCCCTCAGTTTCCAGTTCTTTGCTACAAAATGAGATGCTGTAAATATTTTCATACATATCCTTTTCCTTTTTTCTTTTATCTCTTTTGTGTAGAAACCTAGTAGTGGTATTGCTGGGTCAAAGGGGTATGCAGAGTTTTATAACCCTTTATAAATAGTTCTGAATTGTTCTCCAGAATGGTTTGACCAGTTCACAACTCCATCAACAATGCATTAGCATGCCTGATTTTCTACATCCACTCTAGCATTTTCCATTTTCCTTTTCTTGTCAAATTAGCCAACATGAAAAGTGAATGCTATTAACTCTCAAATATATCATTTTTACTTAATGATAAGGCAAAAGCAATGATAATGTTACCACCACTCAATATATGGCAAATGAAATAGTAATAAATACATCGTAGTCCATATTTTCACACCAATACACACAGTATCCATGGGAGACAGTGAGCAAATACTTACAGAAACCAAGCAAAAAGCACATGAATGCAAATGACTCTTGATTTTGAGGCAGCTCAAAAATCCAGGTTGCATACTTTCATGTAGTGGCACAATGGATAGAATTCTAGGCTTGGAGTTAGAAAGACCTGAGTTCCAATTCAACCTCAGATACTTGCTATCTATGTGACCCAGGACAAGTCAATTAACCTCTGTCTGCTTCAGTTTCTTTATCTGTAAAATGGAAATAATAGCAACTACTTCATAGAGTTGTTGTGAGCATAAAATGAAACATTTATAAATCACTTTTCAAACTTTTAAAGCACAATATGAAAGTCAGCTATGGTTATTGTTGTCATCATCATCATTGTCCTTGACCCCTTCAGGAGCTATGCAAACAATATTAAATTGCTTCTCTGCTAACTGATTCCCTTCTGGTCCTCACCACTTTGCTGCTAGGAATATCTGTTCTTTTACTCTTAAATGGATGGCACAGTGACAAGCTCTTTTTAACTCATAATATCTCTTAAAAGGGAGCTGAGAGGGGGCAGCTAGATGGCGCAGTGGTTAAAGCACCGGCCCTGGATTCAGGAGTACTTGAGTTCAAATCCGGCCTCAGACACTTGATACTTACTAGCTGTGTGACCCTGGGCAAGTCACTTAAACCCCATTGCCTACAAAAAACCAAAACCACCCCCCCCCAAAAGGGAGCTGAGATAGTATTCTGCTAGTTTATTGATAATCAATGTCCTTAAGATAGAAAACTGCAAAGCTCCTCAAGCTGGCTCTCTTGGTATTGCAGACAAGCCCAGATAGCCCTTCACTCAACAGGATTATGCATTCATCCAATAAGATCTCAACATCTTATTTTAGGAAAATAAACCTTCCAACCAAACCCTTTGGGTTGGCTTTCTGGGCAATGCAAGCAACACCAGCCAGCTCTTCCCTCAACAGGATGCTGTCTTGTCCAGTAAGTTTTCAGCCTCTGCTTCTAGCAAAACATCTGGAGAGCCTGGCTTTCTCCCTCTACTTGTGCTTCTCAGATCACAGTGAAACAGCAGAGAGCAAAAGGCACCTCTGAGAGGTTTCACCTCTCTCAAACTATTGTTATTGTTTAGGCTTCATGCTTCAAGAGCATCAAAAAGACATTACAATGTCAGAGTCAATGTCCAGTGTGTTCTGTTGTTGCTGATCAGACCAATACAAGCTTAGAAGGCTCTTCCACAAGATAGGCACAAATGGTCTATGTGAACATTTGGGAGTGAGGGGTTTCTAAAATTGTGCATCTCACATTTCTTTTGAGTGACTGCAATTCTGCTTTGATCACAGAACATGGCACTCTCTTTGATGCAGGCATGCCATTCTGGGCAGTCCTCTGCCAGTGTCTCCCAAGTCTTACAATGGACACTAAAGTTTTTCAGAGACCTTGAGAGTGTCCTTGTATTATTTCTGACCTCCATGTGTGTGCCTGCCTTGTGTTAGTTTTCTGTAAAATATTCTCTTGGGCAAATGTCCATTTGACATACGAACAATGTGGCCAGCCCTCAGAGTTGCACTCTCTGTAGTAGAGTTCGTATGGTTGGCAGTTTCAGACATCTCAGGGAAATCTTGTTTAAAATGTCTAATAATCAGTTGATGATGTGAGGTTGGAGCTAAGGAGAAAGAGGAGGGTGGGTATATAAATCTGTGAATAATATGCATGAAAATATTAATTACATTTTAATTGATAATTTGGACAAAAGAATAGATGGTATTCTCATCAAATTTATCAGTGGACAGAGCTGAAATAAACCCAACACAGTGGATGAGACAGAGGATTCAAAAGGATCTGGCAGGTTAGCGCATTGGGCTGAATGTAATGTGAAATGCTATGGGGATGAATTAAAGTCTTGCATTTGGGAATAAATAATGAGTTTCATATGAATAAGATGAGGGAGGCACTGTTAGCCCTTTTCTAAGAAAAAAGTCAGGAGGCAGTAGATAAAGCACTGGCCCTGGATTCAGGAGGACCTGAGTTCAAATCTGAGAGCACCATATCTGCTGACTGAGTGGTTCTATGTCATAGCCCTTTGCCCGGGAATTCAGCTAGTCTGGAGGAAGGTAAGACAAGAAGTGTGGAAAACAATGCACACATCCTTGTGGATTTCACTTGCATCCTGATGGACCCTGATTGGCTATGTCAGCATCTTGGCCAGTTCACTCTAGGTCTCACAGAGGATCTTCACCCAGAAAAATTTGTCAAATGTTTTTGGAAGACACAGCACCTGAGGCTGTTTGAGTAGTTCTCAAGAGTGTTTAGAACAAAACTGAAAAATTATTCCCTAGCTCTGCTTCTGTGCCCATACCATCAGCCTCCCTTATCAATCCTCAGCCCTGCTGCAGTCCTTTCTCCCACCTCCATGCTCCCTTATTCCTCTCTCCCCTTACCACATCTCACTGGTGTAAGGCTAGGTGCCACTACAGACCATTACACTGGGATACAGTCAGAATTGAGCTTTTTATGTCAGTCAGGTATCAAATCTCTCCTCTCAGACTGGGGGATGTCTGAAATAAGGTCTAAATTGTCAAGCCAGGATTGTCTCTGTGGCACAGTTGTTCCTCTTCTCTCAAGCTAATGGATCCCCTAAGGGCAGGACTGTGTCTAAACCTCACACCAGAGACTCTTAGAGGTGAAAATTGGCTTCTCTTTTATACTAGGAGCTGCCCCAAAGTTGATATCTTCTTTTATTCACCAGATCAAGAGCTTCCTGAGGTAGAGGTAATGAGACCTAAGTAAAGGACACACACACACACACACACACACACACACACACACACACACACACACAAACACACTTCAGTATTGAGGCATCATTGTGTAGTGTCAAGAAGCCTGGATCTGGAGTCAGAAGATCCTGATTCACCTCCCAACTCCACCCCTAACTCCTTGTTGGATCTAAAACAAATCCATCATGTGCCTTTTTTCTGAAAAATCAGTCATCTTATAAGATTCTGCTTGAGAGGCCCTCTCCATGGTACTGAACACCTTAGAGGAACTGCCAGCATCCCTTTCTACCTGTCATTATACGCTGTAGATTTTTCAGGATGGGCAGACAGTCTCCATCTGTTAGGAAGGGGGTAACCCAAGTCAAACAGTTCTTCTGAGATGGTTTTCAAAATAACTCCTAATAAGAAAAGTCACAATATAAACACTATATCTTCTTTCTGACTCTCCTGGGCCCCTGGACCCAAACTGAGATGGCTGAGAGGTGGAGAACCCTCTCTTCATGTAGGAGGCCTAGGAATATGAGAAAGTTATCTGTTCACAAGTAGATGCCTCCTGGTCTAAGCTGGAAGGTCCTGGGAGGAATCAATAATTCTAGCTCTTAAGGCATCCTCAGAAGTTGTACCAACACCAAGATCCTTAGAAAGGAGGAATCCATGATGTTCTCTGATTGCCTAAACTGATCATCCTAGAAGCAAATTATTTAAAAAAATTTTTTTATAAAACTATTTTATTATTTATTTTATTATTTTCCAAGATGGAAAGCAATCTGATATAGGTTATATATGTACAATCACATTAAATGTATTTCTGGGGGGGGGGGAGCTAGGTGGCTCAGTGGATAAAGCACCAGCCCTGAATTTAGGAGGACCTAAGTTCAAATCCAGCCTCAGACACTTGACACTTACTAGCTGTGTGACTCTGGGCAAGTCACTTAACCCGCACTGTCCCGCAAAAACAACAAAAAAACCCCAAACAAGCAACCCCCCACCATGTTTCTTAGTTCTGACATTCCCTACTTCTGTAACATTAGTCAAGTGACTTCTCTTTCTCAGCTGCTTCAGTTTCTTCCTCCCTAAAATGAGGGTGATGATATTTGCATGATCTATTTCTCCAAGTTCTACTGGGGAAAAGGATTTGTAGGCCTTAAAGCACTGTGAATACAGGAGTGATAATTATTGCTGTTATTACTATTTTTTAAATCATGAAGATGGTTGAGTGGTTTTTAGTTACTCAATTAGCATTATTTAATTACTCATTTGTTTATCTTATTGTGTAATTTATCAATTAATTACTTTGTTTATGTTGACTCAGTTGTCTATATATTTGAGAAATGAAGCCTTTATCAGTGATATCTATTGCAAAAATTCTTTCCCAATTTTCTGCTTTCCTTAATAATTTTGATTACATTGATTTTGTTTGTGAAAAAGCTTTTAAATTGTATATAATCAAAATTATCCATTTTACTTTTTGTAATGCTCTCTATATCTTCTTTGGTCCTAAATTCTTCCTTTGTCCATAAATTTGACAAACTATTTCATGATCTCTTAATTTAACTTTCCTTTTATTCTTGGCTGCATTTTTTTGTTTGCGCAAAAGTTTTAAAACTTAACATAATCAAAATTATCCATTTTGAATTTCATAATGTCTTCTACCTCTTGTTTGGTCACAAGTAAATATTTAAGGGATAAATCCCTTATCCATAGATCTACCAGGTAAACGATTCCATGCTCCCCTAATTTGTTTATGGCATCAACCTTTTTGTTTTAATCATGTACCCATTTTGACCTTATCTTGGTATATGGTGTGAAATGTTGGTCTATACCTAGTTTTTGGGAAACCACTTTCCAGTTTTCCCAGTTCTTGTTCCCAAAGCTGAGATCTTTGTGTTTATCAAACACTAGCTTAACATGGTCATTGACTATTGTGTATTGTGTGCCTAATTTATTCTCCTGGTCCACCACTCTATCTCTTAGCCAGTATCAGATTGTTTCAATGATTTTGCATTCAGGGTCCAGCCCTAAGCTGAGGAGATCTGGTCTGAATTGGCAAGCACTGTTTAATAAATTGATATGCTTGGAAGCTTGAATCTTTGTTTCCACAGCCATTCCATCTTTCACCTATGTGTCATTTGCAATTAGATGGGGGTGCCTATCTCTGTCCCAAGTTTTAGGAAATTTAGCTGGGGTTTCTAATATATAGTTACTTAGAAATTAGAGGCTATAGAACCAGTTTTGGGCATTATGCATTTATTAAAGCATATTAAATACTAGTAAAGAGAGAACACATGGCTCTGAAAGTTCAGAAACCCAATATAGAGGGGATAGAAGGGAGAGAGTGCATAAAGTCGCTGCCTCCTTCAGTGTCCCAGGCCAAGCAATCATGAGAGAGCATAAGATCCCTGTGGTCCAGAGGAGAGGTGGCCCTTACACACTGCTCCAAGCTAATTGGTTAGCTTCACTCAAATCTATTGGTTTACTGGACTTGAGGATGGTCCATGAGCAGTATGTGCTGAGGTCAGAGTCTAGAGGACAGACCTTCTGAGGGGAAAGGCTTTCAGGTAGGTGTAATTTTAATCTCTATTATCTCTATTCACAGTGCAAAGTCCAACTTGACTGACTCTGGACTGGCCTTAAAAAGTCAGACAGTTAGGACCTTGAGTGTGTGTGGGGGTCTCTGGGATTCCCAAACCCCATTATTTTCTCACACCCATGACAATGACTTTTCAAAGGTCACTCAGCCACTATGTGTCAGAGACAAGACTGGAATCCACATTTTCATGGCTTGATAAGTGGTGCTCTATCCACTATGCAACACTGCCTTTCAGGAGTTAATATAGATAATTAAATAAGGAGGTAAAGTTAGGCACAGTTAGGTACAATCACCAGCTATTCCTGAGCATAAGAAATGCAATGTTGCCCAATTCCCTGTTCTCCAAAATGGTTCTGTCACATCTTGCAATACTGTTTGTCTTAGTCATAGAGGAACACGGGTGATGATAAGGTTGTATTAGGAAAGAGCTTGGCAGTGACTTGAATTGATAGGTGATGGGCCAAGTATACACTTTTTCAAATTTTACCTTTAAGACCATTACTTTTTGTTTCAGTGATTTCACTAGTGCATTACCTGAGTTTTTAGTCCTCCACAAAAGGAACATCCCTGGATAGTTTCTTGGTCCTACCTTGGAGACATCTGTCCTGGACCCAAGGAAGAGCTCTTTGAGCTGCCCCAATACTTTCCCCCCATTGCCTCTGCCTCCTTCTCTCTTTGGCATCTCCAGTTTAGAGGCCACGGGGCCTTTGCTTGTGGCCTCCAAAAGAAAGGCCCTTTGCTTTCTCTGGTGACTGGCTCTTCTAACTTTATAGTCCCAGGAACAGATTTGCACACTGGTTTAAAACCCAAGGCAAGGGGGCAGCTAGGTGGTTCAGTGGATAGAGCACTGGCCCTGCTGTGAGGGAGGTGCTGTAATTATCTCCCTTGCTTGGCAAGTTGCCGATTCATTAGGAATAACTGCCAGTATCAATTTTATCTCCTATTTCAGGAGCCTTGATGATATTTCAGTGTCTAATCCAGGATTGAATAAGCTCGCTGGTTAATTACAATGATAATAAAGCATAATAAAAATAATAATGGTAAGAATGCTGAGAATCTCCACGATGATGATCCAGGTCTTCCTGTCCCCAAGTCTAGTGCTCTATTACCACTTTTCTACCAATCCATCACCTGAGTTTGACACTTTCTGCAAGTTTCCTTTAACTCTCCAAGAAAAGGAGGGAGATTCATTTTCTCATCTCAGTTTGGAGATGAAGCTTGGTCATTATAACTATATAACTTTCTTTTGGCCTTTCAATTTATGTTGTTGTGGTAATTTGTATAGTGCTTTCCTAGGCAGATAGATGAATAGAGCATTGGACCTAGGGTTAGGAAGATTTGAATTGAAATGTGACCTCAGACACTTCCTATCTTTGTGACCCTGGGCAAATCACTTAACCTCTGTTTGCCCCAGTTTCTTTAATTGTTTAAATGGGGATAATAATTACACCTATGGCAGGTAGGTGGTGTAGTGGATAGGGTGCCTAGCCTGGAATCAGAAAGACTTGAGTTCAAATCCATTCTCAGACAATCAGTTGTGTGATCCTGGGTTAGTCATTTTACCCTGTTTGCCTCAGTTTCTTTATCTGTAAAATGAACTGCAGGAGGAAATGGAAAATTACTTTAATATCTTTGCTAAGAAACTCCAAAAGGGTTCAGAAAGAGCCAGACGACTGAAAAGTGACTGAACAAGAAAATAATTGGCATCTCCCTCCCAGCATTCTTGTGAGGATCAGATGAAATATTTGCAAAGTACTTTGCAAACTACTTAAGATTGTTGTGCTCCCTTCATTTTCATCAATTCACACAAGCCTTCAAATTCTTCTCTGAATTCTTCTTATTCATTGTTTCTTATGGCATTCAAATGTCCTCACATTTGTGGGCCACAACTGGGCTGGCTTTTCTCGAGTCAGTGGGCATCTGCTTTGATTCTAGTTCCATCAAATGTCTAGTTAGTTTTTTCTATTAGAATAAGATGGTAGTTTATTTAGGGGCAAGGGAAGGTGGGGGCAGGGGGAAGGGAAACCATGAAAGAAATCCTTGCACTTTTCATGGGGAGAGAGGTATGGAACAAAGCACATGGCTCTGAGGTACCAATCTCCTTGCCAACTATAGGAGTTTACATTTGACCCTATAGGTAATAGGGAATCTAGAGGCTTTCTTTCTTTCTTTTTTTAAAAATAAATATACATTTTTGTTTTTGTTAGGGCAATGAGGGTTAAGTGACTTGCCCAGGGTAACACAGCTAGTAAATATCAAGTGTCTGAGGCTGGATTTGAATTCAGGTCCTCCTGAATCTAGGGACTGGTGCTTTATCCATTGTGCCACCTAGTTTCTCCTACCTAGTTTAGAGCCAGAACATAGGATGAACACCCATGATTTATACCCAACAAATGCTTATTTGGTGTATTCTAAGCACCTATCCCTCTTCCAAGAACTCTCATATTACTTCCCTCACAGCCATCATGGTGCATTTCATTCCTAACCTTCATGGGACAAATTGACAGGAACAAAAGCGGATGTCTCCTGTGACCTGACACTATCTCAGCTTCATTCAGATTTAGAGACAGAGGCCAGTTATGCTTCCTAACTAACCAGAATCTCTTGCCCAGCAAGGGGATTCCAGCAGCCTTCTCAAAATACACAACAGGTGGCCAGTATCTATGAAATTAAGCTTAGTCTCATGTTATCTATCAACCGTCAGCTGTTGTTAAAGGGACTCACTCAATAGGAGGCTGACTGGCTCAAAGACACAGCATCTGCTATAATCACAGTTACAGAATTAGCCCTTTAGGAAAGTTAAGCAGAAAATCAATTAGGCAATAATGGACACTGTTATTTGATTCAGGTTCTATAACCCTATGAGCTGGGCACTACAATCTACAATCACAAGACAAAGCAGCTAACAACTTAATTGGTAGTGCCACCTATGAGATAGGGATTATAAGTTACAGGTGAAGAAACTGATGCCCACAGAGCCAAGTTATCTGCCTAGGGTTATATAGAAGAGGCATCGCAGGCAGGGCCATCCATCTTTATCACAAGTCTGACAATCTCCTCTTTCTTTTTCCTACATTACCTCATTAGATTTTCCCCTCAACCATCACCCTCCCCCAATATTTTATTTCCTCACTGAACATCAAGACACTTAGGAATCCAAGCCACTTTGCTGGAAAACTGGGGAAGATTACTTGGTCAAACCCTCAAAGTCAAACATCTCTTACTAAAATTCCCATAGTTTCTTTCATCTTCAGAGACACAGTTTACAAAGAATGGACTCTCTCACATAGGCAAGCTTTATTATCTGCAAATTCCAAGATGTCTTCAATTCTGATTTCAAAGTTCTAATTTAAAATTTCCAGGCTGGCCTGTACTGAGATGGGACAGAGCAGTAAATCAGGACAACAGCACCAGTGAGAGAAAAAGAGGAAGCTTTCTCAGGATTACAGGTATTTTAATTATTCAGAATCTTCATCTCCAGTTAACGATCTGTGGTGGGGGCATCCATAAAAACAATCACCAAAGAGATGATCATGGTCAAAGATCACTTTTATCCCATTATAGATTTCCCCAAGCCTATTTCATAATAAAAAATGTCACACCTTCCTTCTTAATTCTTTGTGTATATCCTGATTTGTAAATGTAATTTGTCCTTCAAAGCCACAAATCTTGGACCAAGAAATCACTTCTTCCTTCCCCTTCCCTGAACCCTCACCTGCCTTATTTTTTTGCTTCCTTGACTGTCAAGGCTCATCCCAAATCCTACTTTGAGGCCAATCAGTATTTTTTGCTAAGTTTCTCACTAAAGCTTTTCTGTCTCCTTTTTACTTCTGACTCTAATTATAGTAGGAGTGTATTTCCTCTTCTAGAGGCAGCTAGGTGGTACAGTGGACAGAGCACTGGCCCTGAAGTAGGGAGGTTCTGAGTTCAAATCTCACCTCAGACACTTATTCTGTGTGAGCCTGGACCAGTCACTTAACCCCAATTGCCTTAGACATCCAGGAGCACCTACAATTGTCTTGATACATATCTTGCTACTCGACCCAGATGGCTCTGGAGGAAAGAGTGAGGATAGTGACCTTGCACATCCCTCTCTCACTTAAATCCAACTCATTACAAATCATGACATCATTCCAGTGTCGTGGTCCTCTTTGGGAATGAAGGACAAACAACAGTTTCCCTTTCTCAATGACACATACAAGCAGACAACAAACATACATATAACATGTTTCTCATTCATACAAAGAAAAGGAGAATAGTGGATCACTATGAACTAACTCTTTTACTGATGCCAGAGTCTAAATTTCTCTGTTCTTTTTTCCCATTTTCTGAGGATACAGGACATGAAAACAATTGGGATGCAAAGTTTCCCCTATCCAGAATGTCTCTTTTCTTATTCCCATTGACCTGGCCAAGCAGGGGCCTGCTTCTCAGGATAAAGTTAAGGCTCATTCCTCAATCTGTCACTGATGTGGTTATTCCCTTGACCCCTACTTTCCCATTTTTTTTCTCAATTTCAAAGTACAAGTCTGACTGCTTCCTCAAGTAACCATATGTTTTTCTGTTCAAGTTGGACAAGAGTTTGATCCAACTTTTCAGTGGAATAGCACATGGGACATTCTTTCAGGTCCGTAGTACAAGGACAATTTGAACAAGTGATCCAGCTTGGTGGCTTCCTGCCAAGGCACCCTCCTGATCCTCCTTTTATTAGTTTCCTTTTCTAACCACCTCATTCCTCTTTAGTAAGTGCCCCACAACACCTCATATCTTTAGGTATTAGAACAAGGGGGCATTCATTGCTGTAACATTCCTTCTTTATTACTTGCCAAGCCCTTTAATAACCACAAGGTAGACAAATGGAAAATTCCACTTTTGTAAATAATTGCCTTGGTTCTACTCCATAGTGTGTGTTTCCACCCTCAGATCCTGGTCATATTGCCTAGGCTAGGGTGATATATTTGGGCCTAAGGAAGCCATAAATACTCCTAGCCTACATTTAATGCACAATTGATGGAAACTCTCAAAAATGAAATTCTGAAGACTCAGACCATTCCAATGAGGAGAGAAAAGGAGAGGTGACTAAAGAGGTCAATGTGGATGAACAGGGAACTCTTGAGTCAACTTAGACTTTGAAAAGCTATATCCAGATGATGGGAGCAAGGACAGGGACAGATAACAGAAGATGAAATGGCCTGTGAGAAGAGTGTGAGGAGTATTGGAGTCAATTAAGAGCTGAGATGGATGAGGCAGCTTAAGGACAACAGAAAGGGCTTTTTATGGCTATTTTACAGAAAAGAGGATAATCAAAGAGGTGATCAGACCAGGGCTTGGGATAGATAGGACGATAACTGACAATAGGGAGAGGGGAGAGCTGCTCAGTTCTTCTTTTGTTCTCATGCTCTCTGCCAAGGAGAGTGACTTTTGCACTGGAGAGGCTAGAACAAAAATGATTAATGGAGATCTGCTCCCCAACATGAGTAAGGAGATAGAAAGTGCTTAGCAGCCATAGAGGAGCCCAGTTCATCTGGCTCAGATGAGCTCTGACATCAGGGGACCATAGGACCTGGAAGATGGGATAGAAGAGCCCATGTAGTAACATTAGAAAGATCTCCAATCAATAGACTTACTCAGTATCTATTATGTACCAGACACTGTGCTATGTGCTGGAGATGTAGGTACCAAAAATGAAGTAAGCCCTACTCACAGGGAGCTTCCATTCTAATGGGGGAGACAAGAGGCACGTGTAAAAATATATGCTGCTTAAATATGGAGTGAATGCAAATAGGGAGTTAAATGCAAGTTTGGGACGGAGGGCACTAGATACTGGCAGAGATCAAATAGCCTGGGTCTGTTATATTCCAGTAACTTTACTACAGGTGAATGACTTAAAACCAAGTCAACACTTGGGCAAAGCACAAAGTTTCTAAACTTCAGCTTCTTCTCAAACAAACCTAAAAAGATCAAATGGAAGCAAGGAACAAGAGGAAGTGCACACATAGACATTTAACTTCTTCTTGGAGAGGGAGACAGTAGGAGAGAGTCACCACATGCCATTTCTTTCAATACAAGCTTTGGTCAGCAACACAGATTCACTCAATACTATAGTTATCACTCAGAACATCACCATCTTCTGACCTGGTTTATCACTCAGTCCCAGGCTCTAGTAACTGATGATTTTCCCCATAGCTATGGGGATGACTCCTGAGGTCCTCCTTCCTGTTTTCTCCCAAACCCGTTCCAGTTTGATGTCAGGAGCTGGTCTCTGGAATCTAGAATGTTGTGGTGATTGAAAAGCAGGTAGGAAATTTCTCTACAAAAAAAAAAAAAATTTCCCTACCCTAGGTCTCTTAAGTCACTGTTCTCTGTGGGAATCAAAGATGAGGTATGCTAGAATTTATTTGTAACATACTTACATATGCACATACTACCTTCATGATATGACAAAGCTCTTTGAGGAAAAGGAGTGTCTATATTTTTCTTTGTATCCTTACATCTTAGTACAGTATTTAATATACAGTAAGTGCTTCATAAATGCTTGTTGATTGCTTAACTCACTAGAGAGGTGATAACTCCACATTCAATTCACACATAGTAACACCATGGTATAAGAAGGATATTGATCAGCTGGAGTAGGTAAGGAGAGAAGCCAGTATGGGGTAGGGTCTCAAGTCCATGGCATATGAGGATCATTTGAAAGATCTGGGCATATTTTGCCTGGAAAAGAGAAGACTGAGGAGGTCTAGGAGATTTGTCTTAGAGTATTTGAAAGATTGTCACCTGGAAAAGTGTTTTGATCTGTTCTTGTTTCCAGAAAGCAGAATTGGAAACAGTGAGTGGAAGATGTGAAGAGGTAAATTCAGTTTTGAGATAAGGAAAAACTTCCTAACAATTAGAGCTGGCCCCAGTGGACCCTGTTTTCTCAGAAAATGATTTGTTCCTTGTAAGAATATTTTACTGACTAGCCTAATTTGGGGGGCTAATCTGACTGGAGGACTAATCTGGGGACTTTTGACTATTTGGCTATCTGACTGCGTTTAATTTAATATGGGCCGTTTATAAAGTTCCACCACACTGCTCCCAAACTGATAAACTAAAGATTAAGATGGCTCTTAACTAAATAATCAAAGCAGAGTTTACTTATAAGATACTATTTAAATTAAGAATACAGAGAAATAAAATGTACAACCTGACTGCTTTCCTGCGGTTTCTTTCCACTGCATCTCTTTCCCATCTGCTGCTCTTTGAACTTCTTGAATATAATAAGGGCCTTAGCCACCTCTTGCCTCAGGGCACTCAGATACTTTATTCTAACTCCTCTTAATCTTCACTTTCTCCAACCTATACCCTGTGCTGACTGCTTCTGTGCTCTCCATTGCCTCCTGTTCAGTCTGTCTTCTGCCGCCTTTGCTCCTAGTCCTGCGTTGCTGTTTGTCTCGTCCCTGTCTCTCCTTTCTAATCTCGTCAGCCGCCCTCTTGACCTCTTCTCAGCCCCCTGTCTCCTTGTCTGAACCTCTTCTCAGTCTTGTCCGCAGGCCTCCAGTCCTCCTGTCAGCCCCCATACCTTGTCAGCCTCTCTAATCTCCTCAGCCTCTCTTGTCTGCCCCCATTCGACCGAACCCCCTTGCTGTCTAACTTCTAGGTCTATATATACACCTTTCTTATCTCCACTCAAATCTCGGGGCTTTTTGCGCCCCCCACAGACCAAGCTAATCCGCCAGCCCTGGCTGCAGCTGGTGGGGGGGGGTGTGCTCTCAAGCCTCATGCACCCCAGCACAGGCCATGCCAGAGCCCAGCATCTCTCAGATACCTCCGCTCAGGTCAGAGGGAGCTGGGGGCTTTATTCCCCCCAGCTGTCTGACCTGGCATCTTATACAGCCCATGGGCTTTTTGACTCAGCTGAAGCTGAGGGGGAGGGGAAGAGACCCTGAAGGCCTAAGGCTTTCTAATCTCAGCCTAAAGGTAGGGTCCCCAAATCAAAATAAATTTCCACAGCCTTCTCACTTGAGGTCTTTATTTTAAAGACTGTGTGACTGAGTAGGCAGATTTCAGAAAAACCTGGAAAGACTTAAGTAGATTGATGCTGAGTGAAATGAGCAGAAGCAGAACATTGTACACAGTGACTGCAACATTTTCTGATGATCAGTTGTTATAGATTTACCTCCTCTCAGCAGTGCAGTGATCCAAGACAATTCCAAAGGGCTCATGATGGGAAATTTTCTCCACATCTAGAAAAAAAGAACTGTGGGATCTGAATGAAGATTGAACCATACTATTTTTATTTTTTGTGGTTTTTCCCTTTGTTCTGATTATTCTTTCACAACATGACTAAAGTGGAAATATGTTTAATTTGATTGCATATATATGACCTATATCAGATTGCTTTCCATCTTGGGGAGGGGAGAGGGAAGGGAGGCAGGGAGAAAAATTTTGAATTCGAACTCTTATGAAAATGAATATTGAAAAGTATTTCTACATGTACCTGGAAAATACTATTAAGATAAAAAAAGACTGGTCAATAAGTCAGTGCATAAACATTTATTGGGCACCTGCTATATATTACATGCTGAGCATGTAAAAAGGGGCAAAAGATAGTCACTACCTTAAAGCATCTCACAGTCTAATGGGAGAGAAAACAAGCCAATGACTAGGTACAAACTAGTTATAAAGTGGATAAATGGAAAATAATTGAGAGGAATTAGTGTTGAGATGGGTTTACAAAAGGCTCCCTGTAGAAGAAGGGATTTTGTTTGGCCCTGAAGGAAGTCAGGGCAGCCAAGAGACAGAGATGATAAGGAAAAGCAAACTAGGAATGGGGAACAGCCAAAGAAAATGCTCAGAGTCAAGAGATGGAAGTCAGTATCACTAAATCAAAGGGCATGGGTAAGGTTGTAAGGTCCAGGAAGACTGGAAAAGTAGACGGCATTTGAATACCAACCAGAGGCTTTGGGATTTGATCCTGGAGGCAATAAGGAGCCAGTGGAGTTTATTGAGTATGGTGTAATTTTACTGGATCTGTGTATTAGGAAAATCACTTTAGTGGCTGAATGGAGGAAAGATTGGAGCAGGGAGAGACTGGATGCAGGCAGACCCACCAGCTGACTATTGAAGTACTCCAGGTGTGAGGTGTTGAGGGTCTACACCAGAGGGCTGGCAGTATCAGAGGAGACAAGGGAGAAATGTTACAAAGGGGAAAATGACAGGCATTGGGAGCAGATTGGATGTGGAGGGTGAGACAGAAGTTGAGGATGACTCCCAGGTTTGGAGCCTGAGGGACTGCGAGGATGGTGTTGTCGTTGAGAGTAATAGAGAAAGTAGGAGAGGGAAAGATAATGAATTCCACCGTGGATGTGTTGAGTTTAAAACACCTACTCAGTTTAGGAGATCTTAAAGGTAGTTGAAGATCAGCAGGGAGACTAGGAAAGGAAAGGTAGTTTGGGGAATATCTGCTATGGTAATTAAATCCACTGGAGCTGATGAGATCATCAGTGGTAAAGAGGGAGAAGAGAAGAGAGCCCAGGACAGAACCCTGTGGGATGCATAGTTGAAGGTCATGATATAGAAGAGGATCCAGGAAAGGAGACCAAGAAGAGCTGTGTGATGGAAGGAAGAGAACCAGGAGAGAGTGGTATCTGGAAAACCTAAAGAGAATGTCAAGGAGGAGAGCATGACCAACAGTGTCCAAGACTGAAGAGAGGCCAAGATGAGAAAATGATGAGAGAATGACCATACGTCAGGTGTATTATAAATGGTTCTTGTTCAGTTATGGCTCATAGTACGTGGTTGCTGAGGTCTTTTCTTACTCTGAAATTCTAGGATTTGCCTAGAGCATTTTACATTTTTGATCAGCCTTCCATTAAAAAATTTTGATTCTTTTAGGTCACTGTTATTTCCAGAAATATTCTACTCTTCCACTTTCCATAAATGAGCCCTCCCTTGTAACAAAGAAAATGTATTAAGCAAAACCAATCATGCAGGGACTGGAACTGGCAACGTATGTAAAAATCAGCAGCCATCATCTCTCACATCTCAAATGAAAGGTGAAAGTTAACTTCTCAGTTCCTTTCCGGTGCCAAGGATAATCATGATGAGTACTCAATTTGGTCATTATTTTAGTATTTTTAATTCACATTTTGGTAATAATTATGTATATTGTCTTCTTGGTTCTACTTCATTCTGAGTTAGTTCAAAGGAGTCTTCCCATAGAAGTTTTCATTATTTTTGGAATTTCTTACTTTGTAATTTTTATGATGCAATCATATTCTCTTTCACTGTGGCATGTACCACAGTTTGACTATCTAATTTCTAATTGTGGATGTCTATTTTTTATTTATCTATCATTAACCCTATCCCTTTGTCTTTGCATCAGCTTTATTTCCAAATGTATCTTATCCTAGTCCTACTCATTAAAACATCCCTTATAACAATTTTTTTTTTCAGCAACAAACATTTATTTTATTTTTCAGTTACATGTAAGGGTAGTTTTCAACATTCATTTTCATAAGATTTAGAGTTAACAATTTTTTTAAAAGAGAAGAAAAAGGAAGTCTGATAAAACTAACCAACTGAATTTGAGAGTATGCAATATTCCACATCCATAGTTCCTCACCTCTCCAAATTAAAGGAGGAAGTGCATTTTTTGATTTCTTCTTTGGGAACAAGCTTGGTCAATATAACTACATAGAATTCAAGGTGGTTTTTTTTGGCCATCATTCCTTCCATTTACATTGTAGTCATCTTGCATAATGCTTTCTGTATTCTAAATACTTCAGTTTACATCAATTCAAAATGACTCTCTATGCTTCAATCAAATCTTAATATTTAAACAGAAATATTCTCTACGTTCATGCACTGCAACTTGTTTATCTGTTCCCCATTCAACATCTACTTTGTTTCCAGTTCTTTGTTAACAAAAAAGGGTGCTGCTATAGTGAGAAATGATTATTTGTAGCTTATATCTTGGGGAGATTCAGAGCTTCCCCTTCTTCTAAAGTCCTGACTTTTAGAAGCCCAGTATCTCCTTCATAATAAGATTGCATTGAATCTCTTCATCTTGGTCAAACCCATCCCAATATTGCTAGGAATCTAGGGTGGGGAAGCTCATTGTGCTCTGCTCAAGCTTGGGAGGAGACAGGCAGATGCTTTTCTCTAGATGCCTGAAGGATGGGAGTTGTCTGAATAGAGATAACTTCTCTTTCCAGGGGTTACTCCCATTGAAAGGGGGAAGTATAAACATTTTAAAAATTGATAGCCCAAGGCTGGGGGTGGTCTGGTATAGCCATTAATTTTAATATAGCCTGCCTCCAAATTATGTTAACCAATTAGATTTGATTGCTGTTTGATAAACCAACCCACTGTTTCAAGGGTATATAAGCTATGAGCTTCAATGCCATCATTGTCTTTGGTCTGAAAAAGATGTCCAATGACCATCCTTTTATTAATTTCCTGCTGGCCTTATTGACAGAATGATTAGATCACCCAGAAACTGTCCCTAAATTTTTTAATAATAACAATATGAACATTTTGGAATATATACAACTTTTCCAACCTGCTTGGGGTATGTTCCTAGCAGTGGGAGTTCTAGATCAGAGGCACATTTTAGTTACTTTTTCCATAATTCCAAATTGTTTTCCAGAAGTCTTGGACCCCACTCTTTAATTGTGATTCTATTTAGGGCCTTCTGAGTTAAATGTGTTTCCATTAAGTAGGTTTATCTTGGATTCTGTTTTCAAATCTATCATTTTCTTCCATTTTATTAGGGGAATTTAACCCATTTTCCTTTAGTGATATCCTTGTTAGGATTGTTTTTCTTCTGGCCATTTTCTCAGAAGGGCGTATGCACTTTGTTATTATTTGTTAAGTCATTTCTGTGAATCCAAATGTCACATAACAATTCTTTTTTTTTTGCAGGGTGAAGGTGGTTGTGATTTGCCCAGAGTCACACAACTAGTAAGTGTCAAGTATCTGAGACCAGATTTGAACTCAGGTCCTCCTGAATCCAGGGCCAGTTCTTTATCTACTCTGCCACCTAGCTGTCCCTTCACATAACTATTCTAATGAAAGTTTGTTCACCAAATATTAATATCTTTGTTGGTTACTCTACATTGAAGTTCTTTTTTTTCAAAGATAAGGTATTTCCCTTCTCTTTCCTCCTTAGATTTTCTCTATTCCTTTAAAAGACACTCCTGAAACCTTGAGTTATTTAGTTGGCACCAGGCTTTGGGAATTCTCCTGGGATGTTTGTGCAGTGGGGAAGGAGTTGACCAGGAGTCCCATAACCATTTGTTTCTCCCTAGCTTAATGTATGAAATTACAAGAAGCAAGAGAGTAAAAAAAAAAAAGGTGTTAATAGTCTTAAAGTGCAAAGATGTATGTCTTCTTTCTGACCCTTTTACAAGCTATGAATAAGTTCTCCAGTCAAGCTTGATGGTAGTTAGAGGGCAGTGAGCCACTGAATGGCCAAAGAATTTGCCACACCTAGAGAGGTCTTTTTTTTTTTTTTAGAGAGGTCTTTTAAAAAGCAAGACATGGGGGCAGCTAGGTGGTGTTGCAATGGATAAAACACTGGCCCTGGATTCAGGAGGACCTGAGTTCAAATCTGGCCTCAGACACTTGACAGTTACTAGCTGTGTGACCCTGGGCAAGTCACTTAACCCTCATTGCCCTGCAAAAACAAACAAATAAAAAGCAAGACACATTATGTAGGGAGTCAGTTGAGATAGGAGGTATCTCTGAGGAGTATCACCTCTGAAAGCAGAGCAGAGAACCAGTTATAGAAGATGAAAGCCATCTTTGAGAAGGAATTGTTATTCATTTCTTGGATGGGGCCATGACAAGAGTGGTTCTCTCTTATCCTCCCAAAATTGGCAATTGCATCTTGCAAAGAAGCAAATCTTCCACTAGAAGATACTGCATCCAACAGGGAGCAGGCCTGGACATTTAAGGTGTGATACCAGTGGAGCACAATAGCTAGCTCTGCTAGGAGATATACCATATCTAGGGGAACAGTATGATGACACCCTAAGACTTATAATGTTGGGGGTTCCAGTTGCTTTAGTCATATGTATTAACTACCTATACTCCTCTTTACTACGGTACTTTATGTATGAATCCACTCTTCCCATTGATTTTGTATGTGTTTTCTGGAAACTATGCCCCAGGTTTATAAGGGGATGTTTTATAGCAACTTTTCCTATAATTCTGTCTCAGCAAGTGTCTTTACTTTGAACTAATTTCGTCCTCAGGCTGACCACTAAAATAACTTGTCCCTCCTATGGTACTATATTCAGTTTTTTTCAGGCCATGTTATTTCAGGATTTGAGTATGTTTCTTTTGCCTTTTAGAATATTGTATTCCAGTGCTTTACCTTCTTTTTAGTAGTTGTAGTGGAGTCTTATGTGATTCTGACTGGCATTGTTTTTGTATTTGAACTCTTTCTTTCTGGTTGCTTACAGTATTTTTTTTTCTTCTTTGATCTGGAAACTTTGGATTTTGACTATGGAATTCCTGGGAATTATCTATTTTGTGATTCCAGAGATAACTGGTGGGTTTGTCCTATTTTCTGTGACATTTTCTTTCTAGTGAGGCAATTGGGGTTAAGTGACTTGCCTAGGGTCACACAGCTAGTAAGTGTAAAGTATCTGATACTGGATTTGAACTCAGGTCCTCCTGAATCCAGGGCCGGTGCTCTATCCACTGCACCACCCATTTTCTTTTATGATTTCTTGGAAATGGTAGCCAGTTTTTTTGTTTTGTTATAATTTTTTGATAGATTGATGATTATTCAATGATCTCTTTTCAATGACCTGCTTTCCAGGTCATTTGCTTTTTACAGTAGATAATCCATATGGTCTTCTAATTTTTCCCCATTTGGCTAATTATATTTTTTAAGGAATTGTTTTCTTCAGTCAATTTTTTGTGCTTCATTTTCCAAGCTGTTGACTCTTTTTCATAATTTTCTTGTGTAACTCTCATTTCTCTCCTTTCTTTTTCCATTTTTCTTCTACTTCTCTCATTTGATTTTTTTTGGTGAGGCAATTGGGGTTAAGTGATTTGCCCAGGATCACAAAGCTAGTAAGTGTTAAG
Source organism: Dromiciops gliroides (assembly GCF_019393635.1). NCBI lineage: Eukaryota > Metazoa > Chordata > Mammalia > Microbiotheria > Microbiotheriidae > Dromiciops > Dromiciops gliroides. The sequence continues at coordinate 656,782,690 of NC_057863.1, read as the reverse complement.
TGTCTGAGGCCAGATTTGAACTCAGGTCCTCCTGAATCTAGGGCCAGTGCTCTATCCACTGCACCACCTAGCTGTCCCTCTCATTTGATTTTTTAAATTCTTTTTGAGCTCTTCTAGGAAGGCTTTTTGGTTTTAAGCCCAATTCATCTTCTCCTTTGAAACTTCACAGGTGGGCATTTTGACAGTATTGTCCTCATCTGAGTTTGTGTTTTGGTCTTCCCTGTTGCCATAGAAGCTATCAATGGTAAGGGCCCTTTTCTGTTTCTTACTTATATTGTAGCTTATTTTTTGACTTTTAAAGTTGAGGTCTGCTTCTGGAGCAGAAGGGCTACTGTTGCAAGCTTCTTGTGCTGTGGTATAGGGGCCTGGTCACTGGCTTTCTGCTCTGAGGTCTTTGTGGCTTCTGGATTCCTTACTGCCCTGAGCTTGCTGCCTGTACTGGGGTTGCTTGATCTAATAGCACCTGCCCTGTCAGTGGTTCTCTAGTTGGCATTTTTCCCTCTCAGCCAGTTCTGGTGGGTCTCACAACTGGCCTGCTGTGCCAGCAGATTGCTGGCCTCAGATGCTGAACTGTGTTGTGGCCTGGAGCCTCCTGCTGATTTGCCCAGACCCCCTCTGTGTTGTGCTGAGCTGTGTTGCATTTCCCTTTTGCACAAGTGAGACAGACCTTTCCTGAAGTCTTCTAAACTATCTTAAGTTGGAAGATTGTATCTCTCTGGTTTTTTGTAGGTTCTATAGTTCCTGAATCTGTTTAGAGGCTTGATTTCATGTTATTTTTGAGGGAAATTCAGGAGAACTCAGGCAACTTCCTGGCTTCTCTCTGCCATCTTGGCTTCACCTCCGCCATCTTGGCTTTACCTCCTAATTTTTCAACTTATTGACTTTGTTCCAATATTTCTTGTCTCATTGAGTCATTGAGTTTTGTTTTTTTCCAATCTGTTGTTCAAAGAACCAATGATCTGGATAATGTTTCCACTTTCTGTGCTAAGCTATTTATTCTCCAACATTTTCCCCCAGAAACTTTAATAATTCCATAAAAATTTCCTTGATTTATTCCTTATTTCTACCCTACCTGATCACTATTGAAGTCCTTATGGTCAAGCCATTCCTTTTTTCTGAGACGCTACTTGTACTTATTTGTGTTCTTAATTGCTTCTTCTGTGTTTCCTTTTTCTTTTTTAAAACCACAGTAATTTTCCCATTGTATTTAAAGTTTTCTTCTTTTTAATTATCTCATCATACTCAGTTCCTAGTTTAGGACTTTGAGAAACTTTGACCCCCTTCCATACTCTTGGATAGGAATGACCAGTCCTGGCTTCAACCTGTCCTCTCTTCAATCTGCATGCTGCTGCCCCATCCTGCTATTGTTCTACAGGGGGTCACTGTGATCAAGTTTTGCCCTTTACCAGCATCAGCCTCCTGAATCTGCCTCATTCTTCTTGTGCAATCACCACCCAGAAATTGGTAGTATCCCAGGATGTGACCCTGATAGGTGTAACGATTGGAATGACGCCACCTGCTGGAGACTTATTGTAGAAGAGTTCCACCCATGAAGTGAAGGTTTTTGAGGGCAAGACCAGGAGTCTTTTTCTTTGGCGTCAGGAAGTGACGCAGGCGAGTGGGAGGAGGAAGGAAGAGACTGGCGCTCGGTCTCACTCTCTTTCCTGAGTACTCTGGTGGAGAGTGGAGCTAGAAATGTGCTCTCCCTTTAAAGATAGGAATCTAGGCCTTTTCTTCTCTCTTTACCAAATTCTTATTCTCCTTAATAAATGCTTAAAAGTCTAACTCTTGCTAAAGCTTATAATTTATTGGCGACCACTCATTAGATATTTTAGACAGTTTAGCTAGAATTTTAGCCCTTAACATAGGTCTTGACTGGATATCAGAGATTGCCTTCATTTCATGATTCCTGGAAGCCCCCATGGCACAGGCTCTGTGGGCACTGCATTGTCATCCTTCCTGGTTAATTACCCCTGGGAGGCTGGTCCTTTCCTCTGCTGTGGCTCTGACATGAGTCCTGGCTTCAGGCCTCTTGGAGGCTCCTGAGCCTTATGTGCTCTGCATGGCCTTATTCTATAGGGAGGGGGCAAGTAGGAGGTGAGACTTGAGATTAAATTTGAAGAAAGCCAGGTTCCTATGTAGCAAAGGTAAGAGGAAATGTAGCTCTCATGTGGGGGCCACTTGGACAAAGGTATGGAGGGAGGATATGAGATGTTGTTTATAAGCAACAGTTTGGAGGCCATTTTGACTAGAAAATAGAGAGTAGAGAGAATAGAGAGTAAATTAAGGGAGTATTATGAAATGTCACTAGATTGGGAGCCAGATCATGGGGTTTTTTAATTCCAGACTAAATAGTTTGTGTGTTGTCCTAGAAGCCATGGGGAATCATTGGAAATGTTTGATTGGTGGTGGGATAAATAGGGCATATGTTTCTGTAAACTTTCCACATTCTGTTTGTTTCTCAAATATTCATTTTCTGATTTCGTAAAGCATTCTGAATTTGCCCAAGTAGATACTTCTCGACTAATGAGCTAGGTTGCTTCTTTCCATAAATATTATATTTCCAATTTCTGTGATTCTCTTTTGCATTTCTTTGGTAAATAGTTACTTCACTTATTCAGGTAGTTTGTAACATTTTTGTTATTATTTTAGCATCTACAATTTTGGCTCTGTGGGTATACCGTGGATTCTTTCTTACTGTATTTTGCCCATTTTTGCCAGAACAACATTAGGAAATTTTCTGTGACTGTTTCTAGATACATAATGGCGAATAAGGGAATAAGCATTCATTAAGTGCCTACTATGTGCCAGGCACATTATCTCATTTGCTCCACCTAACAACTTGAATGTAGGTGCTATAATCATCCCCATTTTCCAGTTAAGAAAACTGAGGCATACAGAATTTAAAACACTTGCCCAGGACCACAGAGTTAATACTTTTTTAAGTTCAAATTTGAAATCAAGTCTACCTGAGTTTAGGCCCAGTGCTCTATCCATTGCACCACCAGCTGCCTCTAAATTCTCTGGGATGTTAGTAATCCTGAGTCTGCTGTAGCACAATCCATCTTCTAGGTCTGTCACAAGGGTCAGTGTGTTTTCCTTGATTTAATGATTTTTTCTGAGCCTGCATTTTCAGCTGCTCTGTGTTGTGGACCCCCACCTTTTTACTTTTAGTCAATCAACCCTGTAGTGTATTTTCTAGGGCCTTTTCTCCCAAACCCTATTGGAACTAAGAAGATGGGTCTCCAGTTCTCAGCTGCTACTTCTCCCCCAAGGCTCTTGGGGTACCTCTGAGAGTTATTTTTTTTCAGTACTATTGCTCATGGGCTCCCATCACTGTGTTTCCCTTTTTGATGATCAGTGAAAATCAATTAGTTAGCCAGTTCTAATTAGTTTTTAGAAAGGCCTATTTACTTTGGTAGTATAGTAAGAATAATTGGTACAGAAATATTCTACCAGAAATCTTTGACACACTTTTCCACCAATACCTACAGAGTTCAGAAGGAAAGTGGGCTCAAGTGTAGGGAGTGACTATGGCAAATGGGGTAAATTCACAACTCCTGATCTAGGGATTTCTATTACTGGAGTCTTCGAGCTGTTCCCTTTAGTTATAATGCAACTTTTCTGTTGGGTTCCTCGTAGAGTCTCAGATCTACTTTTCCTCAGTGTGTCCAGTCTTTCTCCACTATCCAGTCTATCCTTGACTCCCAATACAGACATCGGTGTCAGGTGCCGTGCTCCTGGGCATGCATTGTTTGAAAGGCCTTCTCTGCTGAAGGATGGGGTGGGGAGGAGATCAAGGTGCTTTCCTCTTCTCAGAGGTCTGGGAAAGGGAAGGGACTAAATCTTTATTAAGTACCTACTATGTGCCAGGCACTGTGGTAGCACTTTACAAATATTACCTCATTTGAGTTTGATCTGGAAAGCTTCTACCCTAAGTTACTAGACCCCTAAAATCAACTGGGTTCTAGACTGGCTTACTGATTATGGATCATCCAGTGGATTGATGAAGTATTTTATAGGATTGTAAAGGGCTTATTGGGTTTTCTCAGTAATCTGAATATACTTCCTGTTCAAGGTCATATCAGTTTATTCAGTGGCTCTCCAGGGCATCTACATTAATTAAGGACTTTTTTTTTTTTACAGTTATTTTAAGGCCTATGATTGATTTGATTCAATAGAGATAGGTTTTCACCTGATTAATAGCATATTATCACTTACTTTAAGAGTGTATGTGTGGGGGCAGCTAGGTAGCACAGTTGATGGAGCACTGGCCCTGGAGTCAGGAGTACCTGAGTTCAAATCTGGTCTCAGACACTTAACACTTACTAGCTGTGTGACCCTGGGCAAGTCACTTAACCCCAATTACCTCACTTAAAAAGAGAGAGAGAGAGAGAGAGAGAGAGAGAGAGAGTGTGTGTGTGTGTGTGTGTGTGTGTGTGTGTGTGTGTGTGATTTGATTGATTTACTCACTTGAGCCCTGCCACACCAACACCTAACTTTTTGAATTAATTAAAAACATTTGCCAAACATTTATCACACGTTAGACACTGTGATAAGCACTGAAAATACAAAGAAAAAACTAGTCATTTGTTACTTATATGCATTTAAAACAGTGTGGAGTAGATTCCTCATACTAATCCTTTTAATTAGTTCCTTTCATCCTTAAAAAATATTAGAATCAGGGAAGTTAGGTGGTGCAGTGGATAGAGCACTGGCCCTGGATTCAGGAGGACCTGAGTTCAAATCCAGCCTCAGACACTTAACACTTACTAGCTGTGTGATCCTGGGCAAGTCACTTAACCCCAATTGTCTCGCTGGAAAAAAAAATATTAGAATCACAGAACCTGACATCTTTGCTGTGTTGAGGGATTTCAGAAGCACTTAGTTCAAGCCACACTTGACTAAGAATTGGTACTATGCTGTGTTCAACCAAGAGTTATTTAGCCTTGACTTGAGGACTTCCAAAGGAAGGGAAACCTACTTTCCAGAACACTCTATTCTACTTAAAGATAACTAATTGTTAAATTTTCCTTAAACCAAGCCAAGATTTTTATTTCTGAAAGAAGTTCCCTGTAGCAAAGTTTTAGTTAAATATGCTTTAAGGTTGGATTTTTAAAATTTTGTTTTATTTTGGTAATCAGATCTGGGAGCTTTACTGACATTTGCGTCACCCTTTCAATGAGGAAAATTAGATCTGTGGGAAGAAAAAAGACTCAGAAGTGAGCTTTAGGGAATAAAACTCATGTCAATTTTGTAGACAACCAGATACCCAAATATTATTTCTAAATGATAACTGATACCCAACTTATTTCATGCAATCTTTAATATAGCAAATTTGAGGACAATAAAAGTTCTATAATTTCTTAAAAAAAATTGAATGTGGGGCAGCTAGGTGGTGCAGTGGATAGAGCTCTGGCCCTGGAGTCAGGAGGACCTGAGTTTAAATCCGGCCTCAGACACTTGAAGCTTACTAGCCATGTGACCCTGGGCAAGTCACTTAACCCCAATTGCCTCACCAAAAAAAAAAGAAAAGAAAAAAATTGAATGTATTTGACCCATTAGGGGAAGGAAAGGGACTAATAGAAGGGTTAAATATTTCTACAGTTTCTACTATGTGCCAGGCACTGTGCTGAGTGACTTTAACACATATCATCCCATTAGTATAACATGAGTAGTGAGTGGGCGAATTGTGCCAAAAGGCTGCTTAAATAAGGTATGTTTCACAAATTATTTACACTTCAGCTTGCTGAGCTCATCTCTGGACTCTTTGGTCTCTTCTTTGTGGCAATGATTCCATATCACTTTTCTAAGAAATAGTGATCATCATTGCCATGTCTTGACTTTTGTCCATTTCTCATTTTTCAAAGTCAACAGTGTCATTGTTTTATTGGATCTGTTGGAATGGCAAAGTGTCTTCTTATCTTTGGGTGGAATAAGTGGGATCTCTAAAGATGGCTTCCCAACTTTTCACTTTTGTATATGAAATGTCCCACATATGACATTTTTTAGGGATGCTCTGTCAACTTCGGAGGGTTCAAGGGTAGAGATTCATGGGGAAGCAAGGTATTATTTATTACCTCTCTCCAGACCCACATTTTATGATTTTTGAACATAGTAATTAGTTAATGGGACAAAGAAAGGAGAAGGAACAGTTGGAAAAGAGTCTGACTCATTACATGAGAGATTTGGGGTGTGTCTTTCTTGAGATAAGATCTGACTTTTCAAGGCCTTTAAGGATTTCTGAGAAAATCTATCCTGTATAAGTTGACAGAAGATCATACAAAGAACAAACATGTCAATCATGCCTGATTTTCTGACTTAACTCTGTAGAAGAAATCTTCAGATTATAAGGTGAATTGCTTTACCTTCATAGAATCTTAGGATGCTAGGATCATAGACATGGAAATAGAAGGAAATTTAGAGGCCACTGAGTCCAGCCCCCTCATTTGATGGATGAAGGAAATGATATAGAATGAAGGAAATGATGTGACTTGACCAGAATTATATAATGAATATCTGGGGCAGTATTTGCACCCACCTCTGCTAGACTACAAATTTGGCGAACCAAAGACTTTTTTCTTTTCTACATTTTTAAGAATATAGAACAAAGTTCCTTTCGTACATTGCCAGGTTCAGTCTTTGAGGGTCAAGTTTTCATGTGAAAAAATCAGCCCCTAGAATGTGGCTGACCAGGAAGCAGACACTTGAGATGTGTTTGTGTCTTTCAGATTTTGAGTGTCTGCATTTACATAATATGTGGGGGAAGTAAATGCTTTGGAACTTTGAAAGCCAGGTTAATAGAGACAATTACTTTGTGCCTTGGGGTTATTTAGGTTTGTCTCCACCCACCAATTTATATATGCTGGGCAAGAGAGAGTTGGAGCTTAAAAACTGGAATATTCTAAACCTCAGAGCTTTTTGGTAATTATTATGCCCATAAGAACTACCTGGTTTATTGTCATCTCTTTGGAGATAAAAATTTAGGAAATACATTAGACAGACGCCATAAGCTAGGTAAAAGTTTCTTATTGAAGGGAGAGAAGATCTGGCACTAAATCAGGAAAAGTCTTGAAAAGGAAAGGCCTTATGGAATGATTCCCCATCATTCCAAAGAACTCAGGGTCTAAGGCTCCGCATCTCCTATTGGGAGGACTCTGAGGGAGCAAAGCATAGCTGGCTTCCTAAGGTGCGATTGCTTTCTTTCTTTCTTTTTTGTTTTTAAAGTCTTGAGCTGAAGGCAGAGGGGAAGGCCACATCGAGACCAAACTGACCTGGAATACTGCAGCATAAGGATATCAATAGGCCCGCATTCTCAGAAGGGTGAGTTGCTACTCCTTGCTTCAGAGAGTGAGTTGCTATGATCATATATGTTCCTTACATGCCTCTCTGTGTCCTCAATGCTTGTGCCTTCTTTCTGTTGATTATCTCCAATTTATCCTGTCTCTATCTTATTTGTACATAGTTGTTTGCATGTTGTCTCCCCCATTAGTCTATGAACTCTTTGAGGGCAGGGACTGTCTTTTGCCCTTCTTTGTATTTCCAGTGCATGGCACATAGAAGGTACTTAATAAATACTAGATGTCTGACTATGTGTGCCCAATCTCTCTGCTAACCCTTTAAGGCAGAGTGCCCCAGGCACTCAGGGGGAGATGTCTTCTTACTATGCCATTTCATTCAATTGTCTTTTCTTTGAGCTAATAGTCTCCTTTTATTAAAGACTGTTAAAGATAAAAACATGTGTGGGGGCTTGTGAGGAGGCATTTTGATTGGATTGTAGAGCACACAAAGGGGAGTAATATATAATAAGAATGTAAAGGTATCTTGGATCCAGGTTGTGACAGAATTAGTAGAAAATCTATTGATGTTTTCTGTTTCTTAAATCACCACCACATCCCAAGTTTCTTTCTTTTCCTGAGGGCCATCCCATATGACAAATAGGGTTTTTTTTGAGAAGAAAAAAAAAGTCAGCACAACTGACTATATTGAGAAAATCCAAAAACATATGCAATGTGTGACAGTTGTGGATTTCCCACTTCCACAAAGGGGAAAGTTAGGAGTGTCTTCTCATTATCCATCTGTTTCTAAAATTTTCTTTCCCAAGTTATGACGTTTTTTTCTCTCTCTTCTGCTATAAACACAGTATTATGTTCCTTCAGTTACTTTACTTTTTTTTTTTTTGCAGGGCAGTAGGGGTTAAGTGACTTGCCCAGGGTCACACAGCTAGTAAGTGTCAAGTGTCTGAGGCTGGATTTGAACTCAGGTACTCCTGAATCCAGGGCTGGTGCTTTATCCACTGTGCCACCTAGCTGCCCCAACTTTAAGCTTTTTAAAGATGAACCTGCCCCAACTGGATCTTTTCTCCCTAACCTCTGATCCTCTCTTCTCATATGTTATCCCTTTCCATTTAGGGTTTTGTTTCTTAGTTCTTCTCTTTTTATTTTACCTGCTTATAAATTTCTTCCCCATCTTTTTTTTCACTCATTTAGATCCTCCCTTCCTTTTATCTCCCTCACCTGTTAATTAGATTTAAAAAATTTCATTCTTTTGATTCCCCTTTGCAAAAAAAGATTCCTTTTACTCTCTTCATTATCCTGCTCTCCTCCTTTCATGTAGTCCCACAAAAGAAGCATTGACTTGTAAGTCAGAATTTTACCAGGTTCTGTCCACAATGCCTCCTGTCTGCCTCTTCACTATTACTTCTTCTTCTTCTTCTTCTTTTTTTTTTTTTTAATTTTTGCAGGGCAATGAGGGTTAAGTGACTTGCCCAGGGTCACACAGCTAGTTAAGTGTCAATGTCTGAGGCTGGATTTGAAATCAGGTACTCCTGAATCTAAGGCCAGTGCTTTATCCACTGCGCCACCTAGCTGCCCCCTTCATTATTACTTCTAACAGATATCTGTATTCACTCCTGTTTCCTTGGGTCCTTTTAGAAAGAAATCTCTTACTGGTCATTTTGTTGTCATTCTCTTACTGTTGCTGTCTGCATTTATTAATTCCTTCTGTATTTCTGTTGCTTGGGGTATTTGAGAAGCAAATAATCTCTTCAGTTTTGTCTTTCTTTAAATTTTTTCTCATACTCCTTTAAAAAATTATTGAAGATCCATCTTTTGTCCTGTATGGTTAAACTCAGATTTACAGAATAGTTCACCCTGGGCTTCATCCTGAGCTTTCTGTTCTCTTCAGAACACATTATTCCATTCCTTCCTCCTTTTCCTAGTGAGTGCAGAATAGTCTTACATTACTTGAATATCCTTTCCTTTGTATATGAAGGTCTTTCTCCTGATGGATTGCAGAACTTGGTGTTTATGAATTGAATTGTTAAATTTAACCACTATGTCTTTGGAGTTTTTAGCCTTGTTTTTTTTCCCCCTGGAGACAATCTGTGAATTCTTTCAATCAAGATTTCATTTTTGATGTTCAGAAGTTTTGGAAAGTTTTCTTCTATTATTTCCTTCATTATTGTGTTAAGGTTTTTGTCCTGTTCTAGGAGACCTTTGATCCTGTCATTGAAATCTGTATATTTTGTTTTAATGGTCTTGGTTTTTTGCTTCTCTTGTTCTAGATTGTCTTTCATTTCTGAGCATTTGCATCCCAATCTATTGTTCTTTTGTTGTTTCTTTGGTGAGGCTTGCCATTGCAGTTTCAGGTTTTCCTATACTGCTCATTAATTTTGCTGGGCAGGACAGAAATTCTGCTTTCATAATTCTCATTTCTCTTTTAAACCACTCAGGAACAGTGTGCTGTAGTTCTGTTTTCCGCAAATTCCACAGAGTCCTTTGTCTTATCAAGTGTTGTATCTTCCTTTGTTTTGCAGTATTTATTCATAGATACATGAACTCATTGACCAATTCTGGAGGATTTGTTAATGTTTTGTCTCTTGATTTGTCTGTTTATGTTCAAGGTTGTTGAGGTTTCATCTTGTTAAATGAGTTACAGGAGGAAATAGATGGTAAAACTATCCTACTGGGGGATTTGAACTTTCCTGTCTCAGAATTAGATAAATCTAACCTAAAAATAAGCAGAAAAGAAGTTAAGAAGGAGAACAGGATTTTTAAAAAGTTAGATATTATAGACCTCTGGAGAAAATTGAGAAGGAGTAGAAAGGAATATGGCCTTTTCTCAGCAGGACATGGCATCTCCACAAAAATTGACCATGTATTTGGGAATGAAAACCTCACAAACAATGCTGCAAAGCAAAAACATTAATGCATCCTTTTCAGATCATCATGCTATAAAACTGCTTTCAATAAAGGGGCATGGTAAGATAGATTAAAAATTAAAAATGAACTAGGAACTAAATAATCTAATTTTAAAGATTGAGTGGGTCAAAGAACTGTTAAGGCTAAAATTCTAGCTAAACTGTCTAAAATATCTAATGAGTGGTCGCCAATAAATTATAAGCTTTAGCAAGAGTTAGACTTTTAAGCATTTATTAAGGAGAATAAGAATTTGGTAAAGAGAGAGAAAAAGGCCTAGATTCCTATCTATTAAAGGGAGAGCACATTTCTAGCTCCCTTCTCCGCCAGAGTCCAGAGGAAAGAGAGTGAGACCGAGCGCCAGTCTCTTCCTTCCTCCTCCCACTAGTCCGCGTCACTTCCTGAAGCCTGGTCTTGCCCTCAAAGACCTTTGCTTCATGGGCAGAACTCTTCTACAGTAAGTCTCCAGCAGGTAGCGTCATTCCAATCGTTACAGAACAAATCATAGTAATGATAATTTTATTAAAGAGAATAATAATAATGAGACAATATACCAGAATTCATAGGATGCAGCCAAAACTTACTGGAAATTTTATATCTTTTAATGCTTACATAAACATAATAGAAAAAGAGCAGATTAACAAATTGGGCATGCAACTAAAAAAAAAAAACCTAGAAAAAGAACAGATTAAAAACCCCCAATTAAACATCAAATTAGAAATCCTGAAAGTTAAAGGAGAGATATAAAATTGAAAGAAAACCATTTTAATATATATGTGTATATATGTATATATATATGTGTGTGTATATATATATATAGATATATACACACACACACACACACACACAATACAGACAGACAGATATACAAACTAGGAGCTGGTAATATGAAAAAAACCAATAAAGTAGACAAATCATTGGTTAATTTAATTTAAAAAGGAAAAAGAAAAGGAAATTACCAGTATAACAGATGAAAGGGGTAAAATTACCAGAAATGAAGAGGAAACTAAAGAAATTATTAGGAAGTATTTTGCCCAATTATATGCCAATAAATCTGACAATCTAAGTGAAATGCATGTATATTTACAAAAATATAAATTGCCCATATTAACAGAAGAGGAAATAGAATACTTAAAATAATCCAATCTTAAAAAAAGAAATTGAATGAGCCATCAATGAATTCCCTATGAAAAAAAATCTCCAGGGCCAGATGGATTCACAAGTGAATTGTACTGAACATTTAAAGAACAATTAATTCCAATAGTACATAAACTATTTGGAAAAATAGGCAAATAAGGAGTCCTTCCAAATTCCTTTTATGACACAAATATGGTGTTGATACCTAAACCAGGAAGAGTGAAAACAGAGATTTTTTGTCCTTGGAATCATTGGTACTTCTGGTCTTTCCTCCCTCTCCCTTTATTTTCCTTATTGCTCACTTCTGACTCTCTCCCCTCTAAATTGTGTTTTCCTTGGATGTTGGATCTCAAAACGTTTCAGTCTCCCACACTGGCCAATTTATGGTTCACCAGCCCTTTCTGACTTTTGGGTGGTCAGAATTTGTCCCAGCTGAATGCTGTGCTCTTTCCCTCAGGCTTAGTGGAATGCTGCACAGCTCTTTACATGCAGGGTATCCTTTCCTGCTGACTTGTCTCATTCCCTCTGTTCCTTAGTCCTCTGGCCCAATTCCAGCAATTCAGAGTCTGCTTTTCCTGGCATCAGCAGAAGCTACTTTCTCTTGCACTGGAGTTGGTGCCTCTGAGCCCTGAGGAAACTTCCACAGCCTCAAGCAGGGGTCTCCATAGCACTAGAAAGAGGGAGGGGAGACTGGGGTTTCGGGGTGAGTTTTGATGTAACCTTGTGTTGTGTTCTTGGGTTTGCTAGGGCCCTCTTGCTGCTGGAAGTGTATGAGGTGGGGAAAGGGTGGTGAGTGAGTTCATGGTCAGTGGGTGTTACTTTTACTTTCTAGGTTTTGGGTTTTTAAAACAATTTAGAAATAAAAAAAAGTCTTCTTTTGGATTCTGGGTGTCTTATACCATGGAAACAGCTGAAGTTGCCTTATCTTTGACACAAACCCTCCTTTTAAAAGTTTGAGAGGAAGCCAGAGAAAATGTCTAGTACATCATCTTGTTGCTTGTGTGACCTGGAAGGTCACCCATCCCATTCCTTAGTTGTGAAAATATTTATTTTTTATTTTTTTGTGAGGCAATTGGGGTTAAGTGACTTGCCCAGGGTCACATAGCTAGTAAGTGTTAAGTGTCTGAGGCTGGATTTGAACTCAGGTCCTCCTGACTCCAGGGCCGGTGTTCCACCTAGCTACCCCAGTTGTGAAAGTATTTAAATGCCAAACAGAGGAATTTATACATAGGTCCAAAAGGCCATAGGGAACCACTGAAATATATTGTGTAGAGGAGCGACATGGCCAGATATACACTTTAGGAAAATCACTTTGGTGACTGAATGGAGGAATAGGGAGAGACCCTCAAGACCCTCCAGCAGGCTATGGAAGTGATCTAGGATGAGGTGATGAGGGCCTGAACCAGAGTAGGGGCAGAGTCAGAGGAGAGACGGGAGTGTATTCAAGAGATGCTACAAAGATAATTATGACAGGACTTTACAGTGACTGGATATGGAGGGTGAGAGGAGGGGAGTTCAGGCTGACCTTTTGGTTGTGGATCTACCTTGGTGACTCTCCTCCTCCTCCTCCTCCTCCTCCTCCTCCTCCTCCTTTCCCTCCTCCTCCTCCTCCTTTTCCTCCTCCTTCTCCTCCTCCTCCTTTTCCTCCTCCTTCTCCTCCTCCTCCTTTTCCTCCTCCTTCTCCTCCTCCTCCTTTTCCTCCTCCTTCTCCTCCTCCTCCTTTTCCTCCTCCTCCTCCTTCTCCTCCTCCTTCTCCTCCTCCTCCTCCTTCTCCTCCTCCTCCTTTTCCTCCTCCTTCTCCTCCTCCTCCTTTTCCTCCTCCTTCTCCTCCTCCTCCTTTTCCTCCTCCTCCTCCTTCTCCTCCTCCTCCTTCTCCTCCTCCTCCTTTTCCTCCTCCTCCTTTTCCTCCTCCTCCTCCTTTCCCTCCTCCTCCTCCTCCTTTTCCTCCTCCTTCTCCTCCTCCTCCTTTTCTTCCTCCTCCTCCTCCTCCTCCTCCTCCTTTTCCTCCTCCTCCTCCTCCTCCTCCTCCTCCTCCTCCTCCTCCTTTTCCTCCTCCTCCTCCTTCTCCTCCTCCTCCTTTTCCTCCTCCTTCTCCTCCTCCTCCTTTTCCTCCTCCTTCTCCTCCTCCTCCTTTTCCTCCTCCTCCTCCTTCTCCTCCTCCTCCTTTTCCTCCTCCTCCTCCTCCTCCTCCTTTTCCTCCTCCTCCTCCTCCTCCTCCTTTCCCTCCTCCTCCTCCCCCTTTTCCTCCTCCTTCTCCTCCTCCTCCTTTTCCTCCTCCTCCTCCTCCTCCTTTTCCTCCTCCTCCTCCTCCTTTTCCTCCTCCTCCTTCTCCTCCTCCTCCTTTTCCTCCTCCTCCTTTTCCTCCTCCTCCTTCTCCTCCTCCTCCTTTTCCTCCTCCTCCTTTTCCTCCTCCTCCTTTTCCTCCTCCTCCTCCTCCTTATCCTCCTCTCCTCCCATCCTCCTCCAGTATAATAATTTCTAGTTTTGTCTTTTTTATTTTTGAGTGTATGATTTGTTGGTTTCTTTTTTGGTGGAATATGTAAGAAGCCTGACTTTCTTTAATCTTCTCCTGCCAGCATATTGACCCAGTCCCTGTCTGGCTCTATCCCCAAACAGAATTCCTGAGCAAAGGGATTATGTCAGGATCTGAGAGTAGGGTGAGACCCTGGAGTTCTAGGGGGTTCTTGCAGAAGGACTTTCTGTCTCATGGTAACCCTTCAATCTAGGATTCTTTCTATGATATCAGGCTGTCTGGGTTTAGGAACTGTCAAGTTCAGTTATCTTAACTTTTTAGAGTAGGGAGCTAAGGTCAAAAGAAGAAAAGGGAGTCAGACAATGAGATACCTTTCCTCAAGTGATTAGGAGGGACAGGTATCCTTTAAGAAGAGGCATGTTACAGGACTGCTCAGGTAACTTTGGAAAACTCCACCTGGCCCAGGGTTCATCTGGGCAAAGGGATTCAGAAAAGAACAGAGACAAGCACTGGGATTATGTAGTTATCTTGTGGTTAAGAGTTGGGTAGACATAAAAGATAGAATTGGAAGGGATGATGGGATGATGCAGGGAGAGATTGTCTAAGAAATGATGAGCAACAGGCCAAAGGAAGGATCATCAGCCTTTCTCCCAAGGGCAATGGAAAAGGAGGTTAAGGTACCCAGTATAGAACCTGAGGGAGGTAGGTGCCAAGTGTAGTTCTATGTTTTTCAGTCCCTAGAAATCAGGTCATTATAAGGTTGAATGAGCCCTCTGAATTCACACTTACCTGGTATGGTCATCTAAGGAATTATAATAGGAGGGGGTGGGAAGAGAGAAGCAGAGACAGAGAGAAATGCACAAACACACACCCAGAAAAAGGCAGAGATTGACCCTTGTAGGAAGCTTCTGTTTTCCTCTCCCCACTCTCCCTTTTTCTCTTCTGGCCCAGATCTTTCTGTGATCAGAGGAGGTTGTGAAGACAGCAAGCATGACTGAACCACAGGTACTGTCTGAGTCTCTGTTCTGCTTGGTACCTTCCAGGTAACTTCATATGTGAGATTGGAATGGTCACCTTGGGGCAGAGGTGTGGGGATGGAAATGAAGTGACTGGAGATGTGAAGTAGAGCCTTAAATGCTAGGAAGAGCTGTCAGGGGTGGGGCCTGTAAGAAGGAGGGGTTCAGGGCTCTATCCTTATGGACATTGGTGGGAGTGTGGGGCCTGGGGGGGGAGGTGTTCCTACTAATGGGTCTGTATAAAAGTCCCCTACTAGCCTCTGTCTTTTGCAGGAAGTTGCCTATGGTGCCAAGAGTCACCCTAGGAGGCATGATGGAAGGTGAGAGGCAGATATGCTACCCAACTAGATGTGAGGGTGGTTTGGTGAAAAGCAGAGAAGGTTTAGGGGTAGGTGGGTCCATGGATGGCAGACTGGGAACCAGTGCTAGAAACTGAGAACCTGAGGGGTTGTAGCTCAATGGTGGGAAGAACTTCCAGAGCAGAGCTCAACACTGACCAGTCAACTCAAGGTCAAGGTTGAGCCTAAGCGGCTGTCTATAACAAGTCTCTTACTATTCCGGGCAGTTCTGACATCAGCGTCCATTTTGGAATCTCAGATGAAGAGAAGGCAGCAGTGAAAAATCGGGGGGAGAAGGTCTTGACAGCCCTGAGGAAATTGGGCCTCAATGTTAAAAAGGTATGAGGCCATGGAAGCCATGATCTAGGCAGAACCCAGGCATCTGGAGGCTCTGCAGAAGTTTCCCTGAAGTATATACTCTGGATTTGCCTGACTATTGGACCCATTTCAAGCCTTTTCCTCCCAGCCTTTATTGATCTCTGACCCATTGTCTTTTCTGGGTGTGGATCCTGGTATCTTCCCTCCTGGTACCTTTAGGGGTCCTCCTCTTTCCCAGGAGTAAATCATTAATTAACCTTTTACCCTCCTTTTTTCAATGGGAATTCCTTCCTTTCTCCTCTTTTTCCAGGGTGTGAATCCTCACCCTTTTCCTATCTCCTGCAGTGTAACTTCCTCTATACCTTACCCAAATGTGAAGCCTACCTGTCATTCCTTTCCCCTGATGTCACATTTCCTTCTCTCACCTCCCTTCCCAGGTAGAAACCCTGGGAAGCTACTTTCAGCTCTCTCTCCATTGTGCCTAGGGCCCTGTGCTTTCTGTCCTGGTGTCTGGTGGGGGCCTGAGGGCTGACATAGCCTGCCAAGGTGTACTTAGTGAGCTGAGTCATGTGGGGCTCCTGGATATGGTCACCTCCCTTGCAGGAGTCTCTGGCTCCACCTGGTAAGAACCTCTCAGTGTGGGTGCTGTCTCTGGGGAGGGGATCTGCAGCTCCATTGAGAGGAAGGGGACCTGAGTTCACACCCAGGCTCTCTAATCCACAAAATCCCATTCCACAAATGCCCTGCTGTCTCCTGCCCAAATTTGCTTCATGCATAATGTTGAGCCTAGCACTTGGCTGATAGTGGAGGGGTTTCTGTGAGGACACAATGAATGAGAAAGAACTTGGTGAAACTATGAAGTTTGGGGGGAGCAGTGGTCTTCGTAGATGACAAAGCAGAACTAGACTTTAAAGCACTTTGGAAACTAACCAGCTGTGTAAATAATGCATTTGGCTAATAGTCAATGGGTTTTGAGAAGGAAGGGCCATCCAGGCCTTTGTAACTACTAAGCACTTGGAAACCACCAGAGAAGGGAGGAAGGAAGCAAGCATACTTGAGCATGTATTGCGTGCCAGGCACTGTGCTGAGCAGTTTTACCAATGCCATCTTGTCGTATCCTTATAACAACCCTGAGAGGTGGGGACTATTATTATTCCCATTTTATGGTTGAGGAAGCTGGGGCAGGCAGAGGTGAGGTCACTTGTCCAGGGTCCCATGGCCAGTAAGTATCTGAGGTTATATCTCAACTCAGGTCTTCTTGACTCCAGGGCTGGCACTCTGTGCACTATGGTGCCCCCTAGTGGCTTTGTAACTGTTCAGACCTTTCACCAGAGAGGTAGACATGTTTCTCTCATTCTTAGGTGCATGTCCTCCCTGTACAGCCAGAGGGATGGGTTTCAGGACCTGGTGAAGGCAGAAAATGAGCTCCGGAGGCGGTTGCGGGAGGACTCCTGGACGTTCTCTGTTGCCCTGGATGGGCTCTGTGTGGCTGCAGAGAGGGATGACTATTCCCTCACTGACTTCTGGTCCTATTCTATTGTTTACAGTTTTACAAAGGAAGTAAGCTCTCCATTAGGACCCAGGGCAGCTGGGAGCAGGGAGAGGGTTCATCTCAGGTGAAGGTCTTCCTATTCTATCCCTCTGTTTGGGTGGCTCCCTGATCCCAGGCCTCCTTCTTGCTGCTCAATCAATTAGCATTTATTAAGCACGTACTATGTGCCAGATACTGTGGCACTATTGGATGAGATCATGTTACCTTATTGGTGGTGTGGCAGGGAGGGTCCCTTCCAGACTGACCTTAGTCAAAAGAACCCTAGGTTTAGAGTCAGGAGACCTGGGTTCAAATCCTGCCTCTCCTGCTGATTCTCTGTGTGACCTTCAGAAAATACCTTGCCCTCCCAGGATCTCAGTTTCTTCACTTGAAAAATGACAAGGTTGGAGTAACAATAAAGGTCTAAGTTCCTTTACAGCTGTAAACTCTGTGAATTAGTGACTCTTGGCACCTTCTACTTCCATGGGGGATACAACTCCCTTAATCCTTTTCTGTTTCTCTGTATTGTAATCTCTTCCTCTTGACCCCATCAGCTTCTAGATGCCCGTCTGTCCTGTGTGAGAGATCAGTCTGAGAAGGGGACTGTGCCCTATCCCATATTCGCTACCATCGATCAAGACCTCAAGTCTGGTGCAAATGAGAAGACTCAGAGTGAGCATGGGCCCTGGTATCTCCCCTGGAGGAGACTTTGGGTGGGGTGGCAAGATATCTGTCCAGAAGGCCTATTTTAGACAGTGATGCCAGGCAGTGTGTGGCCAGGCTCCTAGCCCTAGGAAGGTCTATACGGCTTATGGAGCTGAGCTCTTTTTGAGGAAATTGCAGAATCCTCACAGAATTTCAGAGATGGAGGGGATCTCAGTGACCATTGTGTCCAACCCAGATGAGAACAAGAACCTTCACTTCACTGTCCTTAACCAGTGGCTACATTCTCTGATTGACATGTAAAGCTCTTCACCACTTTGCCCCCTTCCTGGTTTGCCATTTTTTTCACACAGTTCATTTCCACATATCCTACAATCCAGCAATACTAGCCTATTTTTTGTTCCTTGAGATTAATGTTCTATTTCTTCACTCCTTGATGCTAGCTGTCCTTTGTTTTTGGAACACTCTCCCTCTTCATCTCCATATCCTAGCTTCTCCAATTTCCTTCATTTAGTTCAAGTCCCATATTTTAAAGGAGACCTTTCTCAGTGCCCCTTGCCCTAAGAAAGATAGTACCTTTCCTCCTGAGATCATCTTCCATGTATTCTGTACATATCTAGTTATTCTCCTATTGTTTCCACCTTTGGGGAAACCATTAGCAAGACGTTGCAATAGTGTGTGTGAGAGGTGATAAGAACCTGAACCAGGGTGGTGACTGTGTGAATGGAGAGAAGGGGACCTATATTAATGATGTTGTGGAAGTAGAAATGAAAAGGATTCGTAAGATATTGGATATGTGGGGTGAATGGGAATGAGGAAATGAGGATTGCAATTAAGGCTGAATGACTGGAAGGTTTGATGATTGATTTGACAGTAACAGTATGTATGGATGATGGGAGGAAGATGTTAATGGGTTCTGTTTTAGACTTTTTGAGTTTGAGATGCTTATAGTAAAGTCCAGTTTGATATTTCTATTAGCCAGTTAGTAATGCAGAACCCAAGCTCTGGAGAGAGATCAAAGCTGGATATAAAGATCTGGGAGTCAGCCAGTCTAGAGGTAATTATTGGACCCATGGGAAATGATAAAATTATGTGACAATTAAAAATATGAGAGACATGGTTTCTGTTTAATTGAATAAGTTTATTAATATGGCCAACAAGGTATTAATAAAAGAATGGCATCTCTCAGACCAAAGACCCCTTCCTCATGGTAAGGTCTAGGTTCCTATTGTAGGAGGTCCACCACACAACAATCAAATCTAATTGGTTGACATGATTTGAGGTGGGTTTATATTAAAATGAAGTCCATGGACGTCATCAGAGAAAGATTGTAAGACCCCCATCCAAAATACTTTTCCACGTGGGTGTGCTTTAATCTCGTCAGTAAATGTCCTTGGGCTATCTAGACAAAAGGATCTGTCTCCACCCACATTTCTTTGTAAATTTGGGGTTGGGTTTGACCCAGATGAGATTTGATGGAACCTCTGAAGGAGAGGTTGCCTCCAGAAAGGAGGGGAGATTTTTGGGTCTCCTAAGATATTGATTTTTTTTTTTTTGCAGGGCAATGAGGGTTAAGTGACTTGTCCAGGATCACACAGATAGTGTCAAGTGTCTGAGGCTAAAGATATTGATTATTAATAATTATTTCTCACAATTAAAAGCAAGATGGTATAGAGGTAAAAGAGAAGAGGGATTAGGACAGACTCTTGGGAAACATCCATGCTGGAAATGCTCATCCTCTTGATGATCTCACAAGGACTGGGGAGGAGTGGCTAGATGGGTAAGATGACAACTAGGAAAAATCAGTATCACAAAATCCTGCAGAAGAGAGATTATCTAAGAGGTGATGATCATCAACAGTGTCAAAGGTCCCCATTGAGTCCTCTTTCTCATGACTAAGCATCCCCAACTTTTTTACCCAATCCTCATGTGGCATGGACTTGTCTTTTCACCATCTTTGTTGCACTTCTCTGTAGTTTCTTATGATTATAACTCTAATTCCCATACCACAGACCTTAGAACTGAACATCTTTAGATGAAGTATGAACTGAGCCACAATACAATGGGACTATCCCTTTATTCTTTTTTTTTTTTTTAGTGAGGCAATTGGGGTTAAGTGACTTGCCCAGGGTCACACAGCTAGTAAGTGTTAAGTGTCTGAGGTCGGATTTGAACTCAGGTCCTCCTGACTCCAGGGCTGGTGCTCTATCCACTGCGCCACCTAGCTGCCCCCCTTTATTCCTGAAAGATATACTCTTCAACACTCCTCAAGGTAGCATCAGTTTGGGGAGATACTGTATTACATGGCTGATTCATGTTGAACTTGCTGCCATCTCAAACACCCACACACTTTTCTGTTGAGAGCCTTTTTGATAATATTTGCAAGACACTGGAGTATACATTCTTTTTAGATTTTATTAGGTATATTTTTATCCCCAGCCAGTAGCCAGTCATTCCTATATTAAGTCATGTCTAGAACTCCACATTTCACTCTCTGATATCAGCTTCTTTGTTGGTCATTCATTTCTCAGATCAGTTTTTCTATTTGGTGCCCTTGTGTTAAGGCTAAAATTCTAGCTAGTCTGTCTAAATCTAATGAGTGGTCGCCAATCAATTACAAGCTTTAGCAAGAGTTAGGCTTTTAAGCATTTATGAAGGAGAAGAAGAATTTGGTAAAGAGAGAGAAAGGCCTACATTCATCTATCTATTAAAGGGAGAGCACGTTTCTAGCTCTGTTCTCCACCAGAGTCCAAAGGGAAGAGAGCGAGAGCGAGAGCGAGCGCCAGTCTCTTCCTTCCTCCTCCCACTAGCCCGCATCACTTCCTGACGCCAAAGAAAAGACTCCTGGTCTTGCCCTCAAAGACCTTGGCTTCATGGGCGGAACTCTTCTACAGTAAGTCTCCAGCAGGTGGAGTCATTCCAATAGTTACACTTGTCAATAGACAGGAGGGAGAAAGAGACTACATGTGTCTCTGTGTTCTTCAGTCCTCTCCCCTCCCCCAAGACTTTGTAATCTTTGGTTGTACATTTTTAGATTTCATCTTGCAATAGTATTTGTGCTTGGGTTGCTGGAAGTTGATAGTGGTTATACATTTTAAACAAATCTTATTAGGTTCTCTGTTATGCAGCAGATACATGTTGGAAGAAGACAACTGACCTTGATTTTCATGAATTGAACAAACATCTAATTGAGTGTGTGTCAGAGGGGAGGAATTGAATGCCTCTGCTCTTTGGTATTTCCCCTGACCATTACTGAGTGGTCTCACCTGATAGATATTGTGGATCTACCTTAACATTTCTCACAATCTGCAGCTGCTTCCTCACCCAATGTACAGTTAGTTCCCTTCTCTTCTCAACTTTGCTTTTTAGGTTTCAAATCTATAATGATATGCCTTCCCCTTCCTCATTTTTGTGACATTCTTCTGTTCTCCAACTTCCTTACACAGGTGAGATTTCCTCTTTGCTTCTTCACACCCTTTTTAAACTTTTTATTTTCATATTGAAGCCCCACTTCCACCTTTAAACATTTTTTTTTTGGTGAGGCAAATGGGGTTAAGTGACTTGCCCAGGGTCACACAGCTAGTAAGTGTCAAGTGTCTGAATCGGATTTGAACTCGGGTCCTCCTGACTCTGGGGCCGGTTCTCTACCCACTGTGCCACCTGGCTGCCCCTAAACATTTTTTGAAAAGAATACTTTCCCCCCTTTTAATGTGGAGCATGGGGATGGATTATTTGAAGTTCTTTATCACCGCGTCATGTTTAGTTCTGGGTACCATGCTTTAAGAGGGAGAGTACCTGGAGGAGGACAACCAGGCTGGTGAAGAATCTCAAATTCATGACATATGAGGATTAGTTGAAGGAACTGGGAATGCTCAACGTGAAGAAGAGAAGGCCTGGAGGCACATGATGGCTGTCTTCAGATCTATGGATGGCTGTTCTGTGGAGAAGGGGTTAGATCTGTTCAGCTTCATCTCAGATGGCAATGGCGGGGAGGTTACAAAGAGGCAGATTTAGCCTTGGAGACAGGAAAACTGCCCAATCATTTGAACTTTTTAAAAGTACAGTGTTGGGGCAGCTAGGTGGTGCAGTGGATAAAGTGCTGGCCCTGGATTCAGAAGGACCTGAGTTCAAAGCCAGCCTCAGACACTTGACACTTACTGGCTGTGTGACCCTGAACAAGTCACTTAACCCCCCCAAAACCATAAATTAATAAAATTAGATGTGTGGTTGCCTTATAAAAAAAAGTACAGTGTCCTCCCTCCTGCCATGGTACCTTCCTTTGTGACCTCTTTGCTGAGGTGCTACTTTCCTTCCCCTTAGAATGATTCCAGGAGACACTAGATAGTCACTTCCTAGGAATGTGAGGGAATTAGGCTTAGGGTGATTAGGTATTAGAGTATGTGGCTACTGAGGTCCCTTCTAACTCTCAGTTTGTCATATTGTCATTCTTCTTTTCTGGGAAGGAGAACAGTATATATTTTGAACATAGAAAAGTTATTTGACTGTGCCCAAAATATAACCATCACATACTCCTTGCAGGTCATTATAAAAACTTTCCTGTTCTCCATGGTCATTGAGATCCTCAGTCTCTTATTAAAACACTCCTTTTTGGAGTTTACAATTTGTTTCCTAAGTACCTTAATATGTGAACAATGACTAACCAATCTGTTTTTCTCCCACTGAGCTTGGTCCCATCTCCTTTCTTGATTAGGTCCAACTAGTTGGAGCCAGGGAGTCATTAGGAAGAGACTTGTATAGTGAACAGATCTCTAGGGGAAAAGTAGGTGATAGGGAACATAAAGTAGGAACATGTTTTAGTGTGAAAGGAGCTGGATATAAAGCCCCACGTTGGTGTGAGTCTATCCTTGTAGAAACCCCAGACCATGGTGTGAATCTCATTCTGTTGCGACTCCTACACTGGTGTAAAATCTGCTCACCACAGTTTTGTTATCTTTCCAGATGCCTGGTTTGAATTCACTCCTGATTGGGCTGGCTACCCAACACTTGGCTCCTCAACACCTGGTGCTTATGTCTCTACCACTCATTGTGGGAGCAGGTTTGAGGGAGGGAAGCTCATCCAACAAAAAGCTGAAAGGGATTTCTCCTACCTTCGAGGTAAGGACTGAATCTATTCTCCAACAAGAGGCAGGGCAACAGGGGCAATGGGGTTATCCCTCTTTCACATGTTACTCTCACACCCTTTGGCATTCAAGTAAAATACTGGTTCCCAGGGATTCCTCAACTATGGGGCTGGATGAGAGAATGGGAGCAGTTTGAAAAGCCTCTGCTGAACTGAGTGAGATTACTTCTTGATGTGTACCCCTAGTATGAAACCTTGTTAACTCTTCATGTAATTTGGTACCCAGATGTGAAATACTTTTACTTCCATGTCTCTACTGGTGACTTGGGTATCTCATTCTCTCTAACAATCTGAATGGGTAGAGGCAGGGCAAATGGACACAGCAATGTTCTTTGATACTTTGAGATACAAAGTACCAAATAAGAACCCAGCCTTTAATTCCTTTTTGTGATATTTTTCTCCTCTTCTTCTCTGCAGCAGTATGTGGTAGTGCTCTGGCTGACAAAAACACTATTCTCAAAACCATCAAGGGTAGGTATGAGACAGAAGTTTTCATCAAGGTTCAGGGAAGGAGGGAAGGGGAACAAGGTGGAGTTTGGGGCCAAGATGTACCTTTGTCTTAATTTCTATCAAAAGAATTTCTATCCTCCCTATAGATTTCTTCTGGAAATTGATTCATGGTTCAAGCACTCAGGAAAAAATGCTCATTGTTCACCCTGAAGGTAAGACTCTGAACTTGGATCCTTTCATGCATTGGGATGGGCTTGGCCCTAGGTACTGAGGATTAGTTTTGGTTTTTTTGAGGCAATAAAGGCTAAATGACTTGCCCTGGGTCCCACAGCTAGTAAGTGTCTGAGGCCATATTTGAACTTGTGCCCTCCTGACTCCTGGGTCAGTGCTCTATCCACTGTGTCATATAGCTGGCCATATTGGGTAATCATGGGCACAAAAATCCACTCATCTTGTTCAAAACTTTCATGAGCTAGATTATGAAACCAGTGGTTCTTGAATTGTACTTGACAGCTCTACCCTTGTACACAGTGAGAGCTATGCTCCTTAACTATGTTCATTGTTTCATCCCTTTGAGATTTAGCATGTGAACTTGTGAAATCATCTTAGGGAAACTGAGTCAACTCCCCTAGGTTTATAGGGGACCAGCTCAAAAAAGTGACCATTGACTTTTTTTTTTGGTGGGGCACTGAGGGTTAAGTGACTTTCCCAGGGTCACACAGCTAGTAAGTATCAAGTGTCCAAGGCTGGATTTGAACTCAGGTCCTCCTGAATCCAGGGCTGGTGCTCTATCCACTGTACCACCTAGCTGCCCCCATTGACTCTTTTTTATTTTTATTTTTTTGCATGGGCCAATGAGGGTCACACAGCTAGTAAGTGTCAAATGTCTGGGTCCAGATTTGAACTCAGGTCCTTCTGAATCTAGGGCCAGTGCTTTATCCACTGAGCCACCTAGCTGCCCCAACCATTGACTTTTACACATGAAACATTTGCAAAATAATAAGGCAAACACAAAAGTAACCATAGCTTCTACTCAGTAGTAGCCAAACCCAGGAATAATGGAAAAGTTACTCATGAGCCTGGGTCATAATCCCATTGATGTACATAGTGTCTCCAAGGGAGGTGAAAGGTATAGTGGAGTGGACACAGTTACTGAAGTCAAGCAGTAAGTCAAATGGTTAGAAAAACCATGTGCCTGGGGTAATAAATGCCTCTG
This sequence comes from Dromiciops gliroides, assembly GCF_019393635.1. NCBI lineage: Eukaryota > Metazoa > Chordata > Mammalia > Microbiotheria > Microbiotheriidae > Dromiciops > Dromiciops gliroides. Next base: position 656,758,209 of record NC_057863.1, on the reverse strand, counting down.
GAATAGTCTTCAGAATTTTTGCTCTCTTTATTATGCATCATACATCACTTGGTTGGCAAAGCCATTTTTCAGCTAGTTGCTGTCATGTTGAGCAAAGCCACTTCACTACTACTCTTGGGCTACTGAAGCAGTCAAGGTCTTTTAGCTCATAGCTGTCAGTGGCAAGCCATTGATAGAGTGTTGGCTTCTTTTAGCAAAGTATGATATGCTTTTTTGGTGAAAAATAGTTCCATTAAGTCTGTAATCAGCTGAGCTAATCAAATCTGTACTCTATGTGTTATGAGTTCTTCCTTCTTAAACTAGAAAGGCCAGTAAAGAGTAACAAGGCATCCCCAAAATGTATCCGGCCTTCCAAGTGGCACTTGATGACAATGAGCCAAGCAACTCTTCTGATAGAAGGAGGATTTTGATGTTCTTCAGCCGCCTTCAAATACCTACAGAGCTCTTCTCCAATAAAACAGCTATTAAATTCCACTGCAAAGCCTACCTGTCAGCCTTGCTCAGCCCCTCTCAACTTCTATATTCTGTGTTTTGTCCATTGCTTTTCTCTGCCTTCTCTTCTCAGCTTCTGGTTCCTCCTATGTTCAGCTTCTTATATCCCACTTTTTATATCTTTTTGTTTTCTCTACATAATTTATAACGCTTCAAATCAAGGCCTCCTCCTTAAAAAAGGTGACACATTTTTATCTTATGATATGAAACTAAACATTTTCACCTTTCTGGCAAGAATAAACCCAATAATCCTTATGTAGTTATTCATGCATTCCAAACAGGCATTTGATTGATAATTTCTGTTTAAATTTTCAAATTATTTAAATAAGTCATGTGCAAATTAATGGATAGACCACAATGCCCTTCATCCTCCCCTACTTCAGTTGATCTGTCTTCCCGTCAGGTCCTGTCGATACATTATGTGAGAGGAAGTTTTCTCTCAAGTCCATGGTACATCTGCATCTCTCCTCAAGTATTTTGGTTTGAGGGTTAAATTTCTTTTCAAGTTAACTTTATCACCATCTTTCACATGAATATTCTTTCTGTTCCTGTAAGTAACCAGAAGGGTCATATAACAAATGTAGAGTACTTTACAGGTACAACACTTAGAGTAGTTCCCATGAAGGCATTGACCTCGGGTTCCTGTTGGGGCACTGCCCTATATCTTTTGGAGAGCTTATGATTGACTGGAATATATGAGTCTTACACATCTGTCTCCAGACTCCTAGTGACCCTGCCGTTTAGATGCCCATCTTGCCTGAAATCTTCATGAGTTGGATTATATGCACAGGGTTTAGTGGTTTTTGAATTATTCCTGACAGCATGATACCTTGTGCTCAGTGGGAATCATTGCCAACTCTGTTCCTCATTTCATCCCTTCGAGATTTACCACATCAATTTATGAAATGGTCTTAGGAAACCCTTGGCTAAAGAGAGAAAATGCCATGGCAAATACACTTTGGTGTTACTAGACAGGCCAACCTTCTTCCCTTTTGATCTGCACTGTCTGAACATCCTGACCATGCCCCTGAGCATGGTATTCTAGGAAACTCTCTAGGACTTTAAATTACTGAGAAAGTGACATCCTGCATTGGTAGAGGGAATTTTCCTCTTCTGGGAATTACCCATAGCCATAAAATTACAAGTCTAGTCCTTGCCTTATATTTATTCTGTATATCTTTATATATATATACATACATATTTATGTATATATACATACACATACATGTGTACATATACATATACAGAGACAGACACACAGACAGACACACACAGACACAGAAACACAGAGAAGACAGACACAGAGAGATATCCATAGACATGCACACACAGAGACATCCACACATGCAGACAGAGACAGGCAGACACAGAGACAGAGACACTGACAGAGACACAAAGACCCAGACACACAGGGAGAGACGGATGGGGATGGATGGACACAGACAGATGGACAGACACACAGAGAGACGCATATATATACACAGACACAGACACACACTGGTGGTCTTCTCTGGTAGAATGTAAACTCCTTGGCAGTAAGGGTTCCTTCATTCTTTGTATTTATAATCCCAGTACCTAGTATACAGCAGGATGTTAATACTTGCTCACTCAAGTGGTTGATCTCAAATACCTGTATACAGCCATCATAACCATCATTCTCTTCTGATGTATTTCTTAGTATTTGAGGAAATGAAAGAGAATTGGGCAGTGGTATAGCATTTCACTCGACCATCTTCATGTTTGAAAAATATTAACAACAGCCATAATCATCACTCCCATATTCAGAGTGCTTTAAGGCTTACAAATCACTTTCTCCAATACAACTTGGGGAAATAGATCATGCAAATGTCATCACCCTCATTTTAGGGATGAAGAAACTGAAACAGTTCAGAGAAGTGACTTGACTAATTTCACACCAGCAGGAAATGTCAGAACTAGGATTCAAATCCAGCTCATGGTGCTCTTTCCACTAAGTTTGCTGCTCTCCAGCCAGGGAGATTTAGGGCGGCTCTAAAGAAGAATTTGCTTCTAGGATGATCAATTTAAGTGACCAAAGGAGGTCATGGATTCCTCTTCTCTAAGGATCTTGGTGTTGGTACAGCTTCTGAGGATGCCTTAAGAGCTAGAATTATTGAATCCTTTCAGGACCTTCCAGCTTAGACCAGTAGGCATCTACTTGTGAACGGATAACTTTCTCATATTCCTAGGCCTCTCAGCCCCCTCAGCTTGGCCCCTGAGGACTGGGGGAGTTATAAAGAAGGGATATTGTTTATATTGTGACTTTTCTTATCAGGCATTACTTTGAAAGCCATCACAGGAGATGTGTTCGACTTGGTTTACACCTTCTTAACAGATGGAGACTGTCTGCCCATCCTGAAAAATCTACAGAGTAAAATGACAGGTAGGAAGGGATGCTGGCAGTTCCTATAAGGTGTTCAGTACCACGGAGAGAGCCCCTCCCGTGAGCAGAATCTCATAGGATGTCAAAACTAGAATGACTCTTAGACCGATTTTTCAGAAAAAGGCACAAGGGATTTATTTTAGATCCAACAAGGAGTAAGGGGTGGAGCTGGGAGGTAAGCCCAGAACTTCTGACTCCAAATTCAGGCTTCTTGACACTACACAATGAAGTCTGAAGTGTGTGTGTGGCCTTTACTTAGGTTTCTTATCTTTTATTACCTCTTCCCTCGGGAAGCTCTTGATCTGATGAATAAGAGAAGATATCAACTTTTGGACAGCTCCTAGTTTTAAAAGAGAAGCCATTTTTCACCTCTAAGAGTCTCTGGTGTGAGGTTTAGATATAGTCCTGGCCTTGGGGGATCCTTTAGCTTGAGGGAGGAGGCACAGTTGTACCTTAGAGAGAGTTCTGGCCTGACAGTATAGACCTTCAGACAGCCCCCAGTCTGAGAGAAGAGATTTGAGACCTGGCTGAGATAGAAAACTCACTTCTGACTGTATCCCAGTGTAATGGTCTGTAGTGATACCTAGTCTTACACTAGTGAGATGTAGTAAGGGGAGAAAGTAAGAAGGGAGCATGGAGGATGGGAGAAAGGACTACAGCAGGGCTGAGGATAGATAAGGGAGGCTGATGGTATGGGCACAGATGCAGAGCTAGGGAATAATTTTTCAGTTTTGTTCTTAAAACTCTTGAGGACTACTCAGCCTCAGGTGCTGTGTCTTCCAAAAACAGCTGATAAATTTTCCTGGATGAAGATCCTCTGTGAGACCTAGAGTGAGCTAGCTAAGGTGCTGACATAGCCAGTCAGGGTACATCAGGATGCATCTGAAGTCCAGAAGGGTGTGTGCATTGTTTTCCACACTTCTTGTCCTACCCTCCTCTAGACTAGGTGAATTCCTGGGCAAAGGGCTATGACACAGCCACTCAGTCAGGAGATATGGAGCTCTCAGACTGGGTAGAGACTGATGTATACTCTTTCTGGCCACAGGGAACAAAGATTTTTCTGAGGCTGCAACGTTGACTGACCAGATGATTAAGCACTCATTGCGGACCTCGAGAGATGAACAGAGACAGCTCATTCAGGAATTACTGGAAAAGATCTTCAGTCGAGATTTGGTGGAAAAGAGTGAGTGAGATTTGACAATTTAACTACAGCTGCAGAGGTACCATCTGGGGCCATACATGTCCTCTATCCAATGTTAGATGGCTGATGTGTTCCCTAGAAGCAGGTGAAGATAGTTTGGAATGGGATGCACTCACCCAAAATTCTACAGGATATCAAAGTTTAAGGACAATCTGAGAATGTCTCTTCCAAACCTTTTTTCCTTCATGGTGGTGGAACAGGATCAGAGAGAGGTAAAGTTTGGCCCAAGGTTTGATTTTTAGACTAGAATATCCTAGGATTATAGAACTTAGAGCTATAAGGGATCTCAGAGTTGATCTGGTCCAACCCCCTCATTTTATGGAGACGGAGACTCAAGTTGAAATAGCTTGGGCAAAGTCACATGGTTGGTAAGCATCAGAGCCAGGTCTCAAACTCAGGTCTTATGGCTCTACTCTCTCTCCAGCACTGATCTGGCTTTTTGATCCTTGCTTCTCCCAACTCTGGGCTTCTTTCATAGACATCTTCAATTCTGATTCTAATTTCTCTTCCTCTAGGCAATGTCTCATCTTTCCTCAAATTTCTATGGAAGACCTTCAGCTGTCTCTTATCATGGACATGGGGAACAACCAATAACTTTGTGTATAAGTGTGGTAAGGGCTTTTTAGGATCACACTATTTGAGGTGGACAGGATGGGAGTGGTCACCCTTATCCAATCTAGATCTCGGTAGCTGTAGATCATCCCTAGCAAGTGGTTGTCCACTTTTTGCTTGAAGACCTTCAGTGATGGGGGACAACATCCTAAGACAGCCCATTTTATGTTGGGATCACTATCTTTGTTATACTGTGTCACATCAACATGCGTTTATTAAGCACTTGCTGTATGCCAGGCACTGTGGTAATCAGTGGAGAAACAAGGAAAGATAAAGAAAAGCCCCAGTCCTTGTCTTCTAGGAGTTTGCAGTCTAATGGTGGTGACATGTAAACATCTATGTCTAAACAAGATAGAGACAGGATAAATTGGGGAAAACCCAAAGAGCGCACTCACTAATATTAAGGGGGAGCCAGCAAAGGCTTCTTCCAGAAGGTGAGTCTTTACCTGAGACTTGAAGGAAACCAGAGAATCTAGGAGGTGGAGATGAGGAGGAATGTTGCCGGCATCAGAGACAACCAATAAAGATGCCCAGAGTCAAGAGAAAGTGTGACATATTAGATGGTTTTGCATCATATCTGGGTGAAATTTGCTGTCATACTATTTCCCCCTTTCCATTCCTCCTAGAAATGATTTCTGGAACCAGGCAAAAGAATCAAACCCCATAACAAACTAAACATCAAATATTTGAAGACAGAATACCCTCTACTCCTCACCCTCCCCTTTTTTCACCCCACCAAAGGTCACCCTTAGAAACCTCTTGGCATGGGGGACCAGAAAAGAAGGAAGAGAGTAGAGAAACAAAGCAGGAGTGAGAAGTGTGCAGGGGATTTTGAGAGGGCATCCATAGAATGATTTCTTATTAATGAATGAAAGAGATTGTGTCTCTGGTTGATAGTGGATGAGGCCATAGCTGGCTTTAAGAATGAGCAAACTTGCATCTTTGAGGTTTTGTTTCTTTCTAGGCTCATGGGATCATGATTCAGAAATGGGTTGGGCCAGCTTCAACGCTGAGATTCTGTGATTTTGTGAGATTCTCTGGTCTTTTTCCCCACAGGAGACATTAAGGACAAGTTTCTTGCAGGCCAGAAAAATATGTATTTGATGGATGCTGGCTTGGCTATCAACTCTGCCTATCCTCTGGTCCTGCCCCCAGTGCGGAACACAGAGATCATCCTCTCCTTTGATTTTAGTGAAGGGGATCCATTTGAGGTAATGGGAAGGGCATTTGACCCTCCCAGAGACCCTAATCAAGCAAGAAAAAGCCCTGGCTTGGGATATGAGACCTGAGTCCTTATCCTGAACTCATGGTATGACCTTCATCCAGTCCTTACCTCTCTCTGATTAGCATCAGTTTCCCTCTCTAGGAAATGTAACTTTGGGAAGGGGCTCGAAAGTCTCTAGAGACCTTTAAGGCTCTGGAGGCCCCTCAGTCAGTAGCTAGAATGGGCTTGTGTCTTCTCTCCTCAGACCATCAAGGCCACAGCAAAGTATTGCAAAGCCTGCAATATCCCCTTCCCTCCAGTGGATGAAGCTAAGCTCAACCAAGAAGCCAAGACTCCATCTGACTTCTACATCTTTGAAGGGGAGAACACACCTGTGGTCATGCACTTCCCACTCTTCAATAAAGTGAATTGTGGCAGCACAGGTATGGGTTTGGGACGCACAGCCACTGAGGTGCCTTGTACTGGGTTGGTGGAGGTGGGGCTGAAGAGCATCATGGGTTTGAAGGGTTTGCTGACACCTGGAATGCTCACTGTGAGGTTGCAAACATGAGCTTTGGTGAAGACCACTTGACAAACAAGAGAGCAATGTTACCACCCTCCAGGTAGCTCTGAGTTGTCATCTGTCCTTCTTTATACTCCCCTCTACTCCAGTCCTGCCTGAAATGGGACAATGCAGCAGCCAGTGTTGTGAGGGCTTAAGTAGCTGGCATCTGGATGGTGGTGGTAGAGGGATTTCAGACATATAGATTCTCTAAGCAAACTAGCTTGCATGAAGGCACTTGGGTTGGGCTTAGTCAGGCCCAGGGGTATTCATCCTCTTCCACAATATGGCAAGTACCAGGCATGTTCCCAGAGTTAGTATGGAGAAATTGGCTTTGACTCTTGGACTGTACCTGATCTCCTAGCAGCATAGGCCCAGTTGCTGGACAGGACACTGGAATCTCTAGAATTGCACATGCAGTTTGGATTTCTGAGACCTCTCAAAAGCCATTATCAGCCATGACAACCCTGTAGCCTGGCAAGGCATCGCTAGTGCTTGGAATCTTGTCAATCCTGGGCCTGGGTGCTCCTAACCTGGCAGATCTTGGGGGATGAGGAGAAGTCTTCCTTGTGCTTAGGAAAATGGAGGCAGAGGTCACAGGACAAGAGAATCAAGCCATAGGATGGCAACAGGATATTGTCAACCCAAGCTTGAGCAGAGCACAGAGTTGTGTTGTGGCCTCCTCCCCACCCTTTGAATTTTCAGGGGCACGTATGTCTTAGAAGCATTCATGACTCTTCCATCTCTCTCCTGATCTATCCAGTTCTCCAAACCTTTCTGCCATTGCCATCTAGATGTGCACCAATTCTCATCTTAGAGCCATTGGCCATTCTTTTTAAGGACCAGGAGAATTTAGTGTGAGATAGGGTAAGGGACAATCTTAGGGTGATATTGATTGTGTCCCATTATGTCCATATCTAAGAAGCAGCTCAGCAGTGCTGGACCTAGTTTCTTTGATCATGCATATGGGCAGCTAGGTGATGCACTGACCCTGGAGTCAGGAGGACCTGAATTCAAGTCTAATCTCGGATATTTACCAACTGTGTGACCCTGAGCAAGTCAGTTAGCACCAATTACTTCAAACATCTGGTGCATCTCTAGTCATACTGATGTTTATCTTGCCACTGGATACAGATGACTTTCAAGGAGAGAGTGAGGCTTGTGCCCTTGCACAGCCCTCCCTCACTTAAATCCAATTCACTGCAAGTCATGACATTGCCTCCTGATCTCATAGTCCCCTTTGAGAATGAAGGACAAAACAACAGCAGGGCAGCTAGGTGGCACAGTGGATAAAGCACCAACCCTGGATTCAGGAGGACCTGAGTTCAAATCTGGCCTCAGACACTTGACACTTACTAGCTGTGTGACCCTGGGCAAGTCACTTAATCCTCATTGGTGGTTTTTTTTTTTGGGGGGGGCAATCAACCAACAAAAAACTGATAACCAACCAACGAAACAACAACAACAACAACAACAAAACCACCAGCAATTTTATCCCGGGTGAGGTTGAGAAGAACTGGATTATATGCTAGAATTCCACACTATCCAAGGAATATCAGTCATATCAAGTCAACTAGAATTTATTAAAAGGGTACAATAGTGAGGTCTGTGGTCAAGTAGATGGGGACTTCATTTCAGGGGAGGGAAGAAAATTCTGTTTGTTAGGAGGGCCCTATCATTACCTTCTTCACACTAGTTTCCCAGGCTTGCCCATGGATCCCATTTAGCTATGCAGGTTGGAGTTCATATTCTGATATGCCCCTCAGTGCCCTCATCAGTAGCCTGCAAGCCTTCTCCCACTGCTTGGTGGCTTGTTGATTTGTCAGAAATAACTTCCAGCACCACTTCTATTTCCTAATTTAGTGAACACCATAAAGTTTCAGTTCCTAATCCAGTATCCAACAGTGTCCCCAGCTCAAGGTTGGAATCACCCTAATTCTAATGGGCTATTCCTTCCACAGGGAGTTCTATTGCTTATAATCTTTGTAAGACATTTCATAGACTGTCTGTATAAATATTCTAAAGTTGGCAACTAATGTCAATATTAGCAAATGCCCCATGAATTTTAGTATTAATATAGTGGCTTACAGTCTGTGGACTGCCCCACTGTCTCCATTTCAGAAGGCAAGCAGAATGGGGAGGTGCATGGACATCAGGTCCTATGAGGGGTGGTTGAAGGTGCTAAGTATTTGTAAGTAAGAAGACCTTGAGAAGCATCATCACTGTCATCAATATGTGAAGGGGAGGAGGTATTAAGATACTCTTTTTCTTGTGTCACTGGAGGCCTTTGGTTGGATGATCACTTGTTACAGATGTCAGAGGACAGAATTCTATACAAGTATGTGAGAGTTCCCCTGACGTCCTTTCCTACTCTGAGATTCTGTGGCAGCCTGTTCTTAGAGTCCTTTTGATAGCTGGGGCCCAGAGCTGTCTTCTACTGAGGAGGACACAGTCCAGAAAGGGCTGCTGGGTAACATGCTGCTTTCTTTGTCTCTGTCTTAGCGGTCATTGAGAAGAGACGTACAACATACGCAACATTCCGCCTCAAAGACTATTCTGATGCTGAGGTGTGTCAGCTCCTGGAAGACTCAAAGGCAAATGTCAGAAACAACAAGGATGCTATCTTGGCAAAGATCAGTGAACTGGCAGAGGCCACTTCATAGGAAGCAACCCCAAAGCTTCTGTCCTCCCAGAGTGCACACATACCAGAACTAGCTTTTTACACATACTGGTAAAAACCAGGGAGCAGCTGCCATTCCTTCTGCCCTCTTGGGAGAGGTCCCCATTCACCCTCTCACTTAAATGCTTCAAGCTGCTGACTTTTGTTCTAGGACCCAACATTTTTGCTTTGTACCCTCATGATTCATGTAACTTACTTACATTCTACTGACCATTTCCCTGGACCAATAAAATGTTGGATTGTGTGTTGAGCAAAGAAATTAAATTCTGGATAAATTTTCAAATAGGACGAGTAAGAGATTGTGAAAGATGGCTCTTTAACCTTTTGTTGCTGAAAAAGGAAAAAGCGACCACATGGCTACTTCTTCCAATTTTTATGCATCTTTGGGTAAGAAGAGATACATTGAGAAGCAAGGAAATATGATTGGTCAACTTAAGTTGGAAGTAGACTGGATTAAAATGCCAGACCACCTCCAACCTTGGGCTAGCTATTCAAAGCATGAATATCCTCTTTTAAACAGGAGAATTGGCCCTCATAGGAAGAAAGGCCTTCCTATTTAAAGAAAAAGATCCATCTCCCTAAGAGGACACAGTGGTATTCCTTACCCCAGACCAAATTTTTCATGGCCCTACCAAGAATTTAGAAGGGTCAATCTTATCAAAATTCCTAGCATTTTATAGCTGTGACCAAGGCCAAGGAGAATTGACTTTATCTTATCAAGGATTGTGGAATGGGGGAGATCAGGATGGAATCTCCAAGATATTGATTACAAATAATCATTTCTCACAATCCCCCATTTGATTCTTCTAGAGGCATGGCCCTCTCAATGAACCACTGACTGATATTGCAAACATTTCATGAAAGTTTCTTTACTATGGCACTTCTGATGCACAGCAATGTGAGGTGGGATATGGGAGACAAAACCAAAGGGCCCCATCCTGTTTGGTAAGTAGGTCTTACATAGAAAATACACAAAGAGAAAAAATAAACAGTAGAATGGAATTCATAGCTGTTCTTCCTTCTGTTTCTCTGGAAACATCTGATACAGTCCTATGGTTCATGTGCAGTCTCAGAGCAATTCTTCCCCAGCTCCCTGTCTTCTTGGACTCTGGTCACTTGTAGAGATCCTCTTCCTCTTAAAAAATCTCTTCCAAAATTTCTTTTCTTTTTTTTTGTGGGGCAGTTAGGGTTAAGTGGCTTGCCCAAGGTCACACAGCTAGTAAGTGTCAAGTGTCTAAAGCTAGATTTGAACTCAGGTCCTCCGGAATCCAGGGCTGGGACTTTATCCACTGTGCCACCTAGCTGCCCCATTTTTTTTGGTGGGGCAAATGAGGGTTAAGTGACTTGCCCAGGGTCACACAGCTAGTAAGTGTCTGAGCCCAGATTTGAACTCAGGACAGTGCTTTATCCACTATGCCACCTAGATGCCCCCCCAAATTTATCTTAACACAACTTTAAATTGATTTGCCAATAACCAATTCAGATCTTGAAAGTTCACTCAATTCTTATGTCTCTATATTATTAGAAAATGAAATTTTGAAGCTTTTAGACTAGAAGCTTTTATGACTTTAGGTGGTTTTTATGTTAATATGTATAGGAAACTCAGATAAACAGAAAATTAAAACCCAGTTTTTATACTTGGCATTATTCAATCCCCCATTAGGAGGATGAGATTCATCTAAGGAATCTCAGAATCCTTTTTATGAGAATATGGGCTCTAACACAAAAATCAATTCAAATAAAAGTCACCAGATTAACTTCAGTTGTAATAAAAGGGACATTGAGCAAGTAATTTTTCAACAGTACATATCAAGTAAGTTATTTATAGCAAAACATTTTCAACTTCTAGCCATGTTCAAACGAATAACCCCCAAGAAAGGTGGATGTCTCTTTGAGGCGAGATAGAATGCAAACTATGCTGGTATTCCTTTCCTTAATACAGGAACTGAGACAATTATGATATTAACTCAATATCCAAATCACAGCCTGATGTTACAAATCTTGGCATCATTTGGCTCATTATCCCCATATCATTATGACAAATTAAAAGAACGCATCTTACACAGAAATTCATAGCTAGTAGCAGGTGTCAAGGCTAAATACTTTAATTATTAGTTGTTTGGAATATAGGAAATCAAAATTTTAGGGCAAATACCTCAAATCTTATACTGGCCTCAGTATATTAATACAGATGTCGTTCAGCCTTAACCTAAGAGACAAGGATCCAATATTGTGTTCATCACATGATATGTGACATCATTATTGGAATTCACCATAAGAGAATAGGGACATAACTATATAGTAAGGGAATAATTCTTTTCTGACTTTATGACAATTCCAGGCAAAAGTTATGTGGGTGGCCAATTGCATTGAGGCAGGCTTAAAGTCAGTCAGGTGGGATGGTTTCTCTTACAAGAAATGTCATGCTGGGGAAATTGTCAGGAGAATCCTACCACAGCCCTTGCCAAAAGTAATCCTCCCAACCTTTTCCATGACAAGTCCACCTGCAATTTAGGTATGTTAAACCCCATAGGGTTGCTAGCATCATGGCTCTCAGTTCTTCATGATTATACCTGGAGTTAGTCTCAGAATAATATCAATTAACAGACCCATAAATGATAAATCCCAATCATCAGAGTTTCAGGTATATTTATCTCTTGAGGATACCAGTGATAATAAAGAATGTGAGTTAATTCCTTATCTCAGAATATAGCTGCAATATACAATCTATTTAGGTATAATTCCATAAGCGTATTATCACAATTTAAGGGAGTAGCTAGGTGGCACAGTTGATAGAGCACTGGTCCTGAAGTTGGGAGGACCTGAGTTCAAATCTCACCTCAGACACTTACTAGCTGTGTGACCCTGGGTAAGTCACTGAACTCCAATTGCCTTAAGCATCTGGGGCCATCTCCTTTTATCCTGATATATATATATCTTGCCACTCTGATGCCTCTGGAAGAGAGAGTGAGGTTGGTGACTTTGCACAGCTCTCCTTCACTTAAATACAATTCACTGCAAGTTATAAAATCACCCTGATGTCATTGTTTTCTTCAAGAACAAAGGACAAGGGGGAAGCTAGGTGGCACAGCGGATAAAGCACTGGCCCTGGATTCAGGAGGACCTGAGTTCAAATCTGGCCTCAGACACTTGATACTAGCTATGTGACCCTGGGCAAGTCCCTTACTTCTCATCCCCCCCCCCAAAAAAAAGATCAAAGGACAAACAACAACAAATGAGAAATCTTACAAAAAGTAAAAGCTAATTGTGAATGATTAGCAACAGTATTCATTAGTGTATAATTTTCATCAGTATATTAATGATTGAATTTCCATGCCCTTAGAAATCAAGTTAATTTATCCTTGGACCCCTTATATATAAGATATGTCTATAAAATCAACATAATAATTATCAATAATGACCTGTAAGCTATGAGTAATGTTGAATGTCTAAGGTTAAAAGACAGAAGCTTTTTTTTAGTAAAAAGATTTATTAGGGAGAGGTAGGTATGGTCAGGGTACAGCTCACCATGATGACTGTCTTCCTGGAGTAAGAGAGGATCCCATCTTTTGTATCTTTACAAAACAAAGGGAGGGAAGGGAAAAATAACTGTTAGGGGATCAGCATCTATCCATATCCTGCATATCATCTTGCAGACCTTGATATTGCTTATCGACATGCTGGGGTCATGTCTTACCACACCTCATACCTGAGGTGGGAGAGAGAACTGTTTTTCCCTTGGCCTTGGGGGCTGGGATCTTTAGGTTTCTTGGGGCCCCACTGTATCAGAAGCATTATTTATCAGAGGTTGGTACTGGCTTTACATGGGAACAATGAATCCAAGAGTCCTTTCCCCTGATCTTGATGGCAGTTGGAGTTGTCAGTAGCACCTGGAATAGACCTTCCTATGCAGGCTGAGCCCCACTAGTCTGCTGAAAGTTTTTGAAGTACACCCTGTCTCCTGGGTTTAAATCAATGTAGGTGGGTTTTTTTTTTTGTTTGTTTTTTTTAGTGAGGCAATTGGGGTTAAGTGACTTGCCCAGGGTCACACAGCTAGTAAGTGTTAAGTGTCTGAGGCCAGCTTTGAACTCAGGTACTCCTGACTCCAGGGCCAGTGCTCTATCCACTGCACCACCTAGCTGCCCCTGGGTTTAAATCAAGCAATGAGAAATCCAAAGGGGCAGCCTATCCTGCTGCTCCTGCCTCATGGAATTGGTATACCCTGGAATGTAACTCCTACATATGGGCAGCAATAGAGGTGTCCCTTCCAAGTGGTGATGGAAAAGTACTGGGGAAAAGGGCGTTGTCCAGAAAGCATTTGAAAAGGTGATATATGTGGTTTTGCTGCACAAATAGAACAGTGCCAAGGGCAGATTATCAGGTCACTGCGAATGGGCTTCAGTACACAATTTACCAATCATGGTTTTAAGTTCCTTGTTCATATATTCCACCTGGCATGAGGTTTGTGGATGGTAATGTGTGTGAAATTTTGGAGTCAGAAGCAGCGAAGTGTGTGTCTTTGTCAGAATCAATGTGTGCTGTTGGACCAGAGCATGGGACAGTAAATGCAGCAGTGGCCTGAGAGAAGGAAAAGCTTCTACCCCTGGGTAATTTGGTCAGCAATAAGAAAGCAAAATGTATAATTTCCCATCTTAAGCATGCTAATAAGATCAATTTGTAAATGTTTAAAAGGTGTGTAAGCTAATGGGCATCCATCATAAGCATACACAAAAACCATGTTGATTATAAGCTTGACAGGTAGGGCAGGAGGCACACATGTGAGGCTAGGTTGGTGACACCTGGGGCAACCCAAACCCTCCCGATCAATCCACAATCCTTTGAGTGCCAAAGTGGTTCCCCCTGTGAACAGATAAACATACCTGGTGGTAGAAACTCTGGGGAAGGAGTGGCTTGCCCTACACAGTCATCCACACCCCATTGACCTATTTTGCCTTAAACATTTGCTTCCATTTCTCTACTTTATTGTTATCATAGAAAAGAGAAATGTCAATATCATTAGAAGTTGAGGGGTTAAAAATATGTGCAGGGGCTTCCAAGGCGGCACACTTAGCAGTAGCAGCAGCATGTGCTTTCCCCTTTGAGGCAGGATCAGTCCTTCTCATATGGGCAAGACAATGTACAACAACTAAAGCAGAGGGAAATTTCATGGCAGACAGAAGATCTTTAATAAACTCTCCATTTGTAATGACTGCTGGCAGAGGTAAAAAAATCCCCTCTCCAGCCAAAGTATTTGTACAGCATGGTAGACACTAAATGCATATCTAGAATCGGTGTAAATGGTGGCACTCTTTCCCTTGGCTAGTTAAGAGGCCTGAGTGAGAGCTACCAGCTCAGCAGCCTGGGCACTGAAGTTGGAGGGCAGAGAGGCTGCCCAGACAGTATCACAATTAGAAACTACAGCAGCACCTGTGTGACAGGTTCCTTCTCTCATGAAAGAGGACCCATCAATATAGAAAACAAAGTCAGAGTTCTCTCTCTCTCTCTTTTTTTTGGGGCAGGGTAATGAGGGTTAAGTGACTTGTCCAGGGTCACACAGATAGTAAGGTCAGAGTTCTCTAGAGGTGTATCAGAAAGATGATCATGAGGCTTCTCAGTCATATCAATTACAGAGGCACAGTCATGCAAAGGTTCTCCCGAGAATAGCAAGTCAGGAAGCAATGTTGCAGGATTAAGGACTGTACAGTGGTTCAAGGTGATATTCTCATTTCCTAGGCAGGGTCACCATATAGCTAGTGAGTCTCTGATCTGAAAAGGTCCATGTCCAGTGACAGTGCAAGAGAGCCTCAATTTCATGGGGGCACTGTACTAGTAAAGGGGAACCTAGAACAAGATCAGAAACCTTTTCCACCAAGAGGGCAGTGGCAACCACAGCCCGGAGGCAGGGTGGTACAGAGTTAATCTGAGCAGAATACTAAGCTATTGGCCACTGGGTAGTCTTGAGTTCATGTACAAAAAGAGTGAAGGACTTACTATAATTTGGCAGTCCCAGTGCAGATGCTGATAACAATGCCCATTTCAACTCTGTTATAGCTGAGAGATGTTGGTAATCTAACTGTAAAGATTCTGGAACAGAGTTTTTGCTGAGAGGTACAAGAGGCTTGGTAATTTCACCAAAATAGGGTATCCATTGTCTACAATATCCAGCTGCTCTTAGGATGGCCCTTAGCTGCTCCTTGGTAGAGGGAGCAGAAAGCTGTTGAATAGCCTGAACATGCTTAGGTGAGATATAGCAGGTACCATCAGCTAAAACAAAACCCAAATATTCCATTCAAGGAAGGCACCACTGTACCTTTCACTTAGAGACCTTGTGATCTCTCCAGCAGTAGATGTGACTGTCTTCCTGGCCAATCTCTGCATCTGGTACTGTTAGAAGTAGGTCATCTATGTATTGAACTAGGGTGGCACCTTTAAAAGTGATGGAAGCTCTACTATGTTCCAGTAGTGTTAGACACTGCGTATGCAAATACAGAGAATGAAACAATTCTGACTCTTTAAGAGCTTCCTCCTGGGGGAGGAAACATGTAGCTATGTAAATACAAACAGAATAAATATAAAAAATAAAATAGTTAAATAAAAGGTAGTTGTTGAGGGAGGGCACTAACAATTGGAAGATAGAGTCAGTTGGTTAACTTTGTGGTTAATTGGTCTGTTTTAAGTCTAATTATCACTTTTCTTCCCTTTCTTTCCCCTCCCCTCACTCTAATTACTAAATAAAAAATTAGTGGGCTAATATAAGGATTGATAAAGTGCCTTTTTATTTAAGATTGTTTTTATTATTAATTAGGCTATTGATAAGATGAAATACATGCTAATAAAATGCCTATTTTGTGATTAAATATAAGATACCCTTATCATGCTTTCATATTAAAAGAAAGAGGAATCCATTTTTGGAAGATGTCTTTTTTTTTTTTTTTGCATGACATTTAACACTAGCAAAAGTGTTGTGGCAAGTTTCTTCAAAGAACTAGAAAAATGGTTTCTGCTGAGAAGTTTTTACTCTATGCTACCTACCATGATTAATTTTACAAATATGTAATATATATAAATATATGTATATATACATATATATTTATTTACATTGTCAGTGCAAAAAAGTTAAAATATTAGTCATACCAAAAAATGAAAGACCAATATGTGAAATCAAATGAGATAATAAATGCTAAGTGCTTTGCAAAAAAAAAAAAAAGTAATGGAAGCTAAGTCCTGCTGCAAAGTCTGAGAAAATAGGGCTGCACTTTCTACATACCCCAGAGGTAAGTGGCTTCATGTACACTGTGTGCTTTTCCAGGTAAAAGCAAATAAATATTGGGAATCTGGGTGTACTGGTATTGAAAAGAAAGCAGAACAGAGATCCACCACTGTGAAGCATGTTGCCTTGCAAGGGATTAAGGAGATGATAGTGGCAGGAATGGATACTATTGAATACCTAAGGATGACATAAGAATTAATTGAACAGAGATCTTGAACAAAATCACAAACTGGTTTGCCCTCTGGCCTGGCTTAGGTTTTATAACAGGGAACATAGGTGTATTACAAGGGATGATGATAGGAAACAATAATTCCTTGATCATCAGTTATAGGAAAGATCCTTTCTATAGCTTCCTTAGATAAGGGATATTGTGAAATGGATTGGGGGGTGGTGCTTCTTTGGTCTTAATGGTAACAGGGACAGCAAATTTAAGGAGTCCAACATCAGAAGGTAGCCAAACAGAGTCAGGAATATCAGAGGGAATTTCAAATGTATTCCCCACTGTTTCCTGAGTATTTCAAATTAAGGTCAGGAACAGGTGTAGAGAGTCCTCTGGCAGCTGCAGGGACAGGGTACCATTGGGAGAATAGGAAATAGTTTCCCTAAGCTTACATAGGAGATCATGCCCAAGTACATTTGCAGGAGAGTTAGACATAAGGAGTAATGAATGTTACACCATAGGTGGGCCCATAGATATTATACAGGGAGGTACCTTAGAAACAAACTAAGGTTTTCCTCAAACCCCAGTACATTCAGAATCAGGTTTGCTCACTAGGACTGATCTTGAAGCTCCTTTATCTAATAAATAGTCACAATAAGTATCCCTAACCTTAAGGGTTACACGGGGTTTATTATTTTAGGGAGGTGAATGGACTGGGATAATAGGGGCTAGGACTTCAGGGTCTGAGAAAGTAAGCTTCTCAGGTTCCACAGTCCTTTCCCCCCTCCCACACCTTCAGGCATCACTATTCCTCTGGGAATTCTCAAATTATTTTGCTTTCTTTGTAGTCTCTAGAGCAATTAATTCTCCCATCTCTAAGGTCTTGTCTTCTTTTATTATAGTCTCCATAAATATGACCTTTTCTATTGCAATAGAAACAAGTACAAGTATTCTGATATTGGATCTCTGCCATCTGTATCAGATTTCTAGACATTTCTGGGGGAGGAAATTTCAAACTGATTTTTCTGCTCTTATTTTGCTTTTCCATTTCAGCTCTGTCCACCTGTAAACTTGATGAGCATATTGTCCATTTTTTAATCTAAGTTATCAACAAAAATATAATTAATATTTACATGCATATGACTCACAGATTTATATACCCAACCTGTCTTTCATCCTGAGCTCCAGCCTCACATCATCAATTGATTATTGGACATCTTAAACCAGATTTCCCTGAAATGTCTGAAACTTTCATCTGAAACTGCTAAGCATTCAAACTCTGCTACAGAGAGTGCAACTCTGAGGGCTGGCCACATTGTTCATATGCCAAATGGACATTTGGCCAAGAGACCATTTTACAGAAAACTAACATAAGAGGTCAAAACTAACAAAACTAACACAGAGGTCAGAAGTGATACAAACATACTCTCAAGGTCTCCGTTGTAACACTTGGGAGACACTGGCACAGGACTGCCCAGTATGGCATGCCTGCATCAAGGAGGGTGCCATCTTCTGTGATCAAAGCAGAATTGCAGTCATTCAAAAGAAATGTGAGATGCACAATTTTAGAAACTCCTAACTCCCAATTGTTCATATGGACCATTTGTGCCTATCTTGTGGAAGAGCCTTCTGAGCTTGTATTGGTCTGATCAGCCACAGCAGGACACAATGGACATTGACTCTGACATTGTAATGTCTTTTTGATGCTCTTGAAGCACGAAGCCTAAACAATAACAATAGTTTGAGAGAGGTGAAACCTCTCAGAGGTGCCTTTTGTTCTCTGCTGCTTCACTGTGATCTGAGAAGCACAAGTAGAGGGAGAAAGCCAGGCTTTCCAGATATTTTGCTATAAGCAGAGGCTGAAAACTTATTGGACAAGACAGCATCCTGTTGAGGGAAGAGCTGGCTGGTGTTGCTTGCATTGCCCAGAAAGCCAACCCAAAGGGTTTGGTTGGAAGGTTTATTTTCCTAAAATAAGATGCTGAGATCTTATTGGATGAATGCATAATCCTATTGAGTGAAGGGCTATCTGGGCTTGTCTGCAATACCAAGAGAGCCAGCTTGAGGAGCTTTGCAGTTTTCTATCTTAAGGAAACTGATTACCAATAAATCAGCAGAACACTATCTCAACTCTCTTTTAAGAGTGATTGTGAGTTAAAAGAGCTTGTCACTGTGCCATCAATTTAAGAGTAAAAGAACAGATCTTCCTAGCAGCAAAGTGGTGAGGACAAGAAGGGAAGCAGTTAGCAGAGAAGCAATTTAATATTGTTTGCATAGCTCCTCAAGGAGTCAAAGACAATGATGATGACAACAACAATAGCCATAGCTGGCTTTCATATTGTGCTTGTGAGATTTAAAATTGGATATATGGAGCATTTAACTCTCCGTTTTAACTTTTCCCTTTTATATATATCTCCCAGACCACTAAGAAAAAGGAGCCTCCGAGCTTTAATCTGTGAGGGATTAGTTTTTATTGCTTGGGAATTAATTAGACAACAAAAGGTGATGCCAATTAGGGAAATAGGTAAGTAGAAATACAGATGAATGCCCTTAGATCTAAACTTAGTCTATTTTCCTTTATAAAACTCACCGAATCCTAAACTGCGCACCAGGCTGAGAACCAGCACACCCAAAGCTGAACACCAACCACATGTTTCTGAACTCCTCTTGCCCGCATCTGCCACCATGGCTAAGTTTAACATCCAGAGAATGCCAACTTCCATTCATGCCCCCACTTTTAAGTTCATGTCCCGGAAGTTCCTCACGTTCTTGAGTTTTCCTTCCAAAAGGGGAGGTCCTTCAAAAGCTGCTTCAGTAACATGCACAATCTCTCAAATGATTCAGCTAAAACTTCTGATATTAATCTTTGCCACAAATAATTTTTACCACATTCCCCCCTTTTGTTTCATTTGAAAATGAATGAGTTTGCTCAATGAAACAACCAAAAATAATATCCTATGCTAACTAACAATATGTTAATAACAATATAGAAAAGGGAGTGAGGAAAGTTTTGTCCAGAGGGGTAGTCCCTCATGAACCAGTGCTTTGACATTGGTCTTGCAACTTGGACTTGTGAGTTGCCTCAAGAAGAGTCATTTACATTCATGTGCTTTTTGCTTGGTTTCTGTAAATATTTTCTCAGTGTCTCCCATGGATACTGTGTGTATTGGTGGGAAATATGGACTAGGATGTATTTACTAGTACCACATTTGCTATATGTTGAGTAGTAGTGATGTCATTATTGCTTTTTCCTTATCATTAAATAAATATGTTATATTTGAGAATTAATAGCATTCACCTGTCATGTTGGTTAACATGAAAAGAAAAGGAAAATGACAAATGGTGGAGTGAATGTGGAAAATCAGGCATGCTAATGCACTGCTGATGGAGTTGTGAACTGGTCAAACCATTCTGGAGAACAATTTTGAACTATTTATAAAGGGTTATAAAACTCTGCACACCCCTTTGACACAGCATTACCACTACTAGGTCTGTACACCTAAGAAATCAAAGAAAAAAGGTAATCAATTTATTAATAAATGTATGCTCATTTGGCAGTATCTCTCTGACCAAAGACCCACCATAAAGGAAGTGGGGTTTCAGATTATATACCCTTCTCTTTTTTTTTTTTTTAGTGAGGCAATTGGGGTTAAGTGACTTGCCCAGGGTCACACAGCTAGTAAGTGTTAAGTGTCTGAGGCCGAATTTGAACCCAAGTACTCCTGACTCCAGGGCCGGTGCTCTATCCACTGCGCCACCTAGCTGCCCCTACTCAATTGCCTCTTAAAAAAAAGGGATATGAAGGGGCAGCTAGGTGGTGCAGTGGATAAAGCACTGGTCCTGGATTCAGAACTCCCTGAGTTCAAATCTGGCCTCAGACACTTGACACTTAACTAGCTGTGTGACCCTGGGCAAGTCACTTAACCCTCATTGCCCTGCAAAAAAAAAGGGATATGAGTGTGTCCTTGTATTACTTCTTCTGACCTCCATGTGAGTGCTTGCCTTATGTGAGCTCTTTATAAAATAGTATTTTAGGCAAATGTCCATTTGGCATATGAACAATGTGGCCAGCCCATAAGAGTTGTACTCTCTGCAGTAGAGTTTGAATGCTTGCCAGTTTAGCTCAAGAAAAGACCTCAGTGTCTAGTACTCTATCTTGGAAGGCAATTTTCAGAATCTTTCCAAGACAATTCAAATGGAAATGGTTCAGGGGCAGCTAGGTAGCAAATTCACAGCCTTGTTTCACTCCATTGGTGACTGGGAAAACTCAAGAGCATTGTCCATTACCCAGAACCTGGGCAAGCATCCCATCATGCAACTGATGTATGATACTAAAGAACTTCGCTGGGCACCCAAATTTTGCCATAATTTTCCACAGACTCTCACAACTGACAACATTAAAGACTGCAGTAATCAACTGATTGGATTCCCTGCCTCTAGTTTCTTTCCTCTCTAACATCCTCCATATAGCTATCAAAGTGATATGTCCAAATCACCATTCTGACCATGTCACTACCTTGCTCACCCAGCTGTGGTGGGTCCCTATTACTTGTAGGATCAACTACAAATTACTTTGTCATTGAAAATCCTTCATAAGATGAATTCATCTTTTATTTCCAAGATTATTTTCCATTTTTCCTTTTCCCATATTCTTTCATCTCATCAAATTGTCCTTCTTATCAGTTTTTTGTACATTCTATTCCATCTCTCTTCTCTGTACTTTTGTCTTCCATGGCAACAATGTTTTTTTCCCTCCCCCTCTGCTTCTTAGCATTATTATTTACCTTCAAAGTTAAGCTCAGGAATTCTTATCTGATTTCCTCAGTGGCTAGTGTCTCCTTAAACTGATCTTGTGTTTGTGTGCACACATATTGATTTGTTCAATGGAATGTCAGGTCTTTGAGGGTAGTCACTTCTATTTTTGTCTTTGTATCTCAACCATGTAGCACACAGTTTGTGCTTATTAAATACTCTTTAATTATTGGTCAACTTGTGACTTCAATTTTTTCTGTAAAGTAAGGGAATAACACTCTGCTGGGAGTGGGGTAAGGAGTTGTGTAGGGGTATTAAGGAGAGAGGAGAAGCTTTTGAAGAGCCATTGTTGGGAACTGGGTAGAATAAATTATGGAATAGAAGAAGGATTTGTGTTTCTCTGAGGATAGTTAAATATGTAGCAGACCATTTAGCCTAAATTCCCCATTCAGCAACATATGGTTTGAAGCTTTTTTTGTTATAATTTTTGGATAGAGTGATGATTATTAAATTGTATTTCCTTGACCTGCTTTTCAGGCCATTTGCTTTTTATAGTAGATAATCAATATGGTCTTCTAATTTTTTGGTTTATTGCCTTTGTTCCAATAGTTGTCTCATTGAGTCATTGAGTTTTGTTTTTTCCTTTCCATTTTACAAGGAGTCCACTATTTGGGTAATGTTTCTACTGTCTGTACTAAACTATTTATCCTCCTAAATTTTTTTCCCCACAAGTTTTAATATTTCTATAAATATTTTTGATTTATTTGTTCCATCATTCCTTTCATCCTTATAGTCAAGCGACTGCTTTTTCTGAGACCCTATTTGTACTAATGATATATGTAATTGCTTCTTCTGTGTTTCCCTTTTGGTACCATTTAAATTTATTTTATTTTTCCCATTGATTTCAAAGTTTTCTTCTGTTTAATCATCTTTCCAACCTCAGTTCCCAGATCAGGAATTTGAGACAGCTCCACCCCCTCTCACACTCTTGGATAGGAATAAGCAGTCCTTGCCTCAACCTGTCCTCTCTTCAATCTGCATGTTGTTGCCCCTATCCTGCCAGAGTTCTATATGGAGTCCCTGTGATCAAGTTCTGCCCTTTGCCAGCATCAGCGTCCTGAATCTGCCTCATTCTTCTTGAGCAATCACCGCCAGGGATTGACTCTGTTCCAGTATGTGGCTCTGACAGGTCTTGAGTGGATATCAGAGATTGCCTTCATTTCATGATTCCTGGAGGCCCCCATGGCACAGGCTGTGTAGGAACTACATTGTCATCCTCCCTGGTTAATTACCCCCTGAGAGGCTGGTCCTTTCTTTTGCTGTGGCTCTGACATGAGTCCTGGCTTCAGGCCTCTTGGAGGCTCCTGAGCCTTATGTGCTCTGCATAGCCTTATTCTATAGGGAGGGGGCAAGTAGGAGGTGAGACTTGAGATTAAATTGGAAGGAAGCCAGGTTCCTATGCAACAAAGGTAAGAGGAAATGTAGCTCTCATGTGGGGGCCACTTGGACAAAGGTATGAAGGGAGGATATGAAATGTTGCTTATAAGCAATAGTTTGGAGGCCATTTTGACGAGAGAGTAGAGAGAATAGAGAGTAAATTAAGGCAGTGCTATGAAATGTCATTGAAATGAGATAAAGGATGAAAAAGGTTTTTTTTTAAATGCCAGACTAAATAGGTTGTATGTTATCCTATAAGCCATGGGGAATCATTGGAAATTTTTGATTGTGGGTGAGAGAAATAGGGCATATGATTCTGTAAACTTTCCACATTCTGTTTGCTTCTCAAATATTCAGCTTCTGACTTCATAAAGCATCCTGAATTTGCCCAAGTAGATACTTCTTGACTAATGAGCTAGGTTGCTTCTTTCCATAAATATTATATTCCAATTTCTGTGATTCTCTCTTGTATTTCTTTGGTAAATAGTTTCTTCACTTATTCAGGTAGTTTGTAATATTTTTGTTCTTATTTTAGCATCTACAATTTTGGCTCTGTGGGTATCCTGTGGATTTTTTCTTATATTTTGACCATTTTGGGGGGGGCAACATTTGAAAATTTTCTGCGACTGTTTCTTGGTGCATAATAGTGAATAAGAGAATAAGCATTTATTTAGTGTCTACTCTGTGGCAGGCACTGTGCTAAGTCCTCAATATTATCACATTTGATCCACCTAACAACTTGAATGTAGGAGCTATAATTATCCCCATTTACCAATTGAGAAAACTGAAGCAGATAGAAGTTAAAAGACTTGCCCAGGACCACGGAGTTAATACTTTTTTAAGTTCAAATTTGAACTCAAGTCTACCTGAGTTTAGGCCCAGTGCTCTATCCATTGCACCACCAGCTGCCTCTAAATTCTCTGGGATGTTAGTAATCCTGAGTCTGCTGTAGCACAATCCATCTTCCAGGTCTGTCACAAGGGTTAGTGTGTTTTCCATGATTCAGTGATTTTTTTCAGAGTTTGCATTTCCAGATGCTTTGCATTGTGGACCCCCACCCCTTTTATTGTTAACCAATCAACCTGTAGGGCATTCTCTAGGGTCTTCGCTCCCAACGCTTACTGGAACTAAGGAGATGGGTCTACAGTTCTCAGCTGCTACTTCTCTCCTCATGGCTCTTGGAGTACCTCTGAGGGGTATCTTTTTCACTACTGTTTTTAAAATTTATTTTTTTAGAATATTATTTTTTCCCAAATTACATATAAAACAATTTTTAACATCAATTTTTAGAACTTTGTGTTCCAAATTCTCTTCCTCCCTCCCTCCCCACTGCTCCCTAAGGTCACAAGCAATTCAATATAAATTATACATGTGTAGTCATGCAAAACCTTTCCACATTAGTCGGGTTGTGAAATAAAACAGGCAAAAAAAAACTTAAGAAAAAGGAACTAAAAAATTATGCTTTCTGCATTCAGATGCCATTAGTTCTTTCTCTGGAGATGGATTGCATTTTTCATAAGTTCTTCAGAGTTGTTTTGGATCACTGCATTGCTGAAAACAGCCAAGTCTTTCACAGATGATCATCTTACAATATTGCTATTACTTTGTATACAGTACATTTCACTTTACATCAGTTCATGTAAGTCTTTCCAAGTTTTTCTGATAGTATCCTGCTCATTATTTCTTATAGCACAATAATGTTCCATCATAATCTCATCCCACAATTTGTTTAGCCTTTCCCCAATTGATGGGCATCTCCTGAATTTTGAATTCAACTTTTTGTTTTTTATCTCTTTTTGGATACTGACCTAGTATTGGTATTACTAGGTCAAAGATCAAGCATGGTTTTATAGCCCTTTGGCTATAGTTTCAAATTGCTCTACAGAATGTTTGAATCAGTTTACAACTTCACCAAGAGTGCCTTAATGTCTCATTTCCCTCATGTACCCTGCAACACTTGCCATTTCCCTCTGCTGTACTATTATTCAATCTAAAGGCATGAGGTAATACCCCAGAATTGTTCTGACCTGCATCTTTCCAATCAATAGTGAGTTAGAGTATTTTTTTTTAATATGGCTAGAGGTAACTTTGATTATTTCATCTGAAAACTTCATGTTTTTAACATCTATAAATTAGGGAATGGCTATTATTTTAACAAATTTGACTCAGTTATCTACATGATTGAGAAATGAGGCCTGTCAGACAAACTTGCTTTAAATTTTTTTCACATTTACTATTGTTAACTGTATTTCCTTCCATCCTATTCATTCCCCATGACATTTACTCTATTCTCTATCTTATTTCACTCAGTCCCTCCTCAAAAGTGTTTTGCTTCTGATTGCCCCCTCCACCAATCTGCCCTCTCTTCAATCATCCCCCCCATCCCCTTCCCCTCCTACTTTGCTGCAGGGTAAGATAGATTACTATACACAATTGAGTGTATATGTTATTCCGTCCTTGAGCCAATTCTGATGAAAGTAAGGTTCCCTCACTCCCCAGTACCTCCCCCATCTTTCTCTTTTTATTGTTTATGTGAGATACTTCACTCCATTCCACCTCTTCCTTTCCCTTTCTCTCAGTGCATTCTTCTCACCCCTTATTTATTTATTTATTTTTAGTGAGACAATTGGGGTTAAGTGACTTGCCCAGGGTCACACAGCTAGTGTTAAGTGTCTGAGGCCGGATTTGAACTCAGGTACTCATGACTCCAGGGCCAGTGCTCTATCCACTATGTCACCTAGCTGCCCCCACCCCTTATTTTTTTTTGAAAAGATATCATCCCTTCAAATTCAACTCACACCTGTTCCCTTTATCTAAATACACTCCATCCAGCTGCCCTAATAATGAGAAAGGTCTTATGAGGTACAAGTATCATTTTCCCATGTAGGAATGTAAACAGTTTAAATTTTTTTTGGCAAGGCATTGAGGGTTAAGTGACTTGCCCAGGGTCATAGAGCTAGTAAGTGTCAAGTGTCTGAGGCCGGATTTGAACTCATGTCCTCCTGAATCTAGGACTGGTACTTGATCCACTGTGCCACCTAGCTGCCCCCAGTTAAATGTTTTAATATCCCTTATATTTTCTTTTTCCTGTTTATCTTTTTATGCTTCTCTAGGATCTTGCATTTGACAGTCAAATTTTCTATTCAGCTCAGGCCTTTTCATCAAGAATGTTGTGAAATCCTCTCTTTCATTGAATTCCCATTTTCCCCCTGAAGGATTATACTCTTTTTTGCTGGGTAGGTGATTCTTGGCTGTAATCCCAGTTCCTTTGCCATCCAGAATAGCATATCTCAAGCCCTCCTATCCTTTAAAGTGGAAGCTGCCAGATCTTGTGTTATCCTGACTGTGGCTCCACAAAACTTTAATTATTTCTTTCTGGCTTCTATTTTCTCCTTGACATGGGAGCTCTGGAATTTGGCTATAATATCTCTGGGAGTTTTCATTTTAGGATCTCTTTCAGGAGGTGATCAGTGGATTCTTTTAATTTCTATTTTACCTTCTGGTTCTAGAATCTTAGGGCAATTTTTCTTGACAATTTCTTGGAAGATGATGTCCAGGCTCTTTTTTTGATCATGGCTTTCAGGTAGTCCAATAATGTCCAGATTATCTTTCCTGGGTCTATTTTCTAGGTTAGTTGTTTTTCCAAGGAGATATTTCACATTGCCTTCTATTTTTTCATTCTTCTGGTTTTGCTTTATTGTGTCTTGATTTCTCATAAAGTCATTAGCTTCCATTTGCTCAAACCTAATTTTAAGGAGTTATTTTCTTCAGAGAGCTTTTGTACCTCCTTTTCCTTTTGGCCAATTTGGTTTTTCAAGATATTGACTTTTTTTCTCATTATTTTCTTGCATCACTTTAATTTCTCTTTCCATTTTTCCTCTACCTCTCTTACTTTATTTTCAAAGTCCTTTTTGAACACTTCAATGGCCTGAGACCAATACATATTTTTCTTGGAAGCTTTGGATGTAGGAGCTTTGGCTTTGTTATCTTCTTCTGAGGGTGTATTTTGATCTTCCTTGTCACCATAGAAACTTTCTAGGGTCAGCATTTTTTCTGTTTGCTCATTTCCCCAGCCTATTTGTTGACTTTGAACTCTTTGTTAAAGTAGGACACTGCTTCCAGGGTGGAGGACATACTGTTCCAAGCTTCAGGGGGGTTTGTGCAGCTGTTCTCTGAGATACAACTAGGAATTTGTAAGTCTTTAGTTATTCCAAGGTGTTATTGTTCCAAGGAGAGGTATGTTTACTACTCTCCTGGCCTGTACTCTGGTCAGCAAGCAACCAAAAGTCTGCTTTTCTGCCCTGGAGCTATGATGCCTGCTCCACTATGTCTGCAAGATCTTGTGTACTTGTACTGCTCCCCCACCTGTGAACCCCACCCAAGACTGTGACCTGCCTCAGTGATGGCAACGAGACCCTTGTCATCTCCTTCTGGCCAACTGTTCAACCCCTTACCACCTCTGGACTGAGTTCCAAAAGCAGATGATGACACAGCTGATTCAAAGGCTTGGAATTCTGGTTCACTGGGGCTGGGGCTGGGTCTGGGTCTGTGTCAGGGCTGGGTCTGTGCTGGCATGGCCTGTGCTGGGCCGCACTCCACTCTCATCCCAGTACAGCAGACCTTTCCTGCCGACCTTCTAAGCTGTCTTGGGCTGGGAAATGATTTCACCCTGTCCTTTTGTAGGTCTACTGCTCCAGGAATTGTCTTATGGCATTATTTGAAGATATTTGGAGGGGTCTTGGGGAGAGCTCAGGCAAGTCACTGCCTTTCCTCTGCCATCTTGGCTCCACTCCCTTTTTCAGTACTATTGCTTGTGGACTCCCTCAGTGTGCTTCCCACGTTGATGATCAGTAAAAATCAATTAATTAGCCAGTTCTAATTAGCTTTTAGAAAGGGCTATTTACTTAGGTAGTATAGTAATAACAATTGGTACAGAAATATCCTACCAGAAGTCTTTGACACACTTTCCCACCAATATCCACAGAATTCAGAAGGAAAGTGGGCCCAAGTTTAGGGAGTGACTATGGCAAATTAGGTAAATTCCCAACTTCTGATCTAGGAAGTTCTATTGCTGGAGTCTTCAAGCTGTTTCCTTTAGTTATAATGCAGCTTTTCTGCTGGGATCCTTGTAGAATCTCAGATCTACTTTTCCTCATGTGTCCAGTCTTCGTCTACTATACAGTCTATCCTTGACTCCCAATATAGACATAAGAGCCAGGTGCCATGGTCCTGGGGATACTGGTAGGACATTAATAAAAAGTTCAATTTATTGTTGAAGGACCTTCTCTGGTGAAGGATGGGGTGGGGAGGAGACCAAGGTACTTTATTCTTCTCTTCCCAGTGATTCCTTCTCGAGGTCTGGGAAAGGGAAGGGAAAAAAACATTTATTAAGTACCTACAATGTTCCAGGCACTGTGTTAGCACTTTACAAATATTACCCCATTTGAGTTTGATCTGGAAAACTTCTACCCTAAGTTATTAGACCTTCAAATCAACTGGGTTCTAGATGGGCTTACTAATTATAGATCATCCAATGGATTGATGAAGTAGTTTATAGAATTGTAAAGAGTTTATTGGGCTTCCTCAATAATTTGAACATACTTCCTGTACAAGGTTATATCAGTTCATTCAGTGGCTCTCCAGGGCATCTACATTAATGAATGACTTTTTCTTTACAGTTATTCAATGGAGATAGGTTTTCACCTGATTAATAGCATATTATCACTTCGAGTGTGTGTGTGTGTGAGATTTGGTTGATTTACTCACTTGAGCCCTGCTCCACCACCATCTAACTTTTCAAATCAATTAACAAAAGTTTACCAAACATTTATTACATGCTAGACACTGTGTTTAGCACTGAAGATACAAAGAAAAAAAGAGGCATTTGTGATTTATATGAGTTTTCAACAGTTTGGAGTAGATTCTTCATACTAGTGCTTTTTTTTGTTTTGTTTTGTTTTTGCGGGGCAATGAAGGTTAAGTGACTTGCCTAGGGTCAGACAGCTAGTATGTGTCAAGTGTCTGAGGCTGGATTTGAACTCAGGTCCTTCCGAATCCAGGGCTGGTGCTTTATCCACTGTGCCACCTAGCTGCCCCCATACTAGTGCTTTTAATGAGTTCCTTTAACCCTTTAAAAAAATCCCAGCATCACAGAATCCAACATCTTTGCTGTGTTGAGAAACTTCAGAGACACTTAGTTCAAGCCACACTTGACCAAGAATTGGCACTATGCTGTATTCAGCTAAGACTTATTTAGCCTTGACTCAAGGACTTCCAAAGGAAGGGAAACCCCCTACTTTCCAGAACACTCTATTCTACTTTGGGATAACCAATTGTTAAATTTTCCTTAAACAGAGCCAAGATCTTCATTTCTGAAAGAAGTTTCCTACAGCAAAGTTTTAATTAAACATGCTTTAAGGTGGGTTTTTTTTAAATCAGATCTGGAAGCTTTACTAACTTTTGTTTCACCCTTTCAATGAGAGAAATTAGATCTATGGGAAGAAAAATGACTCAGAAGTGAGCTTTAGGGAATATAACTCATATTAACTTTGTAGACAACCAGATACCCAAATATTATTTCTAAGTGATAACTGATATCCAACTTTATTTCATGCAATCTTCAATATGGTAAATTTGAGGACAATAAAAGTTCTATAATTTAAAAAATTTTTCTTCGTGGGGCAACGAGGGTTAAGTGACTTGCCCAGAGTCACACAGCTAGTAAGTGTCAAGTGTCTGAGGCCAGATTTGAACTCAGGTCCTCCTGAATCCAGGGCCAGTGCTATATCTACTGCGCCACATAGCTGCCTCCTATAATTTCTTTAAAAAAGTTGAATGCATTTGACCCATTAGGGGAAGGATAAACATTTATATAGTTCTTACTATGTGCCAGGCACCGTGCTGAGTGATTTTTCCACAAATATCATCCCATTAGTATAACATGAGTAGTGAGCAGGTGAATTGTAACAAACAGCCGCTCAAATAACTTATATACATTTCCCAAATTATATACATTTCAGTTTGCTGAGCTCATGTCTGGACTCTTTTGGTTTCTTCTTTGTGACAAAAATTCCACATTACTTCTCTGAGAAATAACACTCATTATAGCCATGTCTAGGGTCTTTTGGTCTCTTTCTTGTGGCTACGATTCCCTATTACTTCTCTAAGAAATAGTGATCATCATAGCCATGTGTTGGCTTTTGTCCATTTCTCATTTTTCAAAGTCAACAATGTCTTTGTTTTATTGGATCTGTTGTCTTATCTTTGTATTTTATTCTAATTGGGTTTGTAAGTGTAAGGAATCTGCTAAATCAATCATAGATCAGGCAATCAATTCCACTGAAGAGACTTGGCTTGATTAAAATTCCTAATTCTGAACTACCTTGTTGGTTTTATACAAGTCCCATAGGGAGTGACCAAATGTCTCTTCAACCAATCTAAGATATACTTCTGGTGCAGACTTTTTCACCTAATGTGAAGACTTTAATTCAATAGAGATATTCTGACTCGGTTAAGGTAATAAGGGATTAGTGGGTTGGGGTGATTGACTGATCATGCTCCCTCTCTCCCACTGTAATAGATATTAATTTTGTCTTGTTCCCACCAGTTTTTCCCCTATCTGTGAGAGAGTCAATTCAATGTTTCTCTGTGATGTTCAGTACATGTCTTCTAACTGTATTCTTTTTTTTTTTGAGAGGCAATGGGGGTTAAGTGACTTTCCCAGGGTCACACAGCTAGTAAGTGTCAAGTGTCTGAGGTTGGATTTGAACTCAGGTCCTCCTGACTCCAGGGCTGGTGCTCCATCTACTGCGCCACCTAGCTGCCCCCCTAACTGTATTCTTGAAGATAGTTTTCATGATTTTCAGAAAGGAAACTTTTGAGTCCAGATCATTTTCCACAAAAGTCTGAATGGATCCTCTCTGATTTTTAGGAGCTTTAAAATGAGAACACAATAAACTTATCCATTTCAATTCTTACTTTTGGCAGAGTTGTTGTTCAGTCATTTTTCAGTCATGTGTGATGCTTTGTGACCCTGTTTGGGCAAAGATACTGTAGTGGTTTGGCATTTCTTTCCCTAGCTCATTTTACAGATGAGAAACTGAAGCAAACAGGGTTAAATGACTTGCCCAGGGCCACCAAGCTAGCAAGTGTCTAATGCCAGATTTGAACTTGAGACAAAATTAATATCTATTAGAGTGGGAGAGAGGGAGCATGATCAGTCAATCACCCCAACCCACTAATCCCTGATACTCTATCCACTCTGCCATGTCTTGGCCTTTGTCCATACTCATTTTTCAAAGTCAACAATGTCTTTGTTTTATTGGATCTGTTGTCTTATCTTTGTTCTTTATTCTAATTGGGTTTGTAAGTGTGAGGAATCTGCTAAATCAATCATAGATCAGGCAATCAATTCCATTGAAGAGACTCTCTAAAGATGCCTTCCCAACTTTTCACTTTTGTATATGAAATGTCCCACATATGACTTTTTTTTTTTTTAGGGATGCTCTATCAACTTTGGAAGGTTCAAGGGTAGGGATTCATGGGGAAACAAGGTATTATTTGTTACTTCTCTTTCTAGACCTACATTTGATGATTTTTGAACATGCTAATTAGTTGATGGGACAAAGAAAGGAGAAGGAGCAGTTGGGAAAGAGTCTGACTCATTACATGATAGATTTAGGGTGTGTCCTTCTTGAGATAAGATTTGGCTCTTCAAGTAGAAGAATTTTTGAGAAAATCTATCCTGTATAAGTTGACAGAAAATCATAAAAAGAACAAACATGTCAATCATGCCTGATATTCTGATTTAACTCAACTCTCTAGAAGAATTCTTCAGATTATAAGGTGAATTGCTTTACCTTCATAGAATCTTAGGATGCTAGGATCATAGACATGGAAATAGAAGGAAATTTAGAGGCTACTGAGTCCAGCCCCCTCATTTGATGGATGAAGGAAATGATATAGAATGAAAAAATGAAGTGAATTGACCAGAGTCATATAGTGAGTATCTGGGACAGATTTTGCACCCACTAGACTACAAATTTGGTGAACCAAAGACTCTGTTTCTTCATATATTTTTAAGAATATGGAACAAAGTTCCTTTTACACATTGTTAGGTTCAGTTTAAAGAGGGGTGATGTTTTTAGGTGAAAGAAACAACCCCTAGAATGTGGCTGAGCAGGAAACAGACACTTGAGATATCTTTATGTCAGATTTATTCAGATTTTGAGTGTCTGCATTTGCATAATATGTGGGGGAATAAATTCTTTCAAACTTTGAGAGGCCAGATGAATAGAGACAATGACATTGTCCTTTGGGCTTATTTATGCTTGTCTCCACCCATTAATTTACATGTGTTCCGTAGGAGAGACTTGGAGCTTAAAAACTGGGATACTCTAAACCTCAGAGTTATTTCATAATTATTAAGCCAATAAGAACTACCTGGTTTATAGCCATCTCTGTGAAGGTGAAAATTTAGGAAATATATTAGACAGTCACCATAAGCTAGGTAAAAATTTTATGGTGAGGCGAGAGAAGATCGGGCACTAAATCAGGAAAAGTCTTCAAAGGAAAAGGTTATGCATAGGCCTTATGGAATGATTCCCCATCATTCCAAAGAACTCAGGGTCTAGGGCTGCACATCTCCTATTGGGAGGACTCTGAGGGAGCAAAGCATAGCTGGCTTCCTAAGGTGTGATTGCTTTCTTTCTTTTCTTTTTAAGTCTTGAACTGAAGGCAGAGGGGAAGGCTTCATCTAGACCAAACTGACCTGGACTACTGCAGCATAAGGATATCAATAGGCCCGCATTCTCAGAAGGGTGAGTTGCCACTCCTTGCTTCAGAGAGTAAGTTGCTATGACCAGATGTGTTCCTTACATGCCTCTCTGTGTCCTCAGGGCTTGTGCCTTCTTTCTGTTGATTATCTCCTATTTATCCTGTCCCTATCTTATTTGTACATAGTTGTTTGCATGTTGTCTCCCCCATTAGTCTATGAACTCTTTGAGGGCAGGGACTGTCTTTTGCCCTTCTTTGTATTTCCAGTGCATAGCATATAGAAGGTACTTAATAAATACTGGATGTCTGACTATGTGTGCCCACTCTCTCTGCTAACCCTTTAAGGCAGAGTGCCCCAGGCACTCAGGGGGAGATGTTTTCTTACTATGCCATTTCATTCAATTGTCTTTTCTTTGAGCTAATAGTCTCCTTTTATTAAAGACTGTTAAAGATAAAAACATATATGGGGGCTTGTGAGGAGGCATTTTGATTGGATTATAGAGCACACAAAGGGGAGTAATATATAACGAGACTGTAAAGGTAGATTGGATCCAGGTTGTGAAGGAATGAATAGAAAATCTACTGACATTTTCTGTTTTTTACATCACCATGATATCCCATGTATCTCTGCCTCTGTGGAAAATAGCTTTTTCTTGAGGTGAAAAAAGTCAGCACAACTGATAGATACATTGAGAAAGTCCAAAAACATATACAATGTGTAATACCTGTGGATCTCCCACTTCCACAAAGAGGTAGATTAGGGATGCCTTTTCATCATCCATCTGTCTCTAAAATTTTATTTCCCATTATGATTTTTCCCTCTTCTGATATAAACACAGTATTATCTTCCTTCAGTTACTTTAATCTTTTTAAAGATGAACCTATCTCCACTAGATGTCTTCTCCCTAACCTCTGATCCTCTCTTCTCATTTGTTATCTCTTTCCATTTAGGGTTTCATTTATTAGTTCCTCTCTTCTGATTTTACCTGCTTATAAATTTCTTCCCCTTCTTTTTTCCACTCAGGTAAATACTCCTTTCCTCTTCTCCCCTTCACCCATTCTTTAGATTTTTAAAATTTCATTTTTAGTTCCCCTTTGCAAAAAAGGATTCCTTTTACTCTCTTCATTATCCTGCTCTCCTCCTTTCATGTACCTTCCCATGTTATAATGTAGTCCCACAAAAGAAGCATTGACTTGTAAGTCAGAATTTTACCAGCTTCTGTCCACAATGCTTCCTGTCTGCCTCTTCACTATTACTTCTAGCAGATATCTGTATTCACTTCTGTTTCCTTGGGTCCTTTTAGAAAGAAATCTCTTACTGGTCATTTTGTGGTCATTCTCTTACTGTTGCAGTCTGCATTTATTAATCCCTCCTGTATTTCTGTTGCTTGGGGTGTTTGAGAAGCAAATAATCTCTTCAGTTTTGTCTTTCTTTAAATTTTTTTTTCATACTCCTTTAAAAATTATTGAAGGGGCAGCTAGGTGGTGCAGTGGATAGAGCACCGGCCCTGGAGTCAGGAGTACCTGAGTTCAAATCTGGCCTCAGACACTTAACACTTACTAGCTGTGTGACCCTGGGCAAGTCACTTAACCCCAATTGCCTCACTAAAAAAAAAATTATTGAAGATCCATCTTTTGTCCTGTATGGTTAAACTCAGATTTACAGAATAGATCACCCTGGGCTGCATCCTGAGCTTTCTGTTCTCTTCAGAACACATTATTCCATTCCTTCCTCCTTTTCCTAGTGAGTGCAGAATAGTCTTGCATTACTTGAATATCCTTTCCTTTGTATATGAAGGTCTTTCTCCTGATGGATTGCAGAACTTGGTGTTTATGAATTGAATTGTTAAATTTAGCCACCATGTCTTTGGAGTTTTTAGCCTTGTTTTTTTTTTTTTTCCCCTGGAGACAATCTGTGAATTCTTTCGATCAAGATTTCATTTTTGATGTTCAGAAGTTTTGGGAAGTTTTCTTCTATTATTTCCTTCGTTATTGTGTTAAGGTTTTTGTCCTGTTCTATTCTTCTAGGAGACCTCTGATCCTATCATTGAAACCTATATATTTTGTTTGCATAGTGAGTGTATTTTTTTATTGTTCTTGCATTTTTGCTTCTCTTCTTCTAGGTTGTCTTTCATTTGCTTCCCAATCTTTTGTTTTTTCTTTTGTTTCTTTGGTGAAGCTTGCCATTGTAGATTCAGGTATTCCTATTCTGCTCATTATTTTTGCTGGACAGGACAGAAATTCTGCTTTTATACTTTTCATTTCTCTTTTAAACCACTCAGGAAGAGTATGCTGTAGTTCTCCTCAAATTCCACAGGGTCCTTTGTCTCATCAAGTGTTGGATCTTCCTTTGTTTTGCAGTATTTATTCATAGATACATGAACTCATTGATTAAATCTTGAGGATTTGTTAGTGTTTTGTCTTATTATTATTATTTTTTTTTGCTGGGCAATGTGGGTTAAGTGACTTGCCCAGGGTCACTCAGCTGGTGTCAAGTGTCTGAGGCCAGATTTGAACTCAGGCCCTCCTGAATCCAGGGCCAGTGCTTTATCCACTGTACCACCTAGCTGTCCCCTGTTTTGTCTTTTAATTTGTCTGTTTATGTTCAAGTTTGTGGAAATTTCTTATTCTTATTAAACAAGTTTCAGGAGGAAATAAACAGTAAAACTATACTATTGGGGAACCTCAACTTCCCTCACTCAGAATTAGATAAATCTAACCCAAAAATCAACAAGAAAGAAGTTAAGGATGTGAATAGTATTTTAGAAAAGTTAGATATTTTAGACCTGTAGAGAAAACTGAATAGGAATAGAAATGAATATGGCCTTTTCTCAGCAGTACATGGTATCTATACAAAAACTGATCATGTACTAGGGAATAACAACTGCACCATCAAATGTAGAAAAGCAGAAAATATTAATGCATCCTTTTCAGATCATCACACAATAAAAATTACATTCAATAAAGGGCCATGGGAAGATAGATTAAAAATTAATTAGGGGGGCAGCTAGGTGGCGCAGTGGATAGAGCACCGGCCTTGGAGTCAGGAGTACCTGGGTTCAAATCTGGCCTCAGACACTTAACACTTACTAGCTGTGTGACCCTGGGCAAGTCACTTAACCCCAATTGCCTCACTAAAAAAAAAATTAATTAGGAACTAAATAATCTAATTTTTAAAGAATGAGTGGGTCAAAGAACAAGTCATAGAAATAAGCAATAATTTCATTAAAGAGAGTGACAATGCAAAAACATACCAAAATTCATGGGAGGCTGCTAAAGTAGTACTTACTGGAAATTTTATATCTCTAAATGCTTACATAAACATAATAGAAAATGAGTAGATCAATGAATTGGGCATTCAACTAAAAAAATAAGAAAAAGAAGAAAGTAAAAACCCCAAATTAAATATCAAATAAAAAATCCTGAAAGTTAAAGGAGAGATATAAAATTGAAAATAAGAAAAAAACTGAACCAATAATATATGGAAGTGGGGGCAGCTAGGTGGTGCAGTGGATAGAGCACTGGCCCTGGAGTCTGGAGTACCTGAGTTCAAATCCGGCCTCAGACACTTAACACTTACTAGCTGTGTGACCCTGGGCAAGTCACTTAACCCCAATTGCCTCACTAAAAAAAAATATATGGAAGTAGGAGCTGGCATTATGAAAAAACCCAATAAAATAGATAAGCCATTAGTTTATTTGATTAAAAAAAGAAAATGAAATTATCAGCATAAAAAATGAAAGGAGTGAAATCACCACCAATGAAGAAGAAATTACAGATGTTATTAGGAGGTATTTTGCCCAATTATATGCCAATAAATCTGACAATCTAAGTGAAATGTACAAATATTTACAAAAATATAAATTTTCCAGATTAACAGAAGAGCAAATAGAATACTTAAAACAATCCTATCCTAGAAAAAGAAATTGTACAAGCCTTCAATGAACACCCTATGAAAAAAATATCCAGGGCCAGATGGATTCACAAGTGAATTCTACCAACATTCAAAGAATAATTCTAGTACTACATAAATTATTTGGAAAAATAGACAAAGAAGGAGTCTTTCAAATTCCTCTTACAAGACAAATATGGTGCTGATAACTAAACCAGGAAAAGTGAAAACAGAGAGAGAGATTTCTTCTTGGAATCTTTGGTACTTACAATATTTCCCCCCTCTACCTTTATTTTCCTTATTGCTCACTTCTGACTTCCTCCCCTCTGATTGTGGTTTCCTTGGATGTTGTATTTCAAAATGTTTCAGTCTCCCACACTGGCCAATTTATAGTTTACCAGCCTAGGTCTTCACCCTTTCTGACTTTTGGGTGGTCAGAATTGGCCCCAGCTGGATGCTGTGCTCTTTCCCTCAGGCTTAGTGGAATGCTGCACAGATCTCAACATTCAAGGTGTCCTTTCCTGCTGACTTGTTCCATTTCCTCTGTTCCTTAGTTCTCCATCCCAATTGCAGCAGTTCAGTTTCCTTTTCCTGGATCAGCAGAAGCTACTTTCTCTTGAACTGGAATTGGAGCTTCTGAGACCTGCAGAAAATTCCACAGCCTGGAGCAGGGGGTCTCCACAGCACTAGAAAGAGGGAGGGGAGACTGGGGTTCAGGGGTGAGTTTAGATGTAAGCTTTTGTTGTGTTCTTGGGTTTACTAGGGTCCCCTTGCTGCTGGAAGTGTATGAGGTGCTGAAAGTGTGGTGAGTAAGCTCAGAGTCAGTGAGTTTCTCTTTCTGGTTTTTTTTTTTTAATCTTTTGGATTCTGGGTGTCTTAGATGATGGAAACAGTTGAAGTTGCTCTATCTTTGGCACCATTTCTGATTTTAAAAGTTTGAGAATTTGTGGAAGTTAGAGAAAATGTATAGTCTACAATCTTGTTGTTTATGTAAACTGGAAGGTCACCCACCCCATTCCTTCATTGTGAAAGTATTTAAATGCCAAACAGAGGAATTTATACATAGGTCCTAGAGGCAATAGGGAGCCACTGAAATATATTGAGTAGAGGGATGATGTGGTCAGATATACACTTTAGGTGACTGAATGGAGGAGTAGGGAGAGACTTGGGATCAGCAGATCCTCCAGCAAGTCATGGAAGTGATCCAAGATGAAGTGTTGAGGGCCTGAACCAGAGTAGGGGCAGTGTCAGAGGAGAGAAGGGAGTGTATTCAAGAGATGCTACAAAGATAATTATGACAGGACTTTACAAATGACTGGTTATGGAGAGTGAGAGTAGGGGAGTTCAGGATGACCTTTTGGTTGTGGATCCACCTTGGTTACTGAAAGGATGGTGGAGCCTTTGACAGTAATAAGAAACCTTGAAACAGAGATGGGACAGAAAAATTCATGTACTCTTTTTTGGATATGTTGAATGCTGATGGGATGTCAGATTCAAAATGTGCAGCAGGCAGTTGATGATATGGGATTGGAGCTTAGAGAGGCTACAACAGAGTTTATATCCAAAATAATCTGCATAGAGATAATAATAAAGCCCATGAAAGCGGATGAGATTATCAGTGGATAGAGTAGAAAGCAAAAGAGAGAAGGAAAGAGGGACCTGTTGGAGGCGTTATCTGGATGATGAACCAGGAAAGGAGTTATCAGGTAGATGGCAGGAGAACCAAAAGAGAGTATCCTGGAGGAGGAGAGGGTAGTCAGCAGAGAATACCCTCATCCTTCTAGACCTGCATGATATTAAGTTATT
Organism: Dromiciops gliroides; assembly: GCF_019393635.1. Taxonomy (NCBI): domain Eukaryota; kingdom Metazoa; phylum Chordata; class Mammalia; order Microbiotheria; family Microbiotheriidae; genus Dromiciops; species Dromiciops gliroides. The sequence continues at coordinate 656,719,966 of NC_057863.1, read as the reverse complement.
GGTCATTCACCACAGACCCATAAATCTCTAGTTCTCACTTAATTTTTATGTCTGATTTTTTATATTCTCTGAGCTTTCCTGTTCTCTGCTCCCATGATCTTAGCCTTGCAAATCTTGCTTAACTTCCCCAATTGTATTGTTTACCCATCTGATAATATTTCTCAGGGATTCTTGCCCCCTGCTTCTTTTTTAACTTCTTTTGCTTCTGCCATTTTAATGGAGTCACTGCATCAATTGCATCCCTTACATTTATCTTCTGCTTTTCTTTTGTCTTTTGCTTGGTTTTCATTTTGTCATGTGGTATAATCATTTCTAGTTTTGTAATTTCTATTTTTGTTTCTATGATTTGGTGGTTTCTTTTTTGGTAGAGTATGTAAGAAACCCGACTTCCTTTAATATATTCCTTCCAACATACATGGCCAGTCCCTGTCTAGCTCTCTATTCCCAGAACAGGTTGAACTTAACTGAATTCCTGAGCAAAGGGATTATGTCAGGATCTGGGAGTGGGAGTTTTATGGGATCCTTGCAGAAGGCTTTTCTGTCTCAAGGTAAGCTTTCAAGTCTAGGATTCTTTCCATGATGTCTGGCTTTAGGAATTTTCAAGTTCCGCCACTTTCACTTTATAGAGAGGGGAGCTAAGGTCCAAAGAAGAAAAGGGAGTCAGACAATGAAATTCCTTTTCTCGAGTGATTAGGAGGGATAGGTATACTTTAAGAAGAATCATGTTATAGGACTGCTCAGGCAGCTTTGGAAATCTCCACCTAGCCTAGGGTTCACCTGAGCAAAGGGATTAGGAAGAGAAAAGAAAGAGAAGCATGGATTATATAGTTATTTTGTGGTTTAGAGTTGGGCAGACATGAGATAGAATTGGAAGGGATGATGGGAGGGAGGTAGGGAGATATTGTCTAAGAAATGATGAACAACAAGATAAAGGAAGGATCATCAGCCTTTCTCCCAAGGGCAATGGAAAAGAAGGTTAAGGTACACAGTATGGAACCTGAGGGAGGTAGGTGCCAAGTGTAATTCTTTGTTTTCCAATCCCTAGAAAATGGCTCATTATCAGGTTGAGTGGGCCCTCTGAGTTCACAATTACTTGGCATGGCCATCTAAGGAATTGTAGTAGGAGTGAGGTGGGAAGAGAGAAGCAGAGACAGAGAGAAATATACAAACACATACCCAGAGAAAGACAGAGACAGAACTTTGTAGGCAGCTTCTGTTTTCCTCTTCCCACCTTCCATTTTTCTCTTCTGGCCCAGATCTTTCTGTGATCAGAGGAGGTTGTGAGGACAGCAAAAATGGCTGAAACCCAGGTACTGTCTGAATTTCTGCTCTACTTGGTACCTTCCAGGTAACTTCATATGTGAGATTGAAATGGTCACCTTGGGGCAGAGGTGTGGGTATGGAAATGAAGTGGTTGGAGATGTGAAGTAAAACCTTAAATGTCAGGAAGGGCTGTCAGGGGATGCACCTGTAAAAAGGAGGGGGTTCATCGCTCCATCAGTATGGACATTGGTATGGGTGTGGGATATGGTTCTACTAAGGGGCCTGTATAAAAGACCCTTACTAGCCTCTGTCTTTTTCAGCAAGTTGTCTGCAGTGCCAAGGGTCACCCTCGCAAGTATTATGAAAGGTGAGAGGCAAACATGCTACCCAACTAGATGTGAGGGTGGTTTGGTGAAAAGCAGAGAAGGTTTAGAGGTAGGTGGGTCCATGGGTGGCAGATTGAGAACCTGAGGGGTTGCAGCTCAATGGTGGGAAGAACTTCCAGAGCAGAGCTCAACACTGACCAGTCAACTCAAGGTCAAGGGTTGAGCCTAAGCAGCTGTCTATAACGAGTCTCTTACTATTCTGGGCAGTTCTGACATCAGCGTCCATTTTGGAATCTCAGATGAAGAGAAGGCAGCAGTGAAAAATCGGGGGGAGAAGGTCTTGACAGCCCTGAAGAAATTGGGCTTAAATGTCAAAAAGGTATGAGGCCAGAGAGGCCATGGTATGGGCAGAACCCAGGAGTATCCAGATGTTCTGCAGAAGTTTCCTGGAAGTGGGTACTCCAGACTTGCTTGATTATTGGCATTATTATCCCAGCCATTCCCATTCAGACTTTATTGATCTCTGACTCACTTTCCAGGGTGTGAACTCTGGTATCTTCCCTCCTGGTACCTTTAGGGGTCCTCCTCTTTCCCAGGAGTAAATCCTTAACCTTTTACCCTCCTTCTTTCAATGGGAATTCCTTCCTTTCTCCTCTTTTTCCAGGGTGTGAATCCTCACCCTCTTCCTATCTTCTACAGTGTAACTTCCTCTATACCTTACCCAAATGTGAAGCCTACCTGTTATTCCTTTCCCCTGATGTCACATTTCCTTCTCTCACCTCCCTTCCCAGGTAGGAGCCCTGGGAAGCTACTTTCAGCTCTCTCTCCATTGTGCCTAGGGCCCTGTGCTTTCTGTCCTGGTGTCTGGTGGGGGCCTGAGGGCTGACATAGCCTGCCAAGGTGTACTTAGTGAGCTGAGTCATGTGGGGCTCCTGGATGTGGTCACCTACCTTGCAGGAGTCTCTGGCTCCACCTGGTAAGAACCTCTCAGTGTGGGTGCTGTCTCTGGGGAGGGGATCTGCAGCTCCATTGGGAGGAAGAGGACCTGAGTTCACACCCAGGCTCTCTAATCCACAAAATCCCATTCCACAAATGCCCTGCTGTCTCCTGCCCAAATTTGCTTCATGCATAATGTTGAGCCTAGCACTTGGCTGATAGTGGAGAGGTTTCTGTGAGGACACAATGAATGAGAAAGAACTTGGTGAAACTATGAAGTTTGGGGGGAGCAGTGGTCTTCGTAGATGACAAAGCAGAGCTAGACTTTAAAGCACTTTGGAAACTAACCAGCTGTGTAAATATGCATTTGGCTAATAGTCAATGGGTTTTGAGAAGGAAGGGCCATCCAGGCCTTTGTAACTACTAAGCACTTGGAAACCACCAGAGAAGGGAGGAAGGAAGCAAGCATTACTTGAGCATGTATTGCGTGCCAGGCACTGCGCTGAGCAGTTTTACCAATGCCATCTCGTCGTATCCTTATAACAACCCTGAGAGGTGGGGACTATTATTATTCCCATTTTATGGTTGAGGAAGCTGGGGCAGGCAGAGGTGAGGTCACTTGTCCAGGGTCCCATGGCCAGTAAGTATCTGAGGTTATATTTCAACTCAGGTCTTTTTGACTCCAGGGGCTGGCACTCTGTGCACTATGGTGCCCTCTAGTGGTCTAGTGGCTTTGTAACTGTTCAGACCTTTCACCAGAGAGGTAGACATGTTTCTCTCATTCTTAGGTGCATGTCCTCCCTGTACAGCCAGAGGGATGGGTTTCAGGACCTGGTGAAGGCAGAAAATGAGCTCCGGAGGCGGCTGCAGGAGGACTCCTGGAAGTTCTCTGTTGCCCTGGATGGGCTCTGTGTGGCTGCAGAGAGGGATGACTATTCCCTCACTGACTTCTGGTCCTATTCCGTTGTCTATTATCTTACGAAGGAAGTAAGCTCTCTATTGGGACCCAGGGCAGCTGGGAGCAGGGAGAGAGGTCATCTCAGGTGAAGGTGTTCCCATTCTATCTCCCTGTTTTGGTGACTCCCCAGCCCAGGCCTCCTTCCTGCTGGTCAGTCAAGTAGCATTTATTAAGCACGTACTATGTGCCAGATACTGTGCTAAATTCTGGGGATGAGGTCATGTTGTCTTGTTGATGGTGTGGCAGGGAGGGTCCCTTCCAGCCTGATCATCATCAAAAGATCCCTAGGTTTAGAGTCAGGAGACCTGGATTCAAATCCTGTCTCTCCTGCTGATTCTGTGTGACCTTAGGAAAACACTTCATCCTCTCTGGACCTCCATTTCCTCACTTGAAAAAAGGCCTTTTATAGCTGCAAACTCTGTAAATTGGTGACCTCTTGGTACCTTCCAGGTCCATGGGGGACACAACTCCCTTAATCCTTTTCTGTTTCTCTGTATTGTAATCTCTTCCTCTTGACTCTGTCAGCTTCTAGATGCCCGTCTGTCTCATGTGAGAGATCAGTCTGAGAAGGGGACTGTGCCATATCCCATATTTGCCACCATTGATAAATACTTCAAGTCCTGTGGAAAGGAGAAGACTCAGAGTGAGTACTGGCCTGGCATCTCTCCTGGAGGAGACTTTGGGTGGGGTGACAAGATATATGTACAGAAGGTCTATTTTGGGCAAAGATGTCAGACAGTGTGTGGCCAGATTCCTAGCCCTAGAAAGGTCTATATGGCTTATGGAGCTGAATTTTTTTTAGGGAAATGTTTGCCGAATCATCACAGAATTTCAGAGATGGAGGGGGATCCCAGTGACCATTGTGTCCAGCCCAGACCAGAAGGGGACCCATATTAGTGACGTGAAAGTAGAAATGAAAAGAATTGTTAAATATCGGATATTTGTTGTGAATGGGAATTGAGGACTGCAATCAAGGCTGAATGATTGGAAAGATGATTTATTTGAAAATAATAGGAAAGTATGAAAGATGGGAGGAAGATGTTAATGGGTTCTGTTTTAGACCGGTTGAGTTTGAGATATTTATGGAATGTCCAATTTGAGATTTCTATAAACCAGTTGGTAATGTAGAACTCAAGCTTTGGAGAGAGATTATAGCTGGATATAAAGATCTCGGAGTCAGACATGCAGAGGTAATAATTGGACCCATGGGAGCTGATAAGATTATGTGGCAAAAATACGAGAGCCATAGTTTCTGTGTAATTTAATAATTTTATTAACATGGCCCACAGGATATTAACAAAATGAGGTCTGTGGCATCTCTCTCAGACCACAGACCCCTTCCTCATGGTCTCAGTTCCTTCCCATTATAGGAGGTCCATTACACAGAAATCAAATCTAATGGATTGACACCATTGGAAATGGCTTATATTAAAATGAAGTCCAGGGATGACATTAGAGAAAGAATGTAAGACCCTACCCCCAAAATACTGTCCCACCTGTGTGTGGTTTAATCTCATCAATAAATTTCCTTGGGCTATCTAGAGAAAAGGATCTGTTTCTACCCAAATTTCTTTGTAAACTTAGTTTGGGTTGGATTTGACCCAGATGAGATTTGATGGAACCTCTCAAGGAGAGCTTGCCTTAGGAAAGAAGTAGAAATCTCTGGGTCCCCTAAGATATTGATTTTTTTTTTTGCAGGGCAATGGGGGTTAAGTGACTTGCCCAGGGTCACACAGCTAGTAAGTGTCAAGTGTCTGAGGTCTTATTTGAACTCAGGTCCTCCTGAATCCAGGGCCAGTGCTTTACCAACCTAGCTGCCCCCTAAGATATTGATTATTAATAGTTATTTCTCACAATTTAAAAGCAAGAAGGTATAGAGGTAAAAGAGAAGAGGGTTTAGGACAGAGCCTTGGGGAACACCCATGATGGACATGCCCATCTTCTTGATGATCCAACGAGGACTTGGGAGGAGTGGCTAGATGGGTAGAATGAGAACTAAGAAAAATCAGTATCACAAAATCTTGCAGAAGAGAGATTATCTAAGAGGTGATGATCATCAACAGTGTCAAAGGTCCCTGTTGAGTCCTCTTTCTCATGCCTCAGCATTTCCAAGTTTTTCAACCAGTCCTCAGGTCACTTGGACTCATCTCTGCCATTTTTTGCCCTTCTCTAGAGTCTCTTATGATTATCATTGTAATTCCTATACAATGAACCTCAGAATGGATGTCTATCATGCAGATGAGTTATAAAATGAATCACAATAGAATGTAGCTATCCCTTTATTTCTGAAAGATATACCCCTCAACACCACTCAAGGTAGCATCGGTTTTGGGAGATTCTGTAGTACATGGCTGATTCATGTTGAGCTTGCTGCCATCTCACACACCCACACACTTTTCTGTTGAGAGCCTTTTTTGATTCTATTTTCAAGACACTGGAGTACACATTCTTTTTGGCTTTTATTAGGTATGGTTTTATCCCCAGCCGGTAGTCAGTCATGGTCTAGAACTCCAGATTTCACTCTCTGATATCAACTTCTTTGTTGGTTGTTCATTTCTCAGATCAGTTTTTCTTCTTGATTACTCTTGTCAATAGACAAGAAGGAAAAAAATACCACATGTGACCCTGTGTTCTGCAGACCACTTTCATCCTAAGACTTTGTGATCTTTGGTTATCCTTTTTTAGATTTCAACTGCAATAGTATTTGTGTTTGGATTCCTGGAAAATCATAGTGGTTATCCATTTTGACAAATCTTGGTAGGTTCTCTGTTATGCAGCAGATACATTCTCTAAGAAGACCTCTATTTTTAGGAGGTCAACAAACAGCTAATTGAGTATGCCTCAGAGGGAAGGAATTGAATGCCTCTACTCTTTGGTATTTCCTCCTAATCATTACTGAGTGATCTCACCTGATAGATGTTGGGTATCTACCTTAACGTTTATCAGAGAATCTGCAGCTACTTCCTTACCAAATGTACAGTTGGCTCCCTCCTCTTCTCAACTTTGCTTTTTAGGTTTGAAATGTATAATGACAATCTTCCCTTCCTCATCTTTGCAACATTCTTTTATTCTCCAGCTTCCTGACACAGGTCAGCTTTCCCCTCTGCTTCTTTACATCCTTCATAAAATTTTTATTTTCACATCGAAGCCCCATTTCCACTTTTAAACATTTTTTCAAAGAATAATTTCTTTCCTCCTTATAATGTGGAGCATGAAGATGAATTGTTTGACCTTCTATATCACTGCATCATGTTTAGTTCTGGGTACCATGGTTTAAGAGGGAGAGTACCTGGAAGAGGACAACTAGGCTGGTGAAGAGTCTCAAATTCATGACATATGAAGATTAGTTGAAGAAACTGGGAATGCTTAACCTGAAGAAGAGAAGGCTTAGAGGCATATGATGGCTATCTTCAGATCTATGGATGGCTGTTCTGTAGAGAAGGGGTTAAATCTATTCAGCTTCATCTCAGATGGCAATGGCTGGGAGGAGGGAGTTACAAAAAACCAGGAAAACTGTCCAATCTTTGAACTGTTTAAGAGTACAGTGTCCTCCCTCCTGCCATGGTGCCTTCCTTCATTATCTCCTTGCTGACTTGGTGCTTTGCTTCTCCTTGGAATTATTTCAGGAGACACTAGATGGCCACTTGCTAGGTATGTGAGGGAATTAGGGTTAGATTGATTAGATATTGGAGTATATGGAGTATCTAGAGATCCCTTCTAACTCTCTCAGTTTGTCATATTGTCATTCTTCTTTCCTGGGGTGAGAATTAATATTTTGAACATAGAAAAAAGCCATTTTATTGTTGAAAAATACAAAGATCACATACTCATTGCAGGTCATTACCAAAATTTTCCTGTTCTCCATGCTCATTGAGACCTCAGTCTCCCTTAAAAACACTACTTTTTGGTGTTTACTACTTGTCTCCCAAGTACCTTATTAAGTGAACAGTAGGGCAGTGGTTTTCTCCCACTGAGTTTGGTCCAGTCTATTTCCCGATTAGGTCTAACTCATTGGTGCCAGGGATTTACTAGACTTGTATAATGAATAGATCTCCCCAGGAAAAGTAAGTCACAGGGAACATATCTTAGTGTGAATGGAGCTTGCTATAAAACTCCATGTTGGTGTGAGTCTATGCTTGTAAAAACCCCAGACCATGGTGGGAATTTTTGAGTGTGAATCTCATCTTGTTGTGACTCCTACCCTGGTGTAAAATCTGCTCACCACAGTTTTGTTATCTTCCCAGATGCCTGGTTTGAATTCACTCCTGATTGGACTGGTTACTCAACACTTGGCCCCTCAACACCTGGTGCTTATGTCTCTACCACTCATTGTGGGAGCAGGTTTGAGGGAGGGAAGCTCATCCAACAAAAAGCTGAAAGGGATTTCTCCTACCTGCGAGGTAAGACTAAATCTATCCTTCATCAGGAGGCAGGGTAACAGAAGCAATGGGCCTATCCTTTCTTCGCATGCCATTCTCACACCCTTTGGCATCCAACTAAAATACTGGTTCCCAGAGATTCCTCAATTTGGGGGCTCCAGGAGAGAATGGGAGCAGTTTGAAAAACCTCTGCTGAACTGGGTGAGATTACTTCCTGATGTGAACCCCCAGTATGAAGCCTTATTAATTCTTCATGCAAATTGGTACCCAGATGTGAAATACACTTACTTCCATGTCTCTACTGGTGACTTGGGTGTCTCATTCTCTCTATCAATCTGAATGGTCAAATGGACAGAGCAGTGTTCTTTGATGCTTAGAGATACAAAGTACCAAATAAGAACCCAGCCTTTAATTCCTTTTTTGTGACATTTTCCTCCTCTTCTTCTCTGCAGCATTATGTGGTAGTGCTCTGGCTGACATAGGAGCTATTCTCAAAATCATCAAGGGTAGGTGTGAGAAAGAGATTTTCATCAGGGTTCAGAGATGGAGGGAGGGGGAACAAGGTGGAGTTTCGGGCCAGGATGGGTCTTTGTCTTAATTTCTAGCAAAAGAATCTCCATTCTCCCTCTAGACTTCTTGTGGAAATTTATCCATGATTCAAGCACCCAGGAAAAAATGCTCATTGTTGATTCTGATGGTAAGAACCTGAACTTGGCTCCTTTCATGGGTTGGGAAGTGCTTGGTCCTGGGTACCAAGTATCAGTTTTTTTTTGAGGCAATAAAGGCTAAGTGTCTTGCCCAGGACAACACAGCTAGTAAATGTTGGAGGCTAAATTTCAATTTGGGTCCTCCTGACTTCAGGATCAGTGCTCTATCCACTGTGCCATCTAATTGCCCCAAGGATCAGGTTTTAAAAGGTCATATTGAGTAATTATGGCCATATAAATATACTCATCTTGCTCAAAACTTTAATGAACTAGATCACATGGGCTGAAAACAGTGGCTTTTGAATTATACCTAATAGCTCTATCCTTTTACAAAGTGGGGGCTGTACTCCCTAACTATGTTCATTGTTTCATCCCTTTGAGATCCATCATGTGAACCTGTGAAATCATCTTAGGGAAACTGACTCAACTCCCCTAGGTTTACAGGGAACCAGCTCAAAAAAAGGACCATTGCCTCTTAAACATGAAACATTTACTAAACAATAAGGCAAAAGTAACCATAACTTCTACTCAGTAGTAGCCAAATAGGAATAATGGAAAAGCTACAGCCTGGGTCATACTCCTACTGATGCACATAGTGTTTCTAAGGGAGGGGAAAAGGAGAGTAGAGTGGATACAGTTACTGAGGTCAAGCAGTAGGTCAAATGGATAGAGAAGCCCATGTGCCTGGAGCAATAAATGCCTCTGGAATAGTCTTCAGAATTTTTGCTCTCTTTATTATGCATCATGCATCACTTGGTGGGCAAAATCATTTTTTAGCTAGATGCTGTCATATTGAGCAAAGCCACTTCAGTGCTACTCTTGGGCTACTGAAGTAGTCAAGTTCTTTTAGCTCATAGCTTCCAGTGGCAAGGCATTGATAAAGTGTTGGACTATAATATTATGCTCTTTTGGTGAAAAGTAGTTCACTTAACTAATGTGGAAATAGCTAAATTAATCAGGTCTGTTCTCTATGAGTTATGAAAAGTCCCTTCTCAAGCTACAAAGAGTAACAAAGAGTAACAAGGCACCCTTGAAAGGTTTCCTGTTTCCCAAGTGGCACTTGCTGACAATGAGCCAAAGCAACTCTTTTGATAGAGATGTGTAATTTAAGATTTTAAATGTGGATTCTAATCTGTTCCCCCAGTTTTGGGGGAAAGTGACTAAAATCACTGATAAAACGATTTTAGGTTTTTAAGGGTTTATTGAAAAAAAGAAAGAGAAAGATTGAGAACAGAATTCCAACAGCCTGGCATTCCTATCTTTCCTCAAATTTCCTGTGAAGTCCTCTGCCGCCACCACCACCATCAAGTCAGCAACCCAAAAGAGAGAGAGCTCTCTGCGCAGGCCCTCTTTCCTCCTTCCTGTCCCCTCCCAGAAAATAGGAGGCTCCTCAAGTTGATTGGCTGGTAGCCTCGATAGACAGCACCCATTAGCAAACGTCACTACCTGACGCCAAGGAAAAGCCACATGGCCTTGCCCTCTGAGGCATTCTTCTCATGGTGGAGCTTTCCTATAGTAAGTCTCTAGTAGGTGGCATCATTCCAATCATTACAGAGAGAAGATTCTGATGTTCTCCAACCACCTTCCAGTTCTTACAGAGCTCTTCTCCAATCAAACAGCTACTAAATTCCACTGCAAAGCCTACCTGTGAGCCTTGTTCAGTCTCTATCAGCTTCTATATTCTGTGTTTTGTCAGTTGCTTCTCTCTGCCTTCTCTTTTCAACTTTTGACTCCAACTGTGCTCAGCTTCTCATATCCCATTTTTATATCTTCTGGTTTTCTCTACATAATCTATAATGCTTCAAATCAGAGCCTCCTCATAAATGGTGACACATTTTTATCTTATGATATGAAACTAAAAAATTCTACTTTTCTGCCAAGAATAACCCCAATAGTCCATATAGAATTATTCCATGCATTCTCAACAGGTATTTGATTAATAATTTCTATTTAAATCTTCAAAATATTTACAGAGTGATGTATAAATTAGTGGATAGACCACAATGCCCTGCAGCCTTTCCTACCTCAATTGATCTGTCATGCATCAGGTTCTGTTGATAAATTTGCGTAAGAGGAAGTTTCCTCTCAAGTCCACAGCACATCTGCATCTCTCCTCAAGTATTTTTGTTTGAGGGTTGTTTTTTAAAGTTCATTTTTCTCATTATCTTTCACATGAATATTATTTTTTCCTGTTCCCTTAAGCAACTAAAAAGGTCATATAAAAATATAGAGCATTTTACTTTCATTTTTCTTTTTTTTTTTTGCAGGCAATGAGAGTTAAGTGACTTGCCCAGGGTCACACAGCTAATAAGTGTCAAGTGTCTGAGGCCAGATTTGAACTCAGGTCCTCCTGAATCCAGGGCTAGTGCTTTATCCACTGTACCACCTAGCTGCCCTGGAGCATTTTACAATACAGCACTTAGGGCAGATTCCCATGAAGGCATTACACCTCGGGTTGTTGAGGCACTATCCTACTGGAGAGCTGCTGAATTACTGGAATATATAAGTCTTACATAATTGTCTTCAGACTCATAGTTACCCTATAGTTTAGATGCCCATGTTGCCTGAAATCTTCCTGAGCAAGAATATATAGACAGGATTCAGTAGTTTTTGAATCATGACTGACAGCATGACACCTTGTCCTCAGTGAGAGCCATTCTCTTTAGCTATGTTCCTTAGTTCTTCCCTTTGAGATTTAATATATCAAAGGCAGCTAGGTGGTGCAGTGGATAGAGCACCGGTTCTGGATTCAGGAGGACCTGAGTTCAAATCCGGCCTCAGACACTTAACACTTACTAGCTATGTGACCTTGGGCAAGTCACTTAACCCCAACTGCCTCACAAAAAAAGAGATTTAACACATCAATTTGTGAAATGGTTTTAGGAAAACTCATTCATTTCCCCCTCACAAAAAAAAAGAGATTTAACACATCAATTTGTGAAATGGTTTTAGGAAAACTCATTCATTTCCCCTTGTTATAGAGAAAAAATGCCAAGGCAAAAGCACTTCAGGGTTACTAGTCCAACCTCCTTGCTTTTGCACCTGTATTGTGTGAAAAACATACTGACCATGACCCTGAGCATGGTGTTCTATGCAACTCTCTAGGACTTTAAATTGTTGAAAAAGTGACATCCTGCATTGGTAGAGGGAGTGTTCCTCTCCTGGGAATTCCCTATATCAATAAAATGACAAATTTAGTCCTTGTCCTTATATTTCTTCTGTATATCTTTATATATATATTAATATCTCTATATTCATCTATCTATCTATCTATCTATCTATCTATCTATCTATCTATCTATCTATCTATCTATCTATCTATCCATCCATCCATCCATCCATCTATCTATCCTATTGGTCTCCTCTGGTAGAACGTAAGCTCCTTGGCAGTAAGGATTCCTTCATTCTTTGTATTTATAACCCCAGTTCCTAGTATATAGTAGGGAAAATATTAACAACAGCCATAATTGTCACTCCCATATTCAGAGCGCTTTAAGTCCTACAAATCACTTTCTCCAATACAACTTGGGGAAATAGATCATGCAAATGTCATCACCCTCATTTTAGGGATGAAGAAACTGAAACAGTTCAGAGAGAGAAGTGACTTGACTAATTTCACACCAGCAGGAAATGTCAGAACTAGGATTCAAATCCAGCTCATGGTGGTCTTTCCACTAAGTTTGCTGCTCTCCAGCCAGGGATATTTAGGGCGGCTCTAAAGAAGAATTTGCTTCTAGGATGATCAATTTAAGTAACCAAAGGAGGTCATGGATTCCTCTTCTCTAAGGATCTTGGTGTTGGTACAGCTTCTGAGGATACCTTGAGAGCTAGAATTATTGACTCCTTCTAGGACTTTTAAGCTCAGATCATTGGCATCTACTTGTAAACAAATAACTTTCTCATATTCCTAGGCCTCCTACATGAAGAGAGGGTTCTTTACCTCTCAGCTCCCTTAGCTTGGCCCTGAGGACTGGGGGAGTAAAAAAGAAGGGATATTGTTTATATTGTGACTTTTCTTATCAGGCATTACTTTGAAAGCCATCATAGAAGACCTGTTCAACTTGGTTTACACCTTCTTAACAGATGGAGACTGTCTGCCCATCCTGAAAAATCTACAGAGTAAAATGACAGGTAGGAAGGGATGCTGGCAGTTCCTATAAGGTGTTCAGTACCACGGAGAGAGCCCCTCCCTTGAGCAGAATCTCATAGGATGTCAAAACTAGAATGACTCTTAGACCGATTTTTCAGAAAAAGGCACAAGGGATTTATTTTAGATCCAACAAGGAGTAAGGGGTGGAGCTGGGAGGTAAGCCCAGAACTTCTGACTCCAAATTCAGGCTTCTTGACACTACACAATGAAGTCTGAAGTGTGTGTGTGGCCTTTACTTAGGTTTCTTATCTTTTATTACCTCTTCCCTCGGGAAGCTCTTGATCTGATGAATAAGAGAAGATATCAACTTTTGGACAGCTCCTAGTTTTAAAAGAGAAGCCATTTTTCACCTCTAAGAGTCTCTGGTGTGAGGTTTAGATATAGTCCTGGCCTTGGGGGATCCTTTAGCTTGAGGTAGGAGGCACGGCTGTGCCACAGAGACAGTTCTAGCCTGACAGTGTAGACATTACTTCAGACAGCCCCCAGTCTGAGAGAAGAGATTTGGCACCTGGCTGAGATACAAAACTTAGTTCTGACTGTATCCCAGTGTAATGATCTGTAGTGGCACCTAGCCTTATACCAGTGAGATGTGGTAAGGGGAGAGAGTAAGAAGGGAGCATGGGGTTGGGAGAAAATACTGCAGCAGGGCTGAGGATTGATAAGCAAGGCTGATGGTATGGGCACAGATGCAGAACTAGAGAATAATTTTTTAGTTTTGTTCTAAAAACTCTTGAGGACGACTCAGCCTCAAGTGCTGTGTCCTCCAAAAACATTTGACAAGTTTTCCTGGGTGAATATCCTCTGTGAGACCTAGAGTGAACTGGCCAAGATGCTGACATAGCCAGTCATGGTCCATCAGGATGCCTCTGAAGTCCAGAAGGGTGTGTGCATTGTTTTCCACACTTCTTGTCCTACCTTTCTCCAGACTAGCTGAATTCCTGCACAAAGGGCTATGACATAGAATCACTCAGTCAGCAGATATGGAGCTCTCAGACTGGGTAGAGACTGATGTATACTCTTTCTGGCCACAGGGAACAAAGATTTTTCTGAGGCTGCAACATTGACTGATCAGATGATTAAGCACTCATTTCAGACCTCGAGAGATGAACAGAGACAGCTCATTCAGGAATTACTGGAAAAGATCTTCAATCAAGATTTGGTGGAAAAGAGTGAGTGAAATTTGAAAATTTCCCTGCAGCTGCAGTGGTACAATCTGGGGCCATACATGTCCTCTGTCCAATGTTAGATGGCTGATGTGTTCCCTAGAGGCAGGTGAGGATAGTTGGGAATGGGATACACTCACCCAAAATTCTACAGAGTATCAAAGTTTAAGGACAATCTGAGAATGTCTCTTCCAAACCCCTTTTCTTCATGGTGGTGAAACAGGCTCAGAAAGAGGTAAAGTTTGGCCCAATTTTTGGACTAGAATATTCAGGATCACAGAATTTAGAGCTATAAGGGATCTCAGAGTTGATCTGGTCCAACCCCCTCATTTCATGGAGATGGAGACTCAAGTTGAAATAGCTTGGGCAAAGTCACATGGTTGGTAAGCATCAGAGCCAGGTCTCAAACTCAGGTCTTATGGCTCTACTTTCTCTCCTGCACTGATCTGGCTTTTTAGTCCTTGCTTCTGCCAACACTGGGCTTCTTTCCTAGATATCTTCAATTCTGATTCGAATTTCTCTCCCTCTAGGCAGTGTCTCATCTTTCCTCAAATTTTTATGGAAGACCTTCAGCTGTCTCTTATCATGGACATGGGGAACAACCAATAACTTTGTGTATAAGTATGGTAAGGGCTTTGTCGGATTATACTATTTGAGGCAGAAAGGACTGGAGTGATCATCCTTATCCAATCTAGATCTGGGTAGCTGTAGATCATCCCTGGAAGTGGTTGTCCACTTTCTGCTTGAAGGTCTTAAGTGATGGGCAACAACATCCTAAGACAGACCATTCTATGTTGGAATAGCTATCTTTGTTATTGTGTCACATTAACATGCATTTATTAAGCACTTGCTGTATGCCAGGCACTGTAGTAATCAGTGGAGAAACAAGGAAAGGTAAAGAAAACCCCCAGTTCTTGCCTTCCAGGAGTTTGCAGTGTAATGGTGGTGACAATATATAAACAACTATGTACAACCAAGATAGAGAAAAGATAAATTGTGAGAGAACAAAAGAGGGAACTCACTAATATTAAGGGGGAACCAGGAAAGGCTTCTTTCAGAAGGTGAATCTTTAGTTGAGACTTGAAGGAAACCAGGGAAGCCAGAGGGGTAGAGATGAGGAGGAAGAATATTACAAGCATTGGAGACAACCAATAAAGATGGCTAGAGTCCAGATAGTGTGATATATTAGGAAGTTTTTCCTCATATCTGGGTGAAATTTGTTGTCATAATATTTTCCCATTTCTGTTGCTCCTAGCAATGCTTTCTGGAACCAGGCAGAACAATCAAATCCCTCTTTCCCATATTGATCTTTCAAATATTTGAAGAGAGAAATTCTCTACTCCCCACCCTCCCCTTTTCTCACTCCACCAAAGGCAATTCTTAGAAACCTCTTGGCATGGGGGTTCAGAAAAGAAGTAAGAAAGTGGAGAAACAAAGCAAGAGTGAGAAATGTGGAGGGAATTTCTTTTTGGCTGAGAGCTGGATTCCTTAAGTGATCCTGAGATTTTTTTTTGTTGTTGTTAATAAACATTTTTATTTAAAGTTTTGAGTTACAAATTTTCTTCCTCCTTCCCTTCCTCCCTTCCCCATCCCTGAGGTGGTAAGCAATCAGATATACATTATACATGTGCAATTATGCAAAACTTTACCATATTAGTAATTTTGTATAAGAGAACTTGGATAAAAGAAAAAAGATTAAAGTAAAAAATAGCATGTTTCAGTCTGTGTTCAATCAATATCAGTTCTTTCTTTGGAGGATGGATAGTATGCTTCATCATTAGTCCTTTGGGATTGTCTTGGATCACTGTATTTCTGAGAATAGTTGTCAATCACAATTCTTCATCAAACAATATTGCTGTCATTGTGCGCAACATTTTGGTTTTGCTCATTTCACTATACATCAGTTTATACAAGTCTGTCCAGACCTTTCTGAAATTGTCCTATTTGTCATTTCTTATAGCACAATATTGCATCACAATCAAATACCACAGCTTGTTTAGACATGTGGAGGAGATTTTGAGGGGGCATACATAGAATAATTTCTTATTAATGAAAGGAAGATAATGTTTCTCTGGTTGATAGTGAGTGAGGTCATAGCTAGACATAAGAATGAACAAACTCACATCTTTGAGATTTTATTTCTTTCTAGGCTATAGCTCATGTGATTGTTGTTCAGAAGTGGTTTGGGGTAGGTCCAAATCTGAGATTCTGTGATTTTCTCAAAGAGTCTCTGTTCTTCCCACCCCCAGAAGCCATTGAAGACAAGCTGCTTACAGAAAAGAAAAATATATATCTGATAGATGCTGGCTTCACTATCAACTGTGCCTATCCCCTGGTCCTGCCCCCACTGCGGAACACAGAGATCATCCTCTCCTTTGATTTCAGTAGTGGGGATCCATTTAAGGTATTTGAAAGGGAATTTTACCCTCCCAGAGACCCTAGTCAGGAGCAATCAAGAAAGAAAGAGCCCTGACTTGGGATATGACACCTGAGTCCTCATCTCCAACTCATGGTATGACCCTCATCCAGTCCTTACCTCTCTTTGATTAGCATCAGTTTCCCTCTATAGGAAATATAATTTTGGAGGAGGCTTAAAAGTCTCTAGAGACCTTTAAGGCTCTGGAGGCCCCTCAGGCGGTAGCTAGAATGGGCCTGTGTCTCCTCTCCTCAGACCATCAAGGCCACAGCAAAGTATTGCAAAGCCTGCAATATCCCCTTCCCTCCAGTGGATGAAGCTAAGCTCAACCAAGAAGCCAAGACTCCATCTGACTTCTACATCTTTGAAGGGGAGAACACACCTGTGGTCATGCACTTCCCACTCTTCAATAAAGTGAATTGTGGCAGCGCAGGTATGGGTTTGGACTATACAGACACTGAGGTGCCTTGTACTGGGTTGGTGGAGGTAGGGCTAAAGAGCATTGTGGTTCTGGGTTTGAAGGGTTTCCTGTCACTTGGAATGCTCACTGTGGGGTTGCAACCATGAGCTTTGGTGAAGACTGCTTGACAAGCAAGAGGGCAATGTTACCAGCCTTCAGGTAGTTCTGAGTTTTGATATGTCCTTCTTTATACTCCCCTCTACTCCAGTCCTGCCTGAAATGGGACAATGCAGCAGCCAGTGTTGTGAGGGCTTAAGTAGCTAGCATCTGAATGGTGGTGGTGGAGGGATTTGAGACATATAGATTCTCTAAGCAAACTAGCTTGCATGAAGGCACTTGGGTTGGGCTTAGTCAGGCCCAGGGGTATTCATCCTCTTCCACAATATGGCAAGTACCGGGCATGTTCCCAGAGTTAGTATAGGGAAATTGGCTTTGACTCTTGGACTGCACCTGATCTCCTAGCAGCATAGGCCCAGTTGCTGGACAAGACACTGGAATTTCTAGAATTGCACATGCAGTTTGGATTTCTGAGACCTCTCAAAAGCCATTATCAGCCATGACAACCCTGTAGCCTGGCAAGGTATCACTAGTGCTTGGAATCTTGTCAATCCTGGGCCTGGGTGCTCCTAACCTGGTGGATATTGGGGGATGAGGAGAAGTACTCCTTGTGCTTAGGAAAACAGAATCAAGCCACAGGATAGCAACAGGATATTGCCAACCCAAGCTTAAGCAGAGCAAAGGGTTGTGGTGCAGTCCCTCCCCACCTTTTGAAGTCTCAGGGGTACATATGTCTTAGACATACATACTCTTCCATCTCTCTCCTGATCTATCCAGGTTCTCCAAACCTTTCTGCCATTGCCAGCTAGGTGTGTATGAATGCTCATCTTAGAGGTATTGGCCATTCTCTTTAAGGACCAGGAGAATTTAGTGTGAGATAGGGTAAGGGACACTCTTAAGGTGATATTGATTATGTCTCATTACGTCCATATCTAAGAAGCAGGTTAGCAGTGCTGGACCTAGTTTCTTTGAGTCCTATTTGATCCTGAGCAGTGCAGTAGATAGAGCACTGGCCCTAGGGTCAGCAGGACCTGAGTTCAAATCCAATCTCAGACACTTACTAGGTGTGTGACCCTGGGCAAGTCAGTTAACCCCAATTGCCTCAAACATCTTCAGCATCTCCAGTCACCTTGATGTTTATCTTGTCATTGGATCTAGATTGTTCTCAAGGAAAGGATGAGGCTGGTGACCTTGCACAGGCCTCCCTCATTTAAATCCAATTCACTTTAAGTCATAATATCACCTACTGATCTCATGGTCCTTTTTGAGAATGAAGGACAAACAATAGCAATAACTTGACCCTGGGTAAGGTTCAGAAGAACTAGTTAATATGCTAGAATTTCACACTGTCCAAGGAATATAAGTCAACTCAAGCATTTTTTTTTTTTGCGGGGCAATGAGGGTTAAGTGACTTGCCCAGGGTCACACAGCTGGTAAGTGTCAAGTGTCTGAGGCCGGATTTGAACTCAGGTCCTCCTGAATCCAGGGCTGGTGCTTTATCCACTGCACCACCTAGCTGCCCCATCAACTAGCATTTATTAAGTGGGTATGATAATCAGACCTGTGGTCAACTAGATGGGGGCTGCTCATTTCAGGGGAGGGAAGAAAATGTTGAATGTCAGGAAGACTTGTCACAACCTTCTTCACCCTGGTATCCCATGCTTGCCCATGGATCCCACTGAGCTATGCAGGTAGTAATTAATATTCTGGTATGTCCCTAAATGCCCTCATCAGCAGCCTGCAAGCGTTCTCCTGTTGCTTGGTGACTTGTTGATTTTTCTGAAATCACCGCCAGCACCATTTCTATTTTCTAATTTAGTGAACATGACAACATTTCAGTGCCTAACCCAGTAGCAACCAGTATCCCTGACTAAAGGTTAGCATCACTGCTGTTCTAATGGGCTGTTCCTTCCACAGTGAATTTTATTGCTTATAATCATTGTAAGGCATTCCATAGGCTGTCTGTATAAATATTCTAAAGTTGGTAACTGATGTCAATGTTAGCAAATGCCCCATGAATTTTGAGTATTACTACAGTAGGTTACAGTCTATGGAGAGTCTCCCTGAGGTCCAGCCTTTCCTGCTCTGAGATTCTGTGGCAGCCTGTTCTTAGAGTCCCTTTGATAGCTGAGCCTCAGAGCTGTCTTCTAATGAGAAGGACACAGTCCAGAAAGGGCTGCTGGGTAACATGTTGCTTTCTTTGTCTCTGTCTTAGAGGTCATTGAGAAGAGGCAGAAGACATACTCATCATTCCGCCTCAAAGACTATTCTGATGCTGAGGTGTGTCAGCTCCTGGAAGACTCGAAGGCAAATGTCAGAAACAACAAGGAATGTATCTTGGCAAAGATCTGTGAACTGGCAGAGGCCATTTTATAGGAAGCAGCCCCGATAGCTTCTGTCTTCCTAGAGTGCACAGTGCAGAGTACACTGGCTTCTGTTACCTGGGAGCAGCTGTCATTCCTTCTGCCCTCTTAAGAGAGGCCCTCATTCACCTTCTCACTTAAATGTGTCAAGCTGCTGAGTCATTCTAGGGGCCCAGAATTTTGCTTTGTACCCTCATGCTTCATGTAACTTACCCACATTCTACTTGCCCTTTCCCCAGCCCAATAAAATGTTGGCTTGGCTCCCAGCAGTCTGTTGTTTCATCTGTCTACTTTACTCAGTTCTATTTGCAGAAGCTTAGTGTTATCAAGAGGAGTGATGATCTTAGTTAGGGTCAGGAGTTTGACTCTTGGCTCAGACACTGGATATGTGACACTGGGTCACTCACATGCTTTCTTTGAGCTTCTGGTTTTTCATCTATAAAATGGTAATATATGCAATGTCTAGCTCACATGTTTGTTAAGTGAGGTTGGGGTGTATGACATAATCAACAAGCACTTAATTGTTTTCTGTAGTTACTGGACCAGAACCTCATATGGTATTAGGCACAACACAAATTACTTTGTCATGAGGTATAATAATGCAATAGGGGAAAAGGAAAGATCTAGAAAAAAAGTTATGGAAAGTTTTATGGGGAGATACCATTCTTATCTGGAGGCTGGCAGAGAAGGATTCATGTAGGACATGATTCCTTAAGATGGACCTTCAAGGAATGGAGGGCTTTCAAGAGACTGAAGTTGGGGAGAGTTCATTCTGGGAATGTAAGCAGCATGGACAGAGAAGAGGGGGTATTCTAAAGAAGGGGAATTGGTAATGTCGCAAAAATGTCTAAGTCCAATGAAGAAAAAGAAACAGTGAAGTCTCTAAGCTATAGAAAATAGTTTTATTGAGCAAGGGATCCTGTCTCACAATAAAGCTGGTCTCAGTCTAGGACCCAAAGACCCTGAGCCTAGGGATCCGGGGGTTTCTATACTCAAATCAGGGCTCAAAAGTATTTATACAGTGCTATTTTTAGACAAAGTCCTCCCACAAACACCACACAGTTCAAGTGGTGCATGTAAAACAAGTTCACATAGAATGATGGAGACCTTAGTCTTATGCAAAATTATGTAATCCAGAAGTATTAACTCCTTAAAACCACTACGATTTCTTTTAATGGCAGTTGCTGGAATTTATCAACTTCCATTTGATGATGGCTTTTCTTAAGTCCTGATTGGTCCAGGAGATCTCAGGAGTTACTATTTTTAGTATTTGGTGTCCAAGCTGATTTGATTGCTGGATATTTAACCACAGTGGATTAAACAAATGGTTTCAATTATGTGGTTTATATAAGCTCTCCTAATATCTATCTCACTCTATTATCATTTGCTTAAACTATTAAAGATTACCTAAACAGTTTAAATCACAACTTATAGTCTAAATACTGATGATTACAATAGTTCAATTACTTATCTCTAAGGGTTGGGGAAAATCTCACAGTAGGAAGAGATAAGGCTGGTCATAAAAAACAAATCTAAAAGAAAAAAATTGGGGGGACCAGGTGGATTTATAAGTGAATTATATCAAACACAATAATTAATTCAAATATTATTTAAATTATTTGTGAAAATAGAGAGAGATTTTACCAAATTCTTTCTATGAGACAAACAAGATATTGCTACTTAAACTAGAGAGAGAAAGCAGAGAAAGGAAAATGTAGACCGTTATCTCTAATGAGTATTGATGCAAAATTATTGAATAAAATTTTAGCAAAGGTGATATAATTATATATCATAAGGATTAGACACAATAACCAGGTTGGAGTTGTACCAGGAATGCAGGGTTGGTCCAATTTTAGGAAACTATAAGTATAATAGATCATCTTAATAATAAAATTAATAAAACCACATGTAGGTTATGTAGACACAGAAAAACTTTCAACAAATTACAGTGTAGGGGGCAGCTAGGTGGTACAGTAGATAGATCACTGGCCCTGGATTCAGGAGGACCTGAGTTCAAATCTGACCTCGGACACTTGACACTTACTAGCTGTGTGACCCTGGGCAAGTCACTTAACCCTCACTGCCCTGAAAAAACAAAAACAACATCAATAATAAAACAAATTACAGTGTACCTTTATATTATAACATTAAAAAATATGGCAATAAATCCAGTAAGATGCAGATTCACTAAAGAGCAGAAGAATAATAGTAGTTGGTGATTCCCTGCCAAAGGAGTAATGTGAGCTATTAGTTGATCCTGATAACAACAGAGAAGCCTATTATATTCCTGGTGGGCATGCATCCAAGATAATTAAGAGAATTTCTACTTATCAAAATGAATTACAAATATCCATCTTTGGTGATTCACATGGACATATTTGGTAGTACTAGAAGGAACCTAAGACATATTATCAATGACCATGAAGTCTTGGGTGAGAAACTGAAGATCGTGGGGCATGGGTTGCATGTTCCTCACTGCTACATACTAAAGGAAAGGGATGCAGAAGAGGAAATTGAATTTGGGAAGTGAATACCTGGGTAAGAATGAAGTATTTGAGAATGGGATTTGGATTTCTGGGTCACAGTTTATAATACAGGACTGACAGATTCCTGGCTGGAGATGGAGTACACCTAACCAAGGCTACTAAGGATGTATTGGCCAGATATTTTGCAAAACTAATGAAATGTTTTAAACTTAAAAGGATGGTGAGGGAGAAAGAGGAGACTGCCTGTTTACATCTTCTATGTTAGCTCCTATAGGGAGTAGCCTCAAAGAAGAAAGAAGAATGATGACTGTGATATCCGATTCACAGAAGGTTAAAGACATGGCCTTAAGTGGCTTTACACAGACACTCATAGTTTGGACAACAAACAAGAGGAACTAGCATGCCTAATTCAAGGAAAGATATAATGGAGTTGGTGGGAAGACATCCATTCCTGGACCATGGATCTTAATGACTCTAATATTCAAAGGAAACAAGTTGGATGCAGTGGAGTAGCATTGTATTTTAGGAAGGTGTGCTTAATGAGGAAATCTAGGAAATGGAGGGAGAAGCATATTTGGGTGAAAGTCAGAGGAGGGAAAAATAGAAGTTATAGTTATTGGGATATACTACAGACCACCTGTACAGAAAGTAGAACTAGAAGAGCACTTTGGGAAGCTGCCTACAAGCCTGGCATAGGGGAATGGTATAGTAGTGATGGGGTACTTCAATTATCCAGATATATTCTGTCTTTGTCTCTACGTCTCTTTTTCTCTCTGCCAAAAGCAAAGCAGCTAATAACTTACTGACTTGAGTTAGTGACAATTCAATCCTTCACAAGATAGCAAAGGGGAAATTCTCTCCTGGATCTGATTTTCACATGGTAGAAGTGAACATTCTATCCTATGATAGAGAACAGAAAACATAGGGTCAGCTAGATGGCGCAGTGGATAGAGCACTGGCCCTGGAGTCAGGAGTACCTGAGTTCAAATCCGGCCTCAGACATTTGACACTTACTAGCTGTGTGACCCTGGGCAAGTCACTTAACCCCAATTGCCTCACCAAAAAAAAAAAAAAAAAAGGAAAAAAAAAAGAAAACATGGGTGTGGTTTGATATACAGCTTGAATTTTATGAAAGATTATTTCATCGAGTTCAGAGGAAAACTAATCATGATCCCATGGCAAATGTGTTTCAGGGGATGTCAGCTCAGGAAAGATGTGAGTTGCTCAAGAAATTATCAGTACCCAAAGGGAACCAATTCTTCTGGGGAGGAAAAGTGGGATTTGTCTGAAGAGATCAATGCACAGTGAACCCACCAACCAATTTAGACATTAAAAAGACATGTATAGAAGATGGAAGAAGGCCAGGTAGCTGAATGTGAACACAAATGTGGTTCCTGTAAAATAGTGTCAGGACTGCTAGGGCTCAGAATGAGCAAAGATTTTCAAAGGAAGTTAAGGGCAACAAAAAGTGGTTTTTTTGTTTTGTTTTTTTTTTTTTACAAAAATTCTATTGAAAGAAGCATCAAAGAAGGGACAGGACCTTTGCCTGGGGTGGATGGCGCTATGATAACTGGTAACAGACAAGGCAGAGATACCCAATTACAGTTTGGTTTCCATTTTGTCTGCAAAGGAGAATTACATTGGGAATGACTGAAGAAAAATGACTCATAGGGAGTTAGTTTATACTCAAAATAAGTAAAGAGAGAGTAAGAGAGCATTTAGCTCTCTACCCTTGGTGAATTCTAGTAACCTGCTCCAGCCTTGGTTCCTTAAGAAAAAAAAATCACTAGCAGATGTGATCGCTAACCCACTTTCTGACATTTTAAACCTCAGTCCCACACACAGATGGTCATACTCTTGATTTTGCCATTACCTATAAATGTACCATTTCCATGTTCAAGAATTATAATATCCCTAATTTCACCATAAACTGTTGGTGTTTCACCTCTTTCTCTCCTTTCCCTTACAAAACCCTACTCTTAGTCCACACCATGGCCTCCAATTTCTTGGCTCTTCAGTTACTTTCCAGGCCATCTCCCCTTCACTAGCCACTCTAGTTTTCTGCCCATTTTAATCCCTTCCTTAAGCAACTCAACTCTAAACTATCCTCGTTTCTTGAATCTTTAGCCCTCCTTGTCATAGTTCTGGTTAAACCCAGTCAAGCCTCAACTTTGTATCATTCCCCTTATTTGCTGCCTTTGCTCCTACACATGTGTTGATGATGAAGATGGAGCAATTCATGCAACTGTTCTTACTGGGTCCACTACACATTTATGTTACTCTACCTCAAAAAGCCCTCACTCCTATAAGGCAATCCTATTGTACTTTCCTTATTAACTGATTGTTCCACTTTCCACAACAGCTCTTTTAAACCTTTTTATACCTCCTTAAATCTCCTATGGTTTCTCACCTTCCACTCTCTCACCTGGGAATCTTGCTTAATATTTTTTAATTTTTCAAAAATTAATTATATACATCTATATATATATTTAGCACTATTTAAAAATTTTGAATTCCAAATTCTCATCCTTCCTCCCACTGAAAAGACAAACAATATGATATCAATTATATGTGTGGAATTATGCAAAACATTTCCATATTAGTCATATAGTAAAAAAAAGCAAGAAAAATAAAATGAGAAAATTATACTTTAGTTTGTACTCAGAGTTCATCAGTTCTATCTCTGGAGATGAAGAGCATTTTTTCATCGTGAGTACTTTGGAGTTGTCTTGGATAACTATATTGATCAGAATAGCCAAGTGTTTCCTAGTTGATCATCATTATAACATTGCTGTTACTTTGCACAATGATTGTGAACTCTGGACAGGCCTCCACCCTGGTGTCATAGATCTTTATTGTGGTCACCTAAGTTTTCTTAGGTTGAAACATGTCTCACTCTGACATTTGGTTGTCTATGCCGCTTCAAAAATAATATGAAGCATTATTTTAAAGTTGTTTGGAGAGGAATGTTGAGAAAGTTCAGCAGGGTGTTTGCCTCTCATCTGTCATCTTTAATTTTTTTTTGCCATGTATTTTATAGAAAAAAATGAGGCCATTCAATGTGAGCTCACTCTTCTCTCTTTCACATTTCTTATCACTCAGATGACTTCTGCCCATCTCTCCTCCTTTATCCTGTCTTACTTGATGATGTAGCCTTACCACCTTACCACAGCCAATCCCTCTACTTGTTCAAGTGATCCCATTTCATCCCATCCCCTCCAACAGATTGCTCCCTCTGTCATCTCCACTATTTGATTTATTTTCAATCTCCCCCTGTGTACTGGCTTATTTCTTGCTGCCTACAAACATCCCTGTGTTCTCCCATCTTAAAAAAAAACCCTCATTTGATACTTCCATGATCTCTATTGTCTTATAGCCTTTTTGCCCTTTGTAGCTAAACTCCTCAAAAAGTTGATCTCTCCTTCTATATCCAACCTATGATGAGCAAAATAATCATGAAAGACAAAATTCTGGGTAAATTATAACCATGTTTAAAAATCACAACCAGTAATAGATTGACAAAGACTCGTGTAGTTAAAAAAAAGTAAAGAAAAGAGTCCCAGCCTGGACATTTCTTCAGGTTTTTATGCTTTTTGGGCCAAGAGGAGGTCCATTGAGAAGCAATCAAATCTCTTGAGTCAACTTAATTAAAGGTAGGCTAGATCGTACCTGACCACACTCAACCTTGGGCTAACTATTCAAATAATAATCCTCTTTCAAACAAATAAGCTGAATAACCACTTACTGGAGGAGAGGCCTTTCTATCTAAAAAAAAAAAGGTCTGTCTCTTTTAGCAGGACACAATGGTAACCTTCACCCCAGACCAAACTCTTATGGCCCTAAAGAAGGGTCAGTCTTATCTTGTCAGGATTTCTACAGGTTTATAGCTGTGGCCAAGTCCAAGGTTAGTATCTTATCTTATGAAGATTAGTAGAGGTTTATAACCCTGACCAGGACCAAGGAGAGTTGATTTTATCTTATCAAAATGGACTTTGGAATGGGGGAAATCAGGATTGGGGAAGTGTAAGGGCCTAAAATTCTAGCTATGATGTCTAAAATCTAATGAGTGGTTGCTTTAAATTAGAAGCTTTAGCAAGAGTTTAGACTTTTAAGTATTTATTAAAGTGCATCAGAAGTTAGTGATGAGAGAGAGGTAAAAAGCAAACTTCATTTATCTATCTAAGAGAGCCCAGAATCTGTGTTCTTGCCAAGCCTCAGTCCCTAAAACAAAAAGGCCACTCTTCAGTGGCTTCTCCCAGAACCTCTTGTGAAATAGGAAACAGGGCTGTCCACACACACGCACAACTCCAAGCTGATAACTTTGATTGACAGGTCCCACGGGTGGCAGACATCACTTCTGGATGCTAAAGTGGCATGCTTTCTTTTCATGGCTAGAACTCACAATGTCCCTCCCAGCAGGGGGTGTCATTCCAATTATCACAGGAAGTCAGGATTAAATATCCAAGACATTAATTACAAATAATAAATTTTTCACAATGGACTGAACCTCCAAGATATTGGTTACAAATAATAATTTATCACAAACCTATTACCAAGGCCTGTTGATTTCACCTTTGTGAAATCTCTTGAATATGCCCTCTTCTCTCCTCTGACAATGCTATCAGTCTAGTGCAGGCCCTCAGGTCCTCCTGAATCTAGGGCCAGTGCTTTATCCACTGTGCCACCTAGCCACCCCTTAACATTCTTAATATTTATTTAATTTTTTATTTATGGGATAAAACTATCATTTTTATAACATAGCATAATAAAAATGATTGCACATGAAACTGCAAATCTATTATGTACAACTTGCTATTTCTTTTAAAGTTATCATGTAAATTTCTTTTCCCCCTTTTTTCTTCCCTCCCCCATCCTAGAGATGGCTACCATTAGAAACAAATGTGTATGTATCTGTAAAAATTATTCTATACATACATCTATTTATCAGTTTTTTCTTTGGATGCAGATAGCTTCTTTCTTTATAGTTCCTTTGTAGTTAATTTGGATAATTGTGAGTGTGTGTGTGTGTGTGTGTGTGTGTGTGTGTGTGTAACATTCCCTGAAATTGCCTCCTCCATCAGATATTTCTGTTTTTGTTTTTGTTAGTATTTGCATATGTTAGTCAATCTAATGGTTGGATATATTTTTTCCTACTGGTCCAGTCTCCCCAATAACTGAGTTAATAGAAGAGAGGATTGTAATACTTTCTCTAGAGTAGGAAGAAATAATGACTTAATCTCTCCCACAAGGCATCCAGCCTAAGCTTTGTCAGAAGAATTATTCCACACATTGAAGTAAGTTGGCTGAGTGGGTAGAGAGCTGGCTTTGAAACTAAGAAGACGTGGGTGTATGTTCTACTTCTAACATGTACTGGCTGCATGATCTTGGGCAAGTTGTCTGTGTTCTAGAAAAATCTTTAGAACTTGAAGTTCCCAAGAATGTGTTGACCTGTATTGGTAAAAGGAGTTATCTCCTGCATTGATAAAAGGAGTTTCTTTATCCAGTGAGATCCCTATATCAATGAAATCATGGGGTTAGTCCCTTTCCCAATTGATATACTCTTCTCCAATTAATAGACCCCTTTCTACTTTTTTCCATTTTTGATACCATAAAATTGCTGCTATAAATATAAATACAAATACGCATACATGCATACATATACACACATGCATACATATACATACACATATACATACACACATACATGCATGCATGCATATGACCTTTCCTTCTGTCTTTGACCTCCTCAGGGTATATTCTCATAATTGTTTAAATAAGTCAAAAGATATAATCAGCTTAGTGGTTCTTCTATATAGTTCTAAATTTTTTTCCAGAATGGTTTGACCAATACACAATTCTAACAGTGAATATGTTTTCCCACAATACTCCTAACATTGATGGTTTTCCTTTGTCACCTCTGCTACTCTGATAAGTATGGGATGAAACCTCAGAATAGATTTAATCAACATTTCTCTTATGAATGATTTGGTGAGGGGCAGCTAGGTGGCCCAATGTATAGAACATCGGCACAGGAGTCAAGAGGACCTGAGTTCAAATTTGGCCTCAGATACTTGACACTTACTAGCTATGTGACCCTGGGCAAGTCACTTAACCCTCACTGACTTCCCCCTTCCCCCAAAGGATGATTTGGTGCATTCTTTCATGGTTTCCAGGTAGTCCAATGATTTTCAAATTCTCTCTCCTGGATCTATTTTCCAGGTCAGCTGTTTTTCCAAGGAGATATTTCATATTGCCCTCTATTTTTTTTTTTATTCATTTGGATTTGCTTTACTATGTCTTGGTTTCTAATAAAGTCACTAGCTTCCATTTGTTCAATCCTAATTCTTAGGCAATTATTTTCTTCAGAGAGCTTTTGTATCTCCTTTTCCATTTGGCTTTTCAAGCTGTTGACTTTTTTCTCATGACTCTCCTGAATTGCTCTCATTTCTCTTTCCATTTTTTCCTCTACCTCTCTAAATCTTCCTTCTATCTTTCCTACTTGCTCTTCAAAGTCCCTTTTGAGTGCTTCCATGGCCTGAGACCAATTCGTATTTTTCTTGGAAGCTTTGGATGTTGGAGCTTTGACTTTGTTATTATCTTCTTCTGAGGGTGTATTCTGGTCTATCTTGCCCCCAAAGAAGCTCTCTATTGTCCACTGTTTTCTTTGCCTATTCATCTCAACCCAGAAGCTGATGTCTGCTTGAAATCTGATTCTCTGTGGTTGGAAGCTTGGTGTGCCTGTGCCTTTCCTCCACCATCTTGGCTCCACCCAGTCTGGTGCATTCTTTTATTCTTGGTTTCTTTGTACCTCTTTTGTAAATCACCAGTTCATGTCCTTCTAGATTGAGGGTATAGAGGGGGCAGCTAGATGGCACAGTGGATAGAGCACTGGCTCTGGATTCAGGGGTACCTGAGTTCAAATCCAGCCTCAGACACTTAACACTTACTAGCTGTGTGACCCTGGGCAAGTCGCTTAACCCCCATTGCCCTACAAAAAAAAAAAGATTGAGAGTATAGAGAAAAACAGTGGGCCAATGCAAAACAATATGCCTTTTTTTAGGAATCAGTCTTTTTAAGGCAAATGTGTCAACAGTTTTCTGATTGCTGCCACATTAAGTGGCTTTTGTTTCTTTTTTTAAAATTAAATTTATTTTATTCTGAACTTAAGAAATAAAATGAGCATTTTCATGATGTAGTAGAATAGAAAGAAAACTTTATTATATATTTAAAAGGAATAGAAAGTTGCCACATTAATAAGTGAATGAAAAAAAAAGTGGTTGAAGATTAGGTCACTCAAAATTACCTTTATTTTCTCTTTCTGTTCTTTTTTGGTTAATGAATCTTTGGTGCTGGTTCTCAGACATTCCAATGAAATTCAATAGATTATTTTTTAATCCCTTAGGATATTCTGGTGCCCATTTCCCTTTTTTTGGTCACAGTCAGAGTCTTTTTATGCTTCTCCTCATCCCTGTGTTTGTATGTTAAAATTTCTATTCACCTCTGGCTTAATGATTGGAAGTCTTCTATTTTATTAAAGATCCATTTTTTTTTAGTGAGGCAATTAGGGTTAAGTGACTTGCCCAGGGTCACACAGCTAGTAAGTGTTAAGTGTCTGAGGCCGGATTTGAATTCAGGTACTCCTGACTCCAGGGCCGGTACTCTATCCACAAAGATCCATTTTTTTACCCTGTAGGATTATATTCAGTTTTTTCAGGGTGGTGGTGGGGGGGAAGGTTACTCTTGGTTGTAAGCTTAGATCCTTTCTTAGACATTCTGAACTATCCTGTTCCAAGATTTCTACTTCTTTATGGGGGTGGTTGCCAAATCTTGTGTGATCCTTATTGCATTTTCTCAGTACTTGAATTCTTTCTTTTTGACTGCTTGCAATATTTTTTTCTTTACCTGAGATCTCTGGATTTGGGCTATAAAATTTTTGAAAGCTGTCATTTTGGGGTTTCTTTCAGGAGGTTACTGGTGAATTATTTCTTCTACTTTGCCCTTTGGTTTTAAAATATATGGACAGCTTTGTTTTATAACTTTTTTTTCCTTTTAAAAATATTTATTTTATTCTGAACATAAGAAACAAAACAAGCATTTCCATAACAAAATAGAATAGCAAAAGAGGATTGCACCTGAAATTGCAGATCCATTATATACATCTTGCTAACTCTTTCAAATATATAGTAAAGTTATCATGTAACTTTCCTTTTTCCCTCTTCTCTTCCCCACTAAACTTTGATTTTTTTTAATTTTAATTTTTTTTTTTTTGGTGAGGAAATTTGGGTTAAGTGACTTGCCCAGGGTCACACAGCTAGTAAGTGTCAAGTATCTGAGGCCGGATTTGAACTCAGGTCCTCCTGAATCCAAGGCCAGTGTTTTATCCACTGCACCACCTAGATGCTCCCCACTAAACTTTGAGATGGCTACCATTTGACACAAATCTCTCTCTCTGTCTCTCTTTATATATACATGTATATATATATGTGTGTTTATATATATATGTACATATACATACATACATATACATGTATGTGTGTCAGTTCTTTTTCTGGATTCAAACAGCATTTTCCTTCATGGAATCTTTGTGGTAAATTTGGGTATTTATAATAGAATGACATGGTTGCTCAAAAGTTGTTTTTTTTTTTTTTACATAAAAATGACCAAGTTTACTTCAATTGTAGCAAAGGACTTAGGATGACACTTAAGTAATTAATTTCAAAACAGTGCATATGAAATAAATTGTTTACAACAAAACATGTTTGTATTATAGGACATGCTTTTTATATAGATGTGATTTCCACATTACACATAAACTCAAATAAAATTGAGTTATTAATTTCCACAAAATATTCCATGTTACTATCCTCTAAGAAAACTGATTGAATTAAAATTCTCTTTTTCAAAACAAACTTTTTGTTTCTGATTCTTTTTTTTTTTTTGGTGAGGCAATTGAGGGTAAGTGACTTGCTCAGGGTCACACAGCTGGTAAGTGTCAATCGTCTGAGGCTGGATTTGAACTCAGGTACTCCTGACTCCAGGGCTGGTGCTCTATCCACTGTGCCACCTAGCTGCCCCTGATTCAGTTTTAATAATTAATAGAATAATAGTTTGGTCCCCAACACTATTGCGTCCATACCCAATTATTCTTACATCAGTTTTTAAAAACAAAACATATGAGAACCTTGTTTTATACATAAAAGATGCATAACTAGTAACAGATGGATGACAAGGTCAGATATTCATCTACTTCAGTTATTTAAAATATAGAAAGGACCAGAATTTCTAGGCTAAATAGCTTAAATCTTATATTTGCATCTCACTAAACTAACTCAGATATTGCAGCATTAACCTAAGGGATAAAGATATAATATCGTGTTCATATTCAAAAGTTGTTCTTAAAACAATACTGCTGTTACTGTATACAATGTTCTCTTGGTTCTGTTAGTTTCATTCTTTATTATTTCATAGAGGTCTCTCCATGCTTTTCTAAAATCATCGAACTCATCATGTCCTATAGCACAGAAGTATTTCACCACAATCATATACCACAATTTGTTTAGCCATTCCTTAATTGATGGGCATCCCTATAATTTCTAGTTCTTTGCCACCACAGGAGCTGCTATAAAATGTTTTAGAACATGTAGGTTCTTTTACTTTTTCTCTATTCATCTTGGGAAACAGACTTAAGAGTGGTATTTCTGGGTCAAAGGGTATAGGCAAATCTCTCTCCAAAATGGTTGGATCAGCTCACAGATCCACCAACAATGAATTAAGGTCCCAAATTTTCCACATCCCCTCCAACATTTGTTACTTTCCCCTAAATCAATAATGATTTAGAGCATTTTTTCCATATGAGTATAAATTATTTTGATTTCTTGTTCTGAAAACTGCCTGTTCATATCCTTTGACTGTCAATTGGGGAATGACTCATATTCTTGTAGATTTGATAAAGTTCTTTATATATTTGAGAAATGAGACTTTTACCTGAGAAACTGTCTATAAAATCTCCCCCCCCCCATTTTCTTTTTTCATTCTGATTGTGGCACATTTGTTTAATTTGTATAAAACCCTTTTTAATTTAATGTAATAAAAATTATCCATTTTATGTCTCACAATGTTTTCTATGTCTTTTTTTGTTCACAAATTGTTCACTTATCCACGTCTAATAGGTAATATATTCCATGTTCTTCAAATTTTCATGTAGTATCTCCCTTTATATCTAGGTCATGTATCCATTTTTACCTTATCCTGGTAAATGGTGTAAGATATTGCTCTATACCCAATTTCTTCCAGACTGCGCTCCTGCTTTCCCAACAATTTTCCCCACATAATGAATGCTTATCATCAAAACTTATGTCTTTATACTCATTGAACATTAGGTTACTATATTTGTTTGCTGCTATAGACTGTATGTCTTCTCTGTTGCACTGATCTACCTTTCCATTTCTTAGCCAGTACAAGATAGTTTTGATAACTACTGCCTTTTAGTTTAAAATCTGCTCCTGCTAAACCTCTTTCCTTTACATGCCCCCTATTAGTTCCTTTGATATTCTTGACCTTTTGTTCTTCCAAATGAATTTTATTAATTTTTTCTAGCTTAGTAATTTTGTTGGTAATTTAATTGGTATGGTATTAATATGTAGATTAATTTTGGTAAAACTGTCATTTTTATTATATTGGCTCTGCCTACCCATGAACAATTAATATTTCTCCATTTTATAATTTCTTGAAATGTCTAGGCTCTTTTTTTTTGTTCATGGCTTTTACATAGCCCAGAAATTGTTAAATTATTTCTCCTCAATCTATTCCCCAGTCAGTTGATTTTTATATGATATCCTTCACATTTTCTTCAATTTTTTCAGGTTTTTTTTTACTATTTTATTATTTTTTGATGTCTCATAGTGTCATTGGCTTTCATTTGGTCAATTCAGATCTTCAATGATTTATTTTCTTCAGTAAGGTTTTGCATCTACCCCTCCCCCAAGTTGTTGATTCTCTTTTCATAATGTCCTGCTTAGCTCTTCTTTTCCCATCCTCCCCCCTCGCCCCCAGTTTGAACTCTGCAAGTTTCCAAGGCAGGTTTGGGTCTATTGGTTTGTTTCTGATTGGGAATTTAAGTAAACTGCTACTTCACTCAGCAACATTGCCCATGGGGAGGTTTTGCTGACATACAGGAACTCAACTCCTGGTTCTTTTTTGGTCTGGAATCCTGCTCTATTCTTAGGATCAGAGTCATATGGCTACCATTTGCTTTCCAGAACTTGTTCCTTGCTCAGTAAATTGTTAGGGTTGACACAACTATTTCTCTCCTCCCTGGATATGTGACCTGGAACTAGGTATTAGATGACAGAGCTGTCAGATGGTATCTTTTTCTGCCTTCTCCACTTGCTCAGGGATTCTTTGGGATCTCTTTATGACCCGGTGTTTCCTGCCATGATGCCTTGTCCTGGTGCCCTTTCAGTGTTTAGGCACTGGAATACTCCCTGTTGCCATATGCACTCCTGACCAGATCCATTCCTTGGTGTCCTCATATCTCTCTGTCCATCTAAGTAAGCTTCCTTGGGCTGAAAAAATGACTCACTGTAAATTTGGATTTTTTTTTCTCATAAGAATTCAGTCTAATGCATTCTCTATGTCATGTTGCAGATTTGAACAAAAGGGTCAACAGAGGCATTTCTCCAAGTGAGATAACATTTACTAGCAGGGACATGCTAGTGGGTTTGATGACTCACTGTTGTTACCAAAGACCCCAAGCAAAAATATATTTCTCCTTATGTAGGGTTTTGAACAGAACAAAGAACAGAACAGCGTAGATGACATCATCATGGAATTACGGGCAACATAATTTGTTACAGGGTTGAGGTGCAGGAAGAAACATGATTGGTTGGAAGTTTGGTAATGGGGGCCAGTAACAACCTCCCTTCTCTCATGAGACTAAGAAATCCTCAATGTCTGAGTGCAGGTGTGAGATAACAGCCCAGAATTTTGGATAGTAAACCAGACATACTGAAGGATAGCTTGGTGAAGTAAAGATATCTGGCCCCAAACTCCCTTTCTGTTCACACACATTATCTAAGGTCAATTAAATTCCTTGAGCAAAGAGCTAAACTTTAAAATTTAATCCATCACAAGTCAGTTGGACTTTGAACTTAGTTCAGAGACAAAGAACCATGACTTAAGTAGTTACAGGACAAAATCAATTCATTGTAAATAGGATCAATAAGAAAATGATACAAGATCAAACTTAATCCTCTCATCTAGATCTTTGTTTCAAGGAGGTATGGTGGGAAAGTTAGATTCTAAGGCTTCCTCTCTGCAATATTAACTCTGTCCTTCTTAGGTGTTTCTATCCTGCTTAGAACACCCACTTGGCCTGGTCACTTTTATGGGATGGACTGAATCCTTGGCTCAGTTGTCATGTCTGACACACACAGCCTTGAGTTCAGTGGGAGCTATGCTTCCTTACTGTGCTCCATCTGTAACCTATAGAGACACAGAATTCAGAATGCAAATAGACATTTGGGACCACTTGATCTCATCCCCTTGGTTCCCAGTTGAGTATATGGGGACTATAAAGGAGGAGGGGACTTAGGAATATAATTGGGAGAGGGGAAATGTGGTATAGTGGATAAAAACTACCCTCAGCATCAGGAAGAACTGGGTCCTGATGCATACTGGCTATCTGAGCCTGAGATAAGCTTGCATCTTCATGCACTAAGCAACTTTCTCCAAAATACAAGCTGCAAATTAGGTGCCAATTTGCATTAGTAAAGGGAATTTCCTATGCTAAAGAAATCACAGGTTAAAGAGATAGATCTAGCATTCACTTTAGAGCCCATCTAACCTTCCCCTTCCCCAAACACATTCTACAGATGAAGCTCATGGCACACAACAATTTTCTTGTTCTTTGTTCATTGAAAATGACTCATAAAAATTTAAAAAATAAAATGACTATTACATTCATAATAAAAAAACAAAATTAAAAAATAACTAACAGGGGAAGGGGCTTCTGAGGATTTTAGGGTTCAAGGCCAGAAGGGACCTTTGATGTCATCTAGTCCAATTCCCTAATTTTATTGATGAGGAAACTGAGGTAAAGAGAAGTTAAGTGATCTACCCAAGGCCACATATAGTAAGTGACAAAGTCAAGATTCGGACCTATGTTCTCTGAGTCCAAATCTGTTGTTATTTCCCCAGTGTCCAGTGAATAAGGGCCATAAGGCAAGAATAGAGACACAAGCTTTCAAAAAGCCTATGAACCACATAATTGTTTGTGGTTTTTGATAATAACATCATCATTTACGAACTTATTTGTCACCATCACCATCACCATCATCATCATCATTGTCATTGTTGTCATCATTAACACTCGAGGGTTCAGAGTATTTTTCCCATCAAGCATCTAGGAAGGTAGGTACCACAATTTTTATTCTTTCTATTTACAGGTGAGGAAGTTGAGGTTCTGAGATGTGAAGCAATAATAGTAATAATAACAATAACAATATTGTTGATTATTATAGCTAGCATTCATGTAGCACTTTAAAGTTTGCAGAGTGGTTTCTAAATATTACCACATTCTATCTTCACAACAAAACTGTGAGAGAGGTGTTATTAGCCTCATTTTACTGATGAAGAAACCAAGGCACAAAGAGATTAAGTGACTTGTTCATGGGCACACAGAAAGTGTGTGGGCCTGGATTTGATTCAGGTTTTCTTGGCACTAGGTCTAATGTTCTATATGTTGTTTTTCTTGACTGTTTCTAGGGTGTGACTTTCAAAATCATAAAAGTAGATGTCAGAGCCAGGATTGGAAGCTGAAGGCACTTTAGAGCACATTTAGTTCAATGTCTTACTGGGTGGACTGAGGCCTCTAGAAAGGAATGACTTTGACCAAGACCACAAAACTAACACATATGGGAGCTTAGGTTCCAAGCTCCATCTCCTGACTCTCAGGCCAGGGTGCTTTCTGTCTGTCCTTCCTCCCAATCAAGTAGACTGAGCCTAGATGCAAGGGAGAATTTCCTTATAGGATGATTGATTCAGTGTACCAAAGGAAACTATGGAGTCTTCTTCCCTGAGGAGTAAAGAGAAAGGGCAACTGGGGAGAATATATTGTATGACACTTATGCTTGCAAAGATCATTGTTAGGGTAGAGCATTGGGCTAAATCTAAAATATGGATAAGGGATAAATGGAAAGTCTTACACCTGAGGTGAAAAAAGTCAACTCTGTAAGAACAAATGGAGGTTCCTGTGGCTATGCATTAGTTTATCTGGAAAAGACTGAGCATTCTAGGGGATCGAAAAGTGAATGTAAGTCAACAGTGTGGTATTGCTTCTAAGAAATCCAATTTAATTTTGGGCATTATCAAGAGAAGCATGACCTTCTGGAATCAGGTGGTAATACTTGAACTGATGAAGTCAGCCTCCCTGGGGGTGATGGTGTTCATTTGGGGATGGCTTAAAAAGGACATTGAAAAGCTAGAGTATTCAGAGGAGGGCAACTAAGAGAGAGAAAGGAGAGCCTTGGTTCATGTCATCAGAGAATTGGTTGAAGGAACTGGGCATTTTAAGTCTAAAGAAGAGGAAATCTAAAAGCGGGAGGGGATATTATTGTCAAGGTTTTGAAAGTCTATGATATGGAGTGGGCTCAAGGAGGGAATAACATACACACCCAATTGGGAGTATTGGGAATAATCTATTTAACCCTAGAGGAAAGTAGGAGGGGAAGAGGATAAGAAAGAAAGGGTGAAAGAAGGGAGGGCAGAGTTGGGGAGGGGACAGTC
This sequence comes from Dromiciops gliroides, assembly GCF_019393635.1. Taxonomy (NCBI): domain Eukaryota; kingdom Metazoa; phylum Chordata; class Mammalia; order Microbiotheria; family Microbiotheriidae; genus Dromiciops; species Dromiciops gliroides. The sequence continues at coordinate 656,683,518 of NC_057863.1, read as the reverse complement.
AGAAGTAAAACACTTTTGAGGAGGAATAGGGTAAAAGAAGATAGAAAATAGAGTAAATATCATGGGAAGGGAATAGGATGGAGGGACATAGTTATGATGATTGACTATAATGGCAAAATGTATGGTACCTATTCTGCTGGGCTACTGAGAAGAAAATTCTTTGTCAAGTTTAAGGTACTATATAAAAGTTATGATGAACAGGATGCTATCAGAAAAACCTGGAAAGACCTATATGAACTGAAGCAGAGTGAAATGTACTATATACAAAATAACAGCAATAGTGTAAGATGATCTGCTGGGAAGCATGTGGTTCTTTTCAGCAATGCAATGATCCAATATAACTCTGAAGGACTTATGAAAATTGCAATCTGTCTACAGAGAAAGAACTGATGGTATCTGAAAAAAGATTGAAACACTTTTTTTTTGACAATTCCTTAATCTGACGTTTTGTTTTTATCTGTTTTCTCTCACAACCTAGCTAATGTGGAGATGTTTTCTGTGACTACTCATGTATAACTTATATTGAATTGCTTTAGTTCTTGGGGGTGGGGAGTGGGAAGGGAGGGAAGAAGAGAAGTTGGAACACAAAGTTTTAAGTTAATGTCAAAATTTGTTTTTACATGTAATTTGGAAAATAAAATTCTAAACAGAAAAAAAGAAAGTCTGTGATATGGAAGGAGGGAGAAACTTGTTTTGTTTGGCTCTAGGAGCAATAGGTGGAAGTGTTGGATAGAGACAAATTTAAATTTGTCTAGTAACTAGAGTGATTTGATTCAATCTGATTATTGATTGGGAGCCAGAAAGTATGGGGAAAAGTAATGGGAAATCAGTCTGGAAAGAGAGACAGGAGCTAGAGTTTGAAGGTTTATGAATGTCAAGCAGAGAAGATCACATTGGAAGCAATAGTCATTGAAGATGCCAAAGCAGGGGAATGACAGGACCAGATTTGTACTTCAGGAACATCTCTTTAACAGCTGTGTGGAGGACAGATCTGACAGAAGTCAGATATCCCAATTAGAAGACTATCACAGTAGTCCAGGAGAGAGATGATAAGGGTGAACAGCCGTGGTCGCTAAGTGAATGGAGAGAAGAGGATGGATAGGCAATGTTAAACACATATGATCTGATAGAGTCACAGGGAGGATAGAAAGGGAAGAGGAGGGTGAAGGGCTGAGCCCTGGGGGCCACTCATACAGAGGTCTGCAATGATGGGCAGAGCTCTTTGTATCTGAACCTGATAGAAGCTTCTCCTTCAAAGAACCAGCTGGCTCTAGGGGCTGACAGGCAGCAAGGCTTCTGTCCATACTTGTCTTTCCTGAGCAAGCAACATCTTGAAACTGATTCTGTAGGACCTGTTGAGTTTAACCCATGCTTTCTTGATCAATGAAGTGAATCCTGAAAGACCTAACATGATTAGTAGGGAAGCAGGGCTCCATTGACCAGATTAAAGATCAGGGGTGAAGTCAGTGGCTTAGTGTGGTTGTGGGCATTCAGAACTATGGAAAGAGACACTACTCCTGGGCATGTCTGTTCAGATCTATACTGAAAGAGTCCCAAATCCTCATTTTTCAAAGTGGGAAACTGTTCCCTGAAGTGGACTGGGAACTTCACATTTAAGTGAACTAGGGAGTCAAGGAAGGGCTGAGATTCTAAGACTAAAGTTTGCTCACTTTAAGTCCAGGGCTGTTTTCACTACATGGGAAACCTACAGAAGGGATTGGGGCATTTCTCTCTCTTTAGCTCTTTTTCTGGTCATCTGTTGCTCTCTTCAGAGAGGCCTGGATATGACATTCAGATCTATACTTTGGGGATCCCCTGATCTAATCAGGTTCATACTCTGTCCTTTTCCTTTTTTTTTATCATCACTTTTGGGACACAGACCTAGTAATAGTATTGCTAAGTCAAAGGGTATATATGGTTTTATATCCCTTTGGGCATAGTTACAAATTCCTCAACAGTGTGGTTGATTTCAGTTCACAACTCCACTGACAGTTCATTAATGTCTCATTTTTCCCACATCCCCTTCAACATTTGTCATTTTCCTTTTCTGTTTTATTAGCTAACATAATCAGGATTGTTTTAATTTGCATTTCTACAATCAATAGTGAGCCAGAGCAAGGTGTTTTTGCAGGTTAAATTGCCTTTATTTTTTAAAATAATAAATATTTTTATTTAAAGTTTTGAGTTCCAAATTTTATCTTTCTTTTCCTCCATTCTCACCCCCCTCCCTGAGGCAGTAAGCAAATATAGGTTATACATGTGCAATTATATAAAACATTACCATATAAGTCATTTTGTGTCAGAAAACTTGAATAAAAGAAAAAAATGAAAGTGAAAAATAGCATGCTTCAGTATATGTTCCATCAATATAAGTTCTTTCTTTGGAGATAGTATGCTTCATTATTAGCCCTTTGGGATTGTCTTGGATCATTGTATTGCTAAGAATAGTTAAGTCTTTCACAGTTCTTCATTGAACAATATTGCTGTCATTGTACACAACATTCTCCTGGTTCTGCTCACTTCACTATATATCAGTTTATACAAGTCTTTCCAGGTCTTTTTCAAATCACCCTGCTTATCATTTCTTATAGCACAATAATATTACATCATAATCGTATACCACAGTGTATTTAGCCATTCCCCAATTGATGGTCATTCCTTTGATTTCCAATTCTTAGCCACCACAAAAAGAGCTGCAAGAAATATTTCTACTTTTTGGTTTGTTTTTGTTTTCTTTCTTTCTTTCTTTCTTTTTTTACAGGGTAATGAGGGTTAAGTGACTTGCCCAGGGTCACATAGCTAGTAAGTGTCAAGTATCTGAGGCCAGATTTGAACTCAGGTCCTCCTCAATCCTGATAGAGCTGGTGCTCTATCCACCGTGCCACCTAGATTCCCCCAATATTTCTACTTTTTAAGGAGTTTTTTTTTTTAAGTGAATTTTTGTGCCTCTTTGACTTCTTGGCCTAGTCTGTTTTTAAGGTGTTATTTTCTTCAGAATTTTTTTTGTGTCTCCTTTACCAAGCAGTTCACTTTTCTTTTTTCATGATTTTCTTACAACACTCATTTCTTTTCCAAAATATCATGGAGCCCCAGTCAGGATAACACAAGATTTAGCAGCTTCTACATTAAAGGATCAGAGGGATTGATATGATAATCTGGAAGGCAAAGGAGCTAAGATTACAACCAAGAATCACCTACCCAGCAAAACTGAGTATAATCTTTTAGGGGGGGAAATGGACATTCAGTGAAACAGAGGGCTTTCTCTACTTCCCTTATTTTATTTTCAAAATCCTTTTTGAGCTGAGACAAATTTGTATTTTTCTTGGAGGTTTTGGATGTAGGAGCTTTGCTTTTGTTGGAATACCCTACAGCAAATGCCAGGAACACAAGATGATTATGAAAAAGATCCATGCCCTGGCCTGCCTGGTGGGCCTGTCGGATGGCTTTTGCCAGGTGAGAGTCACACCTATAGAGACTGTCCCCAGGGCAACTGCTAGACTTTCTGTCTTTTTGATCTGTCACTCATTTGCCTGTTCAGGATGTTCTTGATTATTTGTCTTCTCAGGCTCAGGGAACCATATTTGTCTTCTGTTTAAATAAATCCCTTCCCTTCCCCAGCAGAAAGTACTCTGTGACCCCTCTCTAGGTCACCCTTTTTGATCTGCACTGGCTCTAGCCCCAGTACCACTAAGTGTGGACTTTGCCCCAGAATGATATTCTTTCATCCACTTGCTCCACTCAGCCCTATTGCAGGAATCCTTAGAATAAAGGAATTCAAAAGCACTTGTTAGGGGGCAGCTAGGTGGCACAATGGATAACTCACCAGCCTTGCATTCAGGGGGACCTGGGTTCAAATACGACCTTAGATACTTGACACTAACTAGCTGTGTGATCCTGGGCAAGTCACTTAACCCTCATTGCCCCACAAAAACAGGGAAAGAAAGAAAGAAAAGAAAAGAAAAAACACTTTTTGCACACTTACCATGTGCCAGTCATGGGGATACAGGCACCAAAGGAGACAGTCCCTGTCCTCAAGGAGTTCATATATATATTGCTTTTCTTTTTTGAAGGAGTTCATATTCTAATAGGGGCAATGCCGCCCATTAGGGAGTGATGTCTGAGAGAGAGAAAGAGACAGAGAGACAGAGCGGGGAAGACAGAGAGAGAGGACGAGGGAGAGAGGGAGGGAGGCACACACACACAGCGAACATTGTTGATCTATTAGAGAGTGATATTCCATTGACTGCAGTAGATAAGGAACCTTTAGGTAAGTTTCAGGTCGGCTGCCTTGAAAGAAGGCCTTTGTTACTAAAGACTACAGAAGGATTTTTGCTTCTTCCCTCATGACAAGAGAGAAAGCTAAGGTGAAATCAGGACTTCAGGTGAAGGACAGTTTGAAGGATCTATCAAGAAGAGGAAGAATGCTAGTAGAGACATGGTAGGGCTTTTCTTCCAGCATGTGGAGCACCTTAGCATCAACAGCTACAGTCCCCTTCCTAAAGTCCAAACCTTCAAAGGAGACCCTGAAAGGAGAAAGCAGAAAAGGACAAGTAGTAAGGTATGATATTACTATACTTTATCACAACTTACTCTGATAACTGCAGCACTGAGGAAAAAAAACAGACACAAAGGGACTGACGGCATGTCCCACCTTCATCCCCTTGCCTTACTTCAGAGGGTTTCCTACTCATGTCCTTTTATTCCCCCAAAGTCAGTGTCGAACTGATTTAATCTTATTTCTCATAATCACATGTGGTTGCCCCATCCTTTGCATTTCCTTGTATGCCTCTGTAAGCAGCATGAGGGTTCAGGACAGCTCCAGACACCACTTAGGAGATATTGGTCCTAGCTGGGACCCTAACTGGAACCAGTCCCCATGTCTCCTCAGTCAACAAGCATTCTTTTCTTTCTTTTTTTTGTGGCAATGAGGGTTAAGTGACTTGCCCAGGGTCACACAGCTAGTAAGTGTCAAGTGTCTGAGGCTGGATTTGAACTCAGGTCCTCCTGAATCCAGGGCCAGTGCTTTACCCACTGTGCCACCTAGTTGCCCCAACAAGCATTCTTGAATACCTACCATGTGGCCAGCACTGTGCTAAGCACTGGGGATAAAAAGAAAGGCAAAAGACAATCTCTGCTCCCCAGGATCTCACAGTCTATTTAAATTGGGGAGCCATATGCAAACAGTTATGTACAAACAAGATCTAGACTTGAGAAATTGGAGAGAATCTTGGAGGGAATGCACCAACATCAACATCAAAGGAGATCAGAAAAGGCTTCTTGAGGAAGGTGGGATAGAAGTTGAAGGAAGAGGGGTGGCTAGGTGGCGCAGTGGATAAAGCACCGGCCCTGGATTCAGGACAACCTGAGTTCAAATCCGGCCTCAGACACTTGACACTTACTAGCTGTGTGACCCTGGGCAAGTCACTTAACCCCTATTGTCCTGTGGGGAAAAAAAGTTGAAGGAGGCCAGAGAAGTTAGGAAACAGAAAGGGAGAGAGGTGCAGACATAAAGGAGAGCCAGAGCAAATGGCCAGAGTGGGGTTGGGGGATCTGGTGTGAGGAACAGCAAGGAGACCTGTGTCACTAGATTGAAGTGTATGTTGGGGGCAGATGGAAGGAGTAAGAGGTCTGGAAGGGGGAACAGCTCATAATGTGCCCTAATAGGCTGCAATATGCAGCTACTGGAGTTTATTGAGTAAAGGGGGGGTGTGACATACTCAGACTGGTACTTCAGGAAGATCACTTTGACAAATGAATGGAAGATGGATGGAATGGGGAGAAATTTGAGTTAGGGAGACCAACCAGGAGGAAGAATATGAGGGCTTGAACTAGGATGGGGGTAGTGTCAAAGGAGAAAAGGGGGGCATTTATAAGACATGTTACAAAGGTAAGGGGACTTGAAAATTTATTGGATATTGGGTAATGAGAGAGAGTAAAGAACCAAGGATGATACTTAGGTTTTAAGCCTCAGTCACTGGAAGGATGATGGGAAATTAGGAAGAGGAGAGGGTTTGTGGGGGGAAAGATAATGAGTTTGGTTTTCAACATGTTGAATTTAAGTTGTTTGTAAGACATTCAGTTTGAAATGTTCAATAGGAAGTTGGAGATGGGAGCTTGGAAATGGAGAGGTTAGGGCTGGATAAATAATTTGATAATCATCGGCAAAGTGGTGATAGTTGAAACCATGGGAATGGATGAAAACTCAGTTGAAATAGTATAGAGGGTGAAGGAAAGAGTACAGATCTTTGCCCAGGGGTGGGGGGGGGATACCCACTGTTAAGAGAAATGACCTGTATGAGAATCCAGCCAAGGAAAGTGAGAAGGAATTGTCAGCTAGGTGGGAGGAGAGAGCAGCATCACAAAAATCTGGAAGGAAATGAGTATCAAAGAAGGAGAGCACGAATGTGAGCAGGCACTGTTTTTGCTTTTCTTTGTGCTTTGCTTTGTGTAGGTGCTTATCACAATGCCTATTATGAGCCAGATAATGTACTAAGTGCTAAAGATATGAAAACAAGAACAAAAAAAAATAAAGGTAAAAAGAGTCTCTACCTTTAAGGAGCTTACATCATAATTGGGAAGACAACAATACATTATTAATTTATGTTTGTATAAGGGAAGGGACATTCATTGTTCATGATTAGGCTTTGCTATTATAATAAAAATGACAGTACTACACATACTGATTTGCAAATCTAATTTCACAACAATCGAAACAATAAGAAGTTACTTTCTAGAATGACTGGACAAATGAAAGAATAATTTATTAAGTGCTCGTTATGCTCTAAGCACAATGCTAGGGGCTGAGGAGAGGAACACAAAAGAAAAGCCATCCAACAACTCTTTGGCAAGTTTGTATTTTGTTAGAAACATGTTAACAACCTTCCCAGAATGGTTGGAGACCTGCCCCGAGCAGGCGGAGAAGTCAGGAATCAAAAAGGCAAGTAGGGGATGGTATTCTGGGCTCCCCCTTGGTTCTCTCAGGAGGTATCCAGGAAGGTCAATGAAGGGATGAATAAATAAACATACTTGAGTCTCTCCTTCCCTCATTGCACCTAAGAGAAAAACGACTTGTTCAAGGTCACAGAGTGAGCCAATGGCAGATTTGGACTCCACTCAGGTCTGGCTCTGAGCACCTCCCCCCATCCCCTTTCTCTCCCTCTCTCTGATTCAAAGATCCTTCAGATCAAAGTGAACCACAGTAACTTCCAGAGCCTAATGATGTAACATACCTCCTACTGATTGCCAGAGAGATTGTGGACTAGAGATGAAGGAGATTGATATGCATTCTCAGATAGAGCCAATATGTTGATTTGTTTTGATGGATTGTGTGTGTGTGTGTGTGTGTGTGTGTGTGTGTTGCAGGCATGAATGTGTGTGTGTGATAGCGGGCAGAATGTTCCTCACAATTCATGAGTCATTTGTCAGTGCCCTCTCCTCTTGGAAGTATCTTACCAGAAGAAGTGACTCCCTGAAAGGTAGTCCCAAGGGTGGGACCTCTCCTTGGTGGGGTGGCTTACCAGCTGAGAAAGTGAAATTCTAACTCCCACTTTAGCTAGATCTTATCGTTCTAAGGCAGTGGTGGCCAGGGAAGCAAAGCCAGCTCTGGTCAGCTAAGTTGAAGAGATAGTGAATGGGGCCACAGGGTAGCAGAGCAATCCACTTTATTCAGGAACAATGGCTTAATTGCTTTGATCATGGTTCATGGTTTCAGAACTGGAGTGGGGTGGGGTGGGAGTTGCCAAGGAGACAGCTGGAGAGTTACTAGCAAAGTGAAGCATGGCTGGGTAAAAATAACAGAAAGTTCATCTGTGGGGAGGGGGGGGCAAAGGTCAAGATCTAATGTGGGGAGGAATAATGAAAAAAATCACAAGAATGTGTCCTGCTTTGTTCTTCAGAATGGGAAATCATTTCTGGCCCATGAAGAAAATGTGACATGTTGATAATGCATTCTTTACTTTTTATGATGAATAGAAATTTTGTAAGAGTTTTTTATTCATTCATGTTCTCTTTTTTTCTTGATACATTTTATTTTTACATCATATTCATCTCCGAATGCATCTTCCTCTCAATTTTCAGTGAGTCTTTCCTCACAACAAAGATTAAAAAAGAAAAAGAGAAAAAAATCCCAACACCTCTGTACAACCAATCAAATACATCCACTGTATCTGATAGCATATGCAATATATCCACACTCATACCCCCTTTTGCCCCCATTTCTGTCATGAAGGGAGGGAGATGTGTTTTCTCAACTCATTCTGGTCTGGGCTTGGCTATTATAATTATGCACATTCAATTAATTTATTTTGTGATTTACATCATTGTAGTCATTGCATATACTTTCCCCCTGGATCTCCTTACTTCACTCCTCATTAGTTCACGTTTTCTCATAATTTTCTTAATCCTTTTCAGTCATCATTTCTCATGGCACAATAATATTCTATTTCATTAATGTGCCCCAACATGTTTAGCCATTTTCCCTTTAGATCAGGGATGTTTAATTGTGTGTGTGTGTCTGTGTGTGTGTGTGATATGGACTAATTTACCAGTCTGGTGAACCCTGGAATGATTACAATGATGCTGCCTGCTGGAGACTTACTGTAGGAAAGCCCAGCCATGAGGAGAAGGCGCTTGAGGGCAAGACATGTGGCTTTTCTTTGGCATCAGGAAGTAACGTTTGCTGGTGGGAAGAAGAGGGGGCGAGGCTGGCACTCTTCTCTTTCACCAGGACTCTCATGGAGAGTGGAGCTGAACTGTAGCTCCCTGAGATAGATAGCTGAATCTAGGCCTCTTTCTCTTTCTCTTTACCAAATTCTTATTCTCCTTAATAAATGCTTAAAAGTCTAACTCTTGCTAAAGCTTATAAATTATTGGCGACCACTCATTAAATATTTTAGACAGACTAGCTGGAATTTTAGTCCCTTACAACCCCTTCTCAGAATAATGCTTCAAAAACAATGGAAAGAAATACTACATTTTATCTATAGGTTGATGAAAATAAAGATGTATACCCCCACCCCTGCAACTTCATAGACTTTCTGAAATCTATCCACAGACTCCAGGTTAAGAACTTCTTCTACTAGTTTATGTTCTTAAAGTTTATTGGTCTTCATTCTCAGTGTCAGAATGCAAGTTTCTTGAGGGAAGAGACTGTGTCATATTTTGCATTTGTGTCTCCAGTGCTTAGCGCAGAAGTGGTTAAGAAATGTAATGACTAGAGTGACACCACCTGCTGGAGAGTTATTGTAGGAAAGATCCACCATGAGGAGAAGGCGTCTGAGGGCAAGCCATGTGGATTTTCCTTGGTGTCAGGAAGTGATGTTTGCTCATGGGTACTGTCTATCAAAGCTACCAGCCAATCAGCTTGGAGCTATGTGTGGATAGGATGTTCCCAGTTTTACAAGAGGCCGTTGGGTCCTTTTTTGTTCCTGACCTCCCCAGGGCAGGTCAGATGATGGAGTCTCTTAGAAATAGTTAGATTTTTACCTTTCTCTCTGATCATTAGATTCTAATGTTCTTTAATAAATACTTAAATACTCTTGCTAAAGCTTCTAATTTACTGACAACCACTCATTAGATATTTTAGACAGTATAGCTAGGATTTTAGCTCCTCACAGAAATACTTCTTTAATTAGGTTTGATTGTTTCTCATTCTTGCTTATCTAGCCTTGTCCACGCATTTACTTTTCTATTTTATTAATGGTCCCAAATAGTTTGATGGTTATTTTCAATGTCATTTGAGGTCCGAAGGTGCCATTTACCTTTCATTACATATATATTGTATGCACACACACACATACCCACCCACCCATATACGCATGTATGTATATATGTTTATATATGTGCTCTCGCCTCCCCCCAGCAGTTTCAGTTTGAGTGGTGGGTGGGTCAGGTAGGCTAATTCCAGAACAACGGTGAGGAAGTAGAGGCAGGGAGCCCAGGGGAGGTGATGGGACCAGTGTAATGGGGGCAGAAGACCCCGAAGGGAAGACAAGTTTAAGGTACTCGAAGAGCCTTCCACCTCTACATCCCAGTGACATTTCTGAGCCTCAGTTTCCCCATCTGTAACTGTGTGTGGTGACCTCCGGGATCTCTAAAGGACTCTTCGGTTCTGCATTCTAATTACTCTGGAACCCCCTTCCCCGCCTGGGCCTGTTTTCCCATCTATAACAGGGCTGGGATGCCCACGAGGACGTCTAAGCGCCACCGCCTTTGCGGTCCAAGAATCAGTGACAAGTAATCCCCTAACGTCAAGCCCACGTGCGCCGAAGCGGATGCGCCTGCGCACTGGGTTTAGCTCCATGCTCAGTCCCCCTCCCGCCCAGAGCCATTGTTCGCATGCGCAGGTTGCGATGCCGCTTTCGCACTGCAGCCCAGTCACGTGGTGCCGTTGGGGCAAGCTAGGGAAAGTGGAAGTGTGGGCTGATTCGGAAAGGGGGGGGTCGGAGGGATTTGAGGGGGCTGCCAGACGGCTGTGAAGGGCCGAAAAGGGGGCTGAGGAGCGAGCGGCGGCCGTGGCCCTGGTGAGTCCCCTGCGCGGAGACTTGGCCTCTCTCCGCGGCCGGGGCCGCCTCCTGCAGTGGGCGAGACCATCTTCTCCGCGGGGGGGCGGGGCCCGTGGCGTTGGTAGTGGAAAAGACCATTTTCACGGAGTCGCGGGGGATGGGGAACCAATGAATGAGCAAGAGGGGGTGGGCGCGCCCATTGGCTGAGGGGAGGGAAGGGGGTGGGCACGCCCATTGGCTGAGGGGAGGGAAGGGGGTGGGCACGCCCATTGGCTGAGGGGAGGGAAGGGGGTGGGCACGCCCGTTGGCTGAGGGGAGGGAAGGGGGTGGGCACGCCCGTTGGCTGAGGGGAGGGAAGGGGGTGGGCACGCCCGTTGGCTGACGGGCGGGACGATGTAGGAGGGGAGGGAGCGGTTTGAGGGGGGCCCCGTTTGGGTGAGTGAGGGGGGAGAAACTATCATGTAAATGGGGTGGGGAGTGAAGACAGAGCTTCAGGGTGGGGTGCAGACTCCCCTTCCCATGAAACGTTACCTAAGCGCGCCTGCGTGCAAATGGAGGGGCGGGTCCTGAAGTCTGGGGGTGGGGGGAAGAGAGACAATTGCCGGGCCGGGCATGGCCATATTTGGAAATTGGTGGGCGGAGATCTTGGCCGGCCCGGCGGGGGGGGGGGGGTTTGGAAGAGACCATTGCGGGTGGAGGGGGGGAGGGCTTAGCGTAGACCCCTAAGGGGGACGCGTGGGGGCGGGTCACGCGCATCCATTTTACGCAGGAGAAAAGTGAAGTGCCCCAGGCCTCACGTGCTAAGCGTCCTAGGCCGATAGGAACCTGGTCCTCCCGGGATCCTAGTTCTAGGTCACGGTGGGAAGTGGGGTGGGGGCTTGGGGGATCCATAGGCCCTGGAGACCAGAGGCACCTGGGCCGGCGAGGCAGGAAGCATTGATTAGATGCCTACCGTGGGCTAGGTGCTGCTGATACCCAGAGGCAGACAGCCCCTGCCTTCAAATAGCAGGGATGGGATTCGAACCCAGAGCCTCTGCCTTTCCACCATTCCCCCAGGCCCACCTTCCCTTCCAGTCGAGTCAGCTGGCATTGATTAAGTGCCAACTGTGTACCAGGTGCCTGGCTGCCTCCCTGCAGTGGGAAGGAAGCCCAAGTGGCGCTCCCATGCCCAAGGCCTGGCACACAGTAGGTTAATCAGTGTTTATTGGATGAAGGGAGGGAGGGAAGAGGGGGGGCAGAGCACCTGGGCGCTTGCCCTGCCTTCTCCCTGTGCTGGAGGGCCCCATTCCTGGTACTGTCACCCCCGAAGGAAGGAGGAAAGAGAAGCCAGCCATTGTCTGAAGTCTGCAGGCTGTCCCTATTATCACCCCCATTTGGTGGATGAAGAACTGAGGCTGGGGGGGCCTTGCCCCGGATCCCGCAGCCAAGGGGGGCTAAGCACCCCCTGTCCTGCGGTGCCCCCTGGCGGCCGTGCACAAAGAGGCCCGTTTGGGGCTAGCAGAAGGGGACTCTACCCCTCTCTGTGTGGGTCATCAGGCTGAGGTGCCTGGCTGGGCTCCCCGACAGCTGGGAAAGGAGAGGCAGGGGCAGGAACCCTGGGCCTGGAGAGGCCGGGTGAGAATCCACCCGTTGGGATACTTGGCTGCAGTGGGACACCTGCAGTACCCAGTCCCAGGCGGGTCGTTCTGCTGGCTGGGGAGCCCCGTGTGACAGGTGTAGGTGGAATCCGTCTTGGGGCCACAGCCCACACAGGTCTTGTTCCATTGCTGACTGATGGTGTTGAAATAGTCGCCGAAGGAGCCCAGGGAGAGGAGGCTGGGAGGGGTCCCTCCTGCTGCTCTGAAGTCTGGCCCAGAAGTACTCTTGTTCCGGTCTGGGTCAGACAAGAAGGTTTGCCTGCTAGGAGGTTGGGGGATTTGTTGTAAGGTTTGGGTGAGGGGCTGGGCTGAATGGGGGGAAGGAATAATCAGCAGGGTGTGTGGACTGAGGCCCAAGCCAGGCCCAGCTGAGTCCCACAGGAGAGATGGGGGCATCTGAAAGAGCAGGAGTTTGCTGACCAGGCACCTGCTGCACTCCCAGGCCGGGCCTCAGGGCCAGAAAGACCAAGCCAAAGATGAAACAAGGTCCTCCCCACGAGGAGCTTCCATTCTTCCTGGAGGCTGTGTGGGGAGGGCCTAGTCCTAGGCCCCCTTCTTAGAGGTGAGGAAGCAGGCCTGGAAAAGTGAGAGGACATGTCCAAGGTCCTCAGTGCCATGCCCCTGTCCAGATGTGTGCTCTGCCCTGACCTTTGGGCGGCTTCTGCATCCTGAGCTCAGGACAGCTGGAGAAGTCCCAGGTCTGTGGAGGCCTTCCTTTGGGGCAGGAGCACGGATGACCAGTCACAGGGCCCAGAGCATCCCCCACATGGCCCAGGTTGGCCCAGGTTGGCTCAGGCTGGAAGGGGCAGAGGAGGCCTGCTCCCCAGCAAGTGGCCATTCAACCTCTGGCCAAAGAAACAGAATGATGCTGTGCAGAGGAATCAAAGTCCTGTTTGACCCTTCTTAGCTATGTGACCCTGGGCATGCTGCTGCTCCTCTCAAGGCTGTTTCCTCATGAGAAAAATGGGGATAATAATAGCTCAAGGCCCACCTTTTCTGGGAGGCTTAGAGTCAGCATGGTCTGGAACGTGTTTTGTAAACCTTCCAGACTCTGAAGAGTTCCACTCCTCTTGTTGCCTGGATCCCAGTTAGGATTGGGGAGCTGGGGAAGGCGGTCCGGAGGAGAAGAAAGCACTAGGATTCTAGAGGACCTAGGACTTGGGCAGCTCTGGGGATGGTCAGACAAGTTGGGGGCCTGTTTAGAAGGAGAATCAACGTGATGACTGAGATCAGTATGAAAGGAAGAGCAAATACGGCCCAGCTGCTCCTGGGGCTGGCGAGACCATGATGAGAAGGAGGATGGAGGTTGGAAGACATGGGGGCTGCCTGGAGTGAAGGCTGCCATTATTATATGAGGGTCATTGTGTGTGTGGGGGGGCAAGAACCCTCTGCTGTGCCCTCTGTTGTGCCCTCTGCTGTGCCCCTCTGCTGTGCCCTCTGTCGTGCCCCTCTGGGCTCTCTGGGTCAGGATGGTCCTTGGAGGTGCCTGAGGCCTGCTCACTTCAGGCTACAGAAGGTGAGAGGCCAAGGCCCAGAGAGTGGCAGAAACCTGTGTTCCCAGGTTGTGCCCCAAGGGTTCTGAGTGCCCTCCCTTCCATGTCTTCTGTGAGGTGCTTCCTCCCCTGGCTCCCCCGACTCCTCTCGGTCCTGAGTCATTCCCGGTGAGGGCTTCGGGCCCTTTCCTGGGCCCCCTTCTCCAGACAGCCTTCTGGGCTTTCTTCCACTTCCCTTTACCTGTGTCTGGGCTCCTTTTGGATTCAGACCCCTCTTCTCTCTTACAGACATGGAGTGTGACTCTACAGGCCAGGGCAGGCAGCCCAGGGAAGCAGGGGTGAGTGCCCTACTGCCCCGCCAGTCATATCCTCGAAGCCATCACCCAGTGAGGGAGGGACCTGGGGAACCAGGTCCCCGGGACTCCATTCCAGGCTGGCAAAAGGGCTCTGGGGCACAGGAGACCCTGAAGGCCAAGGTAAGTGACGGGAATTCCCATCCTGGCCTTGGTTGGGTCCAGGGGGACGTGCTCCCATTATTGATCCTACGGTGAGGCAGAGTCCTGAGATGGGAAAGGTGAAGCCTGGAAAGGAGGGGGACTTTCCCTGGGTTCCATATGCAGTGGAAAGCTGGGCCAGGATTAGAACTCAGAGCTTGGCTGCTCTTCTTCCTAATTGTCTTCCACTTCTTGTATTTGCGTTCCCAGTCAGTCATTTTCTCTTTTGCTTTTTTTTTTTTTTTTAGTGAGGCAATTGGGGTTAAGTGACTTGCCCAGGGTCACACAGCTAGTAAGTGTTAAGTGTCTGAGGCCGGATTTGAACTCAGGTACTCCTGATTGCAGGGCTGGTGCTCTATCTACTGCGCCACCTAGCTGTCCCTCTCTTTTGCTTTTTCAAACAAGGGCAGCCACCGAGGATTCAAGTTTTTTGATTCTGCCTTTTATTTCTGCTGTGTAGGCCAGAGGTTCTGCCCTCACAGTTGTGATTTCTCCTTTAGACCCTGCTGGCACAGGCTGCTGTGGTCCCTAGCCCTCTAGGGAATCCTCCAGAGGCTCTGCCTCCTTGTGCTTTGATTCGTTTTCCTTCAACTGCAACATTTACTAACGGATCTCTGGGCTCTTTTAGCTGATGTGGAGGCTGTGTTCTATTCCGTTGTTAATAACTTCCCTCTTGCTTTATGTTATTTTTTGAGACTTTCAGTTTTATTGATGTAGTTTATTTTTATATTACACACATTCACAGATTACCCCCACTTTGTGAGACATCTGTCATAACAGAGTAAAACAGTTAAGTAATAAAACTAACAACACAGTGACCTTATCAGAAAACGCATGCAACATTTGACATCTATAGCATCCCTCCCCCCTTTCTATTTTCAGAAATACATTTTATTTCTTTCTTTTTTTTTTCAGGGCAATGGGGGTTAAGTGACTTGCCCAGGGTCACACAGCTAGTTAATGTCAAGTGTCTGAGGCCGGATTTGAACTCAGGTACTCCTGAATCCAGGGCTGGTGCTCTATCCACTGTGCCACCTAGCTGCCCCAGAAATACATTTTCTTTCACTCCTATCTTCCCATCCCTTTGGAAAAAAAGGAAAAAAAACCAGATTTCTTGTATTAAATATACAGAGTCAAGCTAAACAAATTCCTCCAATGGCTGTACAAAAATATGTATGTTTCATTTCATATCCTAAATCCATCATCCCTCTGTCATGGTTAACATGTTTCATCATCATTTCTCTGTAATCTTGAGTCATTGCATATCATGGTACTGATTACCCTGGGTCTATTCATTTAATTGATTTTTAGTTTAAAAAGTCCTCAAAATTGTTGTTTTGAAATGTGATGTTAGTCTAAACTGTCCTGGTTCTCACCCACCTTGGCATCAGTTCACATAAGTCTTTCCATGTCTTTGGAAACATGGTTTCCTCATTTCTTACAGCACAATAGCAATCTGCCATATTTGTGTTCCAGCTTATTCAGCCACGCCCCAGTTGATGAGCATGTCCTTAGTTTCCAGTTTTTGCCACCACAAAAAGAGCTAGGAATATTTTTTGTACAAGTAAGACCTTTTCTTTCTTTAGTCTTTTTTGGGTATAGGCCTAATTATAGCAGGGTCAAAGGGCATGTGCTCTTTAGTAAATTTTGGTGTATCATTCCATATTGTTTCCCAGAACGGCTGTGCCCATTCATAGCTTGGCCAGCAGTGTATCAGCCTTCCTGTTTCCCATGGCCTCTCTGATATTGACCATTTGCCTTTTTGGTCATCTTTGCTACTTGGAGGGGATGAAAGCAGGGACTATTTTTGCCTTTCTTTGTATGCCCAGCACTTAGCCCAGTGCCCAGCACATGGTAGACTTTTAAAAAATTAAAAAAATATTTTAATCATAAAAGTATTTATTATTTTCTAGTTACATGTGGAGATAGTTTTCAACGTTTGTTTTTATAAGATTTTTAGTTCCAAAATTTTCTCCCTTCCTTCCCTCCTCCCTGCCCAAGACAGCAAGCAATCTGATATAGGTTATATATGTATAGTCACTTTAAATATATTTCTGCATTAATCATGTTGTAAAAGAAGAATCAGAACAAAAGGGAAAACCTCAAAAAAGAAAAACAGGGACAGGTGGCACAGTGGATAAAGCACCAGCCCTGGATTCAAGAGAACCTGAGTTCAAATCTGGCCTCAGACACTTGATACTTATTAGCTGTGTGACCCTAGCAAGTCACTTAACCCTCATTGCCCTGCAAAAAAAACAAAAACAAAAAACAATAAAAGTAGAAAAAGTATGGTTCAATCTGCATCTAGATTCCATAGTTCTTTTTTCTGGATGTGGAGAGCATTTTCCATCATGAGTCCTTTGGAATTATTTTGGATCATTGTATTGCTGAGAAGAGTTAAGTCTAGGGGGCAGCTAGGTGGTACAGTGGATAAAGCACTGGCCCTGGATTCAGGAGGACCTGAGTTCAAATCTGGCCTCAGACACTTAACATTTACTAGCTGTGTGACCCTGGGCAAATCACTTAACTCTCATTGCCCCACCAAAAAAAAAAAAAAAAAGAGTTAAGTCTATCACAGTTGATCATCACACAGTATTGTTGATACTGTGTATAATGTTCTCCGGGTTCTTCTCATTTCACTTAGCATCATTTCTTATAGCACAATACATTCATATACCACAACTTGTTTAGCCATTCCCCAATTGATGGGCATCCTCTCAATTTCCAATTCTTTGCCACCGCAAAGAGAACTGCTATAAATAATTTTGTATATTTGAGTCCTTTTCCCTTTTTTATAATCTCTTTGGGAAAAAGGGTATCACAGCTTTATAGCCCTTTGGTCATAGTTCCAAATTGCTGTCCAGAATGGTTGGATCAGTTCACAGCTCCACCAACCAATTTTTCCACAGCTTCTCCAACATTTATTATTTTCCTTTTTTGTCATATTAGTCAATCTGATTGATGTGAGGTGGTAACTCAGAGTTGTTTTAATTTGCATTTCTTTAATCAATAGTAATTTAGAGCATTTTTTCAAATGGCAATAGATAGCTTTGATTTCTTCATCTTAAAACTGCCTGTTCATATTCTTTGACCTTTTCTCAATTGGGGAATGACTTGGATTTTTACAAATTTGATTTAGTTCCTGATATATTTTAGAAATGAGGCCTTTATCAGAAATACTGGCTGTAAAAATTGTTTCCCAGCTTTCTGCTTCCCTTCTAATTTTGGCTACATTGCTTCTGTTTGTACAAAAACTTTTAAATTTTAATATAATCAAAGCCATCCATCTTGCATTTCATAATATTTTCCATCTCCTGTTTACATAGTAGGCTTTTAATAAGTGCTTGTTGACTGAGTCTCCTTTACCTTGCTGGGGCTCTTGGTACCTTGTGGGAGCAGCTGAATCACTTTATCTCTTGCGTGGCTCAGAGAGAGGGTCCTGTCCTCCATCTTGTTGGTCCCATGTCCCAGAAGTCCTATTCAGGTCTTCAGATCACAGGACCTTCGATCTAGAGCCAACAGGGGTCTCAGATGGCATGTAGGCAACTGCCTCATTTTATAGATGAGAAAACTGAGGCCCTCTGAAGGGAGCAGATTGGTCCAAGGTCACACATAGTCAGTGACAGAGCTGGGATGCAAGCCTTCTCCAAAGACCAAATCAGATGAATGGCAGAGACAACCTAGCCACTGCCAGAGGTTTCTGAAGGGTCGTGGAGAAGAGGAAGGACAGGGTGGAGCCAGTGAGTTCCACTTTAATTCCTGTTGAGATCCCTGACCTGGGACCTCTGGAATTTGGCTATGATAATATTCCTGGGAGTTTTCATTTTGGGATCTTTTTCAGGAGGTGAGCAGTGGATTCTTTCATTTTCTGTTTTACCCTCTGGTTCTAGAATATCAGGGCAGTTTTCCTTGATAATTTCTGGAAAGATGATGACTAGGCTCTTTTTTTGATCATGGCTTTGAGGTAGTCCATTCATTTTAATTATCTCTTCCAGATCTGTTTTCCAGGTCAATAGTTTTTCCAGTGACTAGTTGGTGTCTGTAAAGTGGCTAAAATTCTAGCGAGGCTGTCTAAAAATCTAATAAGTGGTCGCCAATAAATTAGAAGCTTTAGCAAGGGTTTAGACTTTTAAGCATTTATTAAGGAGCACAAAAATTTGGTGAGGAGAGAGAAAGAGGCCAAGGTGCCTACATCTATCTATCTAAAGGAGCCTGCATTTCTGCTCCATTTCTCACGAAGTCCTTGGCGAAAGAGAGTGAGCCTCGCCCCTTCTTCATCCCAGAAGCCTCCTGTGAAACCAGATGTAGGGCTGTCCAAACACACACAGCTCCAAGCTAATTGGCTGGTAGCTTTGATCGACAGTACTCACCAGCAAACGTCACTTCCTGATGCCAAGGAACTGACCTTCCAAGCCACATGGCTTGCCCTCAGACACCTTCTCCTCATGGCAGAGCTTTCCTATAGTATCTCTCCAGCAAGGGGTGTCAATCCAATTCCCCAGTTCTCACACTAGTGAGATATTTCACATTGTCTTCTTTTAAAATTTTTATTCTTTTGGCTTTGTTTTATTGTTTTTTTATTTTTCATGAAGTCATTAGCTTCCATTTGCTCAATTCTAATTTTTTAAGGAATTATTTTCTTCAGTGAGTTTTTGTATGTCATTTTCCATTTGACCAATTCTGCTTTTTAAGGACTTTTTTCTTTTGGTCAATTTTTGTGCCTCTTTTCATTTGGCTAATTCTGCTTTTCAAGGTATTCTTCTCCTCATTGGCTTTTTTTATTTTAAAATCTTTTTTTACCATTTTGCCCAGTCTGTTTTTTAAGGTGTTATTTTCTTCAGTATTTTTTGTGTCTTTATTAAACTGTTGACTCTTTTAAAAATGATTTTCTTGCATTATTCTCATTTCTATTCCCAATTTTTCCTCTACTGCTCTTATTTGATTTTCAAAATCCTTTTTGAGATTTTCCATTGCC
Source organism: Dromiciops gliroides (assembly GCF_019393635.1). Taxonomy (NCBI): domain Eukaryota; kingdom Metazoa; phylum Chordata; class Mammalia; order Microbiotheria; family Microbiotheriidae; genus Dromiciops; species Dromiciops gliroides. Next base: position 656,664,417 of record NC_057863.1, on the reverse strand, counting down.
TGAAACCAGTTCATATTTTTCTTGGGGGCTTTGGATACAAATGCTTTGTTACCTTCTTCTGAGGGTATATTCTGATCTTCCTTGTCACCACAATAACTTTCTTATGATCAGAATTTTTTTTGTTTGCTCATTTTATCAGCCTATTTCTTGACTATTTCTTCGTGTTAAGGCTAAAATTCTAGCTAGTCTGTCTAAAATATTTAATGAGTGGTCGCCAATAAATTATAAGCTTTAGCAAGAGTTAGACTTTTAAGCATTTATTAAGGAGAATAAGAATATGGTGAAGAGAAAGAGAAAGGCCTAGATTCATCTACCTATTAAAGGGAGAGTGCATTCCTAGCTCTGCTCTCTGCCAGAGTCCTCAGGAAGGAGAGTGAGTCAGAGCGCCAGCCTCCCCATTCTTCCTCCCACAAGCAAATGTCACTTCCTGACAACAAAGAAAAGACACATGGTCTTGCCCTCAGAGACTTTCACCTCATGGCAGAGCTTTTCTACAGTAAGTCTCCAGCAGGTGGCGTCATTCCAGTCATTACATTGGGTTAAAAAATAGTCAACTTCACATATACATAATGAGGAGCTGTGACTGGATAGCCATTGACCTGGAATGATCTGACAGACTGTAAACTCATTGTATCAGTCAATCAACAAACATCAACTAAGTGCCTTCTATGTACTGGGCACCATGCCAAAGGATGGGGATACTGAGACAAAGAACAAAGGAGCTGATGGTCTGACTGGCAAGAGGGAAAGCTCCTATGGGCTTAGTGAAGCCAAATGTCAAAGGGCATAGGGCTGGGGAGGGGGGCTGAGGTTAGGCCCACTGTGCTCTGTCCTGCCAGCTGCCCCTGTACCAGGGGCCCAGGCCTGGTACTCTCTTCCTTCTTCCTTCCTCCACCTCTGTCTTCACAGAGTTAGAGAGTCAGAGCTGAGAGGCAGCCCTCCGGAGCCGTCTTGGCCGAGCCTGAGCCCCCCATGCAGAAGTCTCCTGTACAGCCCACAGGCCCCACGAGCATCAGCATCCTTGCCTTTGGGGATGGCTTGAACCATCAGCAAATGTTTTCTTCTTTGATCCTGCCTCCCTGCTGCCACCCTTTGTGGCCAGTTCTACATTCTGGGGCCTTAAATGGTTAAGTCAACAAGCATTTATTAAGCACCTACTATGTGCCAGGCACTGTGTTAAGTTCTGGGGATACAAAGAAAGGCAGAAATAGCTCCTCTCCACAAGGCACTCATATTTTAATGGGAGAGAAGCAACTAAATAAATGTATACAAACAGGATCTATGTAGGATTCCTTATTGCAAATACTTAATAGGAATAGGGAAAAATCATAGAAGGAAGGCACAAAAATGAAAATTGGCAAAGAAGGTGAGAAGCTGAGCCTTGTAGGAAGCAGGGGAGCCGGCAAGCCGAGATGAGGAGGGAGAACGTGATGATCCTGAGGGACAGAGAAAACGCCCTGAGTCAGGAGATGGAGGGAGGCACCTGTCAGTGCCTCAGAGAGGATGGGGCGTGTAAGGAGACTGCAGAGCCAGGAGGGGCTAAACCATGAAGGGGTTTAACCGTCAGACGACATCTTGTGGTCCTGGAGTCGACGGGGAGTTTCATGAGTAGAGGGCAACATGGTCAGACCCGCACTTCAGGAACATCCCTTTGGTGGCTGCTGTAGAAGGGCCTAGAGGCAGGCAGACCCCCGGTGGCTGTGGCAGGGGCAGTGGTCTGGCCGCGAGGGGCTTTGGGCCAGAGGAGGGGGGTGTGTTGGAGAAGGGCTGCAGAGATGCACTTGGCGGGCCTCAGCACCGGCTTGGATAGGGGAGTGAGAGGTAGTGAGGAGTCCAGGATGACTCGGGGGGCTGGGAGGAGGGTGTGGGAGCCCTCACCAGTTATGATGACCTACTCTTAGGCACTTGGGGAGGCAGGGTGCTTGGCTTTCCCAGGGACTTGGGTGGACTGACTGTCTCTGGCCTGTTTCTGATTTCATTAACCCATAATGTCTTCCTTTCTTCAGGAGCCTGAAGTGTCCCCAAAGGACGAGCAAGAGAAGCCAGTGGTAGTGGAGGAGCTGGCGGAGCAGACCGACCACAAGCAGCCCACACAAGTTTCCCTCCCAGGCCTGGTTCATCTCATCAGTGATGATGGGGTTCGCTCCACAGCCCTTCTCATTCGAGGCAAGATGGTGGCCTCGGCTACCAAGGTTGTGGCTGAGGCTTCTGGGGAGACCCCAGTGGAGGAAGAAGAGGCTGAAGTGGAGACCGAGGAGGCGGAGGAGGAGGAGCCAGGAAGGGAGGGAGAGTCAGAGGCAGCACTGCCTGGCTCTCGGGAAGGCCTCAAGGTCGGAGAGGGCCTGGTGGGGGATAAGCGATTCCTGTGCGTGGCCTGTGGCAAACACTTCAAGAGGGCTTGGGAGCTGCTCAGCCACGAGGTTGTCCATAACTCGGCCCGGCCCTTCCGCTGTGACCTGTGTGACGCGGCCTTCAAGCGTCATTCTGATTTCAAAAGCCACAGGCTGGTCCACAGTGAGGAGCGGCCCCACACCTGCGAAGCCTGTGGCAAAGGCTTTAAGAGGGCCAGCAACCTGCAGGTAAGCCATGGGAGCATTGGCCTGGGAAGGGAGAAGGGGTAGGAGATCTGAGAGGGAGAGGGAGAAGATGGGGGATTGAGAAGGGAGAGGTCCAGGAGGGGAGAGAGAGAAAGGCAAAGGTGGGAGGCTGAGGAAAAGAGAGGGAAGGAGAAGGGAGGAGAAGGGGACGTGGAGGAGAAGACATTGGGAAGAGGAAGAAAGAAAGGAGGAAGGGGAGCGAGGGCAGCAGGACAGGTTGGAGAAGGAGGAAGGGAGGTGGCTCTCCGTCCCTCCAGTCTCTCCGAGGTCCTGCTCCGGTCTCATTTCCCTCCTTTCACAGACTTGACTGTATTGTTGACCAGTCAGACTTAGCCCTGCCCTCTTTTCCTGATGCCCCCTTGTCCCACCTTGCCAAGCCCTGACCATCTAGCTTCTCTGAACTATATTGGGCAGTCAGAGGACTCTGCTGACCGCAGTGTGCACCGTCCTCTTTGCTGAGCTCCTCCTGCTTCTCCATGTCTCTCCACCACTTCTCCCATTCTCTTCTGTTACAGTCCACAGGATGACAGGGCCCTGGCCAAAAGCAGCTGGCGACCCCATCCCCTCCCTTCTTCTCGGGGAGCTCACTTCTTTAATAATTTCTTCTCCTCTCTTTCATCCATATTAGAGTTTTCTTCAGCTATTGGCTGCTTACCCAGTTCTCTGGCTAAGAACTTGCCCACTTCTCTTCCAACTTGAAAAAACCTTCACTTTATCATGACATTCTCTCAAGACCTTGTCATATTTCTCCTGAACGCCTGTCTGTTATTACTGATTTGCTGCTGGATATGACTCATCCATGCTCTCTTGACATATCTAAAATGGGACTATTTTTTTCTTTGAGGCTTACCCTTCTTCAAGCTCACCTTGTTTCTGCTGAGGGCACCATCATCCTTCAGTCACTTAGGCTCCCAGCGACTTGGATTCTTCTCTTTGACTCACTTCCCACATCCAATGGGAAGTCTTTTAAATTCTTCCTCTTCATTATCTCTCAGAACCATCTTGCATATGACCATTGCTCTACTTTAGATCCTTATCATCTTTCACCTGTCTCCCCTCACCCATTCCAGTTCATTTGCTGAACAGCTGCCAAAGTGATGTTCCTAAAGCATGGGTATGACCATGTTACTCCCTTGCTTAAGAACATTCGGTGGCTCCCTGTTGCCTCTAGAGTCAAAAACAGACTTTTCAGCCTGACCTTTAAAGTCCTCCACAACATGGTAACCACCTACCTTTCTAATCTTCTTTCACACTATTTTGTCTTTTACTCTTGGTTTTAGGCAAACTGACCCACTAGCCAGCTGTTTCCTCTTCACATCATTCCCTCTCTTGGTCTTCCATGTGTGGAATGCTCACCCTCCTCCTCATCTCTACCTCATAGAATCACTAGCTTCGTTCACAACACAGTTCTCCTTCTGCCTCCTCCTGCATGAGGTCTTTCCTGATCTCCCTGTTAGTGCCTCATCCATCTTGAAATTAAGTAATTTCATACATGAAGTAAATATTTTATGTGTGTTTGCATATGTTAATATAAAACACTCACTCCCATATTTCCCATTATTATCCCAAGCTCTATAGCAGGTGTTCCAAGCCTATTTTTGTTTGACTTTTCAGTAAAACTTCTCCCTGTTCAGTGTGAAAAGAAGTAAATTCTAGTGTTTGCTATCCATTCACATGTAAGAACAAAATAAAAAGATTACTTTTTATTCTCCAAGGATAATCCCAACATTTTATAATTTCAGTGTTTGGAAATCAATTTAGAATTTCTAGAATATTTCAATAGAATAATTTAGTCATTTACCGCTTCCTTGACAAACTTCTCATACATTCTGCATACCCTTGATTAGGAATGCCACCCCTAGAGTGATCCAAGGGTATTTTTAGATATTTTCTTTCTCATTAATAAAATTTCAACCTTTTTTCATGAATTGGATTGAGTTTCCACCCCATTTCATTAAACATTTATTAATAAACTGGAAAAATGTCCTTTCCCAATAGTAGTTACTCCTATTTCCTTCTAAATCAAATCATTCAGTTGCTTGTGATTAAATAAATGTTAACATTACTTAAATGTAAAACTTAAATAATAAACAGAACCACAGTAATTATTTACAAATATTTTGGCTATGAGAAAAATCACAGTCATCTCAAATCTTCACTATTAAAGCAGATGACTTCTCTTCACTTCTGGAGACTTCACTTCATTCAGTTCATTTCCAATACTATTGAAAACTTCTCAAGAATACTCTTCATATTTCTCCTCAAGTTGAATTCAGTTTCTCAGGAAATATTATATTAGCTATTCTCTCCTCTCTTTAGCCAGCACACACACAAAAGGTCTTTCTAGAATACATGAAGTGCTAATTCCTCACAGACCCTTTACAAAAATTTCCTCCCATAACATGAAGGTTTAAGACAGTTTTCACAAGAAAGAAGATTCTCCTTTTTTTCTCTTTGACCTTCCTACAGTTTATCTCATAAAACTCCTAAATCCAATATAAAAACACAGAAATTCTTCCAATTTTTTTCTGGAGAAGTGCTGGTAGCAAGACATGTTCCATGGTAACACCCAAACCCCGAGTTCAGATGCTTTATCTGCAGCATTCCATTTGACTCTTTTGTGAGGCAATTGGGGTTAAGCGACTTGCTCAGGGTCACACAACTAGTAAGTGTCAAGTGTCTGAGGCCGGATTTAAACTCAGGTCCTCCTGACTCCAGGGCCGGTGCTTTATCCACCACACCACCTAGCTGCCCCTCCATTTGACTCTTAAAGATACAGTAGTAACAGTATCCATTGTCTCTCTGGAAGAGCCTATGGAAGAGGGAGTAGCAATATTTTTGTATTTACTAAGCAGCCCTCTTGGACGGGTAGCTCCCTGAGGGCAGGCTCAATTTTTGTCTTTGAATCCCTTGCTTTTCCAAAATGCTTGGCACAGGTATGCCCTTAATAAATAACTTGCTGAATGAAATCGAACCGAGTTGACTTGACTTGAGAAGGCCAAGGGACAGGGATGGTGGGGGCCAGGCAATGAGGCAGGAGGAGAGGGAGAGCAGGGGGAGGAGGAGAGGGCGAGCAAAGGGGAGAAGCCCGGGCCGGAGGGCGGCCTTGGTCAGCTCAGCCCTCCCCTCCCCCCAGGAGCACCGCCGCATCCACAGCGGGGAGCGGCCCTTCCCCTGCCCGGCCTGCCCGAAGCGCTTCAAGTCGCCCTATGAGCTGCAGCGGCACTCCTCGCAGCACGCCTCGGCGCGGCCCTTCGCCTGCCCGGACTGCGGCAAGGCCTTCGCGGCGGGCCCCGCGCTGCTGCTGCATCGGCGCCAGCACTGCCAGGACAAGCCCCACGCGTGCAGCGCCTGCGGCAAGCGCTTCACCTACGGCCACAGCCTGCGGGTGCACGAGCGCGTGCACACGGGCGCCCGGCCCTTCGCCTGCCCGCTGTGCGCCAAGGCCTTCAAGCAGTCCAACGCGCTGACCTCGCACCGCCGCGTGCACTCGGGCGAGCGCCCGTACGCGTGCGCCACGTGCGGCAAGGCCTTCAAGCAGTCGTCCTACCTGGCCGTGCACCAGCGCTCGCACACGGGCGAGCGGCCTTACGCCTGCCCCACCTGCGGCAAGGCCTTCGCCCGGGCCTCGCTGCTCGTGCAGCACCGCCGGGTGCACAGCCCGGCGCGTCCCTTCCCCTGCCGCTACTGCCCCAAGCTCTTCAAGGGCCTGGCTTACCGGGCTGTGCACGAGAAGGTGCACACCGGGGACGCGCCCTACAAATGCCACGTCTGCGGCAAGGGCTTCCCCCACCCCAGCAACCTGCTGCAGCACGGGAAGGTGCACAGTGATGGCTGAGACCTGGGGGGGGAAGGCTGGGGGGGTCAGCCCACGCGGGCCCCTGCCCTGTGTGGAAGGCCAGCCGGCCAGCCGAGGCGCCTGCGGCAATGGCTGGGGTGGCCCAGGCCCGAGGGGCAGCTGCAAAGCAGGGGAGGCCGCCGCCCACCTGTAGAGCCGGCCCGGGTGGGGTGCGGCCCCTCTCTCCGAAGATGCTTCGGGCATGCGACCAGTGGGCCGGGCACATCCAGCAGCTGCGGTTCTGCCATGGCTTGGTCCCTTGTGGGAAATGGAGATGTCGTTGTGGGGCGGGGAGGAGCAAGTACTTGGGTCTCCGAAGAAAAACCCGAGGTGCCCTTGCAGAGCTGTCAGCATGTCCTTCTCGGAGTATAAGCGTGGAATGAGAAAGTGCCAGGGAAGTCCAGTAGGTTTGAATCCCAGGCTCCTGCCACACTTCGCTCGGGGCATGGGCTTTCACCGAGCAAACCGGGACCCCCAAGTGTGTCCTGAGAGCAGAGGGACTGTGGGAGCTTGTAGGTAGGGATGGAGGGAGAGGGACTAGGCGGGAGGCAGGGTCGGCTCTCGGCGGGCATCACTTCATGAAAGGGTCTAGGGTAGCATGGGTGAAATGATCCCTTCCTTTTTTGTTCACACCGTATCTGTGTCCCCTGGGCATTCATGCTGGGCACTGAGTGGCTTCCCTGCTCGCTGGAACCCCCAAGTTCCGGCATAGTTTGCTGCCCTTTCCTCTAATGCTGCTAGGACTGTTGGGAAGTTAGCATTCCCTCCGGCTCCCAGAATGGCAGGGGTAGGGGAGTGAGGGGATACCACGGTAGTCCAGTAGATTACAGGCCGATTCCCAGTGCTTGTCTGTGCTCCCGTGGAAGGGGCCAAGTGAGGCCAGAAAGGGGGGGGCAGCTTAAAGGGTGGAGGGTATTCAGATTAAGAGGGGGGAGGGTAAAGGAGCATCTCAGATGTGGGGGAGGTTGGGATGCCTGGGATACCTGTCACTGTGCCTCTGAAGCGCAAAGGGAGGTTTCTTCCCAGCAGGGCCCTATTTCAGCCCAGCCTTTTGGCCCCATTTCCTTTGTCTCATTAAAGTGTTTGAAGGACCGTCATGTGGAAAAGAGATGAGTTTGTTCTGTTTGGCCCCAGACAGCCAGACCCAGAACAACGGGGGAAATAAATCTGCGGAGTAAATTAGAGGCTGGAGAGCAGTTACCAGCCTTGGTTCAGTGGTGTTATCCTGGGCCAGGAGGTGTGTGTGGGGGTGGCCCCAACCCTCCTGGCTCCTACCCTGGAAGACGAGGGAAAGGGAAAATGCCAGAGAGACCACGACTCATCCAGTCTTAACCTCTTCACAGCAAAACTACTTATTTTTTGCCTAGAATGACAAGACCCAGCTCCAGTTTTTTCCCCTCTTGCTCTGGGAAGGTTAAAACAAAATCAATAATTTTCTTTTGTTCATCTTGAGCCCCCCAGCCAAGAATATTGTCCTGGTGAATATATATTGCAGTTTTGAAATCCCTCTTTCCCTAACTCATCCTCCCCTCCCCCAACCCGCCATCTTTCTCTTTGTCTCTCTTTTTCTGCCTCTTTTCTCTCCCCCTCTCCCTTTCCTTCTCTCTTCCCACCTCCCTCCTTTCTGTCTGTCATACTTCTATCTTTCTCTGCCCCTTTCTGACTCACTTTCTGTCTCCTTTCTCTGTCTCTTCCCTCTCCTGTTACCCCTTTACCCTGTATTCATTACACAGCAATGAAACACAGAGGTCAGTAATGCAGTAGCTACCCCTATTTCTCTTAGAAAACTAGGTTTTAAAATGTCAAAAATTAAATATAGTTTTCATACCTTCAAAATAAGCAAAACAAGAACCTCACCCAGATCAGAGAAGTCCATCCCCAACTCTCCTACAGATAGTAAGCACCTCACAGAAAATCAGATAAGAGAATTGGTAGGAAAACTAAGCACAGCTTTATTTCCTCCCAATAACAAGCAAGCATGACTTATTGAGAACCTTTCAAAGGAAAAGTTTTCAAAGGTTTCCCTTTTTGTGACAGTATTTAAACCTTTTTTTTCTTTCACTGGTTACAGGGTAACACCCTTTCATTAGCGTGCTACAAATCAACCTAAAGCAAATACTGTAAAGGTAAATCAGTTAAACAATACAAATCAGTTTACTAGTTCAATTTAAAGCAGATGCTATGATTAGATGATGAAGAAACAGGAAGGGTTTATCAAAGACAAGGTTGCCTAGATGATAAGGAGAACAATAAGATCTATTTACTCTCTTGAGGAAAGATGATAGTGAACCGGGACTTATCAGTAGAAGTTTAGTCAAAAGGGCATTTTGATTTGTTAACTGTCTAGGGGAAAGAAGTTAGTAAGTAGGGACTTATCTGCTAGCTATCTGGGTTCAGTTTGAAGTTTTTGTCCAAGGGCATTTTGCTCCTATTAAACCAGGGTCTCATAAAATCCATTTGTATAATACGGCAGCTCCATCAAATCCAAGTGATTTAAATACTCATTAACCATCTCACTTGTATCTAGATTATTAAATTTGGCACAACAAAAACAAACAGGAAACAGAAGCAAGCTGACTTTTAAGAAACAAATAGAACAGACAGGTTCACATGAGGAGAATCGAGGTGGGGGGAAGGAGTGTGAAGGATTGCTACCTGTGGCCTTAGCAGCTCCAGCAACTTCAGCAACTGCTCTGTGCCTCTGCTTCCTAGCTCAATAGTGTTGTCCCTGTCGTGGGACCCTTTGATGAGGTTCTCAAGGCTGACATCCACCCTCTGTCATTTCCTGGAGGGCTTCTTGGAGTGCCTGCCTTTCCTTTGGTCAGTTCCACTAGCCAATATCCTAAAAGTAGAAGAGGGGAGCCCTGGAAAATTTCCAACCTAGCCAGAAGTCATCCAGCGACCATATCTCCTTGACATCCCCCAGAGGAAATCTAAGCAATTAGAGCTATCTGTAATGGGAGGAACGAGAAGCCCTGGGTTCAAACCTTCTGAAGTCAGCTCTGCATATGATCTTTGGCTGACCACTTCCCCTCTGTAGGTCCTGGGTTCTTCATCTGTAAAATGAGTGGACTCCAAAGCACATTGTAGGTGCTTTTTAAATGCTTGTTAAAAAATACAGTGAGAGGAAGAGAGAGACAAAGACACAGAGGGAAGGAGAAAGGGAGAAGTAAGGGGAGGGGAAGGAGAGGGGCAGAGAAAGGGGAGAGAGAGAGAGAGAGAGAGAGAGAGAGAGAGAGAGAGAGAGAGAGAGAGAGAGAGAGAGAGAAAGAGAGAGAGAAAGAGAGAGAGTGCGAGAGCACAAACTCAAGCCTTTACAGTATTAAGCACTTAACTAGATGCTAGGCATATGTGGTGGGAATACAAATACAAGCAAAGCAAAATAGTCCTGTCTGCAAGGATCTTGCCTTGTAATAGGAAAAAAGAACAAAGAGGAACTGGATCTGAGGGGGTAGAATGCTCCTGTCAGCATGGCTTGGGGTTGAAGGCTCATTTGCAGGGGAGGGGAGGTTCTGATGGGGAAGAGATTGGGATGCAAAAAATTGTACTTGCCCAATCTACATCCACAAGGAATCCACTTTGGGTCTTCATTGTGAAAGAAGCATAAAAAGTGACTCTAAGAGGTGCAATGAAAAGCAGGACTGGAGAGGCCAGGAGGATCTGGAGGGGTGTTGGCAAGAACACATCACCAGGAGTCAGAAAATTGCTATTTGACTTCTGGCCTGGAGCCTTACTTGTGGAAACTGGGCAAGTTGCTAATCTCCCTGGGCCTCAGTTTCTTCCTTTGAAAAGATGGAATTGGACTAAATGATGGCCTTTGGCACTTCCCAGTTCAAAATCCCATCATCCTATGACTTTCAAGTCCAGCTATTTGCTTTAGGCCAACATCTTTCATTATCTGGGTCTTGGTTTATCCTTTTGTAAAAAGTCATGAAATATTACTAGATTATCCTTCCAGTTTCAGATGTGTCTCCCTCCCCATCCCATCTTCAGAGCACATACTAGCTTTCTTTATCACAGCCTTGATGGGATTCCTTCCTTCCTTCCTTCCTTCCTTCCTTCCTTCCTTCCTTCCTTCCTTCCTTCCTTCCTTCCTTCCTTCCTTCCTTCCTTCTTTCTTTCTTTCCTTCCTTCCTTTCTTTCTTTCATTCATTCTTTCTTTCTTTTTGCGGGGCAATGAGGGTTAAGTGACTTGCCCAGGGTTACACAGCTAGTAAGTGTCAAGTTTCTGAGGCTGGATTTGAACTCAGATCCTCCTGAATCCAGGACCGGTGCTTTAGATGGGATACCTTTTTTACTGGGAAATTCTATGGCCAGGTCTGTATGGTGAGGCCCGCCAGCACCATGCTTCCAGGAAGCTCCCTTTCCTACTGCAGGAATCACGATGAACCAGTCTCTAGTGTCCATTAACCTGACCTGAGAGGTGCCAGCTCCAGAGCCTTATTTTGGACTCAGCCAGAGAGTCTGGGTGGGGATGACTACCTTATACCAGTCCCTATGTGGCAGAAGTCAGTACCCAGGAAGAGAGATTAGAGTTTGGCTCTAGGACTCACACCCCTGAAGGGTTGTCCCTTGGGCCTAGGACCATGGTTGAATGCAATGCATTAGAAAGACCCCTGGTTTGGGCATCGGAAAATCTGGGTTCCAATCCTACCTCTACCACATGCTCCCTGTGTCACCCCAGGCAGAGCATTGAACTTTCCCCTCAGTTTTCTACTCTAGGAAGGAGGGGATTAGTAAGACTTGATGTCCTCCAAGGTCCCTATGATCTTATGATGGTGACCTCCCTCTCTCCAGCCTCCTTTCTGTCCATTCCATAGGGACTGTGTCCATGCTGGGCCAGTACTCAGGCCAGGGACTCCCCCAAAGCAGAGCAGTGCTCCCCTCATCCACTAGGAGCTTCTGATGGTGAGCTCCACATCTCCCCACTATGACTTGCCTGAGCCATTTGTCCATGACCAGGACTTTCCTCCAGGTGAGCTCTGTGTCTCCCCAATTCCCTGAGACTCCCCAGAGGTGATGGCCAGACCTCACTCAGTTTGTGGACCTCTGATGGTGGGACAATATATTGTGGGAGGTCCCAGAGAGGGAGAGGCACCGGGAATGGGACTGAGGTTGGTCTGTGCAGTGGAAAGAACCCTAGTGTTGAGTCCACAATTTGCCTGGTGTTGTGTGACTTTGCCCAAAACCCTTTTCATCTCAGGGCCTCAGTTCTACTTTTGTAATATGAGCATTTCTAAGGATACTTCTGGTTATAGACAACAAACATGTTTTAAGCACTTACTATGCATCAGCCACTGTGCAAACTTCTGAGGCCACAAATATGAGCAGAAAGACAGTTTTTACTCTCAAGGAGCTTGCACTTCAATTAGGGAAGACAACATATAAAAGGGAGCTGAAGTGTGTGTGTGTGTGTGTGTGTGTGTGTGTGTGAGAGAGAGAGAGAGAGAGAGAGAGAGAGAGAGAGAGAGAGAGAGAGAGAGAGAGAGAGAGAGAGATGGTATCTCGATAGGAGGGTAAGGACAAAGTGTAGAATAAGCACAACCAGCAGGGAATGATGCATAGTGGGCCTGGGTCTTTCTTCAAAATGAGGATCCAGAAGGAATTCACCATTGGGAGTTAGGGACCAGCATGGATGATGGATGGTCCAAGGTGAGAACAGCCCCAGGTCCTGAGGAAAGTTCTAGGGTGAGAGTTCTAGTGGCAAAGTCCAAAGTATCAGAAGCACCACCACAGAGCTGGGAGGGAATGAATTCTTGCTTTGCTCTTCTAAACTGGAGGAGGGGGTCTCTGTCCATCGGCTTAATGTCTCCTTTCCCTGCCCCCAATCCAGATAACCAGACTAACCAGGCCCACTCAGTAGCTTGACTGAGAGGAGGAGAAAGGCTTTGTGGTTATGGACAACACTATGTGGCAGCCACTGTGCTAGCAGTGGCTAGAAGGCCCCGTACTTCCCTAAAGACTCTGGCCCAGCTTTTTGCTACGTGCCCTCAGCCACAGGACCACCTTGTCTCCAAGACTTACCCCAATAGCTGATTTTGATCATTTTTAGCTCCTGCATTATAGGAGTATGAGGCAATCACAGGAGAGGCAAAAGTTTGCCCTCACATCGCCAAGCACCACATTTGTTTTAATGTAAGGAAGAAACCTCCTAATCATTAAAGATAAGCCAAAGTAGAACGAGCTACCTTGGGAGGTGCTGGGTTACCTCTCCAGGCAAAGAGTGGATGACCGCTCGTTGGAGATGGAGAGGGGCTTTTGTTTAGGTATAGGACGAGTTAGGTGGCTTCTGAGTTCTTTCCAACACTGACAGTCTGTGATTCCCTGAAAAGACAGAGCACCATTCTATCCTTTTGAGAGGAGGAGGGAGGACAGATTGAGTTGAATCTCCTTTTCTGGCTTGACCTAACCAGATCGCTTAAGGGGCCTGAACAGAGGGAGGGCACAGGGAAGCAATACAAAACAGTCTCAAAGGGAAGAATATCAGCAAAGCAATCAAAACAGAATCTTGCCAAATTATGATAAATTTATACCTGAAAGAAGAAATATGAGAAGGCACTTCTTTGCAGAGGTGGAAGGCTGTGAAGGTGGAACTGTCTCCCTCACCATCTCTGTTTCCTGGCTTTCCTGACTATCTTCAAGTCTCAGTTAAAGTCCCACCTTCTATAGGAAGCCTTTCCTGGTCCTACTTAACCTTAATGCTTTCTCTCTGTTGATCATCTTTGATTTGTCCTGCATATATCTTATTTATACATAATTGTTTGCATATTGTCTCCTCCAAGTGAGCTCCCTGAGAGAAGGGCCTTCTTTTCTTTTTTTTTGACTTTTTTGCATTCCTAGTGTTTAGCACAATGCCTAACACATTGTAGGTACTTAGCAAATGCTTTTTGACTTGGATCATCACACCATATCTTGTCAGACATTTTTGATATATTGGAGAAGGGGGGAAATAAGCATTTATATAGCACCTACTATGTTCCAGGCACTGTGCTAAGTGCTTTTTACAAATATTATCTCATTTGATCCTCACAACAGCCCTGGGAGGTAGGTGCTATTATTATCATTTCACAGATGAGGAAACTGAGGCCAACAGAGATTAAGTGATTTGCCCAAGGTCACATAGCTACTAAGTATCTGAGTAGGTATTTGAACAATTTGGAGTCTTCCTGACTCCAGGCCCAGTGTCCTTCCTTCCTTCCTTCAATTCAATTCAATTCAATCCATTCATTCATTCATCCATTCATTTATTCGTTTGTTTATTTAATTTTTTGTGGGGCAATGAGGGTTAAGTGACTTGCCCATGGTCACACAGCTAGTAAGTGTCAAGTGTCTGAGGCCACATTTGAATTCAGGTCCTCCTGAATCCAGGGCCTGTGCTTTATCCACTACACTACCTAGCTGCCCACCCCACCACCTCCCAGCGTCCTTTACACTGAACTACCAGCAACTTCCATGTTACTTGGTTTTACAAAATTTTCCCTCTTTCTTCCTTTTAAAAAAATTCTTTATTGTAAGAGATGGCTTTCTGAGAGGGGACCAGTTAGGGAATGTGGGTCATATATAAATAGGTTATTGTGATATTTAAAATTAGTTACTATAGACACCAGTTTTGGGTAAGTATAATTTATCAATATTATACCAGTAAAAGATTGACCACATATCTCCCTAATTTCTTGTGGTCCCAGAATGTATGATAGGAGAGAGAGAGAGAGAGAGAGAGAGAGAGAGAGAGAGAGAGAGAGAATCAGAGACACAGAGACAGAGAAAGACAGAGAGAGGCAGACCATGTGTTCTCAGACAACCAAGAGAAACTCAGAAGATGCCCCAGAAGCCCTATAGTGGCATTTTCTGAGGGTTTTTATCCTTTTTTTTTTTTTTTTTTGGATAGAGGCAGGTTTACATTGATCAAAAGCTAATTGGGTCATTATACATCAAACAAATCTAATTGGTTAGCATTATTCAAATCTACTGGTTGACATGACTTGAGGGTGGTCTATATTAAAATAAACTCTAGAGATGACATCAAGGAAAAGAATCTGGAAAACCCCTCACTCAGATTGCTCAAAGCAAAGTCCATTATCTAGGTGTGCTTTAATTCCATCAGTCCTTCACCAATCTAGACAAAAAAATCTGCCTCCATTCCTCTTGTTCCTTTGGCTTTGTTCCAGATGAGATTTGATGGCAAACTCTCAAGGAGAACTCCACTTTTGGGGTCCCCCAAGAAATTGATTATTAATCATTATTTTCTCACATTATTAATAAAATTTTCAAAATAAATATGTTGCTTTATCTGTGTCCTGGAAGTTTTAGAAAGTGAGGGGGGAGTACAGACAAGGGAGACTGCCAGTGTGAAGGTATGGGGACAGAAACAGAATCATGGAGGGGGGAGACAGACAGAGAGACAGAGTGAGAGGGAGGGAAAGAGGGAAGAGAGACGGGGGAGAGGGGAGACAGAGAGAGACAGAGAGAGATGGGGAGAGAGAGACAGACAGAGATAGAGACACACAGAAAGAGAAACACACACACACACACACACACACAGATATCCATAGAGACAAAGATGCAAAAGAGACAAAGAAACAGCGAACCGGAATTGACAGACATAAATAGAGATTCAAAGAGATAGAGGAAATAGAGTGACAAATGGACCAATTGGGAGTAAAGGACCAGTATTAGCATCTCTATTTTCAGATGGAACATCTGGCTTATTGTATGCCCCTGTCTATCTTCCCAGCTTCCCCTGAAGAGGCCTAGGATACCCTTTTCATAGGACACCTGGTTATTGAGGTCATACATTAGATAGGCAGGGAAATTGAGACTATAAAATGCCAGGCTGTGACCTTCCTAGGGTGAACCCATGCCCCTGGTTCTCCACACACTGTGTCCCTCGTGCCCAGTCATAATTGCCCTGCCCAGGAATTCCCTGCCACAAATCTGTTCTGGGGATAAGAGCCAAAATGGGATGACTTCCTGCCCTGAAGCAGATGGAGAGGCCAGGCCCACCTGTTTTTCTCCTCCTCCCCTAAGCCCCAGGGGAGCCTGGGTCCCAGCTGTCACCCTCCCCCCTTCCCATCCCAGGAGAAACTGGGTCCCAGCTGTCATCCGCTGGATTCAGAAACTAAGACTGAACAGAGACAGAAGCAGAGACAGAGACAGAACAGACTGAGAGTAAAGAGATAAATAGAAACAGAGACAGAGTGAGAGACATATAGAAAAAGTCAGATTGACCCACTAGAAGACAGAGCAGACAGACAGCAGAGAGGAGATCCAAGGTCTGAAGGGGAAAAAAAAACCCTGAGAGAGAGTGGACCATAAAAAGAGTCAAGAAGAGGGTTGTGAGTTGTGAGACCGCTACAAGATCCTGGGTTCTGCTCCCCCTTAGGCCCCATGCAGTTCCCCATGGGACCAGCTTGCATCTTCCTGAGGAAAGGGATTGCGGAGAAGCAGAGGGTGAGGAATGGATGGGGAAAGAGAAAGGAGGGAAGGGAGACAAGACAGAAGGTGGTGGAATGTAGATCTCCGAGGTGACCTAGGCTAGCCCCTTCATTGTACAGATGGAGAGACTGAGGCTCAGGTTTGTAAGGAGCTTTGCAAACCTTTAAGCACTCTATACATGCTCAGTATTATTAATAGAAAGAACCTCAGGTCAGGATCTCATAGGTGGCAAGCAAGAGAGGTGAGATTTGGGTTCAGGTCCCCTGAGTCCAGGGCCAGTGCTCTTTCCACTGTTCCATGCTGGAAGGGGATGGAAGAACTCAGGAAGAGAAAGGAGGCAAAAGGAGATAGAAGGTTAGGAGAAAAGTATAGAGGAGAAGAGAAGTTTAGGGAAACATGAGGAAGAGGACAGAGGAAGGAGGAGAAAACAGCTAGAACTAGCTGGGAAGGTTAGAGGAAGAAGCAAGTTTAAAGAAAGAGGTGAAAGAAGAAGGAAGCAGATGGATGGGATATTGGGAGAAACTCATTCAGGTGAAGGAAGAGGAAGAAAGTGGAAGAAGAGAGAAGGAAGAGAATGTAAAGGAAGGAAGGGGAAAGAGCAGATGAGGAGGGCAAGCACCGAAGGAGGGGTTGGTGTCCCTATCAGGGGCAACCGGGAAAGAGGTTATGAGAGAGTGTGAGTGGCCTCCAGCTCCCTCTTTCAGGACCCTGGAGAGAGCTTGAGGGTCACTGAGTAGTCCTGAAGAGGGCCGCTTCTGTCCCTGCCTCTCCCCATCATTCTTTCCTCCTGTCCTTTCTTCAGGATCGTCCACTAGGACCAGATGAGATTGAAGGTAACCTTCTCCCCTTCCTCCGTCCCCTGCAGTCCCTCGGAGGCAGTTGCATCAGAGCCTATTTCTACTGTCATATCCTCTTCATTCCTATTCTAATAGTGTTCTCAAGGAAACAATTTTGTGTGATAGCTACCCTCACCCCCCCACCCCTCTCCCCAAACACAATCTCTCCTGGTAGTTTTAAGTTCCAACTCATTTCTTCATTAGTAGTTTTGAGGTCTACCCATCTATTTTCCCAGGTTTTTTTTTTTTTTGGGGGGGCAATGAGGGTTAGGGTTGTTCAGGGTCACACAGCTAGTAAGTGACAAGTGTCTGAGGGCAGATTTGAACTCAGGTCCTCCTGAATCCAGGGCTGGTGCTTTTATCCACTGTGCCATCTAGTTGCCCCTCCCCGGCAATTTTAAGGCATACAGTTTCAGCAATTTTCAGTCTCCATTTCCCCCTATCCATCTCCCCATAGCAGTTTCAGGAATTTCCTTCTCCCCCGCCTCCCCACCCCATCCACTGCTGGGCGGTTTTCAGCAGGGCCTCTTTCAGAGGCCAAGTCTTGTTCCCAGAGGCTTTCTTAGGAGGGGATCTGGCTTTTCCCCAATTCGGTGGTTTCCAGAATCCTCACAATCTCCTTCCCCCTTCCCTGCCTTTCTCTTAGAGCTTCGGGAAGCCTTCCAAGAGTTTGACAAGGATCGAGATGGCTTCATCTCCTGCAAGGACCTAGGGAACCTGATGAGGACCATGGGCTACATGCCAACTGAGATGGAGCTGGCAGAGCTGGGACAGCAGATCCGGATGAACCGTGAGGGTTGGGCTGGGGCAGGGGCAGATGGGGAGGGCTAAAGACAGAATAATGATGTAAACTCCTTAAATTTCTACGTCTCTCAAAGATTTTCAAAGTGTTTTCCTATATGGTAGGCAATGCAAGTATGATTTTTACCATTTGACAGATGGAGAAACTGAAATTCTGTGAGAGAACTGGATTTATCCAGAGGCCTATAGCCAGGTGGTGAAAAGCTGAGATTCAAACTGAGGCTTTTTGAAATGGAATGCAGGGCTCTTTTTATGATTCTTGAGGGAGATAGGTTGATAGTTCAAGTAAGTGAAGTGAGGAAGTCAAGTCAATGATTCAAAGAAGATGTTGACCTTGGGTCTAGAGGCAGGAGTGAGTAGGCAATGGGAAGGAAAATGGAGATAGAGATGAGGTTGAGTTGAGAAAGAAGTGGGGGTTGACTATGGAGAGTAGGGTGTGATAGAGATGGGGGAAAGCTACTGTGAAATATGTTGGATCTAGTGACGCAAATAGAGAGAGGAGAGGCTAGGGTTGGGAAAATGACAAGTCTGCTAAGATGTTGGGCTGGGACTGAGGAGATAATTACATAGGGAGATCTTCATCTATGGTTTGGAAGATGATGGGATGGAGACTGAGCTGATGATTGGGTGAGGATATGATGGGGATGGGAAGATGAAGGGTGGGGGCTTTCGGAGAAGATGTGACCAAGGGGAGCAGGGAGGAGATGAAGCTGAGGAGAGGATGAAAAGGTAGAAATTGTGGGATTGGGAATTTGTGGCAGGGGGAAGGATTTGGGAGATCATAGGAACATGAATGTAGAATAGGAGGAAACCTGAGGCCATTCATTTTACATATGAAGAGAGTGAGGCACAGGAGATTAAGGGATTTCCCCAAGGTCACAAGGTGACAGAGGTGGTGGTTGAACCCAGGTGCCCGACTCTAGGGTCAGCCCTCTTTATATTCTACTAGCATGCTTCAGAATGAAGGAGAGAGATTTGGGGAAATGATGGGAATGAAGAGAGAGTATGCTGAGAGCAGAGGGAATGCTGGAGCTGGAGATCTGCACTGGTCCAGAGATGGCTGGAGGATGGCCCACTTGCTGCATCTTATGCATCACACCCCATTTTCCTTTGCTGTGTCTTCACACATTATATGTTGTCATGAATGATTCTGTTCATCCCCAGCTTCCTTTAAAGCAGCCCCAATTCTGCCTTCCATATCTATCATCTATCTATCTGTCTATCTATCTGTCTATCTATCTATCTATCTATCTATCTATCTATCTATCTATCTATCTATCTATCTATCTATCTATCTATCTATCTATCCATTTGCTCTGTTCTTAGTTTGTTTGCTTGCTTGCTCATTCATCTATTTATTTATTCATGCATACATTCATCCATTTCTTTCTTTCTTTATCTGACTGTTTATTTATTTGTTTGTTTGTTTATTTTTTTGCTGGACAATGAGTATTAAGTGACTTGCCCAGGGTCACACACCTAGTAAGTGTCAAGTGTCTGAAGTCGGATTTGAGCTCAGGTCCTCCTGAATCCAGGGTCAGTGCTTTATCCACTGTGCCACCTAGCTTCCCCCTCTTTATATTTATTTCGCAAACGTTTTTCATTTACTTATCTGTGTGCACACAATGTTTCTCCCTATAGAATGTAAGCTTCTTGAGGACAGAAACTATTTCATTATTCTCTTTGTATCTCCTGTGCCTATCAAAGTGTCTGGTCCATATTAGACAGTTATTAAATGCTAGTTAATTGGCTGACTGACCAAAGATGCAGGGCAAGAATCAAGCTAGAGTTGGCATTGTGGGTGCTAGGTGGGGTGCACTCTTTGAGGAGTAGGGGAAACAAGAAGGAGACCCCTAACCTGCCCCAGGGCACCTGGGAAGGGAGGAGTCTCGGGATGACACTCAATCAGTCCTTGTCTTTTCTTCTCCCTGTTCTTAACCTCTCTCATCCATAGTTGGTGGCAGGGTGGACTTTGAGGACTTTGTCGAGCTAATGACACCCAAGCTGCTGGCAGAGACAGCTGGGATGATCGGAGTGCATGAGATGCGTGATGCCTTCAAGGAGGTGAGAAGGGAGACAGGGCACTATTGGACTCACTGCCTCCTGGAGGGGAGCCCTCTGCCATACTTTCTGGGCTTTGATTTCCGTACATAAAAGGAGTCACTAGTCTTGTCGGTCTCCAAGGCCACCACCCCTCAGCACTATGGACAAGGTGCAGGGACAGTGAGGAAGGCCAGGGTCACTGAGGAACACTTTTGCAGGATGAAAAGGGTAGAGATCATGGGTCCCAACTTGCCTATTTAACAGACAGGAAAGCTGAGAGAGAAGGAGGGTGAGAGGGAGAGAGGGAGAGGACAAGAGAAAAAGAGAGAGAAAGAGGTGGATAGAAAGAAGAGGGAGGGATGGAGGGAGGGAAGGAGGAGGAGGAGGAAAAAGAGAGAGAGAGAGAGAGAGAGAGAGAGAGAGAGAGAGAGAGAGAGAGAGAGAGAGAGAGAGAGAGAGTTGCAAGGCTGAAGGAAGCTGTCCTGTACCACTTCAAAGCTCTGAGGTGGAAAAGAGGCAGGGAGGGGTACAGAAGAAAGGCCCCCTTCGCAGGGTCCCAGGGCCTCTCCTCTTTCCTCATGCCTGTTCCATCAGAAAGTCTTCCCAGATTAATCTTGATCCTCTTGTTGGATTTTCTCCTTTGCTGCTGGGCTGCACCTGGGGCCAGTTTGATGCCAATGGGGATGGTTCAATCACCCTGGTAGAACTTCGCCAGGCCATGCAAAGGCTGCTGGGGGAGCAGCTCAGTGCCCGAGAGATTTCTGAGGTTGTGCAGGAGGCTGATGTCAATGGAGATGGCACAGTGGATTTTGAAGGTGACGTAGACCCTGCCAGGAAGGGCTGGGACCCCCGCCCCCGCCTTTGCCCCTTCCTCCCTGGTCACAGCTCAATTTCTGCATGCTTAGATTTCTGGGAACTCCAAGATGCTTGGAGATCCCTAAGTCCAACTCAAGGGAAAACCTGAGGCTCAGAGAGGGTCAGGAACTGGCTGCAGGTGAGGAAAATAAGAACTCAGGTAGCACAGGGCAATGGACATTTTAGCCATCACCAACTCTAGCCATCCCTTTTTCATGGCTGGGAAATAGGGTAGGAGAGGGGTAGGAACTTCCGCAAAGGCTGAGATGGAAGGGCCCTGGAAGGGTGTCTTCTGTGCCAGTCGGGGGGGGGGGGGCTGGGAGTGTAGGAAAATCCTGAGAACTGGCCGGGGTGAGTGGCTGGAGAGAGGGACAGGGAGTGGGAGGAACAGGCATTCACCACATCATTTCTCTTCCTTCACAGAGTTTGTGAAGATGATGTCCCGCTGAAGAGGCATGCCCAAAGTCCCTGTCCTGGCACCAGCCCTTTTCTTCTCCAGGAAATGCTTGGAAATCCTGGGTGGGTGGCATGGGGAGAGCTGGGGCAGGAACCCCTTCCCCCCTACAAACCCTCCTCCTCCCCTGCCCTGGGATCAGGGGCGTCCATAGCATTATAGGATCTCAGGATTTAGAAATGGACTAGAGCTTAGAGATGATTAAATCCAATTGCCTCATTTCATAGCTGGAATAAGGAGTAAACCCTGAGAGGGGAAGGAGGGGTCGGTACAAGATCACACAGTGAGTGACCAGCAAAGCCAGGGGCTGGAGGCCTCCTGAGAGAGCCCAGTGCTCTCTTCAGTGATGTCACCTGAGAAGGATGCTCCTTCCCCTCTTCCCACTCTCTTCCTTTCACCCACCCATAATGCCCTTTGGGGTTTTGTCTTTCTTTACTCTGAGCCCCAACTCTCACAGAGATGGAGTTTAATCCGCAGATCAGATTAGCAGCCCTGGCCCTCTGGTTCTTCCTGAGAAAGCTGATCCTTGGGGAGTTAATCCCTTGGGGAAATCCTAGCCCAGAGACAAGTCTCTTGGATTCCCCCAGCCCCCTCCTGTCAGCCTGGAGTGGCCCCACCTAGAATTCTGTCCCCTGAGTCTTTCATCTGGAGAAATCCAATCTTCCAAGCTGAGGACTCCAGCTTGCTGTTGACACTGTTGACATGGAAGGTTAAAAGGTCCTTTCTCTAATCCAATTTGTCCCCCTTCTGTTGTGGTCAGGTTCCCCAGTTCTCCAGCTCTGTCTGTTTCTTCTCATCAGAGTCATAGATCTAGAATAGGAAGGGAAGTCATTTAGTCCAACATCTTTGTTTTGGGGCCCACAGAGATGAAGTAGCTTGTCCAAGGTCACACAGGTCGTAAATTCTTGGCAGATGAAGGATCCAAACATAGGTGCTTTGACTCCAAAGACAGTGGCCTCTTTGACTTCTGCCACATTGTTCTCATCAAGTCAGAATTTAAAAAAACCCATTGCAATTAGCAGTTTAGGAAAAATGAATCTGTGTATGAGAATCTCTTTAAAGAAGAGATGAACGTATCTGGAACCCACACAAATGCTGAAGTGGAAGAAAAGATGGTAGAAAGTGATATAGCATCAGCAGAGGTGGGTAGATCCTCGAAATATAGAGCTTGGGAGGGTGCTTACAGATCATTCAATCCCCCCACCTTCCCCAAGTAGGAGACCCTGCTACATCTTCCTTTCCACACAAAGCTCTGCCACCGTCTGTTTAAATACCTCTAGTGATGGGGAACTCACTGTCTCTCGATTTCAAGCATGTCCTGGCTTCTTCCATCTCTAGAACTCCCCTTGACTGGATGGTTTCCTTGACAGCCTTCTCCACCCCCTTCCCCCATCTCTCAACCTAGTTTTCGGCTACTGTCTGCCATGCTACTTGTGAATTAACTCCCTCTAGGTTCTATAAACATTTCTCATTCATATCTCTGGCCTGTGTTTGATCTCTCCCCCACACTTTCCCGTGCCCCAGTCTGGATTTGTGACACTGACTTTTTTCTGTGAACCCAGGTATAACATTTTATATTTAGCTCACAGAGCCCCACAGATGGCAGGGTCTCTCTGGGGGAAGGTCACAGATTTCGATCTGGGGTGGACTTTAAATAAAGGTCATTGCTTCTCCTTACTTTGCAGATGAGCAATTGGAAGAATGATGGAATGGAGGGCAGGGAGAGAAGGGGAGAATCTCTTGCTCAAGTTTATATGGGTCATAAATGACAGAGATGGGATTTGAACACAGGTCCTCTGATTTCCAACCCTGTACTCTTTCTACTGAGCCATGCTGCCTCCTGGGAAAGGATAGACCAAGGGCAGGGATAGCACTCAGTGATCAGGGAGATGAATATTTAAGTGCAGCTCTTATTTGCCACCATGTCTCTGCTAGGGCTGAGCAGTGGGGAGAGTCAATTCCACATGCACAGAATTTGATTGAATTAGACACATTAGAGACTAGGTTCAGTTTTGAGTTGGGTTTGGGACTACTAGACTGTATCCTGCTTCCTCCCTGAATTCTAGCATGACATTCCAGGGTCTTGCAATCAAGCCATCATTGATCACTTATTAAGCACCTGAATTCTAATCCAATCCCAGAGGTGGGTACTGTGCCGAGTGCTGGAAATACAAGACAAAAGTGAAGCATTTTCTGCCCTCAGGGAACTTTTGTTCAACGGGGGCAGACAACATGTACACACATGCAAAGTAAATACAAGGCAATTTTGGGGGGAAAGCACTGGCAGATGGGGGGATTAGGAAAGGCTCCCCATAGGAGGTGGTGCTTGGCAGATACCAAGGGATTTGAAGAGGTAGAAGTGAGGTGAGAGTGCATTCCAGGGATGTTGCACATCCAGTAAAAAGACATGGAGTTAGGAAATGGAGTGTAATGTAAGAGGAAAGGAGAAAAGAGCTGAAGAGTAAGAATAGGGGAGAAATGAATAATGATGCTGGAAAGGTATAGCAGAACAAAGTTGTCATAGATTTTAAATCCTGAACAAAGGAGGTTGTGTTTGAATCTAAGGTCAATTGGGAGTCATTGAAATTTATTGAGCAGGGCAGGAGGAAGATTATGGTCAGATCTTCACTTTAGGAAAATCACTTTAGTTGTGTGGAAGAGACAGGAAGACTGGAATGGGGGGGGTATTGTAATAGTCCAGTTGAAAGGTAATAGGAGCCTGAATGGAAAGAAGGGACTTACCAGGGCAAAGTTATGAAGGTTATAGAATCATGGAACTGGAGCTTAAGATCATTGTTCCAATCCCCTTATTTTATAGATTATGAAACTGAGGTGCAGAGAAGTGGAATTACTTGCCCAAGGACATCAAGGGTCAATCCTGGATTAGCCAGCAGCTTTGACTCCAATTTCTGTGATGTAACATCCAAGATTTTTCCACTGATTGGATAGGGTGTGACATGGAACTAACCTCAATCTCACTTGAATTAGAGTTAAAGTTCAGTGTGAAACAATGCTTAGGACCAGAGTTAGGATTAAGGAGAGGAATTAGAGACAGGGAAAGGCTAGGAATTCACAATTTTATATGTCAATGGGTCTGTGATCTCCTTGGTTGGCAGCATATCTCACACCTCACCCTGGGGATTCTTTTTTTTTTTTTTGAGGCAATTGGGGTTAAGTGACTTGCCCAGGGTCACACAGCTAGGGGGATTCTTGCTAATGTCATTCCCAACGAGACCACGTAGGATCTTTCCAGTGTACCAGAGGCCTTCCTTTACCAAGGTGCTATCTCATCTCTTAAGAACTTTGGAATTGACTGCATGGCATGGGAGACACTGGCACAGGACCACCCATCATGGCATGCCCTCATTAGAGAAGGCGCTATGCTATATGAGCAAAGCAGAATTGAAGTAGCTCAAAAGAAATGTGAGATGCACAAATGGAGAGAATCCAACCCAAATGTTCATGGATTATTTGTGCCTGCCCTGTGGTAGAGCATTCTGAGCTTGTATTAGTCTGGTCAGCCACAGTGGGACACACCATGACAACTCTCATACAAGCAATGTCATTTTGGTCCTCTTTGATTATGGACAACAACCAACCAATCCCATCCTGGGGGCACCATCTGGCCCTGGGCATGCAGTCCACCTAATCTCCCTCCAGCTTGCACCGAGACTGACCCACCACCATTTTTGACTGTACATCTCTCAGATGATGTCCCTTCTATAACTTCTAGGGGGCAAGCCTTCATAGGTTATGTGGCACAGCCTCCTTACACCCCCTACCCCCATTGCTCCCTTGCCTTTTGGGGCCTCTGAGCCTTCTATGCCTCCCAGCTTTGTCATATCCCCAGGAGCCTTCTTGTTGATATTATTGTTCGGTTTCTGTCGTATCTGACTCTTTGTGACCCCTATTGGGGTTTTCTTGGCAAACATACTATATTGGTTTGTCATTTCCTTCTCTAGCTCATATTACAGATGAGGTAACTGAGGCAAACAGAGTTAAGTGACTTGTCCAGGGTCACACAGCTAGTAAGTGCCTAAGGCCAGATTTGAACTTAGGAAGAGGAGTCTCCCTGACGCCTGGCCCTGCAGTCTAACTGTGCTACCTTCAACATATACTGGCTCTGTGACCCAGGGCAAGTCACTCCACTCTTCTTTGTTCTAGGAAGTTGATACTACATGGTTCACTTGGTGACATTAGGAGCATGGTTATATAAAATTATCATTGTAGCTGTATTTATCTAGGACTTGTACAATTTTCACTTGAGCATTAAGTATACCTTATGGATAGAGCACTGGTTCTCAGACATCCACTTGCTGTGTGACCTTGGGACAGATGCTTCACCTCTGCCTGCCTCAGTTTTCTCATATGTATTCCTCAAAGGGTTATTGTGGGGATCACAATGATAACATTCCTTAAGTGCTTAGCATATTGCCCTGCAAATAGTAGGTACTTAATAAATGCTTTTCCTCTCCTTCCCTTTGCTTGTTGGAAGGGAGCCTTTAGAGTGGCATTTTGCTGTACTGAATCAAATGCTTTTTTTAACAAGAGCAAAAAGAGTAATAAACACATTGGGTCTTCTGTTCCCACTAACTTTTAGTTAATCAGTTTTGTCAATTGAAAGCCAAACAGAGGAGTTTGTATTTTGTTCTAGAGATAACAAGGCATCACCGAGATCCACTGCCTTCTGCAATGGTCCAGGTGAAAGGTGATGAAGGTCTGAACTAGGATGGTGATCATGTAAATGAAAGGAAGAAACATTTATTAAGCACCTATTATAAGCCAGGCACTGTACTAAAGCTTTACAAATATTATCTCATTTCATCCACGGAGCAACCTTTAGAGGTAGGTCCTTATTTTACATCTGAGGAAATGGGGCAGAGGTTAGATTTGTCTTGGGTCCAACAGCTAGAGAGCATCTGAGGTTGGATTTGAACGCAGGTCTTCCTGGCTCTTGGGCCAGTGGTCTATCTGCTGGCCACCTGGCTGCCTGTGGAGTAATTAGGACTTATTTGAGAATTCTTGTGGAGGTAGAATTGACAAGACGTGGCAACCAATTAGATCAGGGGTGACAGAGAGGGAAGAGTCATGTATGACCCGAGCATTGTGAAGCTGAGTGCCTGAAAAGATTGGGGGCCCCCTGTACACAAATGAGGAAATTAGGAAGAGGGCTGGGGTGGAGTGGGGTGGGGAAAAAGACTGAACGATAGTGAATTCTCTTTGGGCTGTGTTTGTGGAGTTTGAGACCCTGTGGTGGAATATCCAGAAGGAGTTGTCCAGCATGCAATTGACACAGAGGACTAGAGAGAGAAGCTAGGGGTGTATGTGAAGTAATGAGAGTGTAGAGATGGAATGGGTTACAACCACTAAAAATGCATAAGGACACACAAGAAAAAGACCCAGGAGAGAACCTCGGGGACCCTCCCAATTAAGGTGGGGCCAGAAATGATGATCCAGCAAAGGAGACTGAGAAGGCAAGGTGGGATGAAGGGCATTTTGCTAACAATAGAACAGTGGTTCTAAAGAGCAGGAAGCACACAGAGAGGGGGAGCCATAGCACAGAGGGTGGTTTTCACCTAAGCATCTGGAGCCCGTAAATCCCTGGGATTAGTAGATGAAGGGGAAAGAGAATCCCAGCAAGAGATGGATTAGTCAACATCTCTAAACTATTTCCACTCCCATTGCTTAAAAGGAATTATACACCATATGGAGAGGAATGACGGCTAAATCCAGAGAAGACAGTCCCCAACAAGGTAAAATTCTTCTCAAATTAATACTGGAGAACTCTTAATATTTACAGCGGTCACTCAGGGCCCCCTACCCTGTCAGCCTCCATTTGACCAAGACTGGATCACAAGCAAACTCCCAGGCTTATGTAGGGACACCCCACTGCTGCAATAACTCTGCATGAATACCCCCATATCCCCCTCATGTGACAAGTGTCACTATCCATACATAAACCTGAGAATGAACTTCTCAGAGGGAAGGACCATACCCTAGACTTCTCCTAGGTCTTCCCCTCTCTAGCTCCTCTTGGCCAGAGGAGGATCTGATGAATGAGCTTTAGAGGGTGAGATTTTGGAGAATATTGGACTTCTTATCTTCCCACTGGTGTTCTAGCAGTGTCCCAGAAGAGCTAATAGTATTTGCATGGGTAGTCAAGGACAGACTAGACAAATTCAAGACTCTACCAAGAGCCCAGCAGAAAATCGTGACATAGTGAAAAGGGAACATTTTGAAGATTCCAGCAAAAGAGCCTTCCAGGAGTGGTGTCTAAGCCTGCACCCACATTCCTCTCGACTCTGTGTGTGCAGGTAAGAAGGTGCAGGTACTTCCCCTTGTGTACCAACTTAGAAATGGTAGTAGGCAGGATTGTAGATTGCCACCCTTTGGCATTCTGACACATATGAATGGATTTTAGGACAGCCCCACAGAGACTTTGCTTCCTGTGTAACAAAATGGTCAATAACTGGTTCTCTTTAGGGAGCCATGCAGGTGTGTGTAAGTGGAGTGCTTTTTGGCTTCCAGCCCACACCTACTCTTCCTCCTACCACACATTTCCAAAGCAAGTGTGCAGTCATCCAGGTTTCTGCTACACTTCTCCTTTTAGTGATTAAAACTGAACATTCCCTTCCATCCTGTTATCCACATATGGGAATGGATGCAGCCTAGAACTATTGAATAAAGTGAATTTTTTTAAGATTTTGTTAATGAAATCATAGAGTGAAGGAGTTTAATACTGTGATTCCCAAATTCTAGTCCAATGTGCAACAAAAGGACAATGAGGCACTCCATCTTCAATTTATTAGGGAGGTTGGGCACCCTTAATCATTTGGGTCCAAGATCTTTTTCATGATCAGAAACCCTCCTTTGGGTGCTAACCACTTTTATCCACTTGGAAGAGCACTAAAAATAGGACAAGGCAGTACAATTTCATGATTTTTTGTTTGTTTGCAGGGCAAGGGGGGGTTAAGTGACTTGCCCACGGTCACACAGCTAGTAAGTGTCAAGTGTCTGAGACCAGATTTGAACTCAGGTCCTCCTGAATCCAGGGCCAGTGCTTTATCTACTGCGCCACCTAGCCACCCCCAATTTCATGATTGATTTACAACAGAGGCAGGGAAAATTCTGATCGGCTGAAAGGCATGTCCATCAATCATTAAGCACTTTGTCAATAGGCTTTTTAGTCATTCACTGAAGGTTTTCCCAGTAAAGGCATTTCACATGCCTTCTCAGCTGGGGCTTTCCTAGGAAGTAAAACATCTGGCATTTTGGTCTCAGGAGTATCTTCAGTGTTAAGGAAGTTGTGGGTGCGAGGAAATGTCAACAGGAGCAGTGATAATGGTTCATGAGCGTGAGGGGTGTTGATACTTCTATAACAAGCTCCAGGAAGGGCAACTAGGTGGTGTAGTGGATAAAGCACTGGCCCTAGAGTCAAGAGGACCTGAGGTAAAAATCTCACCCCAGATACTTACTAGCTGTGTGACTTTGGCCAAGTCACTTAACCCCAGTTGCCTTAAACATCTGGGGCCATCTCCAGTTGTCCTCCCTCACTTGAATCCAAATCAGTGCAAGTCATGACATCATCCTGTCTCTCTGAGAAAGAAGGACAAACAACAAGAAGTTCTAGGGTCAAACATAATGTGCTACTCTATATAACAGGCAATCACATGATTTTATTCTATAATCTACAGTGATGTTATGAATACATAATATCAATATCACTAATACATAAGAGGTTATTTGGTCCTAATAGATAATTCTTATCTTAATAGCATTAACATAAATAACTAACTGAACCTAAATCCTACTATGTTTAATTCACTAATACAATCACGATCCCCACCAAATCTCAATGAACTGAATCAATGCTGATTAATTAAGTAGGGAGGATCAAGATTATCATTACAATACTGCGGTCCAGGCCCTCAGGGCTGGGGTGGAGAGAGGAAGGGTATGCACCCTCATAGCTCAGGAGTGCCGCACCTGTATTCCTTACAACTTGGATGAGACTCATACCCGTATTGGTTCAGAAAGCCTGGAACAAGTTCTAGGAGGCTGGGAAGGAACCTTAGTCCCCAGGGGGATGGCTAACTACTTAGTTCCCAAATCTCTCATGGCTGAAGTATCTATTTCTGTGTTTTCTCTTGTGCGCCCTCCTAGGGATTGTCTGTTGCTTGTGTTTACAGCATCTCCCTTGGTTCAGAGAATTGATTCCCAAGTCAATACCCAAATTACAAGCAGCAGAGAGTAAGATGATGTAGTTTGA
Organism: Dromiciops gliroides; assembly: GCF_019393635.1. Taxonomy (NCBI): domain Eukaryota; kingdom Metazoa; phylum Chordata; class Mammalia; order Microbiotheria; family Microbiotheriidae; genus Dromiciops; species Dromiciops gliroides. The sequence continues at coordinate 656,635,289 of NC_057863.1, read as the reverse complement.
GGATATAGGTCTGATCGTGGTGCTGCACCATGAGTGCACCATGAGATGGCGGCCTCTAGGTGGTGCCATAGTGCACAGAATACAGGTTCAGGAGTCAGGAAGACTTATTTTCTTGATCTTAAGTCTGGCTGGGGACACTTACTGACTGTGAGACCCTGGCTGGTTAAGTCACTTAACCCCATTTACCTCTGCTTCCTCACCTGTAACATGGGCTGGAGAAGGAAATGGCTAACCACTCTAGTATCTTTGCTAAGAAATCCCCAAATGAGAACTCATGATAGAAGAGGATCTCCAAATCCAAGAAAAAAAAAAAAGAACTGTGGAGTATAGATGCTGAATGAACCATACTATTTCTTTTGTTTTTGGTGCTGTTGTTTTTTCTATTTTGAGGTTTTTCATCATTGCTCTGATTCTTCTCTTATAACATGACTAATGCAGAAATAGGATTAATGTTATTATGTGTGTGTGTGTTTATATATATATATAAAAGCTATATCAGATTACCTGCTGTCTAGGAGAGGGGGGAGGGAGGGGAGGGAGGGAGAAAAATCTGAAATTGGAAAGCTTGTATAAACAAAAGTTGAGAACTATCTTTACATGTAATGGGAAAAAAATAAAATACTTTATTAATTAAAAACAAAACAAAACAAAACAAACAAACAAACAAAAAAAGAAATCCCCAAATGAGGTCACAAAGTGTCGGACATGACTGAAAAACGACTGAACAACCAGAACTCTAAGTATTGTTAATACCAAAGTAGGGATTGTGCCAAATCAGTCACTTGTGCAGAGTCAGTCTCAGTGACCCCATGTTTACACCCTGCTTAGACTCTGGCTATATGTGTAGTCAGGTAGGGGATGGCAGTCAGGAAATATCTTGTACATGCATCCTTCCTTAGCTATGGGGGAGTTGCTGAGTTGGTACAAAACCCATCTCCTCATGATAAATATACCAACCAATATACCTTTGCCCCAGAAAGTCCAATTCTTGAGGAACTCCAGAAAATCTTGTCTGGAATAAGACAGAGGCAACAAAAGAAATGGAGATTGGGGGCAGCTAGGTGGCACAGTGGATAGAGTACTGGCCCTGGATTCAGGAGGACCTGAGTTCAAATCTGACCTCAGACATTTGACACTTAACTAGCTGTGTGACGCTGGGTAAGTCACTTAACCCCAATTGCCTCACAAAAAGAAAGAAAGAAAGAAAGAAAGAAAGAAAGAAAGAAAGAAAGAAATGGAGATTGATTCCTTTGTTTAGCTAAGTGAAGAACCACAACTAGATACTTTGCCCCTCTTTTGCATATTCTTTGAGTTCATTTTTAATTTAGACTGCCCTCAAATCATGTCAATCAATGGAACTGAATGATACTATAACCAATTAGCTTAGATCAATGTATAATGTATAATCACCTCTAAAGAAGATAAAATCCTTGGCCATGCCAGGGGCAGTCTCTTTTTGGCCCTCTCTTGCCCCTCTCTCTTGCCTAGCTCTTGCTTGGTGAGAGCTCTTCCTCTTAGAACAATGTAGATATGAAGGCCTGAGACTGTGAGAAGTTGGGGAGACACACAGTCAATACCTTACTGATATTAATGATAAATGCTTACTGCCCAAACTGGTGTAATAGCAATTAATGTAAAAATAACAAGCAATTAATTTATAAAATGCAGTAGTAATAATAATTTTAGAAAATGCACCTATTTTGATGGTTTACTTGGAAAACCCTGGGGATTCAGCAAAGACACTGAGACAGTTAAGATCTTCAGCAATGTTGCAGGATACAAAATAAACTCTCAATAATCAGCAGTCCTGAAAACTGTTGAATATTCTGATAAATTGAAAGTATCAGACTTATAGCAGATTGTAGCAGAATTTATATGCTGTTACTGAATCCTGTCTTTAGGCATTTTGTCAATGTACCTTTTATATTTAGCAAAGATATTTCTCCCCTCCCAATACATATCTTACATGATCACTTTTTTTCTTTGCCCCTTTGAAGAGACCTAAACTTTTGTTTAAAACTCAACAGCCTGAGCCTTAAGTAAGTTTCCATCTGGGCTGCAGAGCGAAGGGCAGCCAGGGTCCTGTAGGAGTGAACCCAGCAGAAACAAGTGCATGAGAACTGGAAGAGACCCCCTTGGGGAAGTAGGTTATCATCCCCATTGTATAGATCAGGAAACTGAGGCTCATAAAGGGAAAGTAAATATTCAAGCTCACAAGGCTAGTAGTATTTAGATTTTAACTTTGTGGATGTTTTATTCAAGGATTAATTTAGGGATTTGTGATTCAGTTGATGGAGTTACCTCCTCCATTCATATATATCACAAGCTCCCTATGACTTGGTCAATGAACAACTAAAGTGGCTGGGGCCAAAACCTGGGGATGGGAAAGTCTCAGATGTTGTCATCCTGTAGCTTTGATCCTGTGTGACCTTAGACAAGTCCCTTTCTCTCTCTGGGCCCGTTTCCTTCTGAGTAAATGTAGGGGTTGGACTAGTTCTGGCATTCTGTGACTCAAAGCACCTTCTCTCTTGGGGCCTTTAGGTGCCCCCAGTAAGGTGTTGGGCTGCATGAACTTGCAGCATTGTCTCAGCTGTGAGAACTCTGCTTCTGCATACGCTGTCTTCCCTCTAAGCTTCAGAAAGAATGTTGATGGAGACTGAAGGGGTCATGAATGGAAAAAATTTAAGAAGTCCTGACCTAAATGATCTCTAAGCACTCCTGATTGGGTTGCTATATGATGCTAAGGCCTTCCTCCCTGATAGGCTATTTCCTCATTTGGACAATGCAGAGCATAGCTTAGGTCTCCAAAATCTCTGGCTAATGAATGTTCAGCACAGTTAAGAGAAGGACCAGCCTCGACCCTGTGGGCAGGATAGACTACTGTGGAACAATATTGTCCAATTCTGGGGTCAGCACAGGCTGGGGCGAGCTTACTGCAAGACTATTGGCTGTCCTTTTCTCTCTCACTGAGGACTAGGAACCTGGACTGCTCCTCCCCCACCAAGAACTGCTTGGCCCTGCTGGGAAGTGAACTCCTTGTCATCATAGGAGTTGTTCAGGTGCAAACTGGACAGCCACAACTTCCCAGTGGGGTTGAGGAAAAGCTTCCTACCCAAGAGTAAGGTGGACCCAAGGAATCCCAAGAGCCTTTTTGCCTCTGGGATTCTTCTGGTACAGGTACATGTCTCCACCTCCTTCCCAAACTTCTCTCCCTTCCCCTGGACTGTCAGAGCTAGAGATCATCAAAACAGAATGCAAGAATCAGATGGGGCAGCTAGGTGATGCAGTGGATAAAGCACCAGCCCTGGATTCAGGAGGACCTGAGTTCAAATCTGGCCTCAGAGACTTGACACTTACTAAATGTGTGACCCTGGGCAAGTCACTTAACTTTCATTGCCCCACCCAAAAAATATGTAAGAATCAGAGCTGGAAGGGACCCTAGAAGCCTTCTGGCCCAAACTACCTGAACCAGAATCTCAGGAACATCATAGACAAGAGGTTATCCAGCCTCTACCTGAAGACCTCCATGAATGGGGAGCATCCCACTTCCCAAGGCAGGTCCTCCCACTTTGTGATAGCTGGAAGCTTTGGCAGTATCCCTTTCCACTTGTTACTCCCACTCTATGCCCTATGGGTCCAAAGCAATCAAGTCCGACCCCTCTTTGACTTAATAGTCCTTTAGACTCTTCCTTCAGAAAAGACCAAGGACAGGAATACAACTGAGCTATGTCTGCTTGAGACCTATGGGCTAACTGAAGCCCCAAGGTGAAGGGATTTGCTGAAAGCCACACAGGTAGGATGATTGGGAGCTGCACCTCAGATCCAGGCTTACTCACTCCCAAACAAGGCACCTAACTACAACCCCGAGAGCTTGTTATTTTCTGGACTGGAAGGTCCTCAAGAAAAGGCTCTAGAGCTTTCATATCTGTCTCCCCACTTGGGTCCACCTTACTCTTGGGTAGGAAGCTTTTCCTCAACCCCACTGGGAAGTTGTGGCTGTCCAGTTTGCACCTGAACAACTCCTAGGCTGTGATCCTGAAGGGTTTTCAAGGGGGTGAGGTACCAGGATGGATTTCTTCATAAAAATAATATCCATTTCTCTTCAAACACTCACTCCATAATGTGATAATTGGAGAGCAACCCCCTGCTGAGAGGGACATTGTGAGAACCAGGCCTGAAAAGAAAACATGTGACTTAGCATCCGGAAGTGGCCGGGGGTCTGGAAGTTACCACCTGTGTAACGATTGGAATAACGCCACCTGCTGGATACTAACTGTAGAAGAGTTCTGCCCATGAAGCGAAGGTCTTTGAGGGCAAGACCAGGAGTCTTTGGTATCAGGAAGTGACGCGGACTAGTGGGAGGAGGAAGGAGGAGACGGAGGCACTCTTTCCTGAGGACGCTGGCGGAGAAGGGAGCTAGAAATGCGCTCTCCCTTTAATAGATAGGAATCTAGGCCTTTCTCTCTCTTTACCAAATTCTTATTCTCCTTAATAAATGCTTAAAAGTCTAACTCTTGCTAAAGCTTGTAATTGATTGGCGACCACTCATTAGATATTTTAGACAGACTAGCTAGAATTTTAGCCCTTAACAGATGGCTGACCACGAAGAGGAAAGCTGAACCTCACTTCTGATCTTTCGGTTGGGTAAGAAATTTCCCCTACCCTAACCCTTTAAATCTTAAGTACTGCTGAATTGCCTGGTGTTTTCCCTTTAAATTTTTTCAAATGGACCTTTCAAACTCCCTAATTACCCTATTTTTGAGTTTAGTCTGTTTAACCAGACAAATGGGAGATAAGATCATGTTAATGCTTTGTTTTTGTGGATTTTCTATTTTTCTTTTTATTTTTGTTAAAAGAGCCAGCAACTTACTCACACAAGGAAATATCTCTCCCTCTCCCAACCATGCTTTTTCAGAGAAACCTGAAGAGATTCCCGCAGCTTTTCCCAGTTCTAACACTAATTGTTGCTCTAATTTTGCATGCCTGGAGGCAATGACCCACCCTCTAGAAGCTTTTAATCCCGTAGTGCCTGGAGGCAAAGTGGGGGAAGAGGAATCCAGGCCTGAGTTCAAAATCAAGTCTGATTCAGATTGCTCTGGTCCCTCCCCTCCTCTCCAGACCCCACCCTCTACTCCTCCCATGGCCAAGCCCATAGCTTCCCCTGCCTGGGAAGTCCAGAGATCTGATGCGCATGCTTAACTTTCTCTAACTACATTTGCAGCTTCAGGCTCAGCCCTTCCCCAGCCTGGCTGTGCTTCTGAGACAACCTTAGAAAGCCCTTTAAATTCCAGATATGCTCGTTTTGTTCATAATTTTGCTAACCTGCTTTTGTCTTTCATTAGTAATCTTATAAAGCATTTGTATGGTGAAAAGACTGACAGACAATATAGAGGGGTTAAAGAAGAAAAACTTAAGCTGAATAAGAATGACAATCATCACCATAGTTCAAGACTCCGCTTCTTTTGCCATGGAAGGGTATATATTGTACAGAAATGTAGAAGTAAGCAGCAAGGTACTGATATGAGTATTGGGGATTTTAGATATCGGAATCAAAAGTGTTCTGAATTCACTGAGAGTAATAGTATCAGTTCAGAAGTTACATAGGATTTCTATGCTATCACATATACATTTTGAAATTAATGGTATGGGTTTATTTTCATAGAGATTTTAATGCTTTTGAGATTGTGTCTTATACTTAGTTTCTAAAACAAGGAGAATATTTGTAAAAGCTTTTTATAGTCATGCGATCAAGTTTATATTTTGTAATACTCTTATTAATATTAAGTTCATATTCATTTAGATTTCCCTAGTTTGGATTTCATTGTCTTTTATTATTCCACGTGTATTTTCTTCTATTCATTCATCTATCTAATTTTGAAACATGGTTTTGATTTCATAATACAATGTTAATTCTAGGAGTATTGTGCTCCCATATTCTGAGTTGTTTGTTTTTGTTATTTTTTTTCTCAACTGATTATTTGATCAAACTCTTTAAAGCATTTCCCTAGCAAATTGTTTGCCATGGCAAGTGTAAATTGATTCTAGAAGTATTATTTTTGATAAGCATATTCCAAAAAAAAAAAAAAAGAGGGGAACATTTGTAAAAGTTGTCTTTGAGATTGTGTTGTGCTTTAACTTGTATTTAAATATGTTCAGATTTTTCAAAAAAGTAATTGTATGCTAAGTAAAAAAAAGGTATTATTTGAAATTGTTGCATAATTATATATTATATTCTGAGTCAAGATGTATTCACATTTTTTGCAATCATTTATTATCCTCAATTTTTAAATCCATATGAGACTTGGATTATGGGAACTTATCATTTAAGACATTAATTGCCTTTATTCTGAGTTATCAGATGCCAGTTGGCCAAGATGCCATCCAATCACAAGAGGAATACATGCAAGAGCAGACACTGAATTGTCACATGAGGGGAGACATGCATGAAGTCAAGGTATGGCCGAGGGAACGGCTTTTGACTAATGTTGAGGTTGGATTCTCTTGGTTTAATATTTTATTTTATTTTTCCCCACAATATTGTACAGATGGCTGGAAGTATTCATCCCACCCATCTTATTCTACGCCTGGCTTCTATGCTCCCTCCTATATGCCTGATGCCATGGACATCTCAATCCCATGCATCTGATTAAGTCTGACTCAGTTTCCTCCAATATGTTCGGTGGCATGGACATATATTCCATCCACCTATTTTAAGCCTGGCATACTGTATGGGCAGTACATATTGCTCAAGTGTGGGAATGCTCATATCCCATCATTTCTCTGTTCTTTTATGGTAACCCCCATAATTATCTCAGGTGTCATGATAAATACAGTGTTGAATTTGGCCTTGACACCTGTTACCAATTATATTAGATTTTTTAAATTTCTCATAATGGCATGAGGATGATTAGGCAGATGATGCAAAAAGTGATGAAACAAAGATAAAAATTATTTTGAAAAATTAATATCACAGCAATTGTCTTCTCAATTACCCTCCATAAGGGGGGGGGACTATAGTAATATTATATAATATATAATAGTAATATTATAATTTTAAAGAATGTTTCAATTTTTGTTTTATTATATGTTTCATGTGTAACAACTAAGATTCTGAATTCCCTTAGACATGTTTTTGAGAACTTTCATTGTTTGATTTGATTATTGACAAAGCTATTTTAAAGTTGTGTTAAGCTCAATTTTGTAGGAAATTTCCTGGCTGATTACCAGTATCCACACATCAACCCCTGAAAAGACTTCCATTCCACGACTACACCTAGAGGACATCTGAGAAAAGACTTTCAGAGACTTTAAATGAACAGTTTTGATTTGTTTTTGTTGGTTTTTTTTCTCTTTCTGTTATAATATACACCATCTGTAACATGTATTCTCTGCAGAGCCCCTCCCTTTGCAAGACTAATGTCAAAGCGTCGGTTCATGAGGACAAAAAAAAAATCGCCCCTCTGGACAAAACTTTCCTCTCTTCCTTTTCTATATTGTTGTTCACATATTATTAGTTAGCAATAGTTATTATATTCTTTTTACTGTTCCGTCAAGGAAACATTTTGTTTCTTGAGGAACAACAGGGGGGACTGTAACGATTGGAATGACGCCACCTGCTGGATACTTACTGTAGAAGAGTTCTGCCCATGAAGCGAAGGTCTTTGAGGGCAAGACCAGGAGTCTTTTCTTTGGTGTCAGGAAGTGACGCGGGCTAGTGGGAGGAGGAAGGAAGAGACTGGCGCTCGCTCTCGGTCTCATGCTCTTTCCTTTGGACTCTGGTGGAGAGCGGAGCTAGAAATGTGCTCTCCCTTTAATAGATAGGAATCTAGGCCTTTCTTTCTCTTTACCAAATTCTTATTCTCCTTAATAAATGCTTAAAAGCCTAACTCTTGCTAAAGCTTATAATTTATTGGCGACCACTCATTAAATAGTTTAGACAGTTTAGCTAGAATTTTAGCCCAAGTCCGCCTGCTGCGCATGTCAGACTGCCTGCCGGGTTTTTTGACTTCCGGGGTGGAGAGAAGGAGAGTAGGCCTTTTTTTTTGCCTGCTTGGCGGGACTCCTGGCGGCGCGGCACAGACGGTCTGACTCACTCCAAAGGTGGCCTTTTCGGTTTGGTGAGTTTTTATAAGGAATATAGACTAAGCCTAGATTTAAGACGATTTGTACTGTATTTCTATTTTCCTATCCTTCTAATCAACAACACCTTATATACAATAAAGGCTCTATCTAGAAAACCAGAAGCTTCTTCCATTTACTAGTCTGGGAGATAAATTAAGGGAAAAGTTAAGTAGGGGAGATTTATGATCTAATATCCAATTTTAAATCTCACACCTGTTAGTCGTGTCAATCAGTGTTATCAGCCAATTAGCTTGGAGCTGTGTGTGAGGACTGCCCTGCTTCCTGTTTCACAGTGGGCTTCTGGGAGAAGCCACTGAGGAGCACTCTCTTTTTGTTCAGGACTTGGGTTTGGTGGCGGACAGAGAACTTCATGTGGGCTGTTAAGGAAAGGCAAGGTTTTATCTCTGGCTATCCCGAATAGATCTAAGCTAGGGTTTTCCATTCTATAAGAAATCTGTTTTCAATCTCTCTCTCTTCACTAACTTCTAATACACTTTAATAAATACTTAAAAACCTAAACTCTTGATGAATTGATCAGTAAATCTTAGCTAGTTTATCCCCGACACTGGGGTCAGGTCAGGTGACCACACATTAGATTTTAAACATCACAGCTAGAATTTTAGGCTCTGCAATAGGAATTCCACCTGGTTGTAGAGCAATGACTGTAACTCTGCTCAAGTTTCCCTGGTTCTAGGGTAACTAGGCAGCACAGTAGATAAAGCACTGACCTTGGATTCAGGAGGACCTGAGTTCAAATCCAGCCTCAGACACTTGACACTTACTAGCTGTCTGACCCTGAGCAAGTCACTTAACCCTCATTGTCCTGAAAAAAAAGTTTCCCCAATTCTCTGAGTCTCAGTTTCCCACATGTAAAATAAGGATATTAATAACTATTATTTGCTTCCTCAAAAGAGGAAAACATTTTGTAAACCTTAAGGCTCCATAAAAATGAGAGCTACTATTATCCCCATTCTATAGATAGGTAAAATGAGGATCAAAGAAGGGGAAGTAACTTCACATAGCTGGAAGGGTCAGACTATAGGATCTTAGGATTTAGAACTGGAGTGGATCATAGAGACCATTTTGCCACTCCTTTCCTTTCCCCCCATTTAAAGATGAAGAAACAGGCTCCAGGGGGAAAGGAGTTCATCCTGGCTCAAATAGGTGGGAAGGGTTTGAGTAAGGTACAGGGTTCAAGTGGGAGTTTGAAGGATCAGCTCCTCTACCTACCAGTCCTAAAGGGGAGGTTCCTTCCAGGGCAATACTTGGCCCCTAGCCCTGAGAAGAGAGGATTATTGGTGAGCCAGGAATTTGGCTGACTTTGTGACTGACCAGGTGAGACCTGATGCTTATCTTAGTGAGAACTCTGTGGGAGTTATTGACTTCTCTTCCACCCCTTCGAGAGCATCAGAGGGAGGTTGGGACCCAGATGCTGCTGGGGTGGTGGTGGGGTGAAAGGTAGGAATGTAAAACCAATGACCTTCACCTAAGTTGGATGTCTTCCACAGAATAGCCCTTCAGACACATAAAGACAACCATCCTTTCTACCCTTCTCCACTGGGTTTGCTCTTCTCTTGGCTGTCTATCCCCAGTAACCTCATCCAGTCCCTATATGACAAAACCTCAGTATCTGTCAGCCTTCTGGCTCTTCTACTCCTGGCATTCTCCAGATGATGAGTGGATCTCCTTATTTTCCACATTTATAAAATGAGGTGACTACATTTACAGGAATCTAGATTCTATGAATCTGAAAGGGACCTTAGAGGCTATCTTGTACCACACCTTCATGTTAGAGATGGGGGGAACAAGGCATAAGGAGGGAATCACATAGATAGTCAGTATCAGAGGTGGGATCCTTTCTATAATCCTCCAGCTTTGGTAGTCTATGAAGCTATAAAGCAGGGACTTGGGTTCTAGGCCCAGCTATGTCATGATCTTGGGACAAGCCCTTACCTTTTCTAGGAGGTGTCAGTTGATTTCTCCTTCCTCTTCTCCCTTCTATGATACTATGATTTACTGTGGGAACCATATGCAAGGAACTTCCCTGGGCTTGTAGAGGGGATATGCCTGTTTGTCAATTGTTGGGGGGGGGCATTACTCTGGGATCCCCAGGGGCTCCTTAGCCCAAGGAGATTCACATTTTTTAAAAGAATCATTGACTTGAATGTTACTCATGACCTACATCAAAAGATCATTGGGACACTATATGTCATCTAGTCCAATTCCCTTATATAGCATATGAGGAAACTTAGATCCAAGGACATGAAGTGATTTGCTCATGGTCATACAGGTAGTAAAGAACAGAAGGATTAGAAATCAGGGCCTCTGGATGCTTTTATGGCACACTTTCCAATATATCCTATTACCTTTATGGATATGGGAGCAATAGATGACATATTGGTGATAGACTTGAGATCCAAAAGGAGTTCGATGAACCAGAACCAAGATTCTGGTAGTTATTGTCTATTGACCTCCAGGACACTCCTTTTTTTTTTTTTTTGCCAGCACTTATAATCTTTCCCATTTCCCCAATTCCTGCCATTGTTCTTCAGTCCTAATACCATGAATCTATTCATTAACTTCACTTTATATTCACAAAGGAAGGTATTTAGGCCATAACTATGTAGTTTAATGGCTTTTCCTACTTCAATTTAAGTCTGAAGTTCACAAGAAGGAATTCATGAAGTAAGAACTGTTGGACTCCTTGAAAGTTGTGATAAAAAATCTAGATACAATATTATGAGAAATTATTAAGCAAAATTGCCCTGAAGTTCTAGAACAAGAAGGTAAAGTAGAAATTGAAAGAGTGCACTGATAACCACCAGAATGAGATTCTAGGAAGAAAACTTACCGGAATCTCATGGCCAAGTTTAAAAATCCCCAGATTAAAGAGAAAATTTTGCAAGAAATAAGAAAAAATCTTTTAAATACTGTGGGGAAAAATCATGATTTCATAAGACCTAGAATCTCCTACAATAAAAGACCATAGGTTTTAGAATATTATGCTACAAAGAGCAAAGGAGCTGCAGTTGTATTCAAGAATAACTTATCCAGCAAAGGTGAGTATAATACTGAATGGGAAAAAATGGACATTTGATGAATTGAAAGATTTTGGGGGTATTTGTAACAAAAAGACCAGAACTTAATGGAAAATTCAACATAAAAGATCCAAGAAGAAATCAATAAAGACTATAGGGTACTGATAAAGGTTAAAATGTTTACTTATGATATATGAAAATGTTGTTCTTAAAACTGTCATCTTTATTAAGGTAGTTTGAAAGAAAGGCTGTGCCTGAGTTGCATATGATGGGGTAGGTAATTCTAAACAACAAAATTGGGTAGGAAAAGGTAAAAAGGAGCAATTATCCCATAAAAAGAGGACATGAAAAGCACTAATACAGAAGAAGAAGGTGCAGATAGAGGGCTGGTAACGTTGGAACCGTACTCTCTTCTTGGTTGAAGGGGAAATGGTATACATCTGAAGGGGTTTAGAAGTCTTCTGAACTTTTAGAATGGTGAGAAAACTGAGGGGATAGTGTTAGGGAGAGACTTTTCAAAAGGTGTATTGAATAAGATTAGGAGAGTGGGGGAGAGTATAAGGGAGGGAATTTTAGAAGGGTGGGTAAAATAAGGAATAAGAGGGTAAAGGGAAAAGATTAGGTAACAGGGATCGGGTAAAAAGAGCCTGAGAAGGAAGATAGTGATTAAAAATAAGATGGAAGGAAATTCACAAATAGTCATTAGACCTCTGTCAAACCTCTAAGAATATAGTCATTTCTCAACTGACAGAAGATATGAGCATGCAGTTTTCCAATGAAGAAATCAAAACAATTTATAGTCATATAAAATGCTCTAAATCATGATTGATTAGAGAAATGCAGATTAAAAACAACCATGAGATATCACTGAACACCCACCAGATTGGCTAAAATGAAAGAAAGGGAAAGCGATGAATGTTGGAGGGGATGTGGAAGAGTTGGGAAACTAATTCATTGTTGGTGGAACTGTAAAACCATCCAACCATTTTGGAGAGCAATCTGAAATTATGCCCAAAGAATTATTAAACTACCTATACCCTTTGACCCAGCAATACTATTACTTGGTCTGTTTCCAAAGATGATTAGGGAAAATGGAAAAGAACCTATATATTTTCAAATGTTTATAGCAGCTCTCTTTGTGGTGGTAAAGAACTGGAAATTCCAGGGATGTCCACTAATTGTGGAATAGTTGAATAAGTTGTGGTACATGATTTTTACTGTACTATGTTATGGAAATACTTATTTTATTTCATAAGTTCAAAAAAATATCAAAAAACCCCTCATGTTCTGAATCACTGTCAATTCCAGGTCTTGTTTTAACTAACTGTATAGAGCTTCTCCACCTTTGGCTGCAAAGTGTATAGTCAATATGCTTTTGATTTTGACCATCTGGTGATGTCCATGTGTAGAGTTGCTTTCTTTGGTTGTTGAAAAATTCTGGGGTTTTTTTTGTGACCAGTGAGCTATGTTGACAAAACTGTTAGTCTCTGCCTTGTTTCATTTTGTACTCCAAGGACAAACTTGCCTGTTATTCCAATTATCTTTTGATTTCCTACTTTGGTATTCCAATCTCCTATCATGAATGTGACATCTTTTTTCAGGTGTTATTTCTATAAGATGTTGTAGGTCTTACTAGAACTGACCAACTTAGACATTATCAATAGCAATAGTGGTTGTAGCATCGACTTGTATTACTGTGATGTTGGTTTCCCTTAGATTTGGATAGAGATCATCCTGTCATTTTTGAGATTATAACTCAGTACTACTTTTCTCACCCTTTTATTGACTTTGTGGGTTACTCCATTTCTTCTCAGGGATTCTTGCCCACAGTAGGATGGGTCACTTCATTCAGAGTTCAGCAAAATGTCACATCCTCTATAATGCCTTCTAAGATATGCCCAGGTATCAGGACCATCTCCTTCCCTAGATTGCTTTTGATTTCTTTTTCTGGGTCCTTGTCATTATCCCTACATCCATTATATATGAAAGCTCCTTTGGGACAAAGACTGTCTCACATTTGTCTTTGCCCCCCAGGACCTAGGACATGATAGGAATTTAATAAATGTCTGTTGTATTGAAGGGAACAAAATGAGCAGAGATGGAGGTGGGTGAATACAGGGCAGAGAGTCATCTCATTTGGTCAAAGCACAGGGTGGTGAGCAAGGAAGATTTTAATGGCCATGAAGGGCTAGATTATGGAGGGCCTCAAAAACCAAGGAGAGGAGTCCTAAAGTTTTCAGGATTCAAACTAGCATGGACAGAGAGGGTCAGGGTATGGTTTATCAAGCCATTGTGCTGACTTCATCTTTTTGTTTTGTTTTGACTTAATTGTTGAATGTGTGTAAAACCTGGACAGTCTACTAGAATCATGCCAGGAAACTGAATTGCTTCCATTTGAATTGTCTCAGGACGATTCTGAAGATTACTTGGCAAGATAAGGTACTGGACACTGAGGTCCTTTCTCAAGCTGAACTGACAAGCATTTAAATTCTATTGCAGAGAGTGAAGCTCTGATGGGCTGGCCACATTGTTCAAAAGCCAAGGTGCTTAATAAATGCTTGTTGACTGACTGGCAGAAGAGGACTCCTTGAATAACAGCTGCCATGGGGGACTGAGAAGAGCCCAGGGAGAACTCTCTTCCCCGGTGATAGGTGATCAGATGTTCATAGTTTGAGAGGAGGGAGCTACCTCAGAAGTTACTAAGGTCAACCCTGACCCTCTTCACATTTTACAGAGGAGAAAACTAAGACCAGCAGAATGGAAATAGATTTTCCAGGTCACATGGTAACTGATGCAAGATTTGGATCCAGCTCTCCTGACTCCAAATTCTGCCCTCTGGATTTATACATGGAATTTGGTTTGGAAGAATCAGTGTGGTCCTGAGAGGCATGCAGACTTCCTGGGGGACCAGGGCCTCCTGGGGATTATGGCTTTTCCTGCTGAGGATTGAGGACACCAGCTCCCCAGCAAAGACCAATATAACCCCATCAGAGGGCAGGGAGTTCCTGTTCATGAGTGTAGAGTACCGGACTTGGCCAGGGGCCTGAAGATAGGCTGGGGGTACCCATTCCCTGCCCCCGGATCAGTGTCTCACTAGTAATCTCTGTGTTTCTGTCCATGCTGGTTTGAATCCTGAAAACTTTAGGCATCTTTTAAAATTGATTGTTTCAAATTCCCTCTCTCTGTCCTGTGACCCACTCCTGTACCCCCATCTCATCCCCCCAGCCATGATTCCATCATGGGATATGCAGAAGGACCTCAAATGTGATTTAAATACAGATATCCATTTCCTTTAAGGACATGGGGATGGGGTGGGGTTGTTTACATATGGGGCTGCTGCCGTGTTGTCTGAAATAATGAGCTTCTGGCATCAGAGGATCTTTTGCCAGGGGAACAGCATGAAGCATCCCTACCCCCAACACACGTAGCCTGATGCTCTTTTTCTTGAGAGGGCTGAGGCAGAGCTCAAAATAGAAGCAAAGAAGGCTTCTTCTTAAAGGCTTCAGTGGTAGAGGGTGGTAGGTGGTGGGCAGTGGCAACTGCAAAGAGGAGAAGGGTTCCAGAAAGCTGGGCTTGCAGCTACAGGGGAGGAGAACCCTAGTCACAGTTTCAAGGTGGAGAAAAGTGATTGGAAAGTCCCCAGACTTTCCTCTGAAAACAGCTGCCCTCTTCACTACAGAAGCAGAACCCACTTTAGAACAGAGTTTTCCAAGTGGGGTGAGTTCTGCTGGTCTACTGGAAATTCTTGATATCAACCTTATCTCCAGGGTGAAAGCCATGTAGCAAAAATCTAAAGGTCCAGTATGTACTTCCATGCCCCCATCATGAAGTTCCTTCAGTCTATTTTGTAGTTCTTGCATATAAGAAGCAACAGAAGTATTTCCTCCCAATAATGATGCATATACTGGGGAGAAAGGAATTGCTTTTATAGGAGGATGGCCAAAAAGCATTTCAAAAGAGAGGTATAATTCCTCCTTTGGTCTGCTACAGAGGAAAAACAACTCTAGAGGGAACATATCAGGTTACTCAAGGTGCGTTTCAGTGCACATTTTGTCAATCGTGGTCTTGACTTCTTTGTTCATACATTCAATTCAACCAGAAATCTAGGGATGACAAGGGGCAGGAAACCAGGAGTCACCCTGAGACAAATATAAATCTGGGAGAAGATCATGTCAGTGAAATAAAACCCCCTGTTGAGTCAATGCAAACAGGAAGGCCAAACTCGGGTACAATTTCCTTGGGAATAATTTTAGCCATGAACCTTAGTGTGGCCTTAGAGTCAGGAAATCCTCAACCCAAAGAGTTGGGTGATAGCTACAGCACTAAGAAGCCATGAGATGGTTAGAAGTTCACCAACATATTGTGCATTCGCAGTGACCTTAGGAGAAGAAGTTAAAAAATGCCCTCTGCAACTATAACATTCCAATGACATGAAAAACTTCAAAGGCATAAAAGGAAGCAATGTAGATGTTTGTACTTTGCCCAGCAGCCATATGGCAAGCTTGTGTAAGTGCAACCAATTTTCCAGCCTGGGCACTGAAACAAGTTGGTAGAGAGGCTGCCTAAACAGTGCCAAGGGCAGAAACCATGGTAGAGGCTGTGTACTGGATGCCATTTCTCACGAAAGAGGAACAATCAGTATATAGGATGTAGTCAGGATTCTGAAAGGGGATGTAAGAAAGGCTGTTAAAGGATCTCTTTCCATATCTAACATAGAGGAACAGTTAGTATGAGGCTCCCTCAAGGTAGGTATTTCAGAAAGTATCTTGACCAGCTTGAGAACTGAACAACACTTTAGAATCACACTTTCTTTACCTAGTGAAGTTACTTCATATTTAGCAAGTCTTTAATCAGAGAAAGCTGAAGTGTGATGTGTCAATAAGAGAGCCTCAACCTCACGGGGATATGCTAAGAGGAGAACTTTGATGTACTGAACCAGAGAGGAGCCATTAAAAGTGATGGAACCTAAATCCTATTATAAAATCTAAGAGAAGAGGGTGAGGCTTTCTATATATCCTTAAGGCAGATGAGTCCACATCCATTTCATGTTCTTCCAGGAAAAGACAAATTGGTGCTGGTAGTCTGGGTGAAGGGGATTGTTAAAAAAAAAAGTTAAGGAAAAGGATCCATCGTGTAGACCAGGAAGCTTCATAGAGAATTGAGGAGATTATGGTCTTAGAACTGGGAACTACTGGGTGTCTTGATATAATATAAACATTAATATCAAGTAAGTCTTGGTGCAGTGGATAGAGTGCCGGGTCTGGAGTAAGGAAAACTCATCTTTGTGAGTTTAGATCTGGCCTCATATATTGACTAACTGTGTGACCCTGGACAAGTCACTTAAGCCTGTTTACCTCAGTTTCTCATCTGTAAAATGAGATGGAGAAAGAAATGGCAAATAATTCCAGTATAATTTCCATGAAAACCCTAAATGGGGTCATGGAGTTCAAGGGATCACGACTGAAAAAAATAAACTTGTACAAAGTGATAAACAGGTTTTCCATGAGGGCCTGACTTGGGTTTCTTAACTGGGAGGATAGGTATGTTACAAGGGATTTACATGGAATAATGATCCTTTGATTCATCAGAGAATCAATAATGAGTATAAAACTTTTGATAGCCTCCCTGGACAAAGAATATTGAGGTATACATGGCTGAGGGAGGCCTCTCTTAATCTTGATGGTAACAGGGACAATGGATTTTTAACAATACTATATCTGAAGATGAAGTTGTTCGTAAAGAATCAGGAATGTCAGGTGGAATATATGGACTACCATCAAGTATCTTGGGAATTCTGAGCCAATACAGGGAACAAAGAGAGGGAGTTCTTAGTGAGTTGCAAGGACAGATATCTATGAGGCGATCAGGACAGGGCAACCCTAAGTTTACAAAAGAGATCATGGCCCAGCATGATAAGGAGACTTGGGCATAAGGAAAAAAGGATGCTCTATTGCGAAAAGAAGGGATGCTCTGAGGCTTCCCTGAAATCTCAACAACATATAGAGATCCAATAGAAGTAAAGCCATAATCTGGTTTGCTCTTCAAAACTGAATTAGAAGCTCCAGGATCTAATAAGCCATTATACATTGTTACCAATTTTAAGGGAGACATGGCCTTCATCAGCATGGGAAAAGGTAGCAACTGGAATAGTTGACCTTATGACCTTATTATTCCACCAAAACTATGTTATCCAAAGTTGCCAATGATTTTTTTTCTTTTTTCTTTCTTTTTTTTTAGTGAGGCAATTGGGGTTAAGTGACTTGCCCAGGGTCACACAGCTAGTAAGTGTTGAATGTCTGAGGCCGGATTTGAACTCAGGTACTCCTGACTCCAGGACCAGTGCTCTATCCACTGCACCACCTAGCTGCCCGGCAATGATTTCTTAATTGGTAAATCCAAAGATTTTCATTCTTCTTGACCTCTCTGTAGCCTTTGATACTGTTGATCACTCTCTTCCTTTATAGTCTCTTTTCTCTAGGTTTTGGTGAAGCCACTCTCTCCTGGTTCTCCTTCTCCCTATCTAACCATTCTTTCTTTCTTTCTTTCTTTTTTGGTGAGGCAATTGGGGTTAAGTGACTTGCTCAGGGTCACACAGCTAGTAAGTGTCAAGTATCTGAGGCTGAATTTGAACTCAGGTCCTTCTGAATCCAGGACCGGTGTGCCACCTAGCTGCCCCTAACTATTCTTTCTTAATCTTCTTTGCTAAGATCCTATAGCCCACAAGTGTCCCTTTGGGTTCTATCCTGGGCCCTCTACTCTTCTCCCTCCCATCAGCTCCACTAGATATAATTATCCGCTCTATTCTCAAATTTACTTGTTCAGTTCTAATATCTCTGCTCTCCCCCAATCTCCCATCTCTAACTCCCTTTCAGACATCTTGAACTAGTTGTACCATAGACATCTTAAACATAACATCCAAGATGGACCTCATTACTTTCCCCCCAAACCCTTTCCCTTTACTACCTTCCCTATCACTGTAAATGGCAACATCATCTCTCAGTACTTCAGGCTTGCAACCTCAGTGTCGTCCTGAATTTCTCACTAGCCAGTCTTTTGCTAAGGCTTGTCAATTTCACCTTTGTAATATCTCTAAAATACTTTGAAACTGCCACCATCTTGGTGCAGGTCCTCCTCACCTCATGCCTGGACTTCTGCAATGGACTGCTGGTGGGTCTGCCTACCTCAAGCTTCTCCAATCCAAACTCCATTAAATCATAAAAGTGAGTTTTGTAAAACACAGTTCCAATGATGTCATGCCCCCCAACTCAATAAATTCCATTTGCTCCCTATCACCTCTATGATCAAAAATAAATTTCTGTTTCTTGTTCAAAGCCCTTTACAACCTAGCTCTTTTTTACCTTTCTAGTCTTCTCAAACCTTAAAGTTTCTTTCCATGTTCTGAATGGTGCTGTGGCACCACCCTACTGGCTGATCCATCTCCAAATTCCAAACATTTTTTACTGACTGTCCTACATTCATGGAATGCTCTTCCTTCTCATATGTGCCTACTGCCTTTTCTGGCTTCTTTCTTTCTTTTTTTAAACCATAAAATTATTTTATTATTTTTCAGTTACATGTAAAGATAGATTTCAACATTCGTTTTAATAAGATTTTTAGTTCTAAATGTTTTTCTCCCTGCCTCCCTTCCATCCCCCCTCCCCAAGACAGAAAGCCATCTGATATAGGTTGTATATGTACAATCACATTAAACATATTTCTGCATTAGTTATGTTGTGAAAGAAGAATCAGAACAAAAGGGAAAAACCTCAAAAAAGAAAAAAAAATTAAAACAAAAAGAAACAGTATGGTTCAATCTGCATTCAGAATCCACAGTTCTTTTTTTCTGGATGTGGAAAATATTTTTCATCCTGAGTTCTTTGGAATTGTCTTTTCTCATTGCATTGCTGAGAAGAGCTAAGTCAATCACAGTTGATCATCTCACAATGTGGCTGTTACTGTATACAATGTTCTCCTGGTTCTGGTCACTTCACTCAACATCAGTCCTCTTGAGTCTTTCCAGGTTTTTCTGAAATCTGCCTGCTCATCATGTAATGTATTCCATTACATTCATATTGCCATTCCCCAGTGGATGGGTATTTCCTCAATTTCCAATTCTTTGCCACCACAAAGACAGCTGCTATAAATATTTTTGTACGTTTGGGTCCTTTTCTCTTTTTTAGAATCACTTTGGGATACAGACCTAGTAGTGGTATTACTGGGTCAAAGGGTATGCACAGTCCCATAGCCCTTTGGGCATAGTTCCAAATTGCTCTTCCTGGCTTCTTTCAAGGGCCAGATGAAATCTCGTCTTCTACAGAAAGTTTTTCCCAATCCCTCTTAATTCCAGTGCCTTCTGTTTCTTATTTCCCATTTACAAGTAGCTTGTTTACATGTAGTTACCTCCATTAGATTGTGAGATCCTTAAGGCCAGGAATTAGCTTTTGTCTTTCTTTATGCTTCCAGTGCTTAGTCCAATGCCTGGCACATAGTAGAAAACTAATAAATGTTTTTTTAACTGACTGATGGACAAAATATATCTTCCCAGGCCCAACTTCATCCTCTTTTCCTTCTTTCTGTAGAAAACATTATGTCCAGAAGAATCAGGTTCCAGCCCAAGTCCCCACTCAGAAAGCCTGGCCAAGCCCATAGTGCGGGGTCTGCCTGCCTCCTCTCTCTCCTCCTCCTTGGCTTTTCTTCTTGATTCTTCCATCTTCCACTTCTTTGAAGTATGAGAAAAGTGAGAGCAGAGCAACCATGTGTGTCCTTATGGAGTGGATTTCCAGAGCCAGGTGAATCCTTAAGGCTTTACATTTCATGAAGTTTAGAGCTAGAAAGAACATCAGAGGTGAAGTCTCTAATATATTCAAAAAGAAGCCCATATTAAGCATGTACCATGGGTCAGGGGCTGTGCTAGGCACTTGGGAAGAGAAAGACAAAAGTGAAATATTTACTGCCCTCAAAGAGCTTAGATTTTATAGGTAGAGGTATCAGTTTAGTCCCCTCATTTGATACCTGTCGTTACAGGGGAAAGGACCCACCCAAGTTCAGAGTTGGGGAAAAAGGAATCTAGTCCCATCTTTTGTTTTACAGGTGGGGAAACTAGCCTGAGAATTGGGATCTGCCCAGTGTCACATAATTGTAGCACTATGCACAGGTCATCTGAGCTTAACTCCAAGACTATTTTTAGTGGTTCCCAATAGTGTTAGGGAACAGGGACAAATAGGCATGGGGAGGAGAGAAGAAGTGGGAGGATTGGGGGAGGGACAGCAAAGGCTTGTGGGGATAAAGCTGGGAGCTGGATTAAGACAGAAGCCTGGCTTCTATAGGGCTTCAGACTGAGATGATTCTGGAGAGAAGGTTGCTGGCAGGCTGGGTGTGCCTACTCTTCTGCCTCCATGGGGCCAATGCAGGTGAGGGAAGCCTCAGGAGGCAAATGGGAGATGTGAGTGGGTGGATGGATTGGGACAGAAATGCTCTAAAAATATATATTTACTCACTTCCTTGTCACATTTCAGGCTTGACCAGGTATAGAAACATTCGACCCAAGCCAGGTAAGAAAACCATGGACTTGCTCTTAGGGAGAGAAAGGAACAAACTTATCCATCCCTCTCCTTCCTCTATCCCCAGTGGGACCTCATGTCTGGTTATCTTCTGCCTTCCCAACACTCATAGTAACCCTACTCCTACCTTTGCCAATGTTCAGTCTCCTACCCCTCTCCCTAACCTTATATTGAATATTACCCCAATACTAACTCTACCCCTCTTTCTATCCTTAACCTCAAATACTAATGCTGTCCTCCCTTCTAATAATTATCATTCATCTACTACTCTATTACTACTATTACCTCCCCTGATTCCTACCTCTGCTTCTAGACTTTTTAATTTAAACTGAATTGCTAATATTTTCTTCATCACTTTCTCAAGTTTAGACAATCAACAGAGCAATAAATCAAGTTCTGATTTGTAATATTTGCCATTTTCTGAAGGGTAAAAGCCAACACTGAAAATTTAACAATCTCCTGTAAGCTGGCCACAGCAACCCCCTGGCTGGGAATGAGTGGAACTGGGTAGGATCAGTTATTTGAACAAAGAGGAAAAATTCACACTATTTTGAGCTGGTAGAGACTTTTGAGATGTTCTAGTCAAACTTTATTTTATAGACAAGAAAGCTGAAGTCTCTAGAAGGGGTGTGATGTGTTCCAGGCTATACATGTTGTATGCAGACCTAGGTCTTCACACACTAAATCCAGTGTTCATCATGTTCTACTGTGGTCGCTTCCAGATAGGTGCTTCTGCCCAAGTTCAGCCTGATTTGTCCTTTGGAGAGTTGTGGGGTGTTATTGTGGAGAGGTGAACTGAAATAAGGAGGAATGGAAGGGGTGGGGGGGTTGTGTGGGAAAAGAAGAGCACAGAACTGGGAGTAAGCAAGTCCTGGGTTGGCTTAGATCCTCTAAGGCTCCCTTTGTTTCATACCCCATCTGCACACTACCATGTTAGCCCAACCTTGAATGTGCACACATTCAAGGCTTCTTCTAACTCTGATATTACACTTATGGAATGGTCTAAGGTTTAAGGTTTTTGTTACAACCCTATTTCTGCAAACTTTAAATAGCTTGACCGCAGTCATACCTGGTAAATATCAGAGGTGAGATTCACACTCAGGTCTCCTGACTTCAAGGGCCTTCAAGCAACTCCTAATACTTGAGTTTTCTTGCTGGTTCTAACTTCCTTCCTTTCTCTCTGGGACTGATTTTCTTTATCTAGTGGAGGAGGTAGTGAGACTTGAGTCCCAGCAAGTTTTCCATACTCCCTGCACTTCACTAAAGCTCTCAGATCTGTCACACCCAGACCCTATCTGAGTGTGTGCACATTCAAGGTTGGGCTAACATGGTAGTGTGCAGATGGGGTATGAAACAAAGGGAGCTGAGGAACTTTGGGGTAATGGATAATTGAGAACCAGATGCCTTTGGCTCTTGGTCTGTACCCCTCACTTCCCCCATTCCAGCCAGTACTGATCCTTTCTCCAGACAAGGTCATGAAGCCATGTGTTTTTCCATTCATCTATGAGTCTGTGAGTTATGATCACTGCACAACAACGAATAGCGACTATGCCTGGTGTTCAGTGGATTCCATCTTCAAAGGGAAGTGGCGCTACTGTACTAGTACAGGTGAGTCACTCTGGCATCATCCAAGGTTTCTGTGCCACCCCTCCCCAATTCCCCTTACCATATATTTCCAGAACAGAGCAACCATTTATCTGGAACTGGGAGGATTCTGCAAGTGAATATTTTCTACTTGGATTTAAAAAAACCAACCACGCAAGTACATTTGGGGAATGTGTGCCTACAGAGTAGTGCCTGAGAGAACAATCTGGGACTCTTAGTGGACTGAAAGCTCAATACATGTTTCCAGTGTGAGATGCTGACATCCCAGAGAAAGCCAATTCCATAATCTGCTGCAGGGAGAGTGGTGCTCAGGAACAAGGAAGGTGATGGTCCCTTTGTCCTCTGCTCTGGTCAGGCTATATTTTTGGTATCATGTTCAGTTCTAGGCCCACCCCACCCCACCCACCACTTTGGGAAAGTCACTGACAAGTTACATAGGGCCTCAAGTCCATGTCATATGAGGAAATGGGAATATTTAGTACAGAGAAGAGAAGATTTTAGGAGCATATTTTCAAGTATTTGAAGGGCTGTTGGGTAGGAGAAACATTACACTTTTTCTGCTTAGCCCTGGAGGACAGAACTAGAAACAATGGTGAAGAAGGGCTTGGATGGAGGTGCAAATGGGCAGATCCTAATAATGAGAAACTAAATGAACCACCTAGGGAGTAATGTACCCACATCACTCAAGGTCTTAGAGCAAAGGCTGCCCAACCACTTGGAGAGGGGGATGTACTCAGGAGCATACTGGACTAAGTGGCCTCATTATTCCCTGCCTCAAGGAGCCTTTGGTCTACAGAGCTCTCTTGAGGGTGTGCTCACTCTGTGCCAACCCTCTGGGCCTTCACAGACCCCCCAGAATGTAAGTTTCCATTCCTCTTCGGGAAGAAGCTGTACCATGACTGCACGGCGGATGGATATGTGCTGGGCAGGACCTGGTGTGCCCTGACAGAAAACTACAACTTAAACGGGTTGTGGAAACCGTGCTCGCCCAATGGTGAGGGGGAAAGGAAGGGGGCGGGGTGTGAGCTCTGTGATCTGAAGAGTGAATGAGAGAGGGAGAGGGGGAGGAAAGGAGAGAGGGAGGGAGCCAGGGAGAGAGAGAGAGAGAGAGAGAGAGAGAGAGAGAGAGAGAGGAAGGGAGGGAGGGAGAAAGTAAAGATGGGGAGGCAGGGAGGCAGTTAGAGAGGGAGGAGAGAGGAAAAGGGAAAGGGATCAGGATAAAGAGAAGAAATGAAGGAAGGGCATTTATTAAGCACTTCCTGAATTCTAAGTGTTAGGCTGAGAGCTGGAGATAGAGGTAAAATGAAAGGCTGACCCTTCTCTCAAGGGATTCACATACTAAGAAGAGGAATTCCTCACTGGAGGGAAGACTTTTTGGAGTAGTGGCCTTTGAATTGGGCTTTTACAATGAGGAAAACAAAGGGGACATTTTAAGCACCCTAGAACATCTCTCACCTAAATCAGCCCCATCCATGGCTAGTAGTCTGAGGGAGGGGAGGCTGAGGGGACCAAGCAGCAGTGTGTCTGAGTGGAAGGGCCTCTGGAATTAGGAGCCAGGAGAACTGGGCTTTGCTGTCATCTCTGCCACAAACCACCCCAGTGAACTTGATCAACCCTCTGAGGTTCAACTGCTCTCTCGAAGTCATCATGATTAGGTGTAGAAGGTACTGGACTTGGAAGCAGGAAGAACCAAGCTCACATCCCATCTCAGACACTTCCTAGCTGTGTTACTCTGAGCAAGTTACTTAATCTCTCCTTGCCTCAGTTTCTGCATTTATAAGATGAGGGAGTTAGACTCATTTACCTCCAAGGCATCTTTCACTCTTAAATTCATGGTCCTTTAAAATGAGAACATTAGATAATTTGTGCCTAGCTCTGTTTCTTTTGTTCTATGTCTCTGGCCCTTATTTTCCTCACCTGTGAAACGGAGTTGGATAATAAGACCTCAATGTTCCTTTTTTTATGTGCCAATCCTACAACACAAGATTTTCTCATCCCAAGATGCTCAGGCAGGAGCAGAGTATCAGCCTCTGGGGTGTGTGTATGTGTGTCATGATTTGGGTTCAGACTTGACTGGAGTGACATAGGTGGGCTCAGAGCAAACTTATGATGCCCACTCTCTTTTCCCTCATAGATTTGTGAAGAGGAGACTTCTGCCACAGCCTGCTCTCCTGGAAGATCTTGGCCCCTCCTCTTATAGTGATGAGTCCATACAGCCCCCAGCTACGTACTGTAGGTCTCCCTTAAGTGACACAGGCTCCTAGTCCCCCCTGAATATCAGGGGAAATTCTGGCCCATGCATTCTGTGAATACTGCACCAGATAGATGACCCCATACAATCTGATGTCCTCCCTCTGGCTCATTTCTTGCCTGGAAGTATTATTGCTTTCCTTTTGCTCCCCCTTCCTCTTGTCCTGTCATGCCTACCTTCAGGGATTTTTGTACCTCCAGGTACAAAATGAAGTCTGGGGATAAGCAACTCAGGCCACTCAACTCTTAGTCAAGATAACGTCAGAAAAACAAACAAACAAAAATTTTAAAAGGGGGCAGCTAGGTGGTACAGTGGATAAAGCACTGGCCCTGGATTCAGAAGTACCTGAGTTCAAATCCAGCCTCAGACACTTACTTACTAGCTGTGTGACCTTGGGCAAGTCACTTAACCCTCATTGCTCTTCAAAACAAAAACAAAAACAAATAAGCAAAAAAAAAAAAAAAAGATAACATCAGAGTTGGATAAAGCACCAGGCCTGGATTCAGGAGGACCTGAGTTCAAATCCAGCCTCAGACACTTGACACTTACTAACTGTGTGATCCTGGGCAAGTCATTTAACCTCAATTGTCTCACCAAAAAAAAAAAAAGAAAAAGATAAAATCAGAGAAAAAATATGGACCCACCCAAGTTGATGGGGGTGCAATGGTTCCCACCTAGAACTGGTTCATGCAGGCCAAATCTCATCAGTAAAGTCCTTTAACTATCTACACAAACAGATCTGTCTTTACCTAAGATTCCTTTGGCCCAGATGAATCTTATTTTCAAGGAGAGCTTGCTTTTGGAGTGTGTGTGTGTGTGTGTGTGTGTGTGTGTGGAAATAAAGATTAAGAAACATGGGAGATTACTGGGTTCCCCAAGATGTAGGTAATTAATAATTACTTCTCACAACCCCCCACTTGATTCTAATTGAGAGATGAAGTTTCCTCAGTGAATCACTAACTGATTTACAAATACTTTGCCAAGGGTTCTTAACTATGGGCCTTATGATGGGTAACAATGTGAAGGGGAAAAGGGAGAAATTGGATGACACATTGACAGAACCAGAGGGGGATGTCCCCTTTAGTAAGTAGACATTACAAATTAGGGACGCAGGGAAAAAATTAAACAATGAGAAAAAAATGTCCATTCAAGTCTCCGAAGTCTCATCTCATACAGTTTTCTGATCCTCCAGACGCAGCTCTCTATTCCCGATGTGATCTCAGAGCAATTCTTCCCCAGCTCTGTCTTCTTATATTCAGGTTACTTTTAGAGATCCTCTTCTTCTATTAAAAATCTACAAAACTGATCTTAACACGACTTTAAATTACTTTGCTAGCAACCAAGTCAGATAATGAAAGTCAACACAAACCTTATGTCTCTATTATCAGAAAATGAAATTTGGAAGCTTTAGAGACTTTTACAATTTTTGTGCAGTTGTTATGTTGATTTTATATATATATGAAACTCAGATACAAACAGAAAATTAGAACCCAATTTCACACTTGGCATTATTCAATGCCCCATTAAGAAGATGAGATTCTAGCAAGAAATGTCAGAGTCCTTTTCATAAAATGGACCTTAATGCAAAAATAAATTAATATAAAAGTTGTCAGATTAACTTTAGTGTGACAACAGGTCCAGAGGTGATATGCAAAAATACATTGAGTGAACAATTTTAAGACAGTGAATATCAAATAAGTTATAGAAACGTTTTCAACTTCTAGTCATGTTCAAATGAATGCCCTCTAACAAAAGTGGATCATACTCTAAGGCATTTACAAAATAGATCACAAGTTATGCTGATATTCCATTCCTTAACATGGAACTGAGACAATTGTGATATTTACTAAATAACAAAATCATATCCTGGTTTCAAAAATCTTTGCATCAATTGCCTAATTATGCCAATATCATTATGAAAAATTAAAAGACCTTATCTTACACAGAAATGTATAGCTAGTAACAGATGTCAAAGGTAAATAACTGTTAGTTGTTTGGAATATAGAAAATATAAAAAGTCCAGGCCAAATAGCTCAAATTTTATACCTGTGTCTCAGCATGCTAATACAGATATGGTTCAGCATTAATTTAAGAGGTAAGGATCCAATATTGTGTTCATCACATGACATCTGACACGATTATAGGAAGTTACTATAAAAGAATAGGTAAATAATTATATATAAGAGAAAATAAATTTTCCATAATTTCACCACAATTCCAGGCAAAAGTTGTGCAGATGGCCAGTTGGATTGAACCAGAGCCAAAGTCAGTCAGATGGGATATTTTTCTATTCCATGTGTCATACTGGGGAAATTGAGTCAGGAGAATCCTACCTCTTGCCAAAAGTCATTCTCCCAGCCTTTCCCATGACATTTCTGCCTGAAATTTATGCATGTAAAACCCTATAAGATTGCTGGCATCATGGTTCATTGGTTAAATAGCATTCCTTGATCATACCTGGAGTCAGACTCAGAACAATATTAGTTAACACTCCCATAATGTTGAACATAGTAGGTTCTGATAATCAGCATTTGAGGTGAATTCACTTCTCAAGGATTATGTATCCTAGATAAGTATTGACTATAATCTCATATTGGTAACAGTAAGACATTTATTACAGAAAAATCACGGTATAACTAGTACTCAGGCTAAGTGGATGCTTTTTCATCCCAAAAGTCAATATTAAACAAATTATTTTGCTTCAAAATACTTAATAACAAACAACAAAAAGATTTTGGATGGGATGTAGAAAAATGAGTTGACAATGTTTCATATTTGCAAGTTCAGTTTTTTTAAATTAATAAAGTATTTTATTTTTTTCCATTACATGTAAAGATAGTTCTCATCTTTTGTTTATACAAGATTTACAATTTCAGATTTTTCTCCCTCCCTCCCCTCCCTTCCCCCTCCCCTAGACAGCAGGTAATCTGATATAGGATATATATATATATATATATATATATATATATATATATATATATATATATATATATACACACACACACACATAATAACATTAATCCTATTTCTGCATTAGTCATGTTATAAGAGAAAAAAATCAGAGCACTGATGAAAAACCTCAAAATAGAAAAAAACAACAGCACCAAAAACAAAAGAAATAGTATGGTTCATTCAGCATCTATACTCCTGCAGTTCTTTTTTTTTTTCTTGGATTTGGAGATCCTCTTCCATCATGAGTTCCCTGGAACTCTTCTGTACCATTGCATTGGTGAGAAGAATATAGTCCATCACAGTAGATCAACACTCAATGTTGATGATACTGTGTACAATGTTCTTCTGGTTCTGTTTATCTCACTCATCATCAGCTCACACAAGACCCTCCAGGTTCCTCTGAACTCCTCCTGCTCATCATTTCTTACAGCACAATAGTATTCCACTGTATTCATATACCACAACTTGTCCAGCCATTCCCCAATTGATGGGAACCCCCTCAACTTCCAATTGCTTGCTACCACGTAAAGAGCAGCTATAAATATTTTTGTACATGTGGGTCCCTTTCCCCCTTCCGTGATTTCTTTGGGAAAGAGACCCAAAAGTGGTATTGCTGGGTCAAAGGGTATGCACAGTTTTATCGCCCTTTGGGCATAATTCCAAACTGCTCTCCAGAATGGTTGGATCAGTTCACAGCTCCACCAACAATGCATTAGTGTTCTAATTTTCCCACAGCTTCTCCAACATTTATTATTTTCCTTTTTTGTCATTTTAGCCAATCTGATAGGTGTCAGGTGGTACCTCAGTGTTGTTTTAATTTGCATCTCTCTAAATCATTAGAGATTTAGAGCATTTTTTCATATGGGAATAGATAGCTTTGGTTTCTTCATCAGAAAACTGCCCTGTTCATATCCTTTGACCATTTCTCAATTGGGGAATGACTTGGATTCTTATAAATCTGATTTAGTTCCCTATATATTTTAGAGATGAGGCCTTTATCAGAAGCACTGGCCTCAAAAATTGTTTCCCAGCTTTCTGCCTCCCTTCTAATTTTGGATGCATTGCTTCAGTTTGTACAATTTTTTTAAATTTAATGTGATCAAAATGATCCATTTTGCATCTTATAATATACTCTATCTCTTGTTTGGTCATAAACTGTTTTCCTTTCCAAAGGTCTGATAGATAGACTATTCCTTTCTCTCCTAATTTACCTATGGTATCACCTCTTATGTCTAAATCGTGTATCCATTTTGACCTTATTTTAGTATAAGGTGTAAGATGTTGGTCTATGCCTAATTTCTGCCATACTATCTTCCAGTTTTCCCAGCAGTTTTTGTCAAATACTGAGTTCCTATCCCAGAAGCTGGAGTCTTTGGGTTTATCAAACACTACATTACTAGTGTCATTTACTACTGCATTTCCTGAGCCTAGCCTATTCCATTGATCTACCACTCTATTTTTTAGCCAGTACCAGATAGTTTTGATGACTGCCGCTTTATAGTAAAGCTCCAGGTTTGGTACCGCTAACCCACCTTCCTGTGAATTTTTTTTCATTATTTCCCTGGATATTCTTGATTTTTTGTTTTTCCAGATGAATTTTGTTATTATTTTTTCTAGCTCTATAAAATAATTTTTAGGTAGTCTGATTGGTATGGCACTGAATAAGTAAATTAATTTAGGCAGTATTGTTATTTTTACTATATTAACTCTGCCTATCCATGAGCATTTGATATCTTTCCAATTATTTAGATATGATTTGATTTATCTGAAGAGTGTTTGGTGGTTGTGTACATAGAATTCCTGGGTTTATCTTGGCAAGTAGACTCCCAAGTATTTTATATTATCTACTGTTACTTTAAATGGAATTTTTCTTTCTATCTCTTGCCACTGGACATTGTTGGTCATGTATAGAAATGCTGATGATTTATGTGGATTTATTTTATATCCTGCTACTTTGCTAAAGTTGTTAATTGTTTCAAGTAATTTTTGAGTTGATTCTCTAGGATTCTTTAAGTATACCATCATATCATCTGCAAAGAGTGATAGTTTTATTTCCTCCTTGCCTATTCTAATTCCTTTAATTCCTTTCTCTTCTCTGATTGCTAAAGCTAACATTTCTAGTACAATATTAAATAATAGGGGTGATAATGGACATCCCTGTTTCACCCCTGATCTTATTGGAAAGGCTTCTAATTTATCTCCATTGCATATAATACTTGCTGATGGCTTTAGGTAGATACTGTTTATTATTTTAAGGAAAGCTCCCCCTATTCCTAAACTCTCCAGTGTTTTTATTAGGAATGGGTGTTGTATTTTGTCAAAAGCTTTCTCTGCATCTATTGAGATAATCATATGATTTTGGTTGGTTTTCTTATTAATGTGGTTGATTATGCTAATAGTTTTCCTAATGTTGAACCAGCCCTGCATTCTTGGTATAAATCCCACCTGGTCATAGTGTATTATCCTGGTGATCACTTGCTGTAATCTCCTTGCTAATATCTTATTTAAGATTTTAGCATCAATATTCATTAGGGAAATTGGTCTATAATTTTCTTTCTCTGTTTTTGCGTTGCCTGGTTTGGTATCACCACCATATTTGTGTCATAAAATGAATTTGGTAGAACTTCTTCTTCACCTATTTTTCCAAATAATTTGTATAATATTGGAATTAAATTGTTCTTTAAATGTTTGGTAAATTCACCCGTAAACCCATCTGGCCCTGGGGATTTTTTCTTAGGGAGTTCATTAATGGCTTGTTCAATTTCCTTTTTCTAAGATGGGTTAATTTAAGGATTTTATTTCCTCTTCAGTTAACCTGGGCAGTTTGTATTTTTGTAAATATTCATCCATTTCATTTAGATTGTCAAATTTATTGGCATACAGTTGGGCAAAATAATTCCTAATTATTGATTTAATTTCCACTTCATTGGTGGTAACATCACCCTTTTCATTTTTGATACTGGTAATTTGTTTTTCTTCTTTCTTTTTTTAAATCAAATTAATCAATATTTTATCTATTTTATTGATTTTTTCATAAAACCAGCTCTTAGTTTTATTGATTAATTCTATAGTTTTTTTGCTTTCAATCTTATTAATTTCTCCTTTGATTTTCAGGATCTCTAATTTAGTATCTAATTGGGGATTTCTAATTTGTTCTTTTTCTAGCTTTTTAAATTGCATGCCCAATTCATTAATCTCCTCTTTCTCTTTTTTATTCATGTAAGCATTTAGAGCTATAAAATTTCCCCTAAGCACTGCTTTGACTGCATCCCATAGATTTTGGTATGTTGTCTCATTATTGTCATTCTCTTGGATATAGTTATTGATTGTTTCTATGATTTGTTGTTTGGCCCATTCATTCTTTAGAATGAAATTATTTAGTTTCCGATTGATTTTCATTCTACTTTTCCCTGGCTCTTTCTTACATGTAATTTTTATTGTATCATGATCTGAAAAGGATGCATTTACTATTTCTGCCTTTCTACATTTGACTATGATGTTTTTGTGCCCTAATACATGGTCAATTTTTGAAAATGTGCCATGTACTGCTGAGAAGATGGTATATTCCTTTCTATCCCCATTCAATTTTCTCCAGACATCTATCATGTCTAACTTTTCTAGTAATCTATTCACCTCTTTCACTTCTTTCTTATTTATTTTTCGGCTAGATTTATCTAATTCTGAGAGGGGGAGATTCAGATCCCTCACTAGTATAGTATTACTGTCTGATTCCTCTTGTAACTCATTTAACTTCTCCTCTAAGAACTTGGATGCTATACCACTTGGCGCATACATATTTAATATTGATATTACTTCATTATCTATAGTACCTTTAAGCAAGATATAATTTCCTTCCTTATCTCTTTTAATGAGATCTATTTTTGCCTGCACTTTGTCTGAGATAAGGATTGCTACCCCTGCTTTTTTTACTTTAGCTGAAGCATAATATATTCTGCTCCAGCTTTTACCTTTACTCTGTGTGTATCTCTCTGCTTCAAATGTGTTTCTTGTAAACAGCATATTGTAGGATTCTGTTTTTGTTGTTGTTGTTTGTTTGTTTGTTTTGTTTTTGGTGAGGCAATTGGGGTTAAGTGACTTGCCTAGGGTCACATAGCTAGTAAGTGATTTGAACTCAGGTCCTCCTGACTCCAGGGTTGGTGCTCTATCCACTGCGCCACCTAGCTGCCCCAGGATTCTGGTTTTTAATCCACTCTGCAATTCACTTCCGTTTTATAGCAGAGTTCATCCCATTCACATTCACAGTTATTATTACTGACTGTCTATTCCCCTCCATTCTATTTACCCCCTTTGTACTTTCCCACCTTCTTTCACCCTATTCCTCCTCACTGACATTTTACTTCTTACCCCTGCCTCCCCCAATCTACCCTCCCTTTTTATCACCCCCCTCTCTTTTCTTTACCCTTTTCTCCCTTGCTTTTGTCCTCCCTTCTATCAGTCTCCCCCTTTCCCTTCCCCTTTTGCTTCCCTAAAGAATGAGTTAAGTTTCTTTATCCCAATGAACGTATATGTTATTCCCTCTTTGAATCAAATCTAATGAGAGTAGAGTTGAAACAATGTTCCCCCCTCCTTTCTTTCCCTCTATTGTAATAGGTTTTTTTCCACCCCTTCATATGATATAATTCATCCCATTCTACCTCCCCTTTCCTCTCCTCCCCATAGACTCCCTTTTTAACCCCTTAATTCTTTTTTTTATTATCACCTCAAAGACAATTTATATTATACCCTCTGTGTAAAGTCCGTCTCTCTGCCAAATACATTTACAATTCTTAAGAGTTATGAGTATTATCTTCCTGTGTAGGGATATAAACAGTTTAACCTAATAGGGTAACCTTTTTTTTCTCCCCCTCTGTTAACCTTTTCAAACTGCTCTTGGGTCCTTGTATATTGAGATCGAATTTTCTATTCAGTTCTGGTCTTTTCACCAGGAAAGATTGAAAGTCCCCAATGTCATTAAATGTCCATCTTTTCCCCTGAAAGAGAATGAACATTTTTGCTGGGTAATAGATTCTTGGCTGCAATCCAAGCTCCTTTGCCTTCCGGAATATCATTTCCAAGCCTTGCGGTCCTTTAATGTTGAAGCTGCCAGGTCCTGAGCAATCGTGACTGTGGCGCCATGATATTTAAATTGCTTCTTTCTGGCTGCTTGGAGTATTTTCTCCTTCACCTGATAATTCTGGAATTTGGCTACAATATTCCTTGGAGTTTCCTTTTGGGATCTCTTCAGGAGTTGATTGGTGGATTCTTTCAATGATGATTTTATCCTCTGATTCTATGATATCAGGGCAGTTCTCCTTATAATTTCCTGGAGTATGGTGTCTAGATTCTTTTTCTGGTCATGGCTTTCAGGCAGTCCAATGATTCTCAAATTGTCTCTCCTCGATCTGTTTTCCAGATCAGTTGTCTTTCCGATGAAGTATTTCACATTTTCTTCTATTTTTTCATTCTTTTGATTCTGCTTGACTGATTCCTGGTGTCTCATGGATTCCTTATCTTCCAATTGTCCAGTTTTAATGTTTAAGGCATTGTTTTCTTCAGTAAGATTATGCACCTTTTTTTCCATTTGGCCAACTGAATTTTTTAAGGCATTGTTTTCTTCAGTGAAATTATGCACCTTTTTTTCCATTTGGCCAGTCAATCTTTGTGCTTCCTTTTCCAAGCTGCTGATTCTTTTTTCATAGTTTTCTTGTTTTGCTTTCATTTCTCTCCCCATTTTTTCTACTACCTCTCTCAATTGATTTTTAAAATCCTTTTTGAGCTCTTCTAGGAAGGCTTCTTGTTCTTGAGACCAATTCACCTTCCCTCGTGAGGCTTCACATGTAGGCAATTTGAGGGTATTGTCCTCATCTGAGTTTGCGTTGGCTTCTTCCCTATTGATACAGAAGCTCTCAATGGAGAGGGCTCTTTTTTGCTTCTTACTCATTATTGCAGCTTATTTATTTATTTTTTAAGTTGAGTTGAGGTCTGCTCTGGGGGCACCAGGGTCCCTGTTTTGGGCTTCTTGTGCAGGGGTATAGGTGCTGTGTGACCGTGATTTTACTCTGAGGCCTATATAGTGTGTGCAGTTCAGCCCCCTGCACTTCCTGTCTGAGTGCGCTTGGCCAGGTGCCCGATCCCAGCGTCCGATCCCGCCTGCCCTGTTTGTGGCCCTCCCGGCTGGTGCAGATAGGTTTTTCCACTGTCCTTCTTGGCCACCAGATTTTTGATCCAGGTTCCAGGGGCCTCTGTTGTTTGGCTGTGGCCCGCAGCTCCTGCTGACTTGCCCCAACCCCCGTCGGCACTGGGTTGCTGCCCTGTGCTGGGCCTCCCTTTTGCCTGAGTCAGACCGACCTTTTCCTGAAGTCTTCTAAATGATCTCTGGTTGGAAGACTGTGTCTCTCTGTCCCTTTGCAGGTTCTGTAGTTTCAGAATCTGTCCAGAGGCTTGATTTAATGTTCTTTTTGAGGGAACAGAAGGAGAGCTCAGGCAGCTTGCTGCTTCCTCTCCGCCATCTTGGCTCCACCCCCGCAAGTTCAGTTATTAACCACATTCATATAGATATAAAGGCAGTCTACTGTTCTCAGAATTCCTTTAAACAATGGGAACAATATTAAGGTGATTCTGAACTTAGTTTTTTTATTTCTACACCTGTTATAATTCCAGATTAAATCACATATATAGGTAAAGTCATATTTCCCATCAGGGTGAGATAAGACAGTTTATCAATTATATTGTTCACTAACATAACTGACTTTACTGAAATCCTATTCCTTAAAAGCAAAACAGGTTTATGATTTTAACCTCACAATATACAGATTCACATTTTGCTTCTAAGGAATTTTAATATTTGTCTAATCATTTTGAAAAATGAGATACTTCAAGAATTGTATTTTACATATATGACAAATTTCACCATCAGTTTAACTATTTCTTATACCAACAAATTAAAATAAAAATATCAAGATAAGTAATTTAGATGCTTTAGTGTTAATTCAATGATTAATAGATTCAGTATTTCAGTGGTAAGTTTTCACTTAATCTACCCTGATAATAGATGGACAGAATTAATGTCAAACCTTTCCCCAGGTAATCTCCCTGGCTTACTCCCAGAGACACTAGGGGGTCTCTTTCTCTGGAGAGGCCTGCCTGGGACTGGATCTGTGTCAGCATGACCTTGGGGTTGGACTCCACTCCTGCCCCAGCACAGCAGCCCCCTCCTGCCAACCTTTTAAGCCATCTTTGGCTGGAAAATTAATCTCAGCCTGTTTCTTTTGTGGGTTCTACTTCTCTAGGAATTATCCTATGGCATTATTTCGAGGTGTTTTGGATGGCCATGTTGTGAGTTCTGAGAGCTTACTGCTGTGATGTTTAAATCTTAATTGTGGTCGCCAAAAATTAAAAGGCTTCAGTACCAGTCTTGGGCATTAAAACATTTATTAGAGCATATAGATATTTACAAAGAGTTCAGAAGGTTATGAAAAAGAAGTCCTACCTAGCCTAGAGTTCCAGCTTGGTTGGGTTCTTCCTGAAGTCCTCCTCCACAAGCCTTCTTTGATCAGGAACCCCTTCGAAAGCTGTTTGTGGAAGTTTTTTTATATATCTGGAACAGAGGCGGTCCTTATACACTGCTTCAAGGTGATTGGTTGGCGTCATCCAAATCCATTGGCTTTGAAGGTGTTCTCAAGTTGAGTTCACAGTCTAGTTTCTGAGAACAATACCTTCTTAAGGGATAGCCAGGTGTGATTACAATCCAGTTAACTTGAAGTAGGCTTAATCAGCAGTCAATCACTCTCACTTGATTCAATCTGTCTCGAATCTCCAGGTGGGTCTTTGAGTATCTGCTAAATCCCATTATTTCATCACACTGCCTTTGCTCCACCATCTTGGTTCTGCCTAGCATCCTCTTTTTCTCAGAGATACTAGACTTAGGTCTCAGATATTGCTTCCATTGACTGCTTCCTGCTGCTGTGTCTCCTAAAGAATCAAAAGAAAAAATAATTTTCAGGGTACCAGAAAAGTTTTCCCCTCTGAGAATAAAACCTAATCATAGTAAGTTTGGACATAATTGTTATCAGTTTCAAATTAATGCAATACATTAGGCAACCAATAAAATTTAATAGGCCTTCCAAAATCACACAAAAGATCCTTTCCTTCAACACACAAAAAAAGTTTTTTACAAATTTTTTAACATAGGTACTTCCTAAAAAGTATTTCTCCTCTCTCACAACTAGCTAATATGGGATTGTTTCCATGACTACTCATGTATAACTTATTTTGAATTGATTGAGTTCTTGTGGGTGGGGGATGGAAATGGAGGGGGGAAGAGAAGTTGGAACACAAAGTTTTTGAAAAATTGATGTTAAAATTTTGTTTTTACATATATTTTGGAAAATAAAATTCTATTCAGATTTTTAAAAAAAAGTATTTTTCCTTAAAAAATAGTTCAAAATCTATCCTGATGTTCAAAGGAATACCCATTAAACTTTCATGAATTAGTCAGAAACTAGAATGACAGATATATCTTTTTCAACCTTAAAGTAAAAATATACCTTCACAATTGGAATTTGTCAAGATTAAGTTGGTGTAAAATATCTTTAACCTAAATAGAACCTAAAAGTATTATAAGAAAATAAATTCCCAGTTACTACCCTCCTTTCATCAAAAGGGGTTTGCAGCGGGGGTGAGGGGTTTCTTGTTAGCCAAAAAGGAAAACACTCAAATAAACTAGCCTTATCAACATAACAAAGTTTACCAGGCCTTTAAAAATGTGATCAATATCTTTTTCTTTTCTTTGTCTTTCATTATATCACATCAAGGAAACTAAACGCATTTCGGAATCCCACACAGATAGGGAATATGTTAAAGTTTACTTAATCCCCTAGAAAATGATTAACATATAACCCTTTCCAAAGCAATCTCACTTTCACACTTTAAAGCAAAGTTAATCTTCTAAAAGTGGTAGAGTTTTTAAATACCAAGTTCCTTCAAGATGTATAAATTTCAAGATATCTATAACGTCCACAAATGATAGACAATAAACTTAGATGAAATTCATTTTACCTTAGGAGCTTGGAATTTTCACTCCCATTTCACCACACATAAAAAATTGTGTATAGGTTGCTTTAAGACTTATGACTGTATGGTCCCTAAGATTACTTATAGAATCACAAAGGAGATTTCACAATGCATTTTCCTTTTTAATTACCAATTTCTCTTTAAAAATATGTATGTAAATACTTGATTAAAACATTAACTCCAAGTAGCTTAGTTAACAATCTCATCATTTTCATAGGTGAACTTCCTCTTAAATATAGGAAAATCTTGAAATTTATGAGTCCTAATCACAGTACTTCAGAACACATGGTTAGCAGGGCTGACAGAATGACCAACAGCTTCCTAACCCATTCACTCCCCTTTTAACAGTACAGTTTCTTAATCTAACAACATGTAGAATATAAGATAAATTGTTTTTCTACCATAGCTGATACAATTGCTTACCAAATTATACACCATAAAAATTTTAGAAATATAATAATACCTTAAAACAGTATTAGGAATTTTCAAATCTTGAAACAGAACCAATTAATTATAAACCAGGTGGCCCTAATTTAGTTGAATATGCTTTTTCTATATACCAGCCATTGTAGTAAATATTTTACTACCATGTAATCCCTAAAAGAACCCTGGGAGGTGGGTTCTTTTTTTATCATAAAAGCATTTTATTATTTTCTAGTTATTTGGAGAGATAGTTTTCAACATTTGTTTTTGTAAGATTTCTAGTTCCAAATTTTTCTCCCTCCCTCCCTTCCTTCCCCCCTCCTCCAATACAGGCAAGCAATCTGATATAGGTTATATATGTACAATCACAATAAACATATTTCAGCATTAGTCAATGTTGTGAAAGAAGAATCAGAAACAAAATGGAAAAAACCTCCAAAAAAAACCCCAACAAAAACACAAATAAAAGTAGAAACAGCATGGTTCAATCTGCATCCAGATTCCACGGTTCTTTTTTATGGATGTGGAGATCAATTTCCATCATGAATCCCTTGTAATTGTCTTGGACCATTGTACTGTTGAAAAGAGTTGAGTTTAAGGGGCGGCTAGGTGGTGCAGTGGATAGAGCACCGGCCCTGGAGTCAGACGTACCTGAGTTCAAATCCAGCCTCAGACACTTAACACTTACTAGCTGTGTGACCCTGGGTAAGTCACTTAACCCCAATGGCCTCACTAAAAAAAAAAAGAAATTAAAAAAAGAAAAAAAAGAAAAGAGTTGAGTTTTATCACATTTGATCATCACACAATGTTGCTGATATTGTGTACAATGTTTTGGCTGTGCTCATCTCACTCAGCATCAGTTCATATAAGTCCTTCCACATTTCTCTGAAATCCACCTACTCATCATTTTTTACAGTGCAATAGTATTCCATGGCATTCATAAACCACAACTTGTTCAGCCATCCCCCAGTTGATGGGCATCCCCTCAATTTTCAATTCTTTGCCAGCACAAAAAAGCAGCTATAAATATTTTTGTACATATGGATCCTTTCCCCTTTTCTATGACCTCTTTGGGATATTACCTAATTGTGGTATTGATGGGTCAAAGGGAATGCACAGTTTTATAGCCCTTTGGGCATAGTTCTAAATTGCTCTCCAGAATGGTTGGATCAGGCCACAGCTCCACCAACAATGCATTAGGTTGCAATTTTTTCCACAGCTTCTCCAGCATTTATTATTTTCCTTTTTTGTCATATTAGCCAATATGATGAGATTACGAGTTGGTACCTCAGAGTTGTTTTAATTTGCATTTCTCTAATCACTAGTGATTTAGAGCATTATTTTCATATGGCAATAAATAGCTTTGATTTCTTCATCTGAAAACTGCCTGTTCATATCCTTTGGCCATTTTGCAATTGGGGAATAACTTGTATTCTTATAAATTTGATATAGTTACCTATATAGTTTAGAAATGAAGCCTTTATCAGAAATACTGGCTGTATAAATTGTTTCCCAGCTTCTGTCTCCCTTCTAATTTTTGTCACAATGCTTCTGTTGTTCAAACCTTTTTAATTTAATGCAATCAAAATCATCCATTTTGGCATTTCATAATATTCTCTATCTTTTGTTTGGTCATAAATTGTTCTCTTCTCCATAGATCTGGGAGGTAAACTATTATTTCTCTTCCAATGTACCTATGATATCACCCTTGATGTTTAAAATCATGTACCCATTTTGACCTCATTTTAGTATACAGTGTAAGATGTTGTTCTATGAATAGTTTCTGAAATACAATCTTCCTGTTTCCCAGAAGCTGGAGTCAACACAGTAGATTACTATAGTCATTTACTCCTGTGTCCCCTAAGAACTGCTTTGGCTGCATCCCATAAGCTTTGGTATGTTGTCTCATTATTGTCATTTTCTTTGATGAAGTTATTGATTGTTTCTGTGGGGGACCAATTTTTATTTGGGAGTGTTACCTAAGCAGCTTGCCGCAATGTTGGGGCAAGCAAGGGAGACTGTAGCCTCTCTCAAAACAGAACAGGGATTTTATTTTAACAAGAACGAACTTAAAAAAAAAACTATAAACACACAAACAGGATCAGTAGGATCAAGGGAAAGGAAATAAAATGGGGAAAGGGAAATTATACAACCTGAAAAAATACCACCACCAGGAATAAGCGAGAATATACAGCCTTGCTCCTGTTGTCTTCCACTTCCAGCTAGCATGGCAAATTCTCCTCCCCTTCCCAGCAACCCCAGCAGCCCCCAACCAATTAGATGACTGCTCTGACAGTCACATGACTGCCCTCACTAGGCTTCCAATCATTATAATTTTGCCAGGCTCATGTAGGCATCGGCGAGTGGTGATGATGTGAGGTGCCAGTGCCATGGCGATAGCTACAACCAGTGGATGGAACACCGTGCTGTTTGGGGGAGCCCCAGAGGCCAGTGCACCGTGCCATAGTTTTTTAAAAAAATTCTAGCTAAAAGATGGGATCATAAACCTCAAATAACAATTAATTCTTTATATTTCTGTAATTCATTGTTTGGCCCACTGCAGAATATATATATATATATACATATATAAATATAAATATACATATATTATAATTCTTCTCCAACCTTTATCTTACTCTGTGTTATCTCTTTGCTTCAAATGTGTTTATTGTAAACAACATGTTTTATAATTCTGCTTTTTAATCCACTCTGATATTACTTCTGTTTTTATGGAAGAGTTCATTCCATTCACATTCAAGAATTATGATTACTATCTATTTCCTTCAATCCTATTTTCCCCTTTGTACTTTCTTCTTTCACCCTATTCCTACTCACCCAGCATTTTCTTTCCTGACCCCTTCTTCCCCCAATCTTCCTTCCCTTTTATCAGCCATCCCTCCCTTTTCTTTTACCCATTCTTCCCTGCTTCTTCCTCCCTTCTATCTG
The DNA here is from genome assembly GCF_019393635.1 of Dromiciops gliroides. Taxonomy (NCBI): domain Eukaryota; kingdom Metazoa; phylum Chordata; class Mammalia; order Microbiotheria; family Microbiotheriidae; genus Dromiciops; species Dromiciops gliroides. The sequence goes on along the minus strand of NC_057863.1, from coordinate 656,595,321 downwards.
CCCTGCCTTTCCCCTGACCCTTTACTTCCATAAAGGGTAAGCTAAATTCCTTTATCCAAATGAGCGTATATGTTATTCCCTCTTTGACCAAATGAGATGAGAGTATGGTTGAAACAATGCTTACCCCTCCCTTCTTTCCCTCTATTATGATAGGTTTCTTTTTTGTTTGTTTGTGGAATTGAATTGACTTGAATGGTGATTTATTGATCAACAAGTATTTACTAAATACCAGGCCCTGGGGCCACAAAGACCATGTGGGGTGCATTCTGCTCTCCAGGAGCTTACAATCTTGTTCTGGGAAACTCCACATATATGCACAGGGAGTTGCAGAAAAAGATAGTGGATAGTGGGGGAAGGAAGGCATCAGCAGCTGCAGGAAACAGATGGGTCCCCAGCCATCTCTAGACCTGCACGTTCAATTTCATGGGGGGCAATGTGGCCTGGAGAGCCCACCAGCACCTCCAACTCCGTGTGTCCAAACCAAACATGACTTGATCATCCTTGAGAGCTCAAAGATGAAGGCCTAGAAGGGATCTAAGAGGCCATAAACACTGATTTATCTTTTAGATTTCATTGGACCACTGAATGTTAGAGCTGGAAGAGACCTTTTACAGAAGAGGAAACTGAGGCTCTGAGAGGGGGCCATGCTCATGGTCGCACCTGAGGCAGCTGTGATGGAGCCCCCACCACTCGCTCCCTTGGCCTCCTATGATGAGAACTTGGGCATTAGTGTTTATTATTCTTTCCCCTCCCTCACCTCTCACTTGTTCTGTTACCAGGTGTGATTGATTCTAACTCTTTAATATATCATTGAATTGTCTGTGCATTATAGCTGCCCCATCCTGTCCCTTTGGATTGTAAACTTCTTTGGGGTAGGGCCTGTTTCATTCTTTGTCCATGTATCCCCAACACCTGGCACATGGCCTGGATGGGGAAGAGGTGGTTAATAACTTCTTTTTGATGGATGGATGGAGCTCTTACAACCTCACTTTCTCTCTACTCCCATTTCCAGGTGAGGAAACTCCTTCCACTAGTGCAGGTCACCACCACCTGATTTAGAGGTTAGTGTAAGAGAGTTGCCTGAGATGGTACGGCCAGTAGGTGTTCCTCTGAGCAAGCTGTGGAGTCTCCTGAGCCTCAGTTTTCTCCTTGGCAATAATGAGATGTTATATTTGCACCACCAACTTTTCAGGGGTTATTCTATATTTTTACATTTTTTTTTGTTTTTTTTTTTTTGTTTTGTGGGGCAATGGGGGTTAAGTGACTTGCCTAGGTGTCTGAGGGTGGATTTGAACTCAGGTCCTCCTGAATCTAGGGCTGGTGCTCTATCCACTGCGCCACCTAGCTGCCCCCCCCCCGGGGTTATTCTAAGAACAAGAGAATGTATGCAAAATGTTTTGTGTATCTGTATATAAACAGATAATTTTTATTTCTATTTTCATTTCTTAATATCTCTCATACTGTCCTTTCTCCCTCCTTTTGCGTAACTTTTCTTTTTTGTTTTTTGTTAGCCTTGTTTTTTCTTTTTTTCTTTCCCTCCCCCTTCCTTAAAACAATAAAAGATCATAATCACCCTTTTCCTAAAGCTACTTTTAGGTGTAAAGAGACCAATTGTTGCTTACATATTTCCATACCATCTCTTGAAGCCTCCATTTTTCATTATATCATAATAAGTACTCCACAGTTCCACAAATTTGTCATATTTGTGACTTCTAATTTCCCGTGTGCTCTTCCATGGTGATTACAAATCGGGTTCGCTAAACCATTCACTATCCCTTGCTTCCAGTGTTCTGCAATCATAAATTTGAGGGAGCTGTCATCTTTAGGACAATCATTTTTGTTTTCTTTCTTGAATTTCTGAAGGTATTATTCTCAGAAGAGCCATTGAAGTTCTGTCAAACACTTGTTGCCACAACAACCCTCTGCAGGAGAGAGTGGAAGGACTATTATACCCATATTGCAGGTGAGGAAACTGAGGCTCATTGGAGTGAAGTATCTTGCCCAGGGTCACATGGCTGGGGAGGATCAAGTCCAGCACTTTTTCTTCTACCCCCTAGAACTGTCACAAGGCGTCCAGTCCCGGGCTGGGTGCCGGTATGATAGGTTTTTTATGTCTCTTCATATGGTGTAATTAATCCCATTCCACTTCCCCTTTCCTCTTCTCCCCAATACTTATACCCTCTATGTATACTCCTTCTATCTGCCCAAATAGAGATACAGTTCTCAAGAGTTATAGGTATTATCTTCTCTTATAGGGATATAAACAGTTTAATCTTATTGAATAACTTTTTTCCTGTTTACCTTTTTATACTTCTCTTCATTCTTGTATTTGAAGATCATATTTTTTATTCAGTTCTGGTCTTTTCATCAGGAAACCTTAAGATCCCCCTGCTTCATTGAATGTCCATCTTTTCCCCTGAAAGAGAATGATCAGTTTTACATGATACTTGATTCTTGGTTGCATGCCAAGCTCCTTTGCCTTCCAGAATATCATACTCCAAGCCTTCTGATCCTGTAATGTTGAAGCTGCCATGCCCTGTGCAACCCTAACTGTGGCTGCATGGTATTTAAATTGTTTCTTTCTGGCTGCTTGTGGTATTTTCTCCCTCATCTGATAATTCTGGAATTTGGACATACAATATTCCTAGTAGTTTTTTTGGGTGGGGGTCTCTTTCAGGAGGTGATCAGTGGATTCTTTCAATGACTTTTTTATCTTCTGATTCTACAATATCATGGCAGTTCTTGATAATTTCCTCTAATATGGTATCTAGACTCTTTTTCTCTTCATAGCTTTCAGGCAGTCCAATAATTCTCAAATGATCTCTCCTGGATCTATTTTCCAGGTAAGTTGTCTTTTCAATGAGGTATTTCACATCTTCTTCCATTTTTTCATTCTTTGGTTTCTGTTTGACTGATTCCTGGTGTTTCATGGAATTATTAGCTTCCATCTTCCCAATTATAATTTTTCAGGCATTATTTTCTTCAGCAAGCTTTTGCACTTCCTTTTCCATTTGGCCAAATGTATTTTTTTAAGGAATTGTTTTCTTCAGTCAATTTTTGTGCTTCCTTTTCCAAGCTGTTGATTCTTTTTTCGTAATTATCTTGTTTACCTTTCATTTCTTTCCCAATTTTTTTTCCATCTCTCTCATTTCATTTTTTAAATCCTTTTTGAGTGTATCCAAGAAGGCTTTTTGGTCTTGAGACCAATTCATCTTCCCTCTTGAGGCTTCACATGTAGGCATTTTGAGAGTAATTTGCTCTAAGTTTGTGTTTTGCTCTTCCCTGTCAACACAGAAGTTCCCAATGGTGAGGACCCTTTTCTGTTTCTTACTCATATTGCGGCCTTTTTTTATTTTTAAAGTTGAGTTCTACTACTGGGGTACAGGGGCTACTGTTTCAAGCTTCTTGTGCTGGGGGATGGGGGCTGGGTCACTGGCTTTCTGTTTTGAGGCCTCTGTGGCTTATGGATTCCTCACCACCCTGGGCTTACTCGCCGTACTTGCTCTCTATGCTTGCTCCCTTTGCTGGGATTGTGTGGCCTAGTTGTGCTCATCTTGTGGGTGGTTCTCTAGCTGGCAGTTTACCCTCTCAGCCAGTGCTGGTGAATCTTACAAATGGCCTGCTGCACCACTAGCTTGCTGAGCCAGGATCAAGGGGCCTCAGTTGCTGTGCTGTGGTCAAGAGCCTCCTGCTGACACACCCCAACCCACTCCATGCTGCTGCTGTGATGAACTGAGCTGTACTCCTCTTTTGCCCAAGTGACGCTGACCTTTCCTGAAGTCTTCTAAATTAGCTCAAGTTGGAAGATTGTGTTTCTGTCTTTTTGTAGGTCCTGTAGTTTCAAAATCTGTTTAGAGGCATGATTTAATGTTGTTTTTGAGGGAAACTGGGGAGAGCTTAGGCAGCTTCCTGGCTTCTCTCTGCCATCTTGGCTCCTGGTAGGTTTTGTAAAAGTAATGTTTTGTGTGATGATGGGTCCCCTGTCCCTACATAGATGGGGCTTCTCAGACTATTGAGGCTGAGGTTCACCAATCACTTACAGAGAACTAGATATAAACACATATATGATTGAACCCAAACATGATTGAAAATTAGAACCAAAATTTTGCCTTGAGGAGAGAGTCAAAATCTTAACTTGGAATTTCTCAGAAACAAAACAAAACAAAAAAACTCCCACCTTTCCTAGGTGATAAAGCTTCACCTTTTGAGTACTCTAAGGAAAAGGCATTTCGTGGGAGAGTTAAAGTCAGATCTGTCTCTTACCTTATGAATTCCTTCATGGTTTTCCATAATTGTTATGAATAAAAATATGAGACATAATTTCTGAGTAATTTAATGATTTTAATAATAGGTAATCAATTTATTAATAAATGTATGCTCATTTGGCAGTATCTCTCTGACCAAAGACCCACCATAAAGGAAGTGGGGTTTCAGATTATATACCCTTTTCTTTTTTTTTTTTTAAGTGAGGCAATTGGGGTTAAGTGACTTGCCCAGAGTCACACAGCTAGTAAGTGTTAAGTGTCTGAGGCCAGATTTGAACTCAGGTACTCCTGACTCCAGGGCCAGTGCTTTATCCACTGTGCCACCTAGCTGCCCCAGATTAAATACCCTTCTTACTATAGGAGGTTCATCACATAGCAATCAAATTTAATTGTTTTCCATGATCTGGATTGTGTTCTTATCAGGGGGAAACAGTAGGAGAATTCTGCCATTATCCTCAGTCTCTTTTACCTTTAGTCATTACCTTTACTTTACTTTTACCTTTACCTTTATTACCTCTATTGATAGTCCTTATGCTTTGTAGTGTTCCCACTTTCCTTATCCTCTTGTATATCTCCTATGTTCTCATTCTTCTCCTTTCACTATTCTACCCACTCTTCTCATTCTTTCTTTTGCCCCTTTGTCTTGTCCTTTCCACTTACTTTATGCTATCACAAAACCCTTACTTTCATTTCTGCTCTCCCTCTCTCCCCACAGAGTTGCTAGTCCTCACACATCCCACTCTCCTTCCCTTCTTGCTCCTTTCTCTCCACTCTCCTCTATCCTCTAAATTCCAAACCTTTACTAGCTCTGCTTCCTCTGGCCCTCTCCTTTTACTGACCACCTCACTTGTCTCACTCTTCTGCAACTCCTCCCTTTCCTTAGACTCTTTCCTTCTCTCCAGATTCTCACGTAAATTTCTAACAGTGGGGGGCAGCTAGGTGGTACAGTGGATAAAGCACTGGCCCTGGAGTCAGGAGGACCTGAGTTCAAATCAGGCCTTTAGACGCTTAATACTTACTAGCTGTGTAACCCTGGGCAAGTCACTTAACCCCAATTGCCTCACTAAAAACCATTTCTAACAGTGGTCCTTCCATTATGTCATTCATGTTCATTCCACATCAGAGTTTCCTGAAACTCTTCATTCCTTCCACTTTACTCTCTGCTTACCCTCTGGTTAACTTGTCTAAACTTTTCCCTATTCGCACTCAGTTCCCTTCCCTATCATCTCTTGACCTTCTCACCTAAAATTTTCCCTCTTTTGAATATTGCTGCTTTTGACATTCTCTTTTCCATACTATATTCATTCTATATAATGTCTCTCCCTCTCTAAACCTGCTCTACCTCCCCAATTCTATCCTGTCATATTGATATTCCTTTTATTAACCTTTTCCTTTAATTTTCCTCATGTGGTAAAATAATGGAATTTGGCAGACTGATTGGGATGGGCCACAGCTGTCCTGTCCCGAGTGATGTATGCTGCTGATATCATCAGGAGAAACCATTCTCCACAGGTGGTTTGAAGGGCTTCCCCTCTTGGGGGAGGGAGAGTAAATGCTTGCTGAGGGGAGCTCAGTCTCTTTCTGGTCTCAGCTTCTTTCTTGTCGGGTGAGCTGGCAGGAGTGGATGAGAGAGATGTTTTTCCTGGCAGTTTGTTCTGTGGGCCCTGGCTGCATAGCTGTTTTATATTGAAGCTATGGACCCCAGGTGGTGAGTTAATAAGCCTGGCTCTTTGAAATTAGCTGAGCTGGAAGTGAGTTGGGGGATTGTATAGGCTTTTTGTTATAGTTAGGGGGGTTATCCATTTTTCTTTTTCCCTATTCCCTTGTCTTTGACTTTGCTAATTTCAACTTTCCTGTGTACTTTATTCCCATTAATAAAACTGGATTCATTTGAGGAAAAGAGGCTGTTAAGCTCCTTTCTTATTGGCCTGGGAGAAATATCCAAAAAGGCAATTCAGAGGGGAGGGAGTTTCAAACCTAGAGGTCCCTCATTATTTTCTGAACCCAAATATTAAGGCAAGGCACCCAATTAACTATCTACAATTTATGGTCCCCACACTCAGAATGATTCCATTCTTACCCTTCATGTCCCATTCTGTCCTTTTTATTCTATTCTTTTTTCTGGTAGGTGGTGGGAGCAATGAGGGTTAGGTGACTTGCCAAAGGTCACAAAGCTAGTAAGTGTCAATATTTAAGGTCAGATTTGAATTCAGGTCCTCCTGAATCCAGACCTAGTACATTTTCCACTGCATCTCCTAGATGCCTCCTCATTCTATTCTTACTCTCTCCAAATATCACATATTCTTCCCATTTATCCCACCATTCATCTTTTCCCTCAGGTCCTTGCTTTATTTATTATTCCACCTCCTCATGAAAACAGCTCTGCCAGTGATTCCCATTGCCCTTACTCTCCTTCCTTCCTTCCATCTGTGACCTCTCACTACTTCTCTTTTCAGGTCAAACATCCAGCTCAGAGCCCCCACTCCTCCCTCACTCTGGGACACAAAGGCAAAGAAGCCAAGGAGTTAGGAACAGACCATATGAAAGATTGGTCAATTTGGCAGAGAGAAGTGGCTTCTTGGGCCAGAGGACCAAGATAATTTCCTTCAAACATCTGAAGGATTGTCATGGGGAAAAAGGAACTATTGAGATGATTTCTCAAGAGGTTACCTCCTGATCTAAAAGCATGTGATTTTTTAAGGCTGAGCTCTTGTGATGGGCATACATGAGAATCCAGATATAGAACTAACCAGGAAGTTATTTCCAGAAAGTTTCCTTTTGTGAAGGGCATGCATGGTCACTAGGTCTCAAATCCCCAGAGCACAGACAAGGAGAACAGGCAGAAATAATAAGGACCAATTCTGTGGACCTCCCAGAAGTGATTAGTTTAATCTTGAACTTCCCTGGTTTTGGTAATGATTCCTTTAATACGTATTATGATTTAGGAAAAGAAGAGCTGCAGAATGGAAAGAAAGTCATTGTCTCTGACTCAGGCTTGGGAGTCATTGACAAGCAAACAAAGGGAAAGCCTCCATTTTGGCCTCAGTATTTTGTCTAACCATGTTTTATCAAGGGCTACTTGGACCCAGTTAACCTAAAGACACAGAAGAAGTTGCCCAGCCACCCATCACATTTAGAATCAAAGGTAACATCAAATCTTCAGTCCCTCAGCAGTGCTCCCAGGTGAACAGACTTGAGTCCAGCTCTCTCATCCTCTCCCTGTAAAGTTTGTCAAAGGCTTCACTTTGAGCCACTGTGAAGTGGTTTTTCCAGTCTCCAGCGATTCCTGCCAGACATAGAGAGAAGAAGTCAGGTGATGGTTTGGGACAGGGTCATCCCCTCCTAGAGAGCCTTATGTCTTTCCTGTTCATATGAAAGGAAAAAAACAATGGGTGGGAACTTTTTTATGGAGGCCATTTCTGAGTATCTAAGGAACATTGCCATTGGTCATTCCATTGATTGATTGACTGATTAAACCAAGTCTATTCTAAGTGAAGAGTTACTGGGACCTATTCCTCTTTCTTAACACAGATTTAGCAAGGATTGGTTTTAAGCAAAAAGAACCATAAGTCTTTAAAAACACTGGTTGGATCACAGATTTTGTAGTGTGCCTGGTAAATAGCAAGGCACAAACTCTCTGTATCGAGCTAGCTGCCAAAAGGTTGGAACATTCTAGGTAGAAAGGAGAACCAAGGGAAAATGGAAGGGAGAGAGACTGGGGAAGTTAAACTTATAGGTAAGAGTTTGTGAGTTCATTTAATTGTTGCCACTAATAACTGAAAGCATCCCCTGTATCAAGTGAGTGCTATGCTAAAAGCACTGATACTGGAACATTTGTGTTTTTTTCAGATCTCTTTATGCTGGGACGAACCAACTGCATGTTTTTCCTGCTAGCAAGACATATTCATAGATTGTAGAAGTTTTCTGATCCAACACAGGGATGCAGCATCTTTTAGACATTGGTGCCCCAAGTGTCTTCCAGAGCTTTAGGCTTCTATGTTAATCCCATATGCAAAAGGTCAGAAGTTGTTTTTTATTCCTTAGGCCCTTTATACACTGTTCATGTAAGTCTGCTCCAAGAATAGAGATGAGGAAACTCAAACCATACCGGACTAGAAATTTGAGCAAAGAATTGTTGGAAAAATGTGTGATTGGAGCACCTGTTGTCTACACTAATTCTTTGCTACTTCCCTTCCATTTTAAGAACATGCTATTTTTTCCTTGCTAGGTTTTGTATGTTTTATTCTGGCTAGTCAGAAGCTTGAGAGAAGGATCCAAAATCACAGATTAGAGGCAGAAACCCACATGAACTTTTCCAACATTCCCCTCCAAACAGCTTTATGAATGGGGTGAACTCACCCATAAAACAGAAGCAGATCATAGAGTGAAATACAAAATAGAGTCCAACAGTTTGTTGTTTGTAAGAAATACTTGAAACAGAGAGACAAGCACAGAGTAAAAACAGGGGGTTTGAGCAGAATCTATTATGCTTCAACTTAGGTAAGAAAAAATGGAGTGGCAATTATGATCACAAAGCAAAATCAAAATAGATTTAATTAAAAGAAGTAAGCAGGGGAACTACATTTTACTTAAATGCTACCAGAAACAATGAAATAATATCAATACTAAGCATATATGCACCAAATGACATTGCATCCAAATTCTTAAAGGAAAAGTTAAATGAGTTACTGGAGGAGATAGTAAAGTTATTCTAGTGGGAGACCTCAACTGTCTCCTCTCAGAATTAGATAAACCTAATTATGAAATAAGAAAGAAGGTAAGGAGATGAATAAAATCTTCTAAAAAATTATAAATCATATATATCTGGAGAAAACTGGACGTAAATAGAAAGGAATATATCATTTTATCAGCTGTACATGGCACCTTCACAAAACTGACCACATATTAGGCCATAAAAACTTCACAGTCAAAAGAAGAAAAGCAGAAATATTAACTGAATGCTTTTCCTAATATAATGTAATGAAAACTACTTTTAATAAAGGGCCATGGAGATATAGATTAAAAATTATTTGGAAGCTACATAATATAATCCTAAGGAATTAGTAAATCAAAGAACAATTCATGAAAACAATCATGAATTTAATTAAATACAATGACAACAAAATAATGGCATACCAAATTTTATGATATGCCATCAAAGTAGTACATAAGGGAAATTTATCTATCTAAGTGCTTACATAAATGAGTTAGAGAGAGAGAAGGGAAGGAAGGAAGTAGGGAGATAGGGAGAGAGAGAGAGAGAGAGGGAGAGAGAGAAGAATAATCAATTGGTTATGCAACCAAAAAAAGAACCAGAAAAATTAATATCCCTAATTTTTATGACAAACTGGGAATCCCCAAAATCAAAGGAAATATTAATAAAATTAAAAGTAAGTTGTTGAAATTAATACATAAAAATAGGAGCTGATTTAAAAAAAATCTCAATAAAATAGATGACATTGGCTAATTTTATTTTATTTTTGTTGTTGTTGTTGGTTTTTTTGCAGGCAATGGGGGTTAAGTGACTTGCCCAGGGTCACACAGCTAGTAAGTGTCAAGTGTCTGAGGCCAGATTTGAACTCAGGTACTCCTGAATCCAGGGCTGGTGCTTTAACCACTGCACCATCTAGCTGCCCCGGCTAATTTTATTTTACAAAAGGAAAGAAAACCAAATTATCAGTAGCAAAAATGAAAAGCTTTTACACTCTTCTCTTTCACTCTTATCAAGCCTTTTTAATTTTTCACTTTCTGCCATCAGAATGTTATAATCTTCAAAACTGAGACTGTGAACATTTCTCCTGGCTACTTTAATTTCAGCTTTTCATTCATGCAGCCTGGCATTTCACTATGTACTCTCCATATAAGTTAAAGAAATTAGGTGCAATACCCAAGCTCATCATACACCATTTCTGATCTTAAATCAATAAGTTATTCCATGTTGGGTTCTAACTGTTCTTTCTTGGTCCACATACAAGTTCTTCAGGAGAAAAGTAAAATAATCTGGTACTCCCATCTGTTTGAGGACTTGACACATTTTTTGTGATACACACAAATGATATAGTATAGTGAATGAAGCAGATGTAGATGTTTTTCTGGAACTCCCTTGTCTTCTCCATAATCCAGCAAATGTTTGAAATTTGGTCTCTAGTTCCTCCATCTCTTTGAAAAATCAGATTATTTCTGTCAGGGAGAGGCTTTGGTTAAGTAAGCAGGAACCTTATCTTTAATTCCTTAAGAGCCTCCCATTAAATGAAGGGATGGAATATTTGAAAAATCTTGTGCCAAAAAAAGGAATACTGACTACTCAACCCAAGTGGCAAGGCATAGTACGTGACAAAAACTCATCAAGACACGTGTTCTTGATTATAAGGCAAGGGCAGTCTCAGTCATTTAGAGTTGACAAGTTAGTAAGGAAATTCCAGACAAAAATTGTCTTGGATAGATGGACAAAGAGGTCAATTATGGAAATTACCAAATTCTGATTGACTTCAAAACTTTTCCTTGGAAAGGAAACTGGTCAGCAAAACCAGTTGAGAGGCTTTCCTAGATTCACTGTATTCTACCTCAGGAGCACAGGCCAAGCCTGAAGGAGGATGGCACGTGTTAGCTCTGCAGGGACCAAGATGGTGGGACCAGAGACCATTTCTTTTTAGCTTCTCATCAGTCATTATAAAAATGCCCACATCCAACTAGAGTCAATACTGGGGCGGCACTGCCACCCAAGGAGCTCTAATCAGACATTTGGGGAATGTAGTTACCCAAAAGCACAGGTCTTCTTTAAAGAGTCAATATATCCTAGGTTCCTGGATTACCTTTTTCTCTCATCCATGGGTGCATCTCATATATGGTGTAGCTGTAATAAGCATCTTGATCAATTTTTCTCTCATCCTATGCTATTAGATTCTGACCATCTTGTCTGGCATTCTGTGGTCAGCAAAACTCCATAAAGACACCCACCAATTTTGTTCCTTTATCTTAATGCTCCTACTCACCTTTTCTTATAAAGCTTCCTTGGCTGTGATCTATCAAATAGTCAGGCAGTATTAACATGTTGGACATTTTGTTGTTTTTCATGACAGAGAAGGAAGCATTCTCTATCACTAAGTTCATTTCTTCCTCCTTCAGCTTTGTTCCCAGGAAGTGACAAATCTTCTCAACATTTCCCCAAAGATCCTATGGAAAAGTCCCTCAATATAAGAGAAAGAATTGATGGAAAAATCTAACAGTTAACAAAGAGGAATCAAGGTGAGGAGGATTTGGGGGATAAGACAACTATGAGAGGGGTGAGAAGAGAAAGGGGAAGAAGAGGAAGAACCCAGGGAAATGAAATCAGTAGGAAAGGAAGAAGCACAGGAAGTAGAATTAGAAGGAAAGGAGAAAAGGAAGAAGAGGATGGGGCTATTGGAATGGAAGGCTGAGAGGAAGGAAAACAAGAGGAGGAGGAGGAGGTGAAGGGGAAGGTAAGGAGAAAAGAGATAAGAAGTTTTGGAGGGAAGAAAGAAAAGGAGGTAATCAATCACCAAGCATTGATTAAGCACTTATTGTGGGAGGTACTGGGAATGCAATGAAAAAAGAAAGGAAACAATCCTTGATGTCAAGGAATTTACATTCTGAGCACCAGAAGGATGACATTATATATACATATTCATATACAAATTATATTAAAATAAAAAAATTGAAGGAGACACATTTGCAGTTGTGCAGTTCAGGAAGGGTCTCATATATGAGAGTGCAGCCACAAGATTATCCAGTTTTTCTGGGAGCTTAAAAATGGTAGGGAGAAGAGGTATGGGATCACATTTGAGGGTGGCAAAAGAAAACTTAACTCAGGATTTGTCCTCAATAATGAAGCAAGCTGGGACAGCTAGGCGGTGCAGTGGATAGAGCACTGGCCCTGGATTCAGGAGGACCTGAGTTCAAATCAGGCCTCAGACCACTTAACAATTACTAGCTGTGTGACCCTGGGCAAGTCACTTAACCCCAATTGCCTCAGCCAAAAAAAAATAATAATGACGCAAACTCAGCAAGTCAAAATGAAAAGGAATTTATTAAGCACCTCAGGGCAAGGAACTGTTGGACAATGAATTTTAACAATCCCCATTCCATAGTTGAGTTTCATAATAAGGAAGCAACAATCCTGATAGATGTACATTTCTAAAAGGTGGTTGGCCCAAACAGTTCCCATTTCTGAATTGTTGAGTGGCACATTGTCCTGAAGGCAAGAAGATTTGGAACAAGGTGGCCATTCAGACACACCACTTCTTTATCAGAGCTTAAAGCAGGGGATGATATCAAGGCATTTTTGAGATGTAGAGAGAAAGAACTCATTGGAAATGATTTGCATTTTTTTCTAGCAAAGAATAAGGTCAAGTCTCTTGCTGAGAGGATGGGGCATGAGTGATGTGGGAAGCTTGAAGAGAGAAGAGAAGGTACTGTGAGGAGTGTCATAAAGAATCAGTTGTGATTGTGTTAGCAAGGTGGTGCACAGAGCTTGCTGGTGGTGCAGTGGATAGAGAGCCAGGCTTGGAGTCAGGAAGATAGGGAAGAGGAGAAAGATAAACCAAATCAAGAATGATGACCTGGGAGAGTTCTTATGGGTAGAAAGAGCTAATGTCACAGCAATGAAGGAAAATAGATTTAGGAGGAGTGAGGCATAGGGAGAGATATTATTTTAAAACATTATAGTTGAATAAAGAAATTCCAGAAAAGAAGGAAGAAGAGGAAAACAAAGACAGAATCTCAAAAGAAAAGAGGAAAAATTTAGAGAAAGGAGAGAAAATGAGAAAGATGAACAGTTGCTGAAAGAAAGAGTAATATAAGACCAAAGGGTTGTATAAGACCAAAGGTATCAAGGAGAGATAGAATGAGGTTCTTACTGATAAGAAAAACTGGGAAAATTGAGAAAACTTACCCGTACCAACTACTAAAAGCTTAAGCAAAGGGAATTGTCCATTTCTGACTTTAAGAGCTGAATTTAACAACAACAAACAGATGTACTTTTTAGACAGGTTGGTCAACCTCAGAAGGATCTCTCTTCAAGAGAACTTCTGAATGAATTGTGATATGGGGATTAGGATAAATCTGAAGAAGTTTCTCTTCTGAGAAGCAAAACCAAATATGACCAGATAACATGACAGACATATTGATAAATCAAGGGGTTTTTAAAATATAGATTGACCAAATAGATATCAGGACAGACGTAACTAAGAAGTAAGGGGAGAAAAAATCCTATTGCAGGAAATTCAATTAGGTGTGGCTATTACCTGACTGGAGCTAGGAGATAGAGATAACACCAAAGGTCAGGAAAATTAATTCAAAAAATCCCCCCTTGACTCTTGGGAATATGACAAGTTTCCAAGCCTTCCCCACCCCAACTCAAAAGGGAATTTTCTAGTTTTCAAGTGGACACCCCATCTATCTTCTATAAAATCTTGTGCCTTCCTTCTGTTCTGGGAAGAAGATATTTCTAAGCCATTCTCACTAAGTCTTTGACTTCCCACTCAGCCACTTTCTATAGCACCAGATAACAGGCCACTTTAATTCTAATTGGACTGTGTGTGAGAGGGTAATTTCTTATTGTGAATACTTAAGAACTACCACTTCATCCCCCAACAAATTGGTTCTGTGAAATTTGGAAAGAATTAATTTAGTCTTCTCTTTTGGTGGATAAAAGTTGATTGTTATTGAGAAAGCTATTGACTTGTACCTAGGTGATTGTATCTCTGTAAATCTTATGGAAGAATGAAAATTTTAAAATTAACCATAATATTTCTACTCCACATTAGTGTGTACTTTATCACATTCATTTATATAGTATTTTATAATTATACAATTATAATCACTAGGAAAAACATTCTACCTCCTTCCATCCAACTAATTGGTCCTATGGGAAACTCAAGTAGTGGCTGCAACATTAAATATTTCCCCACTTATATGCTTCACAAATCACAGGTAGATTAGAGAAGTGAGATGTAGAAAAAAAAGGTAGGATATGTATGAAAAATATAGGGACAGGGGATAAGGAGTTTGGACAGACCAATTGAAAGGAAGAGTAGAAGAAAAAAAGGTGAAGGTGAGGGGAAGCAAAAATGAAGATGAGGGCAAGGAGAGGGAAGTTTGAGCATTTACTTGCAGAAGTTCTTCATAGGTCAAGATTAGGAAGTTTTCATTCCCTCTCAAGGATAACCAGCCCCTGATGTGGTCAAACCAGGATCCATAAGGCACTGCAGAGGAAGAGGAAAGGAGAGGCTACTTGACCCTTAATTTACTCATTCAATAATACTTCATTTTGACTCTGGGTCTACTTTGATAAGGTCCTGCCTGAGGCTGGCACTGATCAGATTCTTGTGAGGAAATACAAAGATGGGAAGATAGCTCTAGAGCTGAAATGGACCTCTGAAGCCATGTAGTCTGGGTTCATTTTATAGCTTAGGAAATAGAGACCCACAAAGGTAAAATTATTTGTTCAAGGTTGCCAAGGTAATAAACAGCATATACATGACCACAGTAGACATTTATGTGTCATGTTCAATTTGGGAGGATGAAAAGAAAAATAAGGGAGTTCCTACTCATGGTTCTGGGTTGGAGATGGGGGCAGGGCTGAGTGATGAGACATAACTACAATCCCGGAAAGAATCCTCAGGAATTATTTGAGAGGTCTAGAATCAATAATGTGGCAAATCAGAAGAAAGTGATACAGTTGAGGGAAAGAACGTCATTGAAAACTTACTGGAGGAGGGGACTTTTGATGTCTAGAGGATGGTTAAGATTTGAAGTTTGCAGTGTCTTAGGGGAAAGCCCTAGATTCAAGACTTGTGAGACATGGGACTGATCTTCCAGTTCTGACATGCTACTTAAGTGTCTTTGGAAGTCAACAAACATTTCAAAGCTGTCCAATGGCTCTTTCTAAAGCACAAGTCTGGCCAGGTCAAGTTTTCTACAATGTATCACCTACTCAACTCCAGTGGTTCCTTACGGTTTCCTCTAGGAGAAACTATAAAACCCCCTGTTTGGCTTCATAACCTAGACCCTTCTTACCATCCAGTTTCTTGACCGCTTACTTCTACCAACATAATCTATGATTCAAGGACACTGGCCTTTTTGCTGTTCCTCAGACAAGATCCTCCATCTCCCTATTATTCCATGCATTTTCGGACTCTGTCCCCAAGGCTTGGAATTCTCTCCCTTCCCATCCCTGCCTCCTGGATTTCCTGGCTTCCTTCAGGTTCCAGCACAGGAAGCCTTTCCTGATCCTCCTTAAGGGACTAGTGCCTTTTGCCTGTTGATTATCTCCCATTTATCTTGTTTATAGCTCATTTGCTCATGTTGTTTCCTCCTCTGGAGTGAAAGATCATTGAAGACAAGGACTATGCTTGCCTTTGTTCATATTCCCAGTGCTTAGCACAGGGCCTGGCACATAGTAAGCACTTGATAAATGCTTGTTGGATTGGGAAAATCCCTTCCCCTCCCTAGGCCATGGTGTCCCCATGTGAAACATGAATGAGTTAGACTTGATGCTCTTGAAGTGCCCCCCCCCCCGTTCTGAGATTCTGTGGTCCTAAGTCTCACCCCTTCTCTGGACCATCATTTTAGGGAAAATTAGGTGAATTGACCCTTTGAACTCTAAGTGCTATGGTCTATGATTTTTCAGGTAAGGATGTGTCTGATGTGTGTTCTAGGCCAGTCATCTTCAACATGGGGGCTCCATAGCCCTAGTGGGCCATGGCATAAAAGTCCATATGGGCAACCAAAGGGAGGATATGCCAGGCTACCTCTCTCTGGGGGATACATCAGGACATATGTGAGGTAGAGTGTGATGAGGAGAGAGAGAGAGAAGATTCATATTAAGGAGCCTCTAACAATTTAAAGAGGTGAGCTGAACCTCTGGGACTGCTTACTCATCTACAAACTGAGGCTAGGCTTGGAGTTGTCTTCCTCATGTGTTGTCTTGATAAAAATGCTCTGGGAATAGAAGTGGATCTTATTATAAAGACCTTTTAGCTCTTGGTCTGCTTACCAGTTCCTTGAGAGAACATCTCAAACATGTGGGAAAAACTTTCTGGAGTATCATAAAATTTCATCAGTCTTGTGAAATAATAGTAAGAAACAACCACATCTCTAGGATTCCGCATGATGTAAATTGTCTGAAATAGAAATTAGGATTATTATAGACTGGCCAGGCCATTGCACCTACCTCAGACCAGCCCATTTGGAAAGAAAGTCAACTTGGCTCCTTTTAACTGCTTACTTAGTATCTTCTTTCAGGTCTTTACTAGCCTCTTTTACCAGGAACTCTACAATCTTTGTCTTCACTTCTCATGCTTCCATTCTGACCTTAAGCCATGGTGGCGTGACCTCCATTTCATTATTTCTCTAATACAGAACTGCTCCTCTCCAAATGGGTGGCCAATGACCTCATCCTGTTTGATTCTTGCAATCACAAATGGACCAGAAATCTCAATGAAATCAATGGACTATGTGTGAATAATTTGGAAATATGGTCTATTCCCTAATATCTCTTTGTGAGGTTTGAAATTTTTTCATTAGATTAAGAAAAAAACATTTGACATGAATGGTCAAGTCACTTCCCTCTCCATGAAATAAAGGCAACCAATAAATATAGTCACATAAATGTTGGACCAATATTCCACTTCAGATTTTTGAAACTCAAGACCTAGAACTAAGCTCTTTCAACCTGAAAAGAAATTTTTTTGATATTTTTATTTCCCTCAATTAAATGTAAAAACAATTTTAACCTTCATTTAAAAAAAATTGGTATTCTAAAATCTGTCCCTCAATCCCCCTTGAGAAGGCAAGTAATTTGATATAAAGTTATATATGTGCAGGCATGTAAAACATATTTCCATTTTAGTCATTTGAAAGAAAACACAAACCAAAAAACAATGCCAAGATAAATAAATAAAGTTTCAAAAGGCATGCTTTTATCAACATTCAGACCCCATCAGTTCTTTATCTGGCAGTGGATCACATTTTTCTTCCTAAGTCCTTCAGATTTGTTTAGATTGTTTGTTTGTTTTTGGTGAGGCAATTGGGGTTAAGTGACTTGCCCAGGGTCACACAGCTAGTAAGTGTCAAGTGTCAGAGGCCAGATTTGAAATCAGGTTCTCCTGAATCCAGGGCCAGCCTTTGTCCACTGTGCCACCTAGCTGCCCCTTTCAGATTTGTTTTTGATCATTGTGTTGCTGAAAAGAGCTAAGTAATTCACAGTTGATCATTACACAATATTCCTGTTATTGTGTACACTATTCTGGAATATCACATTCCAAGCCCTTTGATCCTTTAATGTACAACTAATATGGCATAGAAGACTTACATAGAGATTGGGAAAGACTTTGAAGGCCACTGTAAGGATTCTGTATTTTAATTTGTAACCAGTGCGGAGCTACAGAGAACAAAGCAAAGGGTCAACATGATCAGAGGGATGGGTTGGCATGTCATAGATGGGAGAGAAGAATGAGAAAATGTTCTTTTTGCCTTCAAATGCTGCCTACAGTTACACTTTTTTCCCCTGAAGGACAATGAAGGTTAAGTGACTTGCCCAGGGTCACACAGCTAGTGTCAAATGTCTGAGGCCAGATTTGAACTCGGGTCCTCCTGAATCCAGGGCCCATGCTTAATGTACTGTGCCACCTAGCTGTACATCCACTGCACCACCTAGCTGGCCTACAGTTACTCTTATCCCTGAAAAGAGACATATCAGTCAAGTACCTTATCACTTTTTCCCAGAATGACATTATCATTCGAGTAGCCAGCTCACTGAGTGGAACGCTCATTTGCTTACCTTGGCCTTACTGTGGAAATAGGATTTGCAGAAGAAGTGTATGGGTAGGTGGCTGCTGTAAAACCGTGGTCTAGTTTGCTCTATATTGCAAAGAAACTCTGAGCTATTTTTTACTTCTAGCCATGGGAAGCGATTCCAGATAGGGGTGGATTGAACCCAGGTATTGTCCCCTTTACAGTGGATCAGGCTGATGATCTCATTAAGCCAATGGATTCCTAATGGAGAGAACAGAAAAGAGAAAGGATGCTAATAAGGGCTCGTTTAGATGTTATATCTAAGTGAAGAGCCTGTTTTCCATGGATGAGGGGGAAGATGGGAAGAGAAAGGAGAGAATAGAGAAAAACAATGAATATGAGCTTCTTCCTAAGAGAGAACTAGATAATCTATGGGAGGAGAAGGGTCTTGTCTTCCCAATAATATTATCTGAGAGCCATTAAACATCTCAGGTAATCCACTAAAGGCCAGAGGAAGAAGAGAAGAATACAAACAGTTGCAGATTCTCTGTCCAGATCTGGGGAAGTATTTGTTTGTCAAACTGAAAAGAACAACAAACAGGTTGTATGTCTTCCAAAACTGTAATAGAGAATCTCCCAAGAATGTTATCCCAAATGGATAGCAGCCACTTATTAGGGGTAATTCAGGTGGTAAAAGTGGATTTGTAAATGAGCATACTCACTTCTGCAACTTGCTTGAGCTCCCCAATTATCCAGATAACTGAGAATAGTTATATGAGGCCTCCCTGTATTAGCTAAGATACAGAATGGCTAGACATACCAACAGTCCTTTAGGTGACTGAGAGTAAAGCCAGCTGGATGTTCAGAAAATCAGTAACTCTGAAGCCAGTTAAGCTCACACCAGCCTTGCAGCAGACCCTGAACCATCTGATGGTTTATTAAGCTTCAAGAGACACCCTTATCTTCAAAAACTACCTAAACTGATGTTTATGGGGCCCTCATAAATATCCTATTTTATGGTTTTTGGAGACATTCCCTTGTCTTATTGTTTATGCCCAAGCCTTGAACTGTCAGGATTCCTTATTACCAAGAATGTCTTCTCATATGTGTATCAAAAGGCTAAAGCTCTGAGACCTGGAATTCCTCACCCATTTTTCCAGTATCTCCCCCTTCCCATTGGGAATAGGGCTCTCAGCCCCATTCCTTCCTGGGACCAGCCTAATTCTGACCTTCTTTCCCCAATTCCCTGCCTCATTTTGTTTGAAAATTGTAGATATTCACACACAAATATAAATATATGGATATGTGTATATATGTGTGTATACACACATGAACATAAATACAAGCATACATAAATACATTTGTACATTCATACATACACACATATAATTCCTTACCCACTACTTAGTTGAGCTATTCAACATTAGGGTAGCTAGTTCTTAGCACATATCTTATTTCCCTGCTTAATAAAAATATTCTTTAATTAAATAGGCAGTGTCTTGCTCTAGTTTTCTTCCCTTTAAAGAAAAAGGACATTTTAGTCTCAAGAACTGGGCTTTGGGGCAGCTAGGTGGTGCAGCGGATAAAGCACCGGCCCTGGAGTCAGGAGTACCTGAGTTCAAATCTGGCCTCAGATGCTTAACACTTACTACCTGTGTGACCCTGGGCAAGTCACTTAACCCCAATTGCCTCACACACACACACACACACACACACACACACACACACACACACACACACACACAAAAAGAACTGGGCTTTGCATTCTCTGGGTATCTTCTATTTTGGGGAAAGAGAGATCCAAATTCCCTAGAGAGAGTGAATGCCTCAATTTTCAAAGTGGAATTGGGCAACTCTGCCAGAAGGAAGCTAAAAAAAAAAAAGATTCCCAATGATGAGGAAGTTTTAGGCAAGAAGGTAAAGACTATAGGAACATTTCTTTCCTTCCTTTGGTATTACACAGTTAAGAGATTCTAAAAAGAAAAAGAAATGCATTTGAAAAGTAAATAGAGGGGCAGCTAGGTGGCGTGGTGGATAGAGCACCAGCCCTGGATTCAGGAGGACCTGAGTTCAAATCCGGCCTCAGACACTTAACACTTACTAGCTGTGTGACCCTGGGCAAGTCACTTAACCCCAAGTGCCTCACCAAAAAAAAAGTAAATAGATAATTCAGAAAAATGAGAGTTGAAATCTCTGGATGACAGCATATGACAAAATGTTAACAGAATAATCACCAGAATGTACCTACAGTAGACCTAAACAAAGTGAATAAGAATGTATTTGCTAGGAGACTCATTAATCTGATTAAAAAGACTTTAATGTGAAAAGGCTGAAAAAAGAAAAAAAGATTTTTTATATATAGTCCTGAAGATAAATGCTATAGGAGTAGTCTCAGAGAAGCACAGCAGCTGAGCAAGGCATAAATCCATAGGATACAAAACCCAGGATAGAAACCAACACTAAAGGGCATGACCTCATGAGTTTATAGAAATGCTAAAAGTCCAGTTAGCTAACAGGAGGGGTCATAGGCCTCAATATGAGAGTGCAAAATGGACCTCACTTATGTCTCTGAGACTTATTATGAAGAAAATCAAGGTCAGAGGTGGTGCCAAGATGGCAGAGAGTAGCCAGGAAGTTGACTGAGCTCTCCCAAATTTCCCTCAGAAACATCAAATCGAGCTTCTAAACAGATTCTGGAGCTATAGAACCTACAAAAAGACAGACACAATCTTCCAAGGAATTTAGAAGACTTCAGGAAAGGTCTGTCTCACTTGGGTGAAAGGGGATCACTGTGCAGCTCAGACCATCATGGAGGGGATCTGGGAAAGTCAGTGGGAGGTTCCTGGACACAGCACAAAACAGCAGCTGACGATGCTTGGTCCTGGCTCAGAAGGCTGGTGACAAAGGAGGCCAGTTGTGAGACCCCCCAGTCCTGGCTGAGAGTGATAAGTGGAAGCTAGAGAACCACTCACAAAACTGGTGCAACTAGGCCAAGCCATCCCAGCATAGCAAGCAAGCCCAGAGGGTGGAGGAATCCACAAGCCAGTGATGAGTCCCCTATCCTCCAGCACAAGAAGCTTGTAACAATGGCCCCCATGCACCAGGAGAAGACCTCAACTTTAAAAGTCAAGAAATATGCTACAATATCAGTAAGAAACCCTTACCACTGAGAGCTTCTATAGTAATAGGGAAGACCAAAAGACAAACTCAGATAAGGACAATATCGTCAAAATGACTACATGTGAAGCCTCAAGGGGGAAAAGATGAATTGAGCCTTCTTGGAAGAGCTCAAAAAGGTATTTAAAAACAAATAAGAGAGGGAGAACAAAAAATGGGAAAAGAAATGAGAGTTATGCAAGAAAATTAAGAAAAAAGATTCAACAGCTTAGAAAAGGAAGCAAAAAAATTGAAGAAAAGAATTCCTTAAAATAGACAATTGGCCATATGGGGAAAAAATGACCAAATGGAAAAAGAGGTGCAAAAGCTTACTGAAGAAAATAATGTCTTAAATATAAGAATGGAGCAGATGGAAACTAATGACTCCATGAGATGCCAGGAAGCAATTAAGCAGAAGTAAAAGAATCAAAAAGTAGAAAAAAATGTGAAATGCCTCATGGGAAAGAAAACTGACCTGGAAAATAGGTCCAGTAAACATAATTTAAAAATTATTGGCAAAGGGGCAGCTAGATGGTGCAGTGGATAGAGCACCGGCCCTGGAGTCAGGAGTACCTGAGTTCAAATTCGGCCTCAGACACTTAACACTTACTAGCTGTGTGACCCTGGGCAAGTCACTTAACCCCAACTGCCTCACTAAAAAAAAAAAAAAAAAAAAAAAAGAATTATTGGCAAAAAAAATTAAAAAAGAATTATTGGGATACCTGAAAGCCATGATCAAAAAAAAAGAGTCTAGACACCACATTCCAGGAAAGTTTCAAGGAGAACTGCCCTGATATTGTAGAATCAGAGCATAAAATGGTCATTGAAATAATCTTCTGATCACCTCCTGAAAGAGACCACAAAGGAAAAATCCAAAGAATATTGTAGATAAATTCCAGAATTATCAGGTGAAGGAAAAAATACTGCAAGCAGCCAGAAATATACAATTTAAATATCATGTAGCCACAGTCAGGTTTACACAGGATCTGGCAGCTTCAACTTTAAAGGATTAGAACGCTTGGAATATGATATTCTGGAAGGCAAAGGTGCTTGAATTGCAACCAAGAATCACCTACCCAGCAAACCTGAGCATTCTCTTTCATGGGAAAAGATGGACATTCAATGAAATAGGGGAATTTTAAGGTTTCCTGATGAAAAGACCAGAAAAAAAGAGACAAGAACTGAACAGAAAATTTGATCTTCAAATACAAGACTCAAGAGAAGTATCAAAAGTTAAAAAGGAGGGGGGAGCTAGGTGACACAGTGGATAAATCACCAGCCCTATATCCAGGAGGACCTGAGTTCAAATCTGGCCCCAGATACTTGACACTTACTAGCTGTGTGACCCTGGGCAAGTCACTTAACCTTCATTGCCCCATCCCCCCAAAAAGGTAAAAAGTGAAAAAAGTTATTGAATAAAGTTATTAATCACATGGGAAGATAATACTTGTAACTCTTGAGAACTGTATCTCTGTTTCTAGAGATAGAAGGAATATCTGTAGAGGCTATAAGTTGTATAAATTGTCTCTGATGGGATGATATAAAAACTTAAGGGGTTAAAAAAAGGAGTATATGCAGAGAAGAGGAAAGGAGAGGTAGAATGGGGTAAATTATATCACATGGAGAGGCATTGAGGGGCAGCTAGGTGGCACAGTGGATAAAGCACTGGCCCTGGATTCAGGAGGACCTGAGTTCAAATCCAACCTCAGACACTTGACACTTACTAGCTGTGTGATCCCAGGCAAGTTACTTAACCCTCATTGCCCCACCAGAAAACAAAACAAGGGGGCAGCTAGGTGGTGCAGTGGATAAAGCACTGACCTTGGATTCAGGAGGACCTGGGTTCAAATCCAGCCTCAGACACTTGACTAGTTGTGTGACCCTGGGCAAGTCACTTAACCCTCATTGCCTTGCCAAAAAAACAAAACAAAAACAAAAAACCAAAACAAAACATGAAACATGAAGAGGCATAAAAAACCTATTACAATAGAGGGAAATAAGGGAGGGGTTAGCATTGTTTCAACTTTACTCTCATCAGATTTGTTTTAAGGAGGGAATCAAATATATACCCACTTGCATAAAGAAATTTACCTTCTGCTTCAGGGAAGTAGAAGGGAAAGGGGAAAGGAGGGCACTGATAGAAGGAAGGGCAGAAGTAGGGAAGGAAAGGGAAAAGAAAACAGATAGGGACTGATAAAAGGGAGGTCAGATTAACGGAGGCAGTGGTCAGAAGCAAAATTCTAGTGAGGAGGAATAGGTTGAAAGAAGGAAAAAAGTACAAACAAAAGGGAAAATAGGATGGAGGGAAATGCAGCATTAATAATCATAACTATGAATGTGAATGGGATGAATTCTCTCATAAAATGGAAATGAATAGCAGAGTGGATTAAAAACCAGAATCCTACAAAATGTTGTTTACAAGAAACATATCTAAAGCAGAGAGATACACACAGTGTAAAGGTAAAAGGTTTTAGCAGAATATATTATGCTTTGGCTGAAATTTGAAAAAAAGGAAGGATTGAAATCCTTATCTCATACAAAACCAAACCAAAAATAGATCTAATTAAAAAGACATAAGCAAGGAAACTACGTCTTTCTAAAAGGTACCATAGACAATGAAGTAAAAGAATACTAAACATATATGCACATATTGGTATAGCATCCAGATTCTTAGAGGAGAAGTTAAGTGAGTTTCAAGAGGAAATAAATAGCAAAACTGTACTAGTGGGGTATCTTAATCTCCCCCTCTCAGAACTAGATGAATGTAATAAAAAAAAGAAGTAAAAAAGAAGTTAGAGGTGAAAAGAGTATTAGAAAAGTTAGACATGATAGACTTCTAGAGAAAATGGAATGGGGATAGAAAGGAATATACTTTTTCTCAGTGGTATATGGCATGTACACAAGAAATTGGCCAAGTAGCAGGGCACAAAAACCTTAAAGTCAAATATAGGAAGATAGAAATTATAAATGCATCATTTCCAGATCATGATACAATAAAAAGCCACATCAATAACAACACTAACCCAAATCATATGATTATCTCAGTAGATGCAGAAAAAGCTTTTGACAAAATACAGCACTCATTCCTATTAAAAATAGAAGAGAGATAGGAATAAGTGGACCTTTCCTTAAAATAATAACCAACTGGAAGGAATTTTATTCTGTATTCAATTTTTAGTATATAGGAATAACTAGTTGCTTTGGCAGAAATAATGGAAATCTTGGGAGGAGGGAAGTGACTATTCTACCCCATAGTTTTTGTCAATAGGAAGAGGAAATCTGGATACAGTTGGACAAGTCCCCTAGATTTGGGCATTTCTAAATATTCAGAGGCAGGAGATGTAGGATTGATTTTATGGAGTAAAACTGTTTCAAAGGAAATAAGCCCAGGAATGCTGGATGATGCTTATGAATTTAAGTCCAAATAGAAAAAGAGAAATAATTCCAAAGAAGAGGGAAAATGGGACTTTTCTAAAGAAATGGATGTATTTCCACAAGGAAGTCACAATTAATTTAGATTTGGATTTTCAAAAACTTTCATTTTTAATTTATCCAGTAATTCCACTTAGTGATATTTGTATTATTAGTATGAGGCCTGTATCCCAAAAAGTTAATTGAGCTTTTATTTTTCCTCCTTCCCACTTCCTCTAGTCCCCTTTGAAAAGAGAAGAAAAATAAACCCCTTAGAAATATATACATAGTTGAGAAGAAACAAGTCATGCTGGCAGCAGAAAGTGAATCAGTGAGTGCATGTGGCTGTGGGTTGAGCTGACTCAACCGTGGGGGACATTGAGAAGGGCAAGAAGATTTTTGTGTAGAAGTTTGCCCTGTACCACACCACTGAGAAGGGAGGCAAGCACAAAACTGGACCCAATCTGAGCGTCCTCTTTGGCTACAAGACTAGTCAGTCTCCCAGATTCTCTTACAGAGATGACAACAAAAACAAAGGTATCACCTGGGGAGAGGATACATTGATAAAATACTTGGAAAACCCCAAGAAGCATATCCCTGGAAAAATTAAAATGATCTTCGCTAGCATTAAGAAGAAGGCAAAAAGGACTGACGTGATAGCATATCTTAAAAAAGGTCACCAATGAGTAATAGTTGTCTGCTGCCTTATTTATTCTAAAAGGAAGTCTCCCATGATGAGATTTCTTTCCTTTTCTTCTTTTACATGTACCATAATGACCCTATTTAAATTAGTTTCATTATTCTGAGAATTTTTATCATGAATGCTTGTTTAAAAATTTTGTTCAGCAGTTCAAAAAAAGGAATTATGTAGATTAGGTAGGCTTATGTGTAAATGAGAATGATTATATTTTCTGTCACAACCAACCTATCACACTTTTCTTTTTAAAAGATTTTATTAAGCAACTTTGTTTTTATCAAGGGCAATGTGCTCCACCTCTGTCTTACAAAGTTTTAATTGAATCTGCCTTCTTTTTACTAAAAGATGAGAAAGTCCTACTTAATTGTGGGGGTTTTGGTTTTTTTTATTTTTTACATGGCAAGGAGGGTTAAGTGACTTGCCTAGGGTCACACAGCTAATATTTGTCAAGGGCCTAAGGCTGGATTTGAACTCAGGGCCTCCTGAATCTATGCCCAGTGCATTATCCACTGCACCACCTAACTGCCCCCTACTTAATTGTTTCTTATGACTTTTATCTGTAATATGTTTGGGGAAGGGAGTGCCCCCAGCCTGCCCAAAGGCAAGGTCTACTGGATCAAAATAAGCCTTAGCATTTCCAACTTAAATTCCTTAATTTTCCATGCATTAACAGTCTGATTACAATGATTTGATTAAATACTGCCTTCAGGTTGTTGGAAGGTTTCAGAGTCTAACAGTCTTGAGTAAAGAACCTCCCATCACACAATGAGTGACATTTGAATGGGACTGGGAATAGGCATAGATGAGTTCAGCTAGAGATAGGCCCTTCTGCTGAGCTGTTAAGTACCTGTTTGAAGCTCAGCCACACCTTAGTATTCACTTTTAAGACCTATTAAATTTAAAGTTTGCAGACATGTTCTACAGTATGTGAATAGTAGTGTTAATATTAACTGGATTGTTCAGCTGTAAAGATATAGCATTAGGACATCTGCTAAATGATGTGATCATAAGACTTAATTCAGGAATTCTGGGGTGGAGCCAAGATGCCAGAGGAAAGGCAGTGAGCTCTCGAACTCATGGCATGATCACTCCAAAAACCATCTAAATAACACCATAGGAAAATGCCCAGAGCAGCAAAACCCACAGAAGAATGTGCTGAAATCATCTTTTAACCAAGAATGGCTTGGAAAGTCAGAAGGAGGGAGCTTCTGTGCTGATACAGGAGTCAGGCTCAACCCCACAGTCACCCTGACACAGAATCCAGTCCCAAGAAGGCCTCACCAGAGAAGGAGACCCCAAGAGCCTCTGAATCAGCTGAAGCACCAGTGTTGTCTGGAACTAAGGTCACAGTCTGGTGAGAGGGCTGAGCCCTGGGCAGGGGGGAAACTACAGAGGTCTATGATGGTGCTGAGACAACTTGGCTTTTTCATCCCTGCTGAGAACCAGTAGGTAGACTTGAGTAGCAGTGGCCCAGGTGGGGGAGGGGCACAGGCTCCTCAGAGCTAACAACCACAACACACAAAGCTGGCTGATTAGCAAGTTGGGTCATCTAAGGACCAGGGAACAGGCCAGGTGAGTGAAGAACCTGATTCTCCCTTAAATCATACCAACCTGGTACTTCTTAAGCTTGGGATACTGCAGCCTGGAGAAACAGTGCCCCACTTTAAGGAGCTAAGAGTCAAGTAAAAAGAAAGTCAATATGAGCAGACAGAGAAAGGTGAGGACCATAGAAAGTATCTTCAGTAACCAAGGAAGACCGAGGGGCACCCTCAGAGGGAGATGTCAACATCGATGGCCCTATATCTAAAGCTTCCAAGAAACATATGAATTAGTCTCAGGCAATAGAGATCTCGAAAAGGATTTTGAGGATAAAGTTTAGAGAGGTAAGAGGAAAAAAATAGAAAAAGAACTGAAGGTGGTGCAGGAAAGACATGAGAAAATAGTCAACAGCTTGAAAAGCCAAATGGAAAAGCTCTCTGATGAAAATAATTGCCTAAGAATGAGGATTGAACAAATGGAAGCCAGTGACTTTATGAGAAACCAAGACACAATAAAGCAAATCCAAATGAATAAAAATAGAGGGCAACTTGAAATTCTTCTGGGAAATACTGCTGACCCGGAAAATAGGTCCAGGAGAGATAATTTGAAAATTATTGGCCTACCTGAAAACCATGATCAAGGAAAGAGCTTGGACATCATATTCCAAGATATTCTCAGGGAAACTTTCCCTGAAATTCTAGAAGAAGAAGCTAAAATAGAACTTGAAAGAATCCACTGATCACTTCTGAAAGAAATCCCAAAAGGAAAACTCCTATGAATATTATAGCCAAATCCCAGAGCTCTCAGGTCAAGGAGAAAATATTGCAAGCTCCCAAAAAGAAAGAATTCAAGTACTGTGGAGCCCCAGTCAGGATAGCACAAGATCTAGTAGCTTCTACATTAAAGGACCAGAGGGCATGGAATATGATATTCCAAAGGGCAAAGGAAATGGGATTACAACCAAGAATAACCTACCCAGGAAAATGAGCATAATCTTTCAGAGGAAAAAATGGGATTTTAATGAAAAAGAGGACTTTCAGGTATTCGTGATGAAAAGACCTGAACTGAATGGCAAATTTGACTTTCAAATACAAGACCTTAGAGAACTATAAAAAATTGGAGTTGGGGGACATGCCTGGGGTTGTACAGTGGATGACTGTCTTGTGTCTGAGGTCAGGTTTTGGCTGGGATCCCCCTGGGTCCAGGGGTGATACTTTGTCCACTGTGTCACCTAGCTGCCCCATGATGACATCTTTAGGGTTAAATTGAGGGGTTAGGGGAATGCACTGGGGGAAGGGGAAGGGCAGAGGTGAAATCCTACATGAAAGAAACAGGAAAAGGCTTATGGAGTGGGGGAAGAGATGGGAGAGGAGCAGGGCAGTAAATGAATTTTACACTCATCAGAAAAGGCTCAAAGACCTTAAACTCATCAGAGTTGCCTCAAGGAGGGACTAACACACACACCCAATTGGGTGGACTAATCTATTTAATCTGGGCAGTAAATGAGCCTAACATTTATCAGAATTGGCTCAAAGACTTCAATCTCATTAGAATTGTCTCAAGGAGGGAATAATGTACACACTCAATTGGGTAGAGTAATCTCTCTAACCCTGCAGGAAAATAGGAGGGGAAGGGGATAAAGAGAGAGGGGCAAAAGAAGGAAGGGCAGAGTGGGGGAGGGGACAGATAGAAGCAAATCCCTTTTGAAGAGTGATAGGATGAAAAAAGAGGGATAATAGAATAAATAAATAAAATAAAGGGAAGGGAATAGGATGGAAGGGAAACAGTTAACAATAGTAATCATGAAAAGGAGAAAAGGGGGAAAATTGTACAAAAAATATTTATAGCAACTCTTTGTGGAGGCTAAGAATTGAGAATCAAGGGAATCTCTATCAGTTGAGGAATGATGGAAGAAGCTGTGCTATATGATTGTGGTGGAATGGTCTTGTGCTATAGGAAATGACCAACAGGATGATGCCAGAAAAACCTGGAAAGACTAATGAACATTGATGTATAGTGAAGTGAGCGGAGCTGGGAGGACATTGTGCATAGTGACAGCAGTATTGTTCAATGAGCAATTGTGAATGATTTAACTACTCTCAGCAATGCAATGATCCAAGACAATACCAAGGAACTAATGAGGAAGCTTACTATCCACCCCCATCGAAAGAACTGATAAAAAGAACACTTGTGGATTGTACATGTATAACCTGGTTGTGATCTTGTGGAGCAGGGAGGAAAAGGAGGGAGGGAGAAAAATTTGAAACTGTAAATTTTGTGAAAATTAATGTTGAAAACTACCCTTACATGTAACTGGAAAAAATAAAATAAATATTTCTTGCTTAAAAAAAATTCATATTTTTGCCAATTAAAAAAAAGATTTAATTCAGAAATTAAACACTTATGAATACTTTGCCTGAGTGCAAAAAAAAGGAAAAGAAAAAAGAAAATAAATATATACATAATGACATGAAGCACAGTTCAAGGTCCAAAATGGCCATACCATTCTTCATCACTACTCCATTATGGCAGACAGGAGAGTGGTAGCCAAATTTCTACTTGGTTCTCTTGGGTCATGGTTCCTCACTGCATTCAACATTGTTCTTAAGTCTTTTAGAATTGTTTGATCTACAGTGTTTTAATATTGTACAAACTATTCTTCTGGTTCTCCTCTCTTCCCTCTGTATCAATCACACAAGTATTCCCAGGTTTCGCTGAAATTATTCCATCTAGTTTAGTACCTTGAATATGGCCAGTACTTAATGAATGCTTTTTAAATTGAATATCACTTCTGTTCTCTTGACTATTTTACTTTTACATTAAAGTGGGGTATTTGAAGAAAAAAATTACCACTAATGACAGTTGCCAAGATAACTTCCAACTCTAACATTTTACCATCTAGTTTAACACTCTAGAACCACCATTATGGGTTTTCTCCCCCAAATACCTCCTCTTAGACCCATCCTTGTTTCTTACCTGACTTGGGGTAGCTCATTGTAATGATATCATTTTCCCTCACCACAAACTCATCCCGACAATATTTGAGGTCCTTTATTCCACAAAACTGGGGAAAGAAGATTCCCTCAAACTTTATGTATTCTGTTGAGATGTCTTCGGCTTTTAACATTTTAATTTGCTGAACTTTCTTTTCCAAATTATCAACTGAACCTTGAATGTTGGCACTTCTGTTCTCAAGTCCTTGTCGAGGCTGGCCCAGTCTCATTCTCTTTACCCAACCAGTATTGGATCCACTAGATAGAAAGCATGACTTCTCATTGCATCCGGTATTGGCACAGTGCCCTGAAGTTATCTGTAAGCACACCAAAAGAATTATGAACTTTGAGTATCTGGGAAATTTTCCAATAGAGAGATGACAAAGGAAAGGTCAATAGTATGCCAAAATACTTCAAATGATTCTTTACATCATTGTGATTACATTAAACTAAAAATTTTTGTACAAACAAGCCCAAAGAATAGAAGGAAATCAGAAAGCTTGGAAACAAATTTTACAGCCAGTATTTCTGATAAAGGCCTTGTTTCTAAAATATATTGAGAAATTAATCAAATATGTAAGAATACAAGTCATTCCCCAATTTAGAATGGTCAAAGGATATAATACGCAGTTATCAGATCAAGAAATTAAAGCTATCTACAATCCTATGAAAACATGTTCTCAATCACTACTGATTAGAGAAATGCAACTTAAAACTACTCTGAAGTTCCACCTCATACCTATCCAATTGGCTAATATTACAAAAAAAAAGGAAAATGACAAATGTTGGAGAAAATGTGGGAAAATTGGAACAATAATTCATTGTTGGTAGAGCTGTGAACTGATCCAATCCTTCTGAAGACCAATTTGGAACTGTGCCCCAAAGGCTATAAAACTGTGTATACCCTTTGACACAGGTATAACTATACTAGGTATATATCCAAAAGATCATTAAAAAAGGGAAAGGACCCACATGTACAAAATTATTTGAGCTGTTCTTTTTGTAGTGTATTAGAAATTATGGGGATGCCCATCAATTTGGGAATGGCTAAGCAAATTATGGTATATGAATGTCATGTAATACTATTGTGTTTTAAGAAATGATGAGCAGGGAGATTTCAGAAATACCTGGAAAGACTAACATGAATTGACACTGAATGAAATGAGCAGAACCAAGAGAACATTGTACACATTATCAACAACATTGTGTGATGAGCAACTGTGATAGCTCTTTTCAGCAATATAATGATTCAAGACAATGAATGCCAAAAGGCTCATGATAGAAAATACTCTCCACTTCCAGAAAAGGAACTATGGGAGTCAATGCAGACTAAAGCATGCTATTTTCACTTTTATTGTTGTTGTTTGTTTCTTCTTTCTTGTGTTTTTTTTCAGTTCTGATTCTTCTCTCACAGAATGACAAATGTTTAAATATATTTAATATGATTGTAAAATATAACTTGTATCAGATTGCTGACTTTGGGAGAGGGGAGAGAAGGGAGGGAGTAAAAAAAATTGGAATGCAAAATCTTACAAAAAGGAATGCTGAGAACTATATTTACATGCAATTGAGAAAAATAAAATAAACTACTATTGAAAGGCAAAAATTTCATTTAACACATATACATAATTACATGAAACAAATTTTCACATAGTTCATGCCTCCAAATGAATCTCATTCTTTGTCATGAATCCCTTACTTTTGAGAGGAGGTAGGTAGCCAAATTTATAATTTGTTCTCTAGGATCATGGTTGGTTATTCCATTCCACAGAGTCCTTCAAATGTTTTTATATTGTATAAACTACTCTCCTGGTTCTGATCACTTCACTCTGCATCAGATCACATAAGCTTTCCCACGTTTCACTGAAATTGTCCAACATGTTACATAGTGCCTGGAATGTGACCAGTACTTGTTCCATTGAATATCTCTTATGCTCTCTCAACATTCACTTACTTTTACCTCATAATGGACCCCATGGGGAGAAAATGGACCATATAGGACAGTCTCCAAGATCTATTTCAACTCTGACTTTCTACCACCTATGTTATCACTGCAGGGCAGCCATTATGGGCTCTTCTCCCCAAACATCTCCCCTTGTATCCATCTTTGTTTTTTACCTGACTTGGGATAGCACACTACAATGACATCATTATTCTTTACCACAAAGTGATCCTGATAATATTTGAGGTCCATTATTCTGTAAGTAAGGGGAAATGAATTCCCTCAAACTTTATGTATTCTGATGATATCTCTGTAGTTTGAGGTTTGAGATTTCTGAATTTTCTTCTTCACACTTCATACTTTAACCTGAATACTACCTGCTGTTACTTCTGTCCTCAGCAACTTGTCAAGCATGGCCAAGTCTCTGATAACCCTTTGAAACACACCACCTTCACCCAACCAGTACAGAATCTACAGTGTAGAAAGAGTGATGTCTTATCACACCAGGTCACAACCAAATGACCTGAAATTGAGTTTGTGAGAGCAGCAAAAAACATGAACTTCGAGTCCCTGGGGAAGTTTCCAAGAAAAAGATAGATAAGGGGAAGTAAATAGTACACAAACAAATTCTTCCATTAACTCTTTGATTTACTGTAGAAATAACTCCATCCATCAAAATGTC
Source organism: Dromiciops gliroides (assembly GCF_019393635.1). Classification (NCBI taxonomy): domain Eukaryota; kingdom Metazoa; phylum Chordata; class Mammalia; order Microbiotheria; family Microbiotheriidae; genus Dromiciops; species Dromiciops gliroides. The sequence goes on along the minus strand of NC_057863.1, from coordinate 656,562,881 downwards.
AAGGAACCAATGAGAGGACACTCACTTTGGGACTGAATTCACACTCAGAGCACTACTTGCTGGGGAGGAAACAATGGAAACAGAGAGTAAAGGTGACCACTTCTTCCTCAAGTTTGTGTATGAGGAAAGGGAGTGTGGGATTAGTCTCATAACCAGTCAAAACTTGGGTTCAGTAAATTTTAAGGGCTCCAGAAGAAAGATGAGTGGGATGCCATGGATTATAGGGGAAATCAGCTGAGGAGGTATGGGCTATGCTGAAGAACGACACTATGAATTTCTTCAATGAGTAAGGCCTTCTTACTTCTTGTTACTTTGCCATGGCATGGTTGGGGTAAAGGAAGCCACATTCAACTCGCACCCTAATTATATGGTTGTAGTTGCCTGTCAAATATCAATAAGACATTCTAACCCATCCCATTCACCTGAACTCCTCTGAAATTTGCATGACACTAAATACAGAATTTAATTATTCCACAAGTCAGCAAGAGATATGAAAATGAAATCCAGATTCTGAAGTAATAGGAAATGTAAAAAATCTAATTTAAAAATCCAATTCACTTGGAATAGAGACTAAGGAAAGAGAATTTCAGAATCATTGTACTCTGAAATCCATGATTTTTGTTTCAAAGCACTGTTTTTGAAGAAATCATAAGTTGAAACTGCTGAGATCTATTCAGAAAAGAGCAAAATAAGGAATCAGAGACTACTGATTATCTCCTGAAGGGAACCTCAAAAGAAAAAGTCCCAGGAATGTCAAAATCATATATAAAGCTCCCATAATGTTAGAGAAAGTACTACAAACATACAGAAAGAAGGGGTTCAAGAATCATGGAACAATAAAGATCACACAAGACCTGGTAGTTTCTGTCATACATGAGTGGAGATCATGGAATATAATATTCTAAAAGGCCAAATATACAAACTTACAATAAGGATACTTTACTATGCCAGAATGAGCATAATCATAAAAAGTTCACAAGAATGAAATTATTAAGACACAGAAGGAAACATTAACATTGAGAGGCAGAAGGGAGAGTTCTGTATCTGTTTTTATAGATTCTTCTGTTCCTTACTTTCAAAGGCCCTACTATCTATCATTGCATTCATTGAACTCAGGTCCTTCTGAATCCAGGGCTGGTGCTTTATCCACTGCGTCACCTAGCTGCCCCCAATTCCATTGCTTTTAACAATGTTTCTCTTGCTTCCTGCAACTTAATAAAATGCTCAGGGATATGGGGTCCCAGTTAGGGTCTTCTAAAGGCCATAGAATAGCAACTTTTCCTGATGTTTCTAAGGAGTTCTCTGTGGCTATTATATCAGCTCTTTCCCCTGGGGATAATATCATTTCCATGAGATCAGTAACATCATTCCAAGTGGGCTGATATCCTCTCAAAATTACCCTAAACTGACTGATAACTGCTGTGGGATGCTCATCAAATTTAGGAATAACTTGTTTCCATGAACTCAAATCTTTGGGCCCAAAAGGTGTGTATTGTCTGAGCTTTAGTACAGCACCATCTCTGTCTCCTCTACAGGTGAGTCTTCTTTTTTCTTTTATTGGGTTGGCATAGAGGAAATAGAGGGGGAAGGAACAGGAGCTGGGTCATTTGGCATTTCAGCCTGAGAAACAGGGTTGCATTCAAGCTCAGTCTTGGATCCCCCTTCTCTTGCATCCCCTTGGGTCAGTTCCTTGCTAGCTATATTTCAGGGATCCCAATAAGTTAAATCTTTGGGGGAATCAAAGTGTAGGATTAATTGCAAATATTTCAATGTTAGGGAATCAAAAGATCTGTTCTCTGACCATTGGTTTTCTAATAAGTTAAAATATTATTTATGTCACTTAAAACACAGTTTGATAACCTTTGCTTTTTTCCTGCCTCACTGAATCAGTAGCTTATAAGAATCCCATGCTGTGAGTATCCTTTCTAGGGGAGACCCCTGTATTATATGGTAGGTTTCAGTATTTTTAATTGCCATGGTATTTTTACTCCCATTTGTATTTTTAGTTCCCTTTTTGTAGTTAAAATATTTCCTCACTATAACACAAAGAAAAGTAAAAATAAAAATAGGAATAGAATATTCAAATTCAAGTGGACCAAGTGTAAACATGATCTCAACCTTTGCTTGTGTGACTAGCCAGACTAAAGTACTTAAGAGATTGAGGAGATCCATTTGAAAATTTAAAGGGAACATGTGGAACTAGGAGAAAATTTCTTACCCAATGCAAAGAGCCAAAGATTGAGTGGTTCAGCACTCTGCTTCATGGCTCGCCACCAGTGTCTTGCAGATCTTCATACTCCTATGTTTGTTTCACATGCAAATAGTCAGAAGACTTTTTTGTTCCCTAGGTCTTTTGCAGACTATTCTAATAAAGCTGAATGAAGATTAGAAATGAGGAAACTCAGATTTTACAGGACTAGAGATGTGGGAGAAGATATGTTGGAAAATTTGAGATTGGTGCACCAGCTTACTACACTGATTCTTTGCTATTTCCCTTGCATTTTAAGAAAATGCTATTTTTTTCTTTCAATCATGATCACAGAAAAAGCAAAAGCAAAATAGACTTAATTAAAAGAAGTAAGCAGGAAAAGTACATTTTACTTAAATGGTATCAGAGACAATAAAATAATATAAATACTAAACATATGTCTACCAAATGGCATTGCATTCAAATTCTTAAGGGAAATGTTAAATGGGTTACAGGAGGAAAGAGTAATATTATTCTTTTTTTTTTTTTTGTGAGGCAATTGGGGTTAAGTGACTTGCCCAGGGTCACACAGCTAGTAAGTGTCAAGTGTCTGAGGCCGGATTTGAACTCAGGTCCTCCTGAATCCAGGGCCGGCGCTCTATCCACTGCGCCACCTAGCTGCCCCAAGAGTAATATTATTCTAATGAGAGACTGGAACCATCCCCTCTCAGAACTAGATAAATCTAAGTATTAAATAAGAAAGAAGTTAAGGATATGAATAAAATATTAGAAAAAATTATAAATGATATATCTCTGGAGAAAACTGAATGTAAATAGGAAGGAATAGATAATTTTCTCAGGTGTACATAGCACCTTAACAAAAATGACCATATATTATGTAATGATTGGAATAACGCCACCTGCTGGATACTTACTGTAGAAGAGTTCTGCCCATGAAGCGAAGGTCTTTGAGGGCAAGACCAGGAGTCTTTTCTTTGGCATCAGGAAGTGACGCGGACTAGTGGGAGGAGGAAGGAAGAGACTGGCGCTCAGTCTCGCGGGCTCTTTCTCTGGACTCGGGTGGAGAGCGGAGCTAGAAATGTGCTCTCCCTTCAATAGATAGGAATCTAGGCCTTTCTCTCTCTTTACCAAATTCTTATTCTCCTTAATAAATGCTTAAAAGTTTAACTCTTGCTAAAGCTTATAATTTATTGGCGACCACTCATTAAATATTTTAGACAGACTAGCTAGAATTTTAGCCCTTAACAATTAGGACATAAAAATTTCACAGCCAAATGAAGAAAAGCAGAAATATTAAATGCATGCTTTTCATATTGTAATGCAATAATAACTACTTTCAATAAAGGGCCATGGAGACAGATTAAAAATTATTTGGAAACTACATAATATAATCCTAAAGAAATAGGGCTCGAAGAACAATTCATGTAAAGAATAAAGAATTTAAAGAGAGTGACAACAATGTAACAATGTACCAAAATTTATGGTGTGCCATCAAAACAGTACTTAGGGGAAAATTTATATATCTAAATGCACACATAAATGACCTATATATATATATATATATAGAGAGAGAGAGAGAGAGAGAGAGAGACAGAGAGAGAGACAGAGAGAGACAGAGAGAGACAGAGAGAGACAGAGAGAGACAGAGACAGAGACAGAGACAGAGAGACAGAGAGAGAACAATGAACTGGGCATGCAACTAGAAAAATACTAAAATCTCCATTTTTATAATAAATTGGGAATCCTGAAAGTCAAAGGAAAGACTAATGAAATTGAAAGTAGACTCTTGAAGTAATACATAAAACTAGGAACTTGTTTTTTCTTTTAAAAAATTCCAATAAAATAGATAAACAATTTTTTTAAAAAAGAAAGAAAAACAAATTATCAGTAGCAAAAATGAAAAGCTTTTACACTCTCCTAATTTTTTCTTTCTTTCTTTCGGACAATGAGGGTTAAGTGACTTGTGCAGGGTCACACAGCTAGTAAGTGTCAAGTATCTGAGGCCAGATTTGAACTCAAGTCCTCCTGAATCCAGGGCTGGCGCATTATCTCCTATATCACCTAGCTACCCCAATCCCCTCTTTCACCCTTATCAAAAGACTTCTTAATTTGTCACTTTTTGCCATCAGAGTGATATAATCTGTAAAACTGAGATTGTTAATATTTCTCCTGGCTGTTTTACTTTCAGATTTTGATTCATGCAGCCTGGCATTTCACTATGTACTCTCCATATAAGTTATAAAAATGAGGTGCAATACACAGTCTCATGATACACCATTTCTGATCTTAAACCAATAAGTTGTTCCATGTTGGGTTCTAACTGTTGCTTCTTGGCCCACATACAAGTTCTTCTGGAGACAAGTAAGATAAACTGGTACTTCCATTGCTTTGAGGACTTGCCAAATTTTTTGTTATCCATACAAAGTATAGTAAATGAAGCAGATGTAGGTGTTTTTCTGAAACTCTCTTGTTTTCTACATAATCCAGCATATGTTTGAAATTCGCTCACTATTTCTCCATCTCTTTGTAAAACAGATTGTTTCTTTCAGGGAGAAAATGTGGTCAAGTAAGCAGGAATCTTTTTTTTAATAAAAGTATTTTATTAGGGGCAGCTAGGTGGTGCAGTGGATAGAGCACTGGCCCTGGAGTCAGGAGGACCTGAGTTCAAATCTGGCCTCAGACACTTAACACTTACTAGCTGTGTGACCCTGGGCAAGTGACTTAACACCAATTGCCTCACCCCCCCTCCAAAAAAAGTATTTTATTATTTTCCAGTTACATATAAGGATAGTTTTCAACATTTTTTTTCAAAGGATTTTTAGTTCCAAATTTTTCTCCCACTCTCCCTTCTCTCCCTCCTCCCTAAGACAGAAAGCAATATGATATAGGTTATATATGTGCAGTCACATTAAACATATTTCTGCATTAGTTATCTTGTGAAAGAAGAATCAGAACACAGAGGAAAACCTCAAAAAAGAAGGGGGAAAAACAGAGCAAAAGTAGAAACAGTATGGTTCCATCTGCATTCAAAATCCACAGTTCTTTTTTTATGAATGTTGAGAACATTTTCTATCATGAGTTCTTTGAAATTGTTTTGGATCATTACACTGCTGAGAAGAGCCAAATCTATCACCATTGTTCATCACACTATGTTGCCGTTACAGCATACGATGTTCTCCTGATTCTGCTCCTCTCAGTCAGCATCAGTTCATGTAAGTCCTTCCAGGTTTCTCTGAACTCCTCTAAACAGGAATCTTATGTTTTATTCCTTAAGACCCTCCTACATAATGAAGGGATAGAATATTTTTTTGTGTGTGTGGGGCAATCAGGGTTAAGTGACTTCCCCAGGGTCACATAGGTAGTGACAAATGTCTGAGGCTAGATTTGAATTCAGGTCCTTCTGAATCCAAGGCCTGTGGTTTATCTATTGTGCCACCTAGCTACCCAGAAGAGATGGAATATTTGAAAAATCTTCTGTCAAAAAAGGAAAACTGACTACTTGACCCAAGTGGGAAGGTGGTTAGTGCATGATAAAAATTCATCTAGTCACCTGCGCTTGATTATAAGGCAAGGGCAGTCTTAGTTATTTAGCATTGAGAACTCAGTAAGGAAATTAAAGACAAGAATTGTCTTGGATGGATGGACAAAGAGGTCAGTTATAGAAATTGTCAAATTCTGATTGATTTCAAAACTTTTCCTCATAAAGGAACTGGTTAGCAAAGCCAGTTGAAAGGCTGTCCTGGATTTACTGTATTCTACCTCAGGATCTCAGAGCAGGCATGAAGGAGGATGGCAGTGGTTAGTTCTGCAGGGAGGAAGATTGTGGGACCAGAGGCCATTTCTTTTTCAGGCTCTCACCAGTCATTATATAAATGCCTGCATCCAACCAGAGTCAATACTGGGGCAGCACAGCCACCTGGGGAACTCTAATCAGACTTTTTGGGAATGTAGTTCCCCAAAAGAACAGGTCTTCTTTAAAGAGTAAATGTATCCTAGGTTCTTGGATTACCCTTGTCTCTTATTCATGGGTGGTATGATAAAATAATTGAATTTGGCCGATGCCCAGGGGCCCCACCTGATTAATTTAGTGTTGTTTGAATTGGATAGAGGCCACACCTGGCTGGCCCTGAGTGACATGTTGGTGTACTACTGTTGTCAGCAAGAGACCACTCTCAATCAACTGGCTTGAAGGACTTCCCCTTTGGGGGAAGGAGAGAGGAACTAGAAAAATGGATGCTCGCTCATAGAAGCTCTCTTTTTGGTGAGGAGGAACCAGCATGGCAGCAGATGGAGAATAGGGGTGGGCGGGCAGCCCTCTTAGTCATTCGGACACAGGCTTGGTGAGAGATTTCATGTGGGCTGCTAGGAAAGGAAATTGCTTTCTTTCTCTCTGGCTATACTGAATTAGATCTGAGCTAGGATTTCCATGCTATAAGGAATCTGTTCTCAACCTCTCTCTCTTCACTAACTTATAATAAATCTTTAAAAGCCTAAACTCTTCCTGAATTTATCAGTGATTTTAGCCAGCTTCCCCCCAAGATGGGGGGGGTGCAGATTAGAACCCACAATTTAGATTTTAAACAACACAGTGGATTATTGTGAATTTGATATATGGTGTAGGTATATTAAGCATCTTGATCAATTTTTCTCTAATCATATGCAATTTGATTCTGACCATCTTATCTCATTTGCTGGGGTTAAAAAAAACCTCCAGAAAGATGCTCACCAATTTTGTTCCTTTATCTCCAGTGCTCCTACTCACCCTTTCTTATAAAGCTTCCTTGGCTGTGATCCATCAAATTGTCAGGCAAGAAAATTTGGAACAATGAGGTTAGCCAGACATGCCTTCCCTTCATCACAGATTAAAGTAAAGAGGGGATGACATCAAAGGATTTTTGAAATATAGAGGAGAGAATGAGAGCTCATTGTAAATCACTTGAATATTTTTCTAGTAAAAAATAAGGTCAAAATTGGAAGACTAATGCATTGTTGGTAGAGTTGTGAACTGATCCAACCACTCTAGAAAGCAATTTGGAACTATGCCCAAAGGGCTATGGGACTATGCATACACTTTGATCCAGCCATACCACTACTAGGTTTGTATCCCTAAGAGATCATAGAAAAGGGAAAAGGACCCACTTGTAAAAAATAATATTTATAGGAGCTCTCTTTGTGTTGGCAAAGAATTAGAAATCAAGGGAATGCCCATTAATTGGTAAATGGCTGAACAAGTTGTGGTATAGGAATGTAATGGAATACTATTATGCTGTAAGAAATGATGAGCAAGCAGATTTCAGAAAAACCTGGAAAGACCTAAATGGACTGATGCTGAGTGAAGTGAGCAGAACCAGGAGAACACTGTACACAGTATCAGCAACATTGCGCGATGATCAACTGTGATAGACTTGGCTCTTCTCAGGAGTTCAATGATACAAGACAGTTGCAAAGAACTCATGATAGAAAATGTTCTCCACATCCAGAAAAAAAGAACTGTGGATTCTGAATGCAGATTGAACCATACTGCTTCTACTTTTTGGCTGTTTTTTTTTCTTTTTTGAGGTTTTTCCCATTTCTTCTGATTTTTCACCACAACACAAATAATGCAGAAATATATTTAAAGGCATTATAAATATGTAACCTATATAAGATTGCTTGCTGTCTTGGGGAGGAGGGAGGGAAAAGAGGGAGGGAGAAAAATTTGGAAATCAAAATCTTATAAAAATAGATGTTGAAAGCTAACTTTACATGTAACTTCAAAATAATAATATACTTTTAAGGTTGAAAAAATAATATATTTGCCAGGAGTCTCATGAATCTAATTAAAAGACTTTATTCTAAATAGGATGAAAAAGTAAAAATATTTCTCACACAAACCCCTTAAGCTAAATGCTATAGGAGTAGTCTCAAAGGGGCACAGCAGCTGAGAAAGGCATAAATCCATAGGCATAAACCCAAGATAGGAAGCATCACTAAAGGGCATGGCCTCATGAATTTATACACAAATATTCTAAGTGTAGTCAACAAACAGGAGGGATCATATGTCATGATATGGAAGATCACAAAGGACCTTACTTATGTCTCTGAGACTTATTGTGAAGAAAAGAAATGTTGTATCTTATTGAAAGGATAGCACAGGCAAAATATGAGGGTGAGGTAGTATTTTATATGAGGAAGGTATACATGTATGAGGAGATCCAGCAACTTGAGGTGGCATTGTGGGAAGCAAAATGAGGACATTTGGGAGAAGGTCAGAGGAAGAAAAGACAGAATTGATTTGTCATTAAACTCTATATCCTCTAGATCACTTGGAAAAAGAGAGGAAGTAGATGAAGATGTTGAGAAATAGATATCAACATTGGCACAGAGACAGGCTAGAGTAGTGATGGAGCATGTCAATTATTCAGACATCTTTTCTGTCTCTTTTTCTCTCTAGCAAGAGCAGTCATTAATAACTTATTAAATTATCATTTCATAATTTCATCCTTCAAGAGACAGAAGAACCAAATGGGAGAAATTCTATTTTGGATATAATTTTACTAACTTGGAGCAACTAGTTGCTTTGGCAGAAATAATGGGAATCATGGAAGGAGGGAAATGACTATTCTATCTAGAATTTTGTCAATGGGAAGAGGGAATCTGGATTCATTTGGACAAGTCCCCTAGACTTTGGCATATCATATTTCAAAATATGCAGAGGCAAGAGATGTAAGATTGATCTATGAAGTAAAAATATTACAAAGGAAGTGAACCCAGGAAGGATAGAAGATTTCTATGCATTTAATTCTAAAGAGAAAAGGGGGGACAATTCCTTCAAAGAGAGAAAATGGGGTCTTTCTAAAGAGATGGATGTAGTTTACATGGGAAGTCACCAATTAATTTGGATCTGCTTTTAAAACAAACTCATTTTAATTGAGCATTTTTTTCTTCTTCCTACCTCCTCTAATCTCCACTGAAAAAAGTAGAAAAACAAACCGCTTAGAAATATAGACATAATCACCTGAAGCAGATTCTCACACAGTTCAAGCTCCACAATGAACATATTATTCTTCATCATGACTCCATTATCTCTGCCAGGACATTGGTAACCAAATTTGTAATTGGTTTTCATGGATCATTGTTTATCACTGCATTCAACATTGTTCTTAAGTCTTTCAGAGTTGTTTGATTTACAATGTTTTAATATTGCATAAACTATTTTCCTGGTTTTGCTCATTTCCCTCTGAATTAGATCACACAAGTGTTCCCAAGTTTCACTGAAATTATTCTATGTGGTGTAGTACCTGGAATATGGCCAGTGCTTAATGAATGCTTGTTAAATTGCAGATCTCTTCTGTTCTCTTGACTGTTTTGCTTTTCCCTTAAAATGGGGCACTTGAAGAAAAAAAAATGCCACTAATGACAATTGCCAAGATGACTTCCAAATCTGACATTCTGCCATCTAGATTAATACTCCAGAGCCACTGTTATGGGCTTTTCTTCCAAAATACCTCCCCATTTTCTCCTAAAATACTCATCCTTGATTCTTGGCTGACTTGGGGGTAGCTCATTACAATGACATCATTATACTTCACCACAAACTCATCCTGATGATATTTGAAGTCCTTTATTCTGTAATAATGGGGAAAGAAGATTCCCTCAAACTTCTGTATTTTGATGACATTTCTTCAGCTTCTAAGTTTTCAAGTTTCTGAACTTTCTTGTCCATGCTTTCACCTGAATGCTGCCTGTTGGTACTTCTGTCGTCAGCTCCTTGTCAAGGCTAGCCTAGTCCCAGTTTCTTTATGTTGGATCCACAGGGTAGAATGCTTGATTTCTTATTGTGTTCAGTATTGACACAGCACCTGGAAGCTATTTGTCAGCACACCAAAAGAACCATGAACTCTGAGTCTCTTAGAAACTTCCCAAAAGAGGGATGACCAAGGGGAGGTCAATAGTATGCAAAAATACTTCTAATAACTCCTTATATTGTTTTGATTACATTAAATTTAAAAATTCTTGCAAAGGAAATGCAACCAAAATTAGAAGGAAAGCAGAAAGCTGGAAAACAATTTTTATTTTTAAAAAAATGTTTTAGCTTTGTAATACTCCTCTTACAATTTCATCTATTTATTTATTTCCCTAGTCATCTATTTATTTGTTTATTATTTTAGTTTTATTTTAAATTTTTTTCAATTACATGTAAAGATATTTCTTGAGTTCTAAATTTTTCTCCCACCCTCCCTTTCCTCCCTGCCCCCCAAGGCCAGCAAGCAATTTGATATAGGTTATACATTATGATCATGTTAAACATATTTCCACATTAATCAGAACAAAAGGGGAAAAATACAAGACAGAATAAACAAGAACAATAACAAAAAAGAAACAACAAAGTGAAAATAGTATGCCTTTGTCTGCATTGATAGTATATAATATTCCAAAAAGCCAAAGATACAAACTAACAACCAAGGGTGATGTGCTTCCTTTACAAAGCTGTTGACCATTCTTCTCATTTATATTCTTACATCACTGTCATTTCTTTTCCCAATTTTCTTCTATTTCTCCTATTTTTATTTATAAAATCTTTTTGGATTTCTTCTAGGAAATTTTTTTGAGGGACATGAGACACATTTGAATTTTACTTTGAGTCTTTGCAAGTAGATATTTTGACATTATTGTCTTCTTTTGAGTTTTTATTTTGATCTTCACTGTCACATTAGCACCATAGCAAGGGCCTGATTCTTTTTTCTGTTGTTGTTTGTTCTTTTCCATAGTTCTTTTTCTGAATGTGGAGAGCATTTTCCACCATACATATTTTGGCATTGTTTTGGATAATTGTATTGCTGAGAAGAGTTAAATGTATCTTAGCTGATCATCACAAAATGTTGTTGATAGTATGTACAATGTTCTTTTCATTCTGCTCATTTCACTCAGCATCAATTCATGTAAGTCTTTTCATGTTTTTCTGAAAACCATCTGCTTATTAATTCTCACAGCTCGATAGTATTCCATTACATTCATATACAACAACTTGTTTAGCCATTCCCCAATTAATGGGCATTCCCTCAATTTCCAATTCTTTGCTACCACAAAAATTGAAGCTATAAATATTTTTGTATATGTGGGTCTTTTTTCCTTTTTTATGATTTTTTTAGGATGTAGACCTAGTAGTGGTTTTTCTGGGTCAAAGGGTATGCACAGCTTTAAAGCCTTTAAGGCATAGTTTCAAACTGATCCCAGAATAGATAACTTATGATGGGTATGCACAGTTTGATAGTCTTTTGGATAGGGTTCCAAATTGCTCTCCAGCATGGTTGGATCAGTTCACAGCTCCACCAACAGTGCATCATTGTTTCAGTTTTCCCACTTCATCTCCAACGTTTATCATTTTCCTTTCTTGTCATATTAGCCAATTGGATAGGTATGAGGTGGTACCTCAGAGTAGTTTTAATTTGCATTTCTCTAATCAGTAATGATTGGAACATTTTTTCATATGGCTGTAGATAGCTTTGATTTCTTCTTCTGAAAACTGCCTGTTCATATAATTTGATCATTTCTCAATTGGGGAATGACTTGCATTCTTATATATTTGATACTGTTCCCTATATATTATGGCTTTATTAGAAAAACTGACTGTAAAAATTATTTCCCAGATATCTGCTTTCCTTCTAATCTTGTATGCATTGGGTTTTTTTTTGTGCAAAACCTTTTTAAATTTAATGTATGCAAAATGATCCATTCTACATTTCATAATGTTCTCTATCACATTTCTGGTCATAAATTCTTCCCCTCTTCACAGTTCTGACAAGTTAAATATTCCTTCCTTTTCTAATTTTCCTATGGTATCAGCATTTATGTCTAGATCTTGTACCATTTTGACTTTACTTTGTTATATGGTATAAGTTTTTGGTCTATTACTAGTTTCTGCCATACTATTTTCCAGTTTGGAAAACAATTTTTAAAGGCAGTGTTTCTGATAAAGGCCTCATTATCTAAAATGTATGGAGAACTGAATCAAATATATAAGAATATGAGTCATTCCCCAATTGAGACATGTCCAAAGGATATGAACAGGCAGTTTTCAAAAGAAGAAATTAAAGCTATCTACAGCCTGGTGAAAATATATTTTCAATCTCTACTGATGAGAAAAATGTAAATTAAAACTGCTCTAAGGTTCCACATCACACCTATTCATTTAGCTAATATGACAAAAAGGAAAATGATTTGCGTTGGAGAAGATATGGGAAAATTAGAACATTAATTCACTGTTGGTGGAATTATGAACTGATCCAACCATTATGGAGAACAATTTGGAAACATGCCCAAAAGGTTATAAAACTGTGCATTGCCTTTGACCCAGATATATAGGTCTATATCCCAAAGAGATCATAAAAAAAGAAAAAAGGACCCACATGTACAAAACTATTCATAGCTGCTTTTTTTCTTGTAGTGACAAAGAATTGGAAATTATGGGGATGACCATCAACTGGGAAATATCTAAACAAGTTATGGTATATGGATGTAATGGGATACTATTGTGCTATAAGAAATGATGACTAGGCAGATTTCAGAAAAACCTGGAAAAACTTACATGAATTGATGCTAAGTGAAATGAGCAGAACCAGGAGAACATTGTACATAGTATCAACAATATTGTGTAATGATCAACTATGATAGACTTAGCTTTTCTCAGTGATACAATGATCCAAGACATTGCCAAAAGAATCATAATGGAAAATGCTCTCCACATCCAGAAACAGAACTATGGAGTCTGAATGTAGATTTAAGCATGCTATTTTCACTTCTATTGTTTTTCATGGTTTTTGTTTGTTCCTTCTTGTGTTTTCTTTTCTGCTTGTTCTCATTCTTCTCTCACAATATGACTAATATTGAAATAAGTTTAACACGATTGTAAAACCTGTATCAGATTGCTTGCTGGCTTCAGAAAAGGAGATGGAAGGGAGGGAGTGAGAAAAATTTTAAATTCAACATTTTACAGAAAGGAATGTTGAAAACTATCTTTACATGTAATTGAAGAAAAATAAAATAAACTGCTAATGAAACTCAAAAAATTCCATTTAACATATATACATAATTACATGAAACAAATTCTCACATAGTTCATGCCCCCAAATGAATCTCATTCTTTGTCATGAATCTATCACTTCTGAGAGGAGGTAGGTAGCCAAGTTTATACTTTGTTCTCTAGGATCATGGTTGGTTACTGCATTCCACAGAGTCCTTTAAATGTTTTTTATATTGTATAAACTACTGTCCTGGTTCTGATGACTTCACTCTGCATCAGATCACATAAGCCTTCCCATGTTTCTTTGAATTGTCCTACCTACTACATAGTGCCTGGAATGTGACCAGTGCTTAATGAGTACTTTTCCCATTGAATATTTCTTGTGCTTTCTCAACATTCATTTACTTCTACCTCATAATGGGCTCCTTGGAGGGAAATGGACCACTTAGGACAGTCTCCAAGATCTTTCCAACTCTGACTTTCTTCCATCTAGGCTATGACTGCAGGGCAGCCATTATGGACATTTTTCTCCAAACACCTCCCCTTGTACCCATCTTTGTTTCTTACCTGAATTGATGTAGGACACTACAATGACATGATTATGCTTCACCACAAATTTATCCTGATAATATTTGAGGTCCATTATTTTGTAATAAGGGAAAATAAGATTCCCTCAAAATTTTATGTATTCTGATGGCATCTCTCTGTAGCTTGAGGTTTGTGATTTTTTAACTTTCTTCTTCATACTTAAACCTGAATCCTGCCTGCTGTTACTTCTGTCCTCAGCAATTTGTCAAGGCTGGCCCAGTCTCTAATAACCCTTGGAAACACACTGTCTTCACCCAACCAGTACTGCAGCCACAGTGTAGAAAGAGTTATATCTTATCATACTAGATCACAGGCAAGTGACCTGAAACTGAGTTTGTAAGAGCAGCAAAAAAAACCCAAACAAACATGAACTTTGAGTCCCTGGGAAATTTTCCAAGAGAAGGGTGGACAACGGCAAGCAAATAGTACATAAACAAATTCTTCCATTAACTCCTTAATTTGCTGTAAAGATAACTTCATCCATCAAAATGTAGAGGAACTAATGAGAGGATTCTCTCTTTGGGATTGAATTCATACCAAGAGGAAATTATTGCTGGGGAGCAAATTATGGAATCAGAAAGGAATAGTGACCACTTTTGCCTAAAGTTTGTGTGTGAGGAGAATGAGTGTGGGCTTAGTCTGATATCCAGTCAAAATTTTAATGGCTTCAGAAGAAAGATGGGAGGGATCACATGGATTATAGTGGAAATCAGCTGAGGAGGGGATGGGGTATGCTGAAGAATGACACTGTGAAGTTCTTCAATGAGTGAGGGCATCTTACTTCTTGTCACTTTGCCAAGAGCTGGTGGGGATAAAGGAAGCTACACTCAATTCTCACCTTAATTGAAGGGCTGTATTTTCCTTTCAATATCAACAAGGCATTCTAATATATACCATTCACCTGAACTCCTCCTGAAATTTGCATGACACTAGGTATAGAATTCAATTGCTCTACAAGTCAGCCAGAGATATTAAAATGAAATTTTAAAATTGTCAAATAACAGGAAATATATATTTAAAAATCTCATTTAAAAAACCAAGTCAGGGCAGCTAGGTGGCGCAGTAGATAAAGCACCATCCCTGGATTCAGGAGTACCTGAGTTCAAATCCGGCCTCAGACACTTGACACTTACTAGCTGTGTTACCCTGGGCAAGTCACTTAACCCCCACTGCCCCGCAAAAAAATCCCAAAACAAAACAAAACAAAACAAAACAAAACACCCAAGTCACTTGGAACATAGACCAAGGATAGAGAATTTGAGAATTATTGGACTCCATGGACTCCATGGAATCCATGATTATTGTTTCAAAGATTGAGGACTTTTATGGAAGAAATCATAAGTTGAAACTGCTGAGATCTATTAAGGAAAAAGGTAAATAAGGAATCAGAGTTTATTGAGTATCTCCTGAATATAACCTCCAAAGAAAAAGTCCCAGGAATTTCAAAGCCATATATACAGCTCTCATAATGTTAGACAACATGCTAAAAAAATTCATAAAGCTGTGATTCAAGAATCATGGAACAACAATAAAGATCACATAAGACCTGGTAGTTACTGTCATACATGAGTGGGGATCATGGTATATAATATTCCAAAAAGCCAAAGATACAAGATAACAACCAAGGGTGATGTGCCTCCTTTACAAAGCTGTTGACCATTCTTCTCATTGATATTCTTACATCACTGTCATTTCTTTTCCCAATTTTCTTCTATCTCTCCTATTTTTATTTCTAAAATATTTTTGGATTTCTTCTAGGAAAATTTTTTGAGGGACATTTCTTCTGTCTATGGATAAGGGAAGACTTTATGACCAAACAAGAGAGAGAGCATTATGGGATGTAATATGGATAAATTTGATTACATTAAATTAAAAATGTGTTTACAGAAACACAACTAATGTAGCCAAGATTAAAAGGAAAGCAAGAAACTGGGACTTAATTTTTATGGAAAGCTTCTTTGATAAAAGCCTCATTTCTTCAATATATAGACAACTGAATTAAATTGATAAGAGTACCCATCATTTCCCATTTGATAAATATTGAAAAGATATGAATAGGCAGTTTTTAGAATAAGTAATCAAAACTATCCATTTTCATAAGAAAAATGGTCTAAATCACTATTGATTAGAGAAATGAAAATTAAAATAAATTGTGAGGTATCATCGCATACCTATCAGATTGACTAAGATAAAAAAAAGGGAAAATGACAAATATTGGAGAGGAGATATGAATTTAGAAGAGAGGAATGAATGGTCAGTTGAGTTATGATGTGATCCAACCATTTTAGAAAGCAAGTTGGAACTCTGGTCAAAAAGTTTAAAAAGTGTGTATACCCTTTGAACCAGCAATTTCACTAGTAGGTCTCTATTCCAAAGAGATTAAAGAAGAAAGAAAAGGACCTATATGTACAAAAATATTGATAGGTATTTCTTTTGAGATGGCAAAGAATTGGGAATCAAGGCGATGCCCTTTAGTTGGGGAAATGACTCATCAAGTTGTAGTAAATGAATATGATGGAATATTATTGTGCTATAAGAAATGATGTGCAGGATGGTTGCAGAAAAACCTGGGAATACTTACATGAACTGATGCAAAGTGAAGTGAGCAGAACTAGGAGAACACTGCACACAGTAACAGCAATAATAACTTGGCTATTCTGATCAATACATTGATCCAAGACAATGCTAAAGGATTTGTGATGAAAAATATTATCTACCTTTACAGAAAGTAACAAACTCTGAATGCAGATAAAAGCATACTTTTTAAAGTTTCTTTCTTTTTCTTGGATGTTCTGGGGCTATTTTCTTTAGTAACATTGCTAATATGGAAATGTTTTCATGACTTCACATATATAATATAAATCAATTTCCTACATTCTCAAGAAAGGGGTCAGGAGTAAAAGGTAAGGAAAGAGTTTTTTTATTCAAAATTTTAAAAAGAATGTTAAATCTTTTCTATGTAATGGTAAAATATTTAAGAAAAAAATGAAAACATAATGGGAAAAAAGCAATCTCAAAGAAATGAAATAATTCAGTGGGCAAATGAATCTTGTAATGGAAACTCAAGAACAATGGTTTCAAATAGATGACCTCACCATGAAATTCCTAACCTACCTAAATGATTTTAGGAATAGGATTTTAGGAAATGGGTGCTACCTGGTGGAGAACACATAGGAGATCTTTTTTTCTTCCTTTCCTTCCTGGCTTTCCTTTTCTCTTTGGGGAATTGAGCCAAACTAAGGCTATTTGCTCTAGCAATGCAGGCAATCATTGAAGTTCTTTTGTTTTTTTAGGCAAGAATTGCTATTTAATAAATCTTGACTCCCCCCAAATCTCTTATGAACCATGATATATATTTGACTGTAAACTACAATAAACAACTGAAGTTTTTCCTTTGGGTTTGTTACTGATAAAATGTTATACACTGAATATTTCAATGGTTACTACTTCTCTATAGTAATTAGTTGATTGGTGTTCCTGTAGTGGGCTTAACATGCATTGAGAATTACTGGTATAAAGGATGTCTCAAATTTGATGCTGATAATATTTTGTGGGCAATATATTACACTGAGGACCCTTGGTGGGATGTAATGAATGGGAAAGGGAAGCAGAGACCACAAGAATACAGATTTAGATCTTTAAGGTATCACTCAGGTCCAGCTCAGTTAATTTAGAGAGGAAGAAACAGAGGCCCAGGGTAGTTAAGTGCCAAGTTTAGAGTTATCTAGCTAGTAAATGTTTAGAGTGGGATGTCAAATTAGGTATCCTTAGTTCAGAGTCTGGGGCTTAACCCATTCATTACCTCATATTCTCTCTTCCATAAAGGAGAAACGTTAGCTGTGTTATGTAAGCTACCTCAAACACATACATTCTGGCTAGCATTCCCAAGAAGACAAACTTTAATAAAAGTTTTGAAAAATGCTGAGGTATGCTGACCAGGAATCATAACTGGAGGTGTTCCTGGTGGGGTGTGACTGATAATGAGGCAAGGCCCATAAAGTTCAAGAGAGGATCATCTGTATTACCTAAGGATAGATGAATGGATAAATGAGTGATAAAAAGCATTTATTCAGCAACTGGTATGTGCCAAACACCATGTTAACTGCTAGAGATAGAAATAATAAGAGATGAAGAGAAGAAGATCATTCTTCTCAAGGATCTCATCCTCCAATTGGGGAAGACAGCAGATGTATTTAAGTGAATCACATAAAAATACCTCCATGCCCTAAGGGTGCAGATACAGGGCTAATGGCAAGGGCCAGGAGTCTTTAGGATGCCTTAGGATGCCTTAGGAACTCTGACCCATCACAATGGGATAGGAGGGTGTGTTTAGAGAGAAGTGGGAATTCTGGGTTCCCTCTAGCAAGAGTAGTGATTGGGGTTCAGTGACTAGTTAGGAAGGAAAAAGAGAAAGGTGGGCATATGGAATTGGATTGGGGATGGTCTCTATGGGAAGAGAAAATGAAGCCTCATTAGGCATCTTTCTAGCCAGGGCCCTTCCAGTGCATCCAGAGGGAGTCTGCCATCCATAGTCTTCTGGCCAAGAGAGAGAGAGAGAGAGAGAGAGAGAGAGAGAGAGAGAGAGAGAGAGAGAGAGAGAGAGAGAGAGAGAGAGAGAAATGCATCATATGCAGCTACAAAAGCTGGGCCCAGTATGTAAACCATCAAAATGGCAACAATAATAAGAACTTTTATAAAGATAAGGTGCTACAGGAAGATGTCTTTAGGACATGGTTGCCATCCTCTAAAGGAGGAATCCTTTGGATCTTAATTGGAATGTGCAAATAAGTAATATAGTAGTAGAGGGAACCAAGGAATAGAATTAGACATTTCATGGAAAACCTCAGTGACCTCAACTACATTCTGAAGACTCTATATTTGGAGATCAATGCTGGAATGCTCACATAATTTTCAGGGAGAAGCTAAGGGCAAATGAGCAGGCATCTTTTGTTCAATTCCTTAGAACCCTCCTAAAAATAAAGTGATAAAATATTCGGAATATCTTCTGTTAAACAGAGTGCTAGTCAAAGGAATACTTAATGATTGACCCAAGTGGTTGGGTCATTGGAGCATGACAAAAAACCATACAGACACCTGCACTTCATTATAAGACAAGGACAGTCTCTCATTTATTTAGAGTTTATGAATTAGTAAGGAAATTCAAGATAAGAATAATGGCTAAGCAAAAAGGTCAGTTAGGGATATTATAAATTCTGATTGACTTCAGGATATTTCCACAGGTATGGGCCAGCAAAGCCAGCTGAAAGATAATCCTAGATTCACCTCAGGAGTTCAGGGTAAGGCTGAAGGAGGATGGTACACTAGAGGTCTGCAGGGAAATAGAATTATGAGACCAGAGGCCATTTCATTTTTAGCCTCTCACCAGCCATGATACAGAAACTTACATTCAATCAGTCAATATTGGTCAATACCAATTAGACTTTTAGGGAATGTAGGTCCCCAAAAGAATAGGTCTCCTTAAAAGAGTCAGTATAGGATAGTTTCCTAGATTTCCCTAGCCTCTCATGCATGGGTGTATTGTTGTACTATCTGATATGTGGTGTAGGTATAATAAGCATCTTGATAACTTTTCCCCTCATCCTATCATTTTGGATTCAGGATACCAACTCTGGCTTGATGGCATCAGGAAAACTCCTGACATTTTTCCCCTCTATCTCCAGTGCTCTTACCTTTTCTTGTTAAAATTCCTAGGCCATAAATCTTCAAATAATCAGGTATGATTGAATAGTTGGACATTTTGTTGTCTTTCATGACAGAGAAGGAAGCATTCTTTGTCACTTAGTTTATTTCCTCCTCTGTCAGATTTGTTTCCAAAAAGTTACAAATCTTCTCCACATTTCCCTGAAGATTCTGTGGAAAGGTTCCACAATATAAGAGAAAGAATTGATGGAAAAATCCAACTAGTAACAATGAGGAGTCAAGGTGAAAAGGATTCGGGGGCGGGGGGCAGCTAGGTGGTGCAGTGGATAAAGCACCAGCCCTGGATTCAGGAGGACCTGAGTTCAAATCCAGCCTCAGACACTTGACACTTACTAGCTGTGTGACCATGGGCATGTCACTTAACCCTCATTGCCCTGCAAAAAATAAATAAATAAAGGTTTCAGGGGATAAGATGACTGATAGGAATAAGAACAGGGAAAGGGAGAAAGGAGGAAGAACCCAGGAAGATGTTAGAAGGGAATAGGAGAGGAAAAACAAAAACAATAAGAAGTAGAATTGGAAGAAAAGGAGTAAAGAAATAAGAGGAAGAGATGGAGGGGCTATTGAAATGGAAGGCTGAGGGAAAAGAAAGCAAAAGGAGAAAGAGCTTAAGTGGAAGGAAAGTAGAGAAGAGCTAAGAAGAGATGGAGGAAAGAAAGAAAAGTAGCTAATCAATCACCAAGCATTGATTAAGAACCTGTTGGGTTCAGCACTGGGAATACAATGAAAAAAGAAGAATCAGTTCTTGATATCAGGAACTTACATGCTGAGAGACACCAGTATGGCATTTTGTATATATTTTAATGTACAAATTATATAAAAAATGAAAAATAATTTTGAAGGGAGAATAGCCACTGGGGAGATCAAGAAGGGTCTGATTACAAGAAGTCATTGTGCATGATGGTAGAAGGAAAGGAAGAAGCAAGATTAGACAACTTTCTCTAGAAGCCTGACTGTGATACAGAGACGACCTTATAGGATGACATTTGAGAATGTGAGAAGAAAATCAGAGTTCAGGACTAACTGACCCTGAATAATTAAGCAAACTGGGGCAGCTAGGTGGCACAGTGGATAGAGAACTGGCCCTGGTTCAGGAGAACCTGATTTCAAATCCAGCCTCAGACACTTGACACAACTCGCTGTATGATCCTGAGCAAGTCACTTAACCCTCATTGACCCACCAAAAAAAATAATGATGATGATGAAGCAAACTCAGAGAAAACTTATTTATTTAGCACATCAAGGCAAGAGCCTTGAACTTCTGAGTGCTGAATTTTAAAACTAACAATCACCCCCTCCTGCCCTGCAAGATCAATTTCAAAATCAGGGAAAGACAATTTTGATAAGGTGTCCTTTTCTTGAAATGAATGGACTAGCTAAATCATAGCTCCCCCTCCCCCATTTACACATTATAGAAGAATGAGATTAGAGATGAAGCAATGGCATTAAAAAGGAACTGGCTTCCCTTTTGGATGTGTTAGTTGCTACATACTCCAGAAGGCAAGCAAGATTGGGCAGAATGGGGTCACTCAAACTTACACAGCACAAATTTCAATAATTTAATGGTAGCATCAAGTCATTTTTATGGCTAATGTTGAGTTTGTGGGAAGCATTGTTGGTTGTTTAGGCATTTGCTGTGTTTGACTCTTCATGATCCCATCTGGGTTTTTCTTAACAAAATACTGGAGTGGTTTTCTATTTTCTTCATCAATTTATTTTGCACTTGAGGAAACTGAGGCAAAAAGGGTTAAGTGACTGGTGAAGGTTAAGAAGCAAAGAATGAATCAGTAGGTAGGGAGAGAGAGCTTATACACTAAAGTGGATGAGACCAAGGGCACAAGCTAGGTAGTACATGGTAAGAAGAAATGCCACTTTTTAATCTGAGATTAAAGTAAAGGGGGGATGATATCAAGGGATTTTTGAGGTATAAAAGTGAGGAAAACTGAGAGTTCATGGCAAATGGCTTGTACTTTTCAAGTAAAGTATAATGTGAAATCTCTTGCTGAGAGAGTAAGGGATTAGCGATGTAGGAAGTTTGAGGAGAGAACTCACTCTGACAAGTGCCATAAAGAATTAATTAGGAAGCAATAAAGGAATTGTCTTGCTGTACTGAGAGATTAGTTGAGATTAGATACCACAGGAGGCAAATGATAGGAAAGAATTAGGGTTTGTGTTTGGCAACATTCAAGTGACAACAGGACAAGGGTTAATGGGATTTGAGGGTAGAGGACAATCTAATGCAACTCCTTAAGGATACATTCAAGATAGGGAGGAGTAGAACAATAATAATGACCTGAGAGAGTTCTTATGGTTATAAAGATTTAAGGTCACTGCAAAGAGGGAAAATAGATAGTTCTGGAGGCAGAGCCAAGATGGCAGAGTGGAACCAGGAAGCTGCCTGAACTCTCTCAAATTTCCCTCAGAAAAACTGTTCATTTAAGCCTCTCAACAAATTCTGGAACTGCAAGACCTGCAAAAAAAAAAAATGGAATGAAAGAATCTTCTGGCTTAAGATAACCTAGAAGATATTGAAGAAACATCTGTTTCAGTACAGAGGGTGTCTGGGCAAGCCAGCTCTTAGTCCCAGCATAGATCAGCAGCTGAGAACCCTCAGTCCAGCCCAGCAAGCTAGTGGCACAGCAGGCCAGTTGTGAGGCCTCCAATCCCAATGCAGAAGGCAATTTGCAAGCCCAAATATCAGCTATCCAACAGGCGCAGCTAAGCTGGGCCATTCCAGTGCAGTGAGAAACTGCAAGCTGCTGATGCCTCAGAACAGAAAGCTCATGACTCAGGCCCCAGCCCCCAGCAAAAGAAGCTCCAGACAATGCATGCTGTACAGCAGGAGCAGAACTCAACCTTAAAAGGCATGAAAGAGGCTAAAATAAAAATATGAATAAGAAACAAAAAAAAGAACTCTCACTTTTGACAGTTACTATGGTGACAGGGAGGATCAAAACATAAACTCAGAGGAAGGGGGCATCTAGGTGGCACAGTGGATAAAGCACTGGCCCTGGATTCAGGAGGACCTGAGTTCAAATCCAGCCTCAGACACTTGACACTTACTAGCTGTGTAACACTGGGCAAGTCACTTAACCCTCACTGCCCTCCAAAAAAACAAAAACAAAAACAAAACAACTCAGAGGAAGACAACAATGATAAAACTCCTACATGTGAAGCCCTAAAGGGGAAGAATTGGTCTTGAGACTAAAAAGCACTCCTGGAAGAGCTCAAAAAGGATTTTATAAACCAAATAAGAGAGGTGGAAGAAAAATTGGGAAAAGAAATGAGAGTTATGCAAGAGAAAGACAATAGCTTCAAAAAAGAAAAATGCCTTAAAAATGTGATAGGAAAATTGGAAAAGGAGAAAAATTCCCTAAGAATCAGAATTGAGCAGATGGTAATGGCTCTATGAGACAACAGGAAGAAGTAAAGCAGAATCAAAAGAATATAAAAGTAGAAGAAAACATAAAATACCATTTCAGAATAACAACAGACCTGGAAAATAGATCCAGGAAGGACAATATAAGAATAATCAGACTATCTGAGGACCATGATCAAAAAAAGAGCCTAGACAGCATATTTTAGGACATTATCAAGTAGAACTGCCCTAATGTCTTACAACCAGAGGAAAAATTAGTCATTGAAAGAATCCACTGAACACCTCCTGAAAGAGACCCTGAAAGGAAAACTCCAAGAAATATCATAGCTAAATTCCAGAACTATCAAGTAAAGGAGAAAATACTGCAAGCAGCCAGAAAGAAACAATTTAAATATCAAGGAAGAACAATCAGAATTACACAGGACCAGGCAGCTTCAACATTAAAGGATTGGAGGGCTTGGAATATGACATTTCAGAGGGCAAAGGAACTGGGATTAAAACCAAAAATGTGGAGCGGCTAGGTGGCACAGTGGATAGAGCACTGGCCCTGGAGTCAGGAGTACCTGAGTTCAAATCCGGCCTCAGACACTTAACACTTACTAGCTGTGTGACCCTGGGCAAGTCACTTAACCCCAATTGCCTCACTAATAAAATAAACAAACAAACAAATAAATAAAAAACCAAGAATGTACTACCCAAAAAAATTAATCATTATTTTTCAGGGGAAAAGATGGGCATTCAATGAAATAGGAACTTTAAAACTTTCCTAACGAAAAGCCCAGAACTGAACAGAAAATTTAGTCTACAAATACAAGACTCAAGAAATGCATGAAAAGGTAAAAAGGAAGAAAAAATATATTACTCAATAAAGTTAAAATGTTAGTATCCCTATATAGGAAGAAGATACTTGTAACTCTTGAGAACTGTATCTTTATTAAGACAGATAGGAGTACACACAGACAGGAGGTGTGGAGATAAATTGATTCTGATGTGATATTTAAAAAACTACTTAAGGGGTAATGAAAAGGATTATACTGGGAGAAGAGGAAAGGGAAGGCAGAATGGGGTAAATCACATCACCTGAAGAGGTGCAAAAGACCTATTACAATAAAGGGAAAGAAAGGAGGGGTAAGAATTGTTTTCACCTTACTCTCATCTGATTCAGTTCAAAGAGGGAATAAAATACACACGCAATTGGGTAAAGAATTTTATCTTACCCGATAGGGAAGTAAAAGGGGAAAGGGGAAAGAAAAGAGTGGAGTGTTGATAAAAGGGGGGGTGGTAAAACTAGGAGGAGAAAGGGGAAAGTACAAAAAGGAAGTGGGACTGATAGAAGGGAGGGCAAAACTAGGAGGGGAAATGGGAAAGGACAAAAGGGAGGTGGGGCTGATAGAAGGGAGAGTAGACTGAAGTGGCCAGAAACAAAACACTAGTGACAAGGGACAGGGGAAAAAGAAAGAAGAAAAGTACAAATAAGTGAAAAAATAGGATGCATGGAAATATAGTTAGTAATCATGAATATGAATGTGAATGGGATGAACTCTTCTATAAAATGGAAGCAAATAGCAGAGTGGATTAAAAAAACAGAATCCTACAATATGTTGTTTACAAGAAACACATTTGAAACAGAGAGATACACACAGAATATATTATGCTTCAGCTGAAGTAAACAGGGCAAGCAATCCTCATTTCAGACAAAGTAAAAGCAAAAATAGACCTGATTAAAAGAGATAAGGAAGGAAACTACATCTTGCTAAAAGGTAACATAGACAACGAAGTAATAAATATGTATGTACCAAGTAGTATAGCATCCAAATTAGAGAAGTTAGATGAGTTACAGGAGGAAATAGAAATCAGAACTATATTAGTGAGTGACCTCAACCTCCCCCTCTTATAGCTAAATAAATCTCACCACAAAGTTAATAAGAAAGAAGTTAAGGAGGTGAATAGAATTTTAGAAAAATTAAATGTGATAGACCTCTGGAGAAAACTGAATGGGGATAGAAAAGAATATACATTTTTCTCAAACATGCATGGCACATACAGAAAAATTGACTATTCATGCATAAAACCCTCACAGTCAAATGCAGAAAGGCAGAAATAGTAAATGCATCCTTTTCAGATCATCATGATGCAATAAAAATTAAATGCAATAAAGGGCCATGGAAAGATAGAGAAAAAAATTACTTGGAAAGAGGGAAAATAGATTTAATAGGAGTGATGCATAGGGATAGATGTTATGATAGGACATTATGGTTGAATAAAAGGACTTCAGAAAAGAAGGAGGAGGGGGAAGCTAGGTGGCACAGTGGATAAAGTACCGGCCCTGGATTCAGGAGGACCTGAGTTCAAATCCAGCCTCAAACACTTGACACTTACTAGCTGTGTGACCCTGGGCAAGTCACTTAACCCTCATTGCCCCACAAAAAAAAAAAGAAGGAAGAATGGAGAAAGAAAGAAAAAAAAAAGAAAGGAAGGAAGGAAGAAACAAAGAAAGAAAAAGAAAGAAAGAAAACAATTTCAAAGACAAGTGAGAAAAAAAGATGGACAAAAGAAAGAAAATATGAAAGATGAGCAGGTCCAGAAAGGAAAAGAAGTATAAATAAGACCAAAGGTGTCTAGGAGAATCAGAAAGAGGTTTTTAATGATCAGAAATGATGGTAAGACTGAATGGCCTTACCTGCAACAATGACTAAAAGCTCAAACAGAGGTAAGTGGCAATTTTTGGCTTCTAGAGTAGAAGCTACCAACAGCTAAGAAATGTACTTTGTAGGAGAATTGTTCAACCACAGGAGGGTCTTTCTTTGAGAGAAGCCCTGAATGAATAGGTTCTACTAAATCTGAAAACAATTGACTATATCTTCTCTTCTCTTTTATCAGTTGATTGTTAGTGAGAAAGCTATTGAATTGTATTATCTAGGTGATTGTATTTCTGTAAGTCTTACTCTAGAATGAATTTTTAAAAATTAAGTATAATATTTCTGCTTCTCATTAGTCTATACATTTATTATGTTTCTTTTTAAAGTATTTTATGTTTATGAAGTTGTAGTTAAAATGAAAATCATTTTACGCCCCCCTTCCAATTCATTGAACATATGGGAAACCAAGGCAGTATTTACAATACCAAAAATTTCCTCTGCTCTTGTGTTTTCAAAGTCATAGATACATGAAATAAATGAGATGTGTAAAAAGGTAGGATAAGCATGAAAGGCATTGTAGACTCTATTAAGAGAACCTGGATAGCACCAGGTGTGACTAACACAGCATCTCAAATCTGCTCGGGCTGCTCCACATGTCAATCTTATAATCAGCACACTTTTAAGGCCAAAGCTTATGGAAGATACCCTCTAGCATATACACCCTTTGAGCACTTACAAATTGACTATATTACAAATCTTAAATTATACAGTGAGAAACTGTGAGATTTAAAATTGGATACAAGAGCTTTAACTCCCCTTTAACCTTTCCCTTATATATCTCCCAGACCAGTAAGTGAAAGAAGCCTCTAAGCTTTAGTTAGAGATGGATTACTTAGCTTGGTCTTAATGATAATAGGTACAGCAGATTTAAGGAGGCCTATGTCAGTAGAGGAGGAAGCCCATAGGAACTCAGGAATATCAGAAGGGATTTCAAATGTGTTCTCCACTTTTAAAGGTGTAGCAAAAAGATCATCACGGGGTTTCTCAGCCATATCAACTAAAGCAGCACAGTCATGCAATGGCTCCCCCGAGAGTGGTAAGTTAGGGAAATTACACAGTTAGCAGGGGCTAAGGATATTGAACAGACAAATTGAAGGGAAGAGTAGAAGAAAAAAAGATGACGGTGAAGAGAAGCAAAGATAAAGATGAGGAGAAGGAGAAGGAAGTTTGAGCATTTACTTGCAGAAGTTCTTCATAGGTCAAGATTAGGAAGTTTTCACTCCCTCTCAAGGGTAGCCAGCCACAGATGTGGTCAAACCAGGATCCACAAGGCACTGCAGAGGAAGAAGAAAGGTGAAGCCAATTGATCTTACACATTCCTTTATTTATCCATTCAATAATACTTCATTTTTTTCATTCACCAAATACTGACTCAGGGACTACTCTAACACAAGGTCCTGCCTAAAACTGACACTTGTCAGATTTTTGTGTGGAAATACAAAGTTGAAAACATATCTCTAGAATTGAGAGGAACTTTGAGGCCATATAACAAAACTTCATCTTACAGATTAGGACACTGAGTCCAAGAGAGGTGAAATGATTGGTCCAAGGTTGTAGAGGTAATAAATAGCATATGCGTGACTACAGTAGACATTCATATGGCATATTAAATTTGGGAGAATGCAAGGAAAATTAAGCAAATCCCTACCTTGATGGTTCTGAATTGGAGATAGGGGCTGGGCTGAGTGATGAGATATGTAAATGAAGTATAAGGAAAAAATCTCAGGAATTACATGAGAAACATAGAAGTGATAATGTGGAAGATCATAGGTGAAAATGATACCTTCTACTTAAGGGAAAGATTGAAAGTTCTGAAAGTTCCTGGAGGAGGGGGCTTGTGATATTTAGAGGATGGTGTGATGATTAAAAATAAGAGACACAGTATCTGAATAATTTAATAATTTCATTAATATAGTTGGTAGTATGAGGTCTATGGCTCTCTCTCTTAGACCAATGACCCCATGGGGATGGGATACAGAAGTTATGTACCCTTGAAACTATAGGTTGTAAATGGGGCCAAGAATTGACCCTTGCACAGAGGGATTATATCCAGCCTTGGCTATCAATTCAAAGAATGTCCTCCTCTTCAATGCCCCACCCCAGTGACCTCCACCCTCGATGGAGAAACCTTTGGCTAGCTAGATATATGGATCTGTCTCTACCTAAGTTTCCTAGTGAGCTTGAGTTGGGCCTGACCCAGATGAAGAAATTTGATGAACTCTCTCAAGGAGACCTTGCCTTTGAGTGGAGGGAAGAAAGGACAAAGAAAGAAGGAGAGATCTCTGGGTTCCCCAAGATATTAATTGTTAAGAGTTATTTCTAACTAAGCAAATTAGGAGAGAAAGGAATAGTTTACCTCTCAGATCTATGGAGAGGAGAAGAATTTATGACCAAACAAGAGATAGAAAATATTATGAAATGCAAAATGGATCATTTTGATTACAAAAAATTAAAAAGTTTTTGTAAACACAGAAGCAATGCAGCCAAGATTAGAAGGAAAGCAGAAATCTGGGAAACAATTTTTTATAGACAGTGTTTCTGATAAAGGTCTCATTTCTAAAATATATAGGGGAATAAAAAAATAAAATATATAGGTATATATTTTAGAATATAAAATATATTCTTATAAATCAAATTTATAAGAATGCAAGTCATTCCCCAATTAAGAAATTCTCAAAGGATATGAATAGGCAGTTTTCAGATGAAGAAATCAAAGCTATTGCCATATGAAAAAATGCTCTAAATCACTATTGATTAGAGAAATGCAAATTAAAATGACTCTGAGGTACCACCTCACACCTATCAGATTGGCTAATATGACAAAAAAGGAAATTAATAAATGTTGGAGAAGCTGTGGGAAAAATTTGAACATTAATGCATTATTGATGGAGTTGTGAACTGGTCCAACCATTCTGGAGAACAATTTGAAACTATGCCCAAAGGGCTATGGGATTGTATATACCCTTTGAATGAGTTATACCACTACTAGGTCTGTATTCCAAAGAGATCATAAAAAAGGGAAAAGGACCCACATGTACAAAAATATTTCTAGCAGTTCTCTTTCTAGTGGCAGAGAATTGGAAATTGAGGGGATGCCCTTTAATTGGGGAATGGCTGATCAAGTTGTGGTATATGGATGTAATGGAATACTGTTGTGCTATAAAAAATGATGAGCAGACAGATTTCAGAAAAACCTAGAAAGACTTAAGTGGACTGATGTTGAGTGAAGTGAGCAGAACCAGGAGAACATTATATACAGTAACAGCAACATTGTGAGATGATCAACTGTGATAGACTTAGCTCCTCTCAGCAACACAATGGTCCAGGTCAATTCCAAAGGACTTATTATGGAAAATGCTCTCCACAACCAGAAAAAAAGAACTGTGGAATCTGAATGCAGATTGAACCTTACTATTTCTATTTTTTTCCCTTTTATTCTAATGCCAGAAATATGTTTAATGTGATTGTACATATATAACCTATATCCGATTGCTTGCTGTCTTGGGGAAGGTGGAGGGAAGGGAGGCAGGGAGAAAAGTTTGGAACTCAAAATATTATAAAAACAAATGTTGAAAACTATCTTTACATGTAACTGGAAACAAAATACATTAAGATTGAAAAATACACACAAAAACTTATTATTTCTCACAATGTTTAGGATTTGAAGTTTGCAATGCATTAGGAGAAAGAGCCCTAGATTTAAGAGTTATGAGACATGGGACTGACTTTGCAGTTCTGCTATACTACTTAGGTATTTTTGTAAGTCAATAAACATTTAAAAGTTTTCAAATGGGTCTTTCTAAAGTACAAGTCTGATCAGGCCAGGTTTTCCACAACCCATCACCCCATACAACAATACCCCCATTCAACTCCAATTGTCCTTATGGTTTCCTCTAGGATATAAATATAAAATCCTCTGTTTGGATTCATCACCTAGACCTTTCTTGCCATCCCAGTTTCTTTACTGCTTACTCCCATCAACATACTCTGTGATCCAGTGACACTGGCCCTTTTGCTGTTCCTCAAACGAGACCCTCCATAACCCTATTTCATGAATTTTCAGACTCTGTCCACAAGGCTTGGAATTCTTTCCCTTTTCATCCCTTCCTCCTGGACTTTCTGGCTTGCATCAGGTCCCAGTTAAAATACCACCTTCTACAAGAAGCCTTTCCTCATCTTCCTTGAGGTGTTAGTGACTTCTGTCTGATCATCTCCCATTTATCTTGTCTATACCTTGTTTGTACATAGCTGTTTGCATGTTATCGCCCCCACTGGATTGTAAGATTTTTGGAATCATAGCTTATTTTTCCCTTTCTTAGTATTTCCATTGCTTAGCACATAGTAAGCACTTTATAAATGCTTGTCAAGCTTGGTAAATCTCTTCCTCTCTCTAGACCATAGTTTCTCCATTTAAAAAATGAGTGCATTGTATTTGATGATCTCGAGGGTCTGCAGCACTGAGGTTATGTGTTTCTAAGTCCCTTCCCTTCTGTGGACCACATTTTCTTTAGGTAAAATTAGATAAATTGAGTCTTTGAACTCTAAGAAACTTTTCAGCTCTAAGTGCTTTGGGCTATGGCTGGCTGTTTAGGCGAGGTTGTGGCTGTAATGTGTTTGAGATAGAGTGTGATGATCACACAGAGGGAATACATACAAAGGCACTTATAAAAACTTAAAGAGGGAGAGGTTAACCTCTTAGTTTACTCATCTACAAAACGGGGCTTGTCTTGCAGTTGCTTCCATGCTCTTACCAGTTGTAAGTTGTCCACTTACCATTTCCTTGACAGAAAGTCTCAAGCATCTGGGAAAAGCTTCCTTTAGTCTTTAACATTGTTCCCTCTTGGAGGAAATGATAAAGAGAAACAACCACATCTCTAGGATTCTGCATGATATAATTTTTCTGAAGTGGAAATTAGGATTATTATAGACTAGCCAGACCATTCCCCATTTGGAAAGAAAGCCAACTTGCCTATTGTGAACTGCTTGCTTAATGCCCTTTTTTCTGAACATTACTAGTCTCCTCCACTATGAAATCTACTACCTCTGTCTCCGTTTCCCATGCCCATGTTCCTTTCCTAAGCCCTGCTGAAATGGTGTACATTTCATTATTTCTCTGGTACTGAACACTCTCTCTCTCCCCAACTGGGATGGTCAATTACCTCAACCTGTCTGATCCACTAGTCTTACCTCCTATGAACCATACTTCTCTTTTTGGTAAAATTAGATAAATTGACCCTTTGAACTCTAAGAAACTTTTCAGTTCTAAATGTTTGAGGCTATGATTTTTCAGTTAAGGATGAAGCTGACCAGGCCAGAGCATAGACCACAAGAGTAACAAACACACCTCTGCCTAGATCATAATCCCCTCAAGAACTATAAAGTTGCATGTTCCCAAAATTATCTCTGAAAACATCTTCACAAAAAACCTGAAGCTTGGGACAGTGGACCCTCCACTCCAGAAACAGAGTCTCACTTTAGCATAGAGTAAATAGTTAAGAAATAGGCTGGAAAAATGGGCAGGTGGTGACAGGGAAGATCAAAATATAAACTCAGAAGAAGGTAACAAAATAAAAACTGCTACATCAAACATCTCAAAGAAAAATATGAATTGATTTCAGGCCATGAAAGAACTCAAAAAGGATTTTTGAAATTAAGTAAGGGGGGCAGCTAGGTGGCACAGTGGATAGAGCACTGGCCCTGGAGTCAGGAGGACCTGAGTTCAAATGCGGCCTCAGACACTTAACACTTACTAGCTGTGTGACCCTGGGCAAGTCACTTAACCCCCATTGCCTCACTAAAAAAAAATAAATAAAAATTAAGTAAGGGAGGCAGAGCCAAGATGGTGGAGGAAAGACATTAAACCCACAGGGCTCCTGATACAATCACCCCAAAAATAGCAATAAAAGAACCCTTGGGGCAGAGAAACACACAAAAATACGGGCTGAGAGTTTTCTCCAGCTATAGATAGATTTCAGGGGGCTGTGCTGGGCCACAAATAAAGCCTAACCCTGCAATTGGGCTGACACACCAGACACCCACCAGAGGAATTTGCCCCAGTGCCTCTGAATCAGCTGCAGCACCGGCATCTTCTGGAACTGAGTGCGTGGTGGGACTGAATGGCTGGCCTGGGGGGAAGGGGTAAGTGCAGAGGTACCAGTGGACTGGGGGGAAGGATTCAACTGTGCCACCCCAGCGGGTAACCAGGAAGAAATCCTGAGTGGCAGGAGACCCAGGTGGGGAAGGGGAGCAGGGGAGCAGTCTCATTGGAAGCTGAGAACCACACCACAGAAAGCTTTCCTGGTTGGTTGCTTAGTAAAGTAGGCCTGAGGTTATCTGCGGACCTGAGAACAGGCCAGGTGAGATTAAAGCCTGCCCCACCTCAACCCAAAAACACCTGGAACCCTCTGAAACTGAGAATAGGAGTGGAACCAAGAAGCAGCCCCCCCCACCCCCCAGTGGAGAGTTTAAAATCAAATGAAAGTGAGGCCAGGCAGGCTGAGAAGAAGCCCAACCATCCCCTGGGCCATGCTGTAGCTTGAACAGTGTGTCCTGGAAGCTGTGCCACACTTTAAAAAGGAGTTAAAAGCCAAGAAATAGCAAGCCAGGATGAGTAGGCAGAGAAAGCAGAAGACCATCGAAAACTTCTTTGGTGGTAAGGTAGACCACAATACAACCTCAGAAGAAGAAGATAATAACAGGGTCAAAGTTCCAACATCTAAAGCTTCCAAGAAAAATATGAACTGGTCTCAGGCCATGGAAACTCTCAAAAGGAACTTTGAAGAGAAAGTAGGAGAAATAGAAAGAAGATGTAAAGAAAAGGAGGAAAGAATGGAAAGGGAAATGAGAGCGATGCAGGAGAGTCATGAGAAAAAAGTCAACAGTTTGAAAAGCCAAATGGAAAAGGAGATTAAAAAACTGTCTGATGAAAATAACTGTCTAAGAATTAGGATTGAACAAATGGAAGCTAGTGACCTTATGAGAAACCAAGACACAGTAAAGCAAATCCAATTGAATGAAAAAATAGAGGGCAATGTGAAATATCTCCTTGGAAAAACAGCTGACCTAGAAAATAAATCTAGGAGAGATAATTTGAAAATCATTGGACTACCTGAAAACCATGACCAAAAAAAAATCTTAGACACTCCAAGAGATTGAGAGGGAAGATTGCCCTGATATTCTAGAAGCAGAAGCTAAAATAAAAATTGAAAGAATCCACCCATCACATCCTGAAAGAGACTCCAAAAGGAAAACCTCCAGGAATATTATAGCCAAATTCCAGAACCCCCAGGTCAAGGAGAAAATACTGCAAGCAGCTAGAAAAAAGGAATTCAAATACTGTGGAGCTCCAATAAGGATAAAGCAAGATCTAGCAGCTTCTACATTAAAGGACCGGAGGGCATGGAATATGATATTCCAGAGGGCAAAGGAACTGGGACTTCAGCCAAAAATCACATACCCAGCAAAGCTGAGTATAATTTTTCAGAGGCAAAAATGGGATTTCAATGAGAAAGAGGTCTTTCAAGCATTTGTGATGAAAAGACCTGAACTGAATAGAAAATTTGACTTTCAAATACAAAATCCTGGAGAAGCATAAAAAGGTAAATAGGAAAAAGACATCATGAGGGATATTAAAGGATCAAACTGTTTACATCCTCTACATGGGAAGATAATACTTTGAAATCATAAGAACTATCTCAGTAAGAAATTCACAGAATACAAGGCTGAATTGAATATGAAGGGGTGATATCTGTAAAGCATTTATGTTTTGTTCTTTGTAGGGCAGAGAGGGTGGGGTGTCTTATGTCTGGGGCTGGATTTGGGCTTGGGGCCTCCTGTGTCCAGGGCTGGTGCTTTGTCCACTGTGCCACCTAACATCCATGATGACATCATTAAAATAGGGTTGAGGTGTAGGAGGAATAAACTGGGGGAGGGAGAAGGGGAGAGATAGTCTGGGGAGAGGTAGTTCACATGAAGGAAACAAGAAGAAAGCTTATGGAGGAGAGTAGAAGAGGGGGAAGGAGTTGGGGAGTGAGTGAACCTTAATATCATTAGAATTGGCTCAAAGAAGGACTAACATACATACTCAAGTAGGTATAGTAATATATTTTTGCCCTGGGGTGGGGAGAAAAGGGGGTGAGGAGAAGGGAAGGAGGAAAGGGCAGATTGGGGGAGAGAGCAGTAAAAAGCAAAACACTTTCAAAGAAGATGAAGATGTTCTGCATTACTGCACCAGTATGACATATTGAATTGTTGGATATCATAGGGAGGGTTGAGGAGGGAGGGAGGAAGAAAAATTTAGAACACAGAATTAGCTCAGGCACCCTGATCTCATTGAAGTGGGCTCATGGAGGGAATAGCTTTCATACCCAATTGGGAGGAGCAATCTATTTAACCCTGCAGGTAAATAGGAGGGGAAGAGGATAAGGAAGGAAGGGTGAAAAAAGTGAGTACAGAATGAGGGAGAGGATAGTCAGAAGTAAAACACCTCTGAGGAGGAATAGGTAAAAAGAAGATAGAGTAAATGTCATGGGAAGGAAGTGGGATGGAGGGAAATAGTTATGACGATTGACTACAATGGCAAAATGTATGGTACCTACTTTGCTGGGCTTTTATGAAGAAAATTCTCTGTCAAGCTTAAGGTACTATATAAAGGTTATGATGAACAGAATACTATAAAAAAACCTGGAAAGACCTACATGAACTGAAGCAGAGTGAAATGTACTGTATACAAAATAACAGCAATAGTGGGGGATGATCTGCTGGGAAGCATGTGGTTATTTTCAGCAAGGCAATGATCCAATAGAACCCTGAAAGACTTATGAAGATTGCAGCCCATCTTCAGAGAAAGAACTAATAGTATCTGAAAACAGATGGAAACATATTAAACATTTTTTTTTCATTTCCTCTTTGACAATTCCTTAATCTGAAGTTTTGGGGTTTTTTGACTGTTTTCTCTCACAACTAGCTAATATGGGAATTTTTCCATGACTACTCATGTATAATTTATTTTGAATTGCTTGAGTTTTTGTGGGTGGGGGGTGGGAATGGAGTGGGGAAGAGAAGTTGGAACACAAAGTTTTTTAAAAATTCATGTTAAAATTTTGTTTTGACATATATTTTGGAAAATAAAATTATATTCAAAAAAAAGAAAAAAGAAAAAAGAACTATTCCCTCCCCTTCATGGACTCTCAAGTTCCAACCAAACCAGATTATTAATTTTCATCTCATTCTGTCTGTTCCTACCTCCCTGCAGATGGGTAGGCTATTTCCTAGACTTGGACTCTCTACAGCAGGATTTCTTATGTTAGGGTTTCATGAGCACTCTTGCTTAATATTTGGATAATTGTGTTTCAATATAATTAGATTGCTTTGTAATTTTATGCATTGTGTGTTAGGCACTTAAAAACATTCTGAGAAGAGACCCACAAAATAAACACAGTTAATAATTCTAAAAAATTAAGTAAGAGAAGTAGAAGAAAAATTGAGAAAGGAAATTAGAGTGATACAAGAAAATCATGAAAAATACAACATCTTTGTAAAGGAGGCAGAAAAAAATACTGAAGAAAATAACAACTTAATAAAGATGATAGGCCAACTGGTAAAAGAGAATCAAAAATCCAATGAAGAGAAGAATGCCTTGAAAAGCAGAATGGTCCAAATGGAAAAAGATACAAAAATTCACTAAATAGAACTCCTTAAAAAGTAGACTTGGCCAAATGGAAAACAAAATACAAAAGCTCACTAAAGAAAAGAATTCCCTAAAAATTAGATATGGGCAAATGGAAGCTAATGACTTCATGGGACATCAAAAAAAAAAAAACCCAACAAAACAAAATCGAAAGAATGAAAAATAGAAGAAAATGTGAAATATCTCATTGGAAAAATAGCTGACTTGGAACATAGACACAGGAGAGACAATTTAAGAATTATTGGGCTACCTGAAAACAATGATTTTAAAAAAGAAGTCTGAACACCATTTTTCAATAAATTATCAAGGAAAATTACCCTGATATTCTAGAGCCAGAGGGCAAAATAAAAATGGAAAGAATCCACCAATTCCCTCCTGAAAAAGATCCAAAAATGAAAACTCCTAGGAATATTTAACTAAATTCCAGAACTCCTAGGTCAAGAGGAAAATATTACAAACAATCAGAAAGAAACATTTCAAGTATCATGGATCCATAGTCAGGATAACATGAGATTAAATAGTTTCTACATTAAATTATCAGAGGACTTGGAATATGACATTTTATATGGCAAACGAACTAGGATTATCCCGAAGAATCACCCTCAAAAAACTGATTATAATCATTCAGGGGAAAAAAGAACATTTTATGAAATTGAGGACTTTAAGCATTCCTGATGAAAAAAACAGAAATGAATAGCAAATTTGATGTTCAAATACAAGATTCAAGTGAAGTCTTAAAAAGCTAAACAAGGAAGAAAAATCATAAGGGATATGATACAGTTAAACTATTTTGATTACTACATAGAAAGAGAATATTTGTAATTGCAAAAATCCTTATCATTATTAGGGCAGTTAGCAGGAATATACATAGACAGAGGGCATGGGTGTGAATTAAATATGATGGACAATTATCTAAAAAAAATTAAATTGAGGAGTGAGAAAAAGGAATACATTGGGATGAGGGGAAGGAGAGGTAGACTGGGGTAAATTACCTGATATGAAAGAGTCATGAAAGTGCTTTTATAATAGAAGGGAAGATAGGGAAGATAGTGGTGGGAGTTCTTGAACATTACTCTCATTAGAATCCATTGAAAGAAGGGATGACATGCACACTCAGTTTGGTATAGAAATATATCTTACCCTTACTCTACAGGAAAATAGGAGGAGAAGAAATAAAAGAAAAAGAGGCTGAGAGAATGGAAGACATATTAGGGGAGGTAAAAATCAGAAGCAAAAAACTTTTGAGATGAGGCAGGGTGAAAGGAGAGTATAGGATAAACAGGAGTAAAATAGAATGGAGGGAAATACTTAGTAATCAGAAGTGTGACAAAATATATCAAATTTCTTTGGTAAAAACTTCATTTCTTAAATATATAGAGAACTGAGTCAAATCTATAGATATAAGAGCCATTTCTCAATTAATAAATGGTCAAAAGATAGGAAGACAGTTTTTAGAAGATGAAATCAAAGATATAAATAGTGATAGTAAAAATGTCCTAAATCACTATAGATAAGAGCAATGTAAATTAAAACAGCTCTGAGGGGCAGCTAGGGTGCAGTGGATAGAGCACCAGCCCTGGAGTCAGGAGTACCTGAGTTCAAATCTGGCCTCAGACACTTAACACTTACTGGCTGTGTGACCCTGGGCAAGTCACTTAACCCCAATTACCTCACTTAAAAAAAAAAAAAAGCTCTGAGATACCACATCACACATATCAGATTCATAAAATAGAAAAAGAAAATGCTAAATGTTGAAGGGAATGTGAAAAAACTGGGACAAAAAGAGGAGGGAGATAAGAAAAGAGAAAGACAATAAATTTAAGCCCCATTGTGGAGAATGAACTAAATGCTCTGTGGGAAAATAAAGTTCTTGTCTTCTCAGTATTATTATTGGAGAGCCACAGAGCATCTCAAGTAATTCTCCAAGTGGCAGAAGAAGAAAAGAATAGTAGCAGTTGCTGATCCCCTGATCAGGTATGGGGAAATAGCTGTTTGGCAAACTGAAAGAATAACAAAGCAGACTTGTGGAGAAGTTGACAGGTCCTTTAGATTTGGCAGAATATTTCAAAATATTCGGAGGTAAGAGATATAGAATTGATCCCACGGAGTCAAAATATTTCAAAGGAAATAAACCCAGAAGAAATGACATATGCTCATGAATTTCATTCTGAAGACAAAAAGGGGAACAAATCCAATGAAGAGGGAAATAGGGATTTTTGTGAAGTGATGGATATATTTTCATGGAAAAACTCACCAATTAATTTATATCTGTCTTTTCAAAACTTTCATATTTTAAATTAATAAGCATTTATTTTTTCCCTTAAACTTCCTCAACCTTCACTGAAAAGTTTTTAAATCCCTTATATCATGTATACATAATTACACAAAACAAATTCTTACATAGTTCATGCCCCAAAATGAATCTCATTCTTCATTGTTAGTCCATCACTTCTGAGAGGAGGTAGATAGCCTAGTTTATAATTGATTCTCTTGGATCATGGTTGGCTACTGCATTGCACAGAGTCCTTCAAAGCTGTTTCATCTTATAATGGTTTAAAATTGCATAAACTACTCTCCTGGTTCTATTCACTTCACCTTGCATCATATTGCACAAGTCTTCCCAAGTTTCACTAAAATTGTTCTACCTTCTACAGTGCCTGGAATATGACCAGGGATTAATGAATACTTGTTACATTGTATATCTCTTCTACTCCTTTGACATTCATTTACTTCTACTTTAATGGGTCTCTTGTGGGAAAAAAAAATGATCACTTAGAACAATTTCCTAGATTTCTTTCAACTCTGACTTCCTGCCACCTAGGTTAACACTGCAGGACAGTCATTATGGACTTTTCTCCCCAAACACCTCCCCTTGCACCCATCCTTGTTTTTTACCTGACTTGGTGTAGCTCACTACAACGACATCATTATTCTTTACCACAAACTCATCCTGACAAGATTTGAGTTCTGCTATTGTGTAAGATAAGGGAACTAAGTCTTCCTTGGACTTCATGCATTCAGATGACATCTCTTTGTAGTCTGAAGTTTGAGCTTTCTTCTTCAGACTTTCAGGTGAATCTTGCCTCTTGGTACTTCTGTCCTCAGTTCCTTGTCAAGGGTGGTCCACTCTCTGATAACCCTTGGAAACAACCTGTCTTCATCCAACCAGTACTGAATACACAGGGTAGAAAGCATGACTTCTCATTATACTGGATCCAGAACCAAGTTTGTACAAGCAGCGAAAGAACCATGAACTTTGAATCCCTAGGAAATTTTCCAAGGGAGTAATAAACAAAGGAAAGTACATAAACAAATTACTCCAAGAACTCCTTGATTTTTTTATAGAAATAACTTCATCCTTCAAAATGTAGAGAAACCAATGAGATGGTTCAATTACTCCTGGATAGGACGAACTAATATAATAACAATGACAATTCTACCTAAATTAATTTACTTATTCAGTGCCATACCAATGAAACTACCAAAAATTATTTCATAGAGCTAGAAAAAATAATAACAAAATTCATCTGGAATAACAAAAGGTCAAGGATATTAAGGAATTAGTGAAAAAAATGCAAAGGAAGGTGGCCTAGCTATGCCAGATCTAGAACTATACTATAAAGTGGGTAACATCAAAACTATTGGATAATGGATACTGGCTAAGAAATTGTGGATCAGCAGAAGAGGTTAAGTACACAAAACACAGCAGTAAATTACTATAGTAATTTGCTGTTTGATGAACCCAATGAGTCCAACAAAAACTTCTGGGAAAACTGGAAAATAGTATGGCAGCAAGTAAGCATAGACCAACATCTTACACCATATACCAAAGTAAAGTCAAAATGGGTAATCTAAACATAAAGGGTGATACCATAGGCAAATTAGGAAAGGAGGGAATGGCTTATGTTTCAGATCTATGAATAGGAGAAGAATTTATGATCACAGGTGAGATAGAGAACATTATGAAATGCAAAATGGATCATTTTTATTACATTAAATTACTAAGTTTTTGTACAAACAAAACCAATACAACTGGGTGGAACCAAGATGGCAGAGGAAAGGCAATGACTTGCCAAGTTCCCAAGACCTCTCCAAATCCCTTCAAACAATGCCATAAGACCATTCCTGGAGTACCAGAACCCACAAAAAGACAAAGTAAAATCATTTTGCAGCCAAAGACAACTTAGAAGGTAAGCAGGAATTTCACCAGGGTGAGAGTGGGGCACAGTTGAGAAAAGGTTAAACCAGTGTCCCAGCCCCAGCAAACCAAGAACAGGCCTTGGGAGCCTCTGAATCAGCAGCAGCAAGTGTTTCTTGAACTCTTAGTCCACAGATTGTAAGGGGGTCAAACAATCGGCCAGAAGGAGATTATAGGGATCTCTTTGCTAGCACTGAGGCAGGAGTCTATTGTTTTGCCCATACTCCCATCCAGGTCACGGTCTTGGGTGGTGGTTCCAGGAAGGGGAGGAGAACAAGTACACTGGAGCTTGTGGCCACAGTGGAGTGGGACTCAGTTCATGGTTCCAGGGCAGAAAAGCAGGCCTGTTGTTAGTTGCAGACCAGAGCACAGGCCAGGAGAGTAGTAAACATACTTCTCCATAAATCATAATACTTTGGAAGAACCAAAAATTTACAAATCCCTAGAAGTATCTCTGAAAACAGATGCACAAACCCCTTGAAGCTTGGGACAGTGAACTCTCCACCCTAGAAGCAGTGGGCCACTTTAACAAAGAGTTACAAGTCAAGAAATAGGCTGGGAAAATGAGCAAACAGGAAAAAATGCTGACTTATGACTAGGAAGATCAAAATACACTCTCAGAAGAAGATAACAAAGCTAAAGCTCCTAAATCCAAAACCTTCAAGAAAAATATAATTGGTCTCAGACCAGAGAAATACTCAAAAAGGATTTTGAAAATAAAGTAAGAGAGGTAGAGGAAAGAATGGAAAGAGAAATGAGAGCGATGCAAGAAAAATCATGAAAAAAAAGTTAACAGTTTGGTAAAGAAGACATAAAAAAAAAATACTGAAGAAAATAACACCTTTAAAAAACAGACTAGACCAAATGGTAAAAGAGGTACAAAAAACTAATGAAGAAAAGAATGCCTTGAAAACCCAAATTGGCTAAATGGAAAAGGAGGTACAGAAGCTCTCTAAAGAAAATAATTCCCTAAAAATTAGGATTGAGCAAATGGAAACTAATGACTTTATGAGAAATCAAAAACCAATAAAGCAAAACCAAAAGAGTGAAAAAATAGAATGCAGTGTGAAATATCCCATTGGAAAAACAAGTGACCTGGAAAATAGATCAAGGAAAGATAATTTGAAAATTATTGGACTACCTGAAAGCCATGATCAAAAAGAGCCTAGACATCATCTTCCAAGAGATTGTCAGGGGAAATTGCCCTGATATTCTAGAATCAGAAGGCAAAATAGAAATTGAAAGAATCCACCAATCACCTCCTGAAAGAGATCCAAAAATGAAAACTCTAAGGAAAACCAATGCAACCAAGAATAGAAGGAAATCTGGGAAAGAATTTATAGTCAGTGTTTCTTATAAAGGCCTCATTTCTAAAATATGTAGAGAACTAAATCCAGTATATAAGAAGACGTAATTTCTCGATTGAAAAATGGTCAAATGATATGAACAGGTAGCTTTCAGATGAAGAAATTAAAACTAGTTACAGCCATATGAAAATGTGTTCTCAATCACT
The DNA here is from genome assembly GCF_019393635.1 of Dromiciops gliroides. NCBI lineage: Eukaryota > Metazoa > Chordata > Mammalia > Microbiotheria > Microbiotheriidae > Dromiciops > Dromiciops gliroides. The sequence continues at coordinate 656,521,884 of NC_057863.1, read as the reverse complement.
ACTCAATAGAGAAATGTGAATTAAAACTACTCTGAGGTACCATCTCATACCTATCCTATTAGCTAATATGACAAAAAATAAAATGATATATGTTGGAGAAGATGTGGGAAAATTGGAATACTAATGCATTGTTGGTGGAGTTGTGAACTGATACAACCATTTTGGAGAATAATTTGGAATCATTACCAAAACACTATAAAATTGTGCATACCATTTGACCCAGCAATACCAGTACTAGGTATATATCCCAAAGAGATTATAAAAATGGGAAAAGCACCTACATATACAAAATATTTATCCTTGCTCTTTTGTGATGGGAAAGAATTAGAAATTGAGGGGATGTCCATCAATTGTGGAATGGATAAATAAGTTGTGGTATATGAATATAATGGAATAATACTATTGTGTTATAAGAAATGATAAGCAGGCAGATTTCAGAAAAACCTGGAATGACACACATGAATTGATGCTGAGTTTAATGAGTAGAACCAAGAGAATATTGTACACAGTTTCAACAACTTGTGGGATACTGTTTAGCTCTTCTCATCAATACAATGATCCAAGACAATGCCAAAGGACTTATGATGGAAAATGCTCTCCACATCCAGAAAAAGAACTATGGATCTTTTTGTCTATCTTTTCCCATACTATGGACACTTTTTTCATGATTCACTTGCATTACTCTCATTTATTTTCCCAATTTTTTCTTGGACCTGAGACCAATTTACATTTTTTGTACTGGGGATGGGGTGGCTGGTGAGGGTCCTTGCTGTGCTGCCCAGTCTTCTCACTTGCTTAGGGGACTGCTGATTTGCAGGGCAGTGGACTCTCACTGGTGGATTGCTTGAGGCTTAGGATCTTGTTGCAAGTCACTGCTGTAAGCCTATCTGCTGCTGCTGCTGCTGCTGCTGCTGCTGCTGCTGCTGCTGCTACTGCTCCTGGACCCCACCTGGCTCCCAAGCAGGTAAGACAGACCTTTTCTGCTGGGCTGCCAGGCTACTTCTATGCTCTTGGAACAATTCTGAGGTAGTTTTCTATTGGTTTGGAGAAGAAATTTGAGAGAGCTTCAGAGGATTCCTTCCTCACTCCACCATCTTGGCACCAAGAAGTCAACCTCAATTTCTTTCCCTAAAATGGGGTTATTTAAGCATTCTATTTCCACTTTTGTTAATCTAAGCAATTTATTTTTTATAAATATTGATCTTTTTGATTTTTGGGAATTTATTTGGGCAAAACAGCACCTAATAATTGCTTTAATTTAAATTTCCTTGTTGGTGAATTCACCATTCTCATTTTGATACTGGTAATAGTTTTCCTTTCCTTTTTAAGAAATAAAATTAGTATTTGATTTATCTGTTTTATTGGTCTTTCCCCCCCAAAAAAACAGCTTCTGCTTTTATTTATCAGTTCAATGGTTACTTCCAATTTTATTAATCTTCCCTTTGACTTTTCTGGCATTCCAAATTGGCATGTAATTGAAAATTTTCAATTTATTCTTTTTCTTTGTGATTTTTGTGGATCATTGTATTGCTGAGAATAAGTAAGTCATTCAGATTTTTTCCTCATATGGTATTGCAATTATTCTGTACAACATTCTTCTGGTTCTGTTCACTTCACTATACATCAATTCATGTAAGTCTTCCCAGGTTTTTTTTTTTAATCATCCTACTTGCCATTTTTTATAGCACAATAGGATTTGATCGTATCCACTTCCAGGGTGGGGGAAAAACCTGAATACAGATGGAAACATTCTGTTTTTTTACTTTTTTCTTATTTTCTTTCTGTTCTCCTAAGCAGGAACACATTGTACACATTAACAGCAACATTGTGTGATGATCAACTGTGAAGACCACTCTTCTCAGCAATACAATGATCCAAGAAAATGTCAAAAGACTAATGATGATTTGGTACTGGCTAAGAAATAGTGGTGGATCAATGGGATAGGTTAGGCACAGGAGATGTGGTAGCAAATGCAGTAATCTACTGTTTGATAAACTCAAAGACTCCAGTTTCTGGGGAAAAAACCTCACTATTTGACAAAAATTGCTGGGAAAACTGGAAGATAGTATGGCAGAAACTAGGCATAGACCAACATCTTACACAGTATACCAAAATAAGGTCAAAATGAGTACATGATTTAGACATAAAGGGTGGTACCATAGGAAAATTAGAGGAAAGAATAGTTTACCTTTCAGATCTATGGAGAGAAAGAAGGATTTATCACCAAACAAGAGATAGAGAATATTACAAAATGCAAAATGGACAATTTTGATTACATTAAATTTAAAAGGTTTTGTACAAACAGAAGCAATAAAATGTTAAATTTTTCTTGCATTTTTTTCTTTTCTTCTGATTAATGTGGAAATATGTTTAACATTATAGTAATGTATAACCTATATCAAATTGCTTGCTGGGGGCAGCTAGGTGGCACAGTGGATAGAGCACCAGCCCTAGAGTCAGGAGTGCCTGAGTTCAAATCTGGCCTCAGACACTTAACACTTACTTGCTGTGTGACCCTGGGCAAGTCACTTAACCCCAATTGCTTCACTAAAAATAAATAGATAAATAAATAAATTGCTGGCCTTGGGAGGGGGGAGGGAAAGGAGGGTTGGAGAAAAATTTGAAACTCAAAAAATATCTTTAGATATAACTGAGAAAAATTAAAAATTTTAAAAGTAGCAATGCAGCCAAAATTAGAAAGGTAGCAGAAAGCTGGGAAACAAGTTTTACAGCCAGTCTTTCTAATAAAGACTTCATTTCTTTTTTTTTAAGTTTTTAACTAACTTTGTTTTTTTAACTAATTAACTTTTTTTGTTCAGTATTTTATTATTTTCCAGTTATATATAAGGATAGTTTTCAACATTTGTTTTCATAGGATTTTTAGTTCCAAGTTAATCTCCCATCCTCCCTTCTGCAACGATTGGAGTGATGCCACCTGCTGGAGAGTTACTGTAGGAAAGCTCTGCCATGAGGAGAAGGCGACTCAGGGCAAACCATGTGGTCAGTTCCTTGGCATCAAAAAATGATGTTTGTTCGTGTGTACTGTCTATCAAAGCTACCAGCCAATTAGCTTGGAGCTTGGGGGGGCGGGGTGGACAAGACATTTCCAGTTTTCACAGGAGGCTGGTGGGATGAAGAAGGGGTGATTTTCTCTCTTTCGTCAGGACTCTTGTGGAGAGTGGAGCAGAAATGCAGGCTTCCTGAGATAGATAGCTGAATCTAGGCCTCTTTCTCTCTTCACCAAGTTCTTATTCTCCTTAATAAATGCTTAAAAGTCTAACTCTTGCTAAAGCTTATAATTTATTGGCAACCACTCATTAGATATTTTAGACAGACTAGCTAGAATTTTAGCCCCCTACACTTCCCTCCCTCTTCCCCAAGAAAGAAAGTAATCTAATAGAAGTTATATATGTGCAATCACATTAAACATATTTCTGCAATAGTCATCTTGTGAAAGAAGAGTCAGAGCACAAGGAAAAAAAACCTCGAAAAAAAAAAGGAAAAAAAGCAGCCCCAAAGTAGAAACAGTTGGGTTCAATCTGCATTCCTAAACCACAGTTCTTTTTTCTGGATGTTGAGAACATTTTCTATTATGAAGTTCTTTGAAATTGTTTAGGACCATTGTATTGCTAAAAAGAGCCAAGTTTATTGCCATTGTTCATCACACAATGTTGCTGCAACTGTATACAATGTTCTCCTGGTTCTGCTCCTCTCAGTCAGCATCAATTCATGTAAATAAAATTATACTTCAATCTGTATTCAGATACCATCAGCTCTATCTCTCTTGATAGTTTGCATTTTGCATACATCCTTCTGATATCATCCTGCTCATCATTTCTTTCTCAGTTACTATTGTTAACTGTCTTACCCTCCATCTTATTCCATCCACTTTATATTTACTCAATTTTCTATCTTCTTTCACCCTATCCCTCCTTGAAAGTGTTTTACTTTTTACTGTCCTCTCCCCCTTCATTGCCCTTCCTTCCTTCACCTCTTTCCCCCCTCCCTTATTCCTTTCCCCTCCACTTTCCCACAGGGCAAGATTTATTACTATACCCACTTGAGAGTGTATGTTATTCCCACAAAAAACAAGGATAAACAAAAAATTGTTTTACAGATATCATCCCTTCATATTCAATTCACACCTGTGCTCTCTAAGTATATTCCATTCAGCTGTTCTAATACTAAGAAAGATCTTATGAGTTAGAAGTATTATCTTCCCATGTAGGAATGTAAACAGTTTAACATTTTAATATCCCTCATGATTTCTTTTTCTTGTTTACCTTTTTATGCTTCTCTAGGGTGCTGTATTTGAAAGTCAAATTTTCTATTCAATTCAGGTCTTTTTATCACAAATGCCTGAAAGTCCTCTTTTTCATTGGTGTCCTATTTTCCCCCCTGAAAGATTATATTCAGTTTTGTTGGGTAGGTAATTTTTTTGCTGTAGTCCCAGTTCCTTTGCCCTCTGGAATATCATATTCCATGCCCTCCAGTCCTTTAATGTAGATGGTGCTAGAACTTGTTTTATCCTTATTGTAGCTCCACAGTATTTGAATTCCTTTTTTCTAGCTGCTTGCAATATTTTCCCCTTGACCTGGGATCTCTGGAATTTGGCTATAATATTCTTTTGGGATCTCTTTCAAGAGAGGATCAGTGGATTCTTTCAATTTCTATTTTACCTTCTGCTTCTAGAATATCAGGGCAATTTTCCCTGATAATTCCTTGGAAAATGCTATCTAAGCTCTTTTTTATCTTGACTTTCAGGTAGTCCAATGCTTTTCAAATTATCTCTCCAGGATCTATTTTCCAGGTCAGCTGTTTTTCCAAGGAGATATTTCATATCCCCCTCTATTTTTTTTATTTAGTTGGATTTGCTTTACTGTGTCTTGATTTCTCATAAAGCCACTAGCTTCCATTTGTTCAATCCTAATTCTTAGGTAATTATTTTCTTCAGAGAGCTTTTGTATCTCCTTTCCCATTTGGCTTTTCAAACTGTTGAGTTTTTTCTCATGACTCTTCTGCATCGCTCTCATTTCTCTTTCCATTCTTTCCTCCATCTCTCTATATCTTCCTTCTATCTCTCCTATTTTCTCTTCAAAGTTCCTTTTGAGAGCTTCCATGGACTGAGACCAATTCATATTTTTCTTGGAAGCTTTGGATGTTGGAGCTTTGAGTTTGTTATTATATTCTTCTGAGGGTATATTCTGGTATATCCCTCCCCCAAAGAATCTATCTATTATCTTCTGTCTTTTTTTGCCTACTCATCTCAGCCCAGAAGCAGATGTCGGATTGACATTTGATGCTCTATGGTCAGAAGCTTGGCATGCCTGTGCCCTTCCCCGACTGGGCTACTACCACTCAATTTGGCCCACTAGTTCAGAACCAGGGTGCTTCACCCCAACTCCAGCAGAGACTGAAGCCACTTCACCCCGGGCAATGAAAACCCTCACTGGTCTGTGATCAGAGCCTCAGAAGAAGCTGCTGGCACTGAAGACTCCAAGGTGCTGGAAGCACTATCTGTTCCTGGCTGGGTCTGGACCATGTGCTGAGCTCTTCTCTCAGTCCAATCAGCAGGTGATCACAATTGCCATCTTTGGCTGGAAAATAGTCTCACTCTGTTCTTATGTGAGTTAGGCTGCTCTGGGGTTTTTTATGGCATTATTTGGGAGTGAATGAACAGGTTTATATAGAGCTTGTGGGAGTCATAGCCTCTCCTCCACCATCTTGGCTCCACCCCCTAAAGGACTCATTTCTAAAATATATAGGGAAGAAAATCAAATTTATAAGAATGCAAGTCATTCCCCAATTGAGAAATGGTCAAAGGATATGAACAGGCAGTTTTCAGATGAATAAGTTAAAGTTATCTATTGCCAGATGAAAAAATGTTCTACCAGGAGAACATTGTACACAGTAACAGCAACATTGTGTAATGATCAACTGTGATAGACTTGGCTCTTCTCAGCAGTGCAATGATCCAAGACAATTCAAAATAACTCATGATAGAAAATGCTCTCCACATCCAGAAAAAAGAGCTATGGGCTCTAAATGCAGATTGAACCATACTGTTTCTACTTTTTGGCTGTTTTTTTATCTTTTTTGAGGTTTTTCCCTTGTGTTCTGATTCTTCTTTCACAATATGACTAATGCAGAAATATGTTTAATGTGATTGTACATATATAACCTATATCAGATTGCTTGCTGTCTTGGGGAGGGGAAAGGGAAGGGAGGGAGAGAAAAAAAATTGGAACTAAAAATTTCATGAAAACAAATGTTGAAAATTATCTTTACATGTAGCTGGAAAATAATAAAATACTTTTATGAAGAAAAAACAAAAAAGAAAAGAAAAAAGTGAAAAAAAATTTCTGAATCACTATTGATTAGAGAAATACAAATTAAAACAACTCTAAGATACTACGTTACACCTATCAGATTGGCTAATATGACAAAAAAAGGAAAATAATAAATGTTGGAGAAGGTGTGGAAAAATTGGAACACTAATGCATTGTTGGTTGGGTTGTGAACTGCTCCAACCATTTTGGAGAGTAATTTGGAACTATGCCCAATGGACTATAAAACTGTGCATAACCTTTGACCCAGAAATGCTACTATTAGGTCTATATCCCAAAGAGATCATAAAAAAGAGAAAAGGACCTACATGTACAAAAATATTTATAGCTGCTCTTTTTGTGGTGGTAAAGACTTGGAAACTGAGGGGATGCCCATCAATTAGGGGATGGCTAAACAAGTTGTGGTAGGTGAATGGAATGGAATACTATTGTGCTGTAAGAAATGATGAGCAGGAAGATTTAAGAAAAACCTGGAAAACCTACATGATTTGATAATGAGTGAAATGAGAAGAACCAGGAGAACATTGTATACAGTATCAACAACATCGCGTGATGATCAGCTATGATAGACTTGGCTCTTTTCAGTAATACAATGTTCCAAGACATTTCCAAGGAACTCATGATGGAAAATGTTCTCTATGTCCAGAAAAAAGAACTATGAAAAAAAGGACAAAAAAGCCTAAGGGGCAGCTAGGTGGTGCAGTGCATAAAGCACCAGCCCTAGATTCAGGAGGACCTGAGTTCAAATCCAGCCTCAGATACTTGACACTTACTAGATGTGTGACTTTGGGCATGTCACTTAACTCTCATTGTCCCGCACCCCAAAAAAGACAAAAAGAACTGTGAAATCAGGATGCAAATTGAACCATACTGTTTCTACTTTTTTTGTTTGTTTTCCTTTTTTTGGGGGGGTTACCTTTTGTTCTGATTCTTCTTTCACAGCATGACTAATGCAGAAATATGTTTAATGTGACTGTACATATATAGCCTATATCAGATTGCTTGCTATCTTGGGGAGGAGGGAGGGAAGGGAGAGGGAGAAAAATTTAGAACTAGAAATCTTATAAAAACAAATATTGAAAATTATCTCTTCATGTAACTGGAAAATAATAATATACTTTCATGAGTTAGAAAAAAAGGTGATGGAAAATGCTTTCCACATCCAGAGAAAAAACTATTAAATATGAATGCAGATTGAAGTGTACTATTTTCACTTTTTATTTCATTCTCATGGTTTTGCCCTTTTGTTTTGATTCTTTATTCACATGATAAATGTGGAAATTTGTTTAACATGATCATACATGTATAGCCTATATAAGATTACTTCCTATCTTAAGAGGATGAGGGGGAGGGTGACAAAGAGAAAAATTTGGAGCTCACCATTTTATAAAAGTGAATGTGGAAAACTATTATTACATGTAATTGGAAAAAAGAAAATGCTATTATAGAAAAAAAACCAAGTAGACATGTTAGTTTTGTTAAGAAATGAGGCCACTTTATCACATGAGACAAGGATGAAGGAGAACATAGTAAAAGAAGCCACTTGTCTGGTAGACGTAAGAGGGCAGGAAAAAGTATTTACAGTGAATGGCTTCATTTTTTTTTAATGAGACAAGGTTCTCAGCTGAGAGTGAGGGAAGGGGAAGCCAAGGGAGTTGAAGGAAGGATGAAAATTTTTGAAAGAGCCTCTGTGTGGGGCAGCTAGGTGGCACAGTGGATAAAGCACCAGCCTTGGATTCAGGAGGACCTGAGTTCAAATGTGACCTCAGACACTTGACACTACTAGCTGTGTGACCCTGGGCAAGTCACTTAACCCTCATTGACCCCCCCTCCCCCAAAAAAGAAAGAAAGAAAGAAAGAAATGAAAAAGCCTCTGTGGAGAGTCAGATAATGAGCTGATAAGGGACATAGAGTGGGGTTGCCTCATGGCCAAGGGCCTAGTTGAGGTTGTGTACCATTAAATTATAATGGACAGTCAGAACAGTTGTAGGACTTTGTCTATCACTGTTCAGCAACATCATTGCCCAGTCCAATTCTCCATTCCTCTGCAGAGGAGCAGAGCTCAGAGTTTGGGGAAAGTAAAAATCCAATCAGATCCATCCAAAATAGGACCATAAGAAAGGTAATTTCTGGGGGAAAGACCCATATTTGAAATCATAGAATCTATCCAAAGGAAGCTCTTATATGGGCCTTCTTTCTTGTCTTTTCTCTGCTATTCAGTTCATTTTAGGGTCCTTGTGGGTATTCAAATTCCTGTCATATCTCTCCCCCTGCCCTTAATATTGTCCATCAAGCTCCTAAAAAGTAAAAATACAACATGTTCTACAATATTTGTTGAAGTGAGTAGAGTAACCCTTGGATTTTCAAATAAAATGAATGTCATCTAAACACAGTGGCAAGCAGTAAATATTTGTTGATTTGAGCAAATATTTAGTTTCCAAAGGTCTTCCCAAAAGGTAACACCAGCACAGTGTTGTGAAAAGAGCACAGGATTTGTAATGGAGGACCTGGGTTCAAATATGGCTACATGTACCACCTTGTACAAGTCACATTTACTTTCTCTGGCCACAGTTTCTCCATCTCAAAAATATGGATCGTATAATAAAGATCATCTGTATGGTCTCTTACAGTGCTTATTCCTATCACTGTATGATACCCTGAGATACACACACACACACATATACATATATATATATATATGTATGTATGTATGTATGTATGTATGTATGTATGTATGTATGTATCAGCTCCACAATTTCCATGGAACATTCAGAGTAAACAGCGAGCAGAAAGTGAATATTAGCAAGTCATACAAAGACAGAGACAGAGACAGGGAGAAATGGGAAAACCATCAAAAGATGCAAAAAGGCCAAGATAAGGAAAGACTGACCATCTCCTGGCTGGAACAGGTATAGGAAGCAATCTGTTTCCAGAAAACTGGCAATATTTTCCTTCCTTCACAATTTGATTTAATTGTGTTTTTTACACTACAATTCATTTTCTTCCCATTTAGTTAGCTAATTTTATATGTTCACATATGAAACTGTCAGTACCTTATCCAAGGAAAAATTCTCCAACAATAACAATTGTTCTAAACTGGAACAGGAAACACCATTCAGAAAAGCCTGGATTCATGATATCTAGTTAGCTCACCTTTAAAAAATTGCCTTTAAAATAAAAACAGCAAGCAGGCAGTTCTCTAAGGCACCTTCCCATTTTCAATCTTATCATTGTCTCTCTTACCTTTGGGTTGTTGGTGTCTCTCAGAGCCTTTCTTACTGTTTTGTGACCTCTCTTATACACATAGCTCATTCCAGGTTTTTCTAAAAGCATACTGCTCATTATGTAGCACAATAGCCCCACAAAAGTATACCATCACAATAATATATAATGTTATAATATATAATATAATAGGAAACATAATAAATATAATATATTGTATTATATATTATAATATATAACACATCTCATATATCATATGTATAATATTACAATATATAATAATCAACTTGTTGAGTGATTCTCAAATTGATACACATTCCCATAATTTCCAATTCTGTGCCACCACAATACAGCTGCTATAAATATTTTTGTATCTATAAATTCTTTTCATTTGGGGGGTAATTCTTTGGGAAAAGTCCTAGTAAAAATGTCAAAATAATATTTTATTTTTTCTTAATTACATGTCAAAATAACTTAATAGTTGCTTTTTAAAAGTTTTGCATACTGGGACAACTAGGTGGCACAGTGGATAAAGCACTGGCCCTGGATTCAGGAGGACCTGAGTTCAAATCTGGCCTCAGACACTTAACACTTACTAGCTGTGTGACCTTGGGCAAGTCACTTAACCCTCATTGCCCCACAAAAACTTTAAAAATTTTTTTAAAAAATTAAAAGTTTTGCATACCAAATTCTATCCTTTTCTCCTTGTCTACTCTCCCCTCTCCCTGAGATGGCAAGCAATCTGATATAGGTTATACATGTGCAATTAAGTAAAACATTTCCATATTGTTCATTTTGTACAGTTCTTTCTGGAGGTGGATAGCATTTTTCATCTGGAATCCTTTGGAATTGTCTTGGATCATTGTATCCCTGAGAATAGCTAAGTCACTCACAGTTCTTCATTATACAATATTTCTGGTGCTGCATACAGCACAACAGTTCATACCTCTGTCAATAGTGCATTTGTGTTCAGTTTTGCCATAGCCCCTCTAATATTTATCATTTTCCATTTTTGTCAGTTTAGCCGATAAGAAAAGTGTCAGGTAGTACCTAAAATTTGTTTTATTTTGCTTTCTTGTAGTCAATAGTGATTTTGAGCATTTTTTCATGTGACTATAGATATCTTTTATTTCTTCATCTAAAAACTGCTTGTTCATTTCCTTTGATCATTTATCAATTGGGGGGAATGACTACTATTATTATAAATTTGACTCACCTCTCTGTATATTTGGGAAATGAGACCTTTATCAGAGATACTTGTTGCAAAAATTTCCTGCAGTTTTCTACTTTCCTTCTCATTTTATTGACATTTGTTTTATTTGTGCTAAAACTTTTAAATTTACATAATCAAAATTATCTATTTTATATTTTGTATTCTCTATATATATTGTTTGGTCCTAAATTCTTCCCTTATTAATAGATCTGACAGGTAAACTATTCCATTCTCTTCTAATTTGTTTATTGTCTTAACTTTTATGTGTAAATCATGGACCCATTTAGACCCTATTTTGGTACACAGTGTGAGATTTTGGTCTATACATAATTTCTGTCATAATGCTTTTCAGTTTTCCCAGTAGTTTTTTGCCACATGAGTTTTTCTTTCAAAAGTTAGGATCTTTGGGTTTATCAAAAGATTACTATGGTCATTTACTATAATGTATTGTGGAATAGATTAGGTAGACAATACATTATAGTACTGACCAAAGAAATCTTAAGAGGAGCAGCTAGGTGGTGTGGTGGATAAAACACCAGCCCTGGATTCAGGAGGACCTGAGTTCAAATCCATCCTCAGACACTTGACACTTCCTAGCTATGTGATCCTGGGCAAGTCACTTAACCCTCATTGACCCACCAAAAAAAAAAAAAGGAATATATGGTCTTGAAAATCTAACTCTGTTCTAGTGATGGCATTGTCAAATGACAGTGAACATTTGGGAAGTCTGTTATTGTTGTAATCCAAAGGTCTTATGCTGCTTTTGGGGCAGCTAGGTGGCACAGTAGATAAACACCAGTCCTGGATTCAGGAGGACCTGAGTTCAAATTTGGACTCAGACCCTTGACACTAGCTATATGACCCTGGCAAATCACTTAACCCTCATTGCCCTGACCAAAATAAAAGAAAAAAACCCTTAGAAAGAAGGGATCTTTGAGCTCCCTTCTGATAAGGGGGGTCTTCAACATGTTCATGTTATATTTCTTCTTGGGACAAATTAAATTGGTATTGTTTTTTTCTGTCTGTCTCTGATCTGGTTTTTAGCCATGTCCTCTGATCTGTTTTTGGTAGGAGACTTATGTTCTCTGATACGGTTTTTTGTAGGAGGACAGGTATGGAAACAAATTGTAGGAGATATGATTAATTTCTCTGATCTGTTTATAGAAGATAGGCAGATTAAACCATATTTTATTTTCTACAAAATAAAAAAAGAATGTTGTATTCTGTCAAAGGCCTTTTCAGCATACATTGAGATAATCATATGATTTTTCTTGGTTTTGTTATTAATAAGGTTAATTATGCAGATGGTTTTCTAATATTGTACCAGCCCTTTATTCCTGGTATAAATCCCATCTGGTCATAGTGCATTGTCCTAGTGATAAATTGCTGTCATCTTCTTGCTAGTATTTTATTTTAAAATTTTGCATACATATTCATTAGGGGAACTGGACTATAGTTTTCTTTCTCTGTTTTTTCTATTCCTGCTTTGGGCATCAGCACCATATTTGTGTCAAAAAAGGAATTTGGTAGGACTGCTTCTTTGCTTATTTTTCCAAACTGTTTATAGAGATTGGAAATAGTTGTTTTTTAAATGTTTGGTAGAATTAACTTATGAACACATCTGGCCCTAGGGATGTTTTCTTAGGGAGTTTATTGATAAATTGCTTAATTTCTTTTCTTTTCTTTCTTTCTTTCTTTTTTTTTTTTTTTGCAGGGCAATGGGGGTTAAGTGACTTGCCCAGGGTCACACAGCTAGTAAGTGTCTGAGGCTGGGTTTGAACTCAGGTCCTCCTGAATCCAAGGCTGGTGCCTTCTCCACTGTGCCACCTAGCTGCCCCCTTAATTTCTTTTTCTAAAATGGGATTATTTAAGTATTCTCTTTCCACTTCTGTTAATCTGGGCAGTTTATATTTTTGTAAATAGTGATCCTGTTTGCTTAGACTTTCTGATTTATTGACATTTTCTTGGGCAAAGTAGCTCCTAATTGTTGCTTGAATCTCATCTTCCTTGTTGGTGAATTCATCCTTTTCATTTTTATGCAGGTAATTTGATTTTCTTTCTTTTAAAAAAATAAAATTAGTAATTGACTAATCTGTTTTATTGGGTTTTCCCCCCCAAAACTCAGTTCCTATTTTGTTTATTAGTTCAGTGGTTTACTTCCAATTTTATTCATCTCCCCTTTGATTTTCTGGATTCCCGGTTTGGCATATAGCTGAAAACTTTAACTTTATTCTTTTCTTTTGGGATTATCACTGTATTGCTGAGAGTAGCTAAGCCATTCAGAGTTCAGCACACAGTATTGCTGTATACAATGTTCTCTTGGTTCCATTCAGTTCACTTTGCATGAGTCCCTGTAAGTCATCCAGTTGTGTTTTGTTTTAAATCATCCTGCTGGACATTTCTTATAGCACAATAATATCCCATCATATCCAAATCCAGAGAAAAAATGGATACTATCTGAATACAGATGGAAGCAGGCCGTTTCTCTCTTTCCTTCCTTCTTTTTCTTTTCTTTTCTTTTGTTTTTGTTTTTGTTTTTTTTTTTTTGCTGGGCAATGGGGGTTAAGTGACTTGCCCAGGGTCACACAGCTAGTAAATCAAGTGTCTAAGTCCGGATTTGAACTCAGGTCCTCCTGAATCCAAGGCCGGTGCTTTATCCACTGCGCCACCTAGCCGCCGCCCCCTTCTTTTTCTTTCTTTTCTTTCAATTTTTTCTCTTTCTCTCATTTCTTAATTTCTTTCTTTTCTTCCCTCCCTCCTTCCTTCCTTCCTTCCTTCCTTCCTTCCTTCCTTTCTTTTTTCTTTCTTTTGTCTTCTTGTACAAAATAACTAATATGGAAACATTTTACGTGATTACACACGTATAAACTATAGCAGATTGCTTACCATCTCACAGAGTGGAGAGGTGAGGGAGGTGGGGAGGGTAGAATTTAGACCTCAAAACTTTTTTAGGGGGCAGCTAGGTGGCACAGTGGATAAAGCACTGGCCCTGGATTCAGAAGGACCTGAGTTCAAATCTGACCTCAGATACTTGATACTTACTAGCTGTGTGACCCTGGGCAAGTCACTTAACCCCCATTGCCCCACAAAAAAAAAAAGAAAAAAAAACTTTTTTAAATGTTTAAAAATTGTTTTAACATGTAATTTTGGAAAAACAAAATATTATATAAAAATGTATTCTTTTCCTAGTTTGTTTGTTTTTTTAGTTGCAGGCCCAATTCATTGTTCTGGTCTTTGTTTTGTTGGTGTAAATATTCAGAGATATACATTTTCCCCTGAGTCCTCATTTGGCTCCTATAAATTTTGGTAGGTTGTCTCACTGTTGTCATTTTTTAAAATGAAATTGTTTATTTTTTCTATGATTTGTTCTTTGACACACCCATTCTTTTTTTGTTTGTGGGGCAATGGAGGTTAAATAACTTGCCCAGGGTCACATAGCTAGTAAGTGTCAAGTGTCTCAGGTCAGATTTGAACTCAGGTCCTCTTGAATCCAAAGCCAGTGCCACTATTCCACCTAGTTGCCCCTGACCCACTCATTCTTTAGGATGAGATGTTTGGGGTTAGTTAATCCAATTTATATTCAGTTATGATTACTGAGTATTTCCCTCAATCTTGTTTTTCCTCATTTAGCCTTTGCTCTCACCCTCTTCTCTATGCTGTCACTCCTCAAAAGGGTTTTGCTTCTGACTACCACCTCCTTGAAACTGATCTCCCTTCCTCCAGTCCCTCTTTCTTTTCTCCCCCTTATTTCCTACTTCACTGCAGGGTAAGACAGATTTCTATTCCACACTAAGAGTGGATGTTATTCAGTCTTTGATCCAATTCTGATGAGAGTAAGCTGGAGCATCACCTGCCACACCCCCATATCCTCCCCTCCACTATAAAATATCTTATAATATTAACTTATTATAATTTATTCCATTCTACCTCTCCCTTCTCCCAGCAAATCCCCCTTCTCTCACCCTTTAACTTTATATGTTTCAGCCATGCCCTATATCTATGTATACTCCATCTAAACTGCCCTAATAATGAGAAAGTTCTTAGGAGTTACAAAAATAATCTTCCCATGTAGGAACAGAAACAATTTAAACTCACCGAATCCTGTATATTGTCAATTTCCTGTTTACATGTTTATGCTTCTCTTGAGTCTTACATTTATTTTTCTATCATAAAAATATTTTATTGTTTTACAGTTACATGTAAAGATAGCTTTCAACATTTGTTTTTATACGATTTCTAGTTCCAGGGACAGGTAGGTGGTGCAGTGGATAGAGCCCTGGCCCTGGAGTCAGGAGGACCTGAATTCAAATCCAGCCTCAAACACTTGATGCTTACTAGCTGTGTGAACCTGGGCAAGTCACTTAACCTCAATTGCCTCACCAAAAAAAAAAAAAAAAAAAGATTTCTAGAAGGTGATCGGTGGATTCTTTCAATGACTATTTTATCCTCTGATTCTACAATATCAGGGCAGCTCTCCTTGATAATTTCCATTTGGTTAACTTACTTTTTATAATAGTCTTAAAATTATTTTTTTTTCCTAATTTTTCCTTATGCTCTCTTATTTGATTTTTTAATTCCTTTCAAAGTTCTTCCAAGATTCCTTTTTGGGTTTGTGACCACTTGATGTTACTCTTCAGGGTAGGAGTGGCTTTCTTTTACTGCACTAACTTCCTCTGAATATGAACTCAGATCATTTTTTATACTAAAGTAGTTATCAGTAGTTGGGTTCTTTTTCCTTTGCTTATTCATTTTTATTTTTAATTTGTCTTGTTTTATTTATAGAAGCTTAATACCATCATTATCATCAAGTTTTAATACAGACTTGTGGGTAATTTGCTAGGCCTCAAGCCCTTCTAACCCTTGTTTTCCAAATTCTGCCTTGGGGGTAAACCTCAGGGACTCCTCTCTTCCTCCCCTGTGCCCCAGCCAAGCTGTCCAGAAACATTCAGCCTAGGCCAGGTAAAATCCAAGCAGAAAAATCAGTAAGGAGAAAACCATAGATTTGCTACTTGGTGAGAGAAAAGAACTTTCATCCATCCATTCTTCTCCTTTTTCTACCGTAAAGGGACCTCTGATAGCATCCCTTATATGGGCACCTTGAGCATTTTCCTTACTCCTATTGTTGGTTACCATACCCCATCTAACACTGACATCAGCCCTACTCCTACCTTTGGAAATGCTCAGCTTCTTACCCCTCTCCCTAACCTTGCACTGAATGTTATCCCAAAACTAATGCTACCTCCTCACCTCAGTGGCTAATGAAGTCCCTACCCTAAATATCAAAGGTATCCTTGCTTCAGGGAATAGCTAGGTGGTACAATTGATAGAGTCCTGGCTTTGCAATCAGGAAGATGCGTTTCCATGAGGTCAAATCCAGCCTCAGACACTTAGTAACTGTCTGTCCCTAGACCTAATTTTATTTGCCTCTGTTTTCTCATTTAAAAAAAAAATCTAAACATTTTTGCTTAAAGATTTGAGTGCCAACCTCTATTCCTCCCTCTCTCCCTTTACCTCTCCTTTCCCTGAGAAGGTAAGCAATCAGATATACCTATATCTACATATTCAACTGTGTCAAATAATTCTACATTAGTCATTTTGTACAGCAAGATTCAAATAAAAGAAAAAAGAAACAGTAAAAATAGCATGTTTCAGTCTGTATTCAGTGAATATCAGTTCTTTCTCTGGAGGCAGATAGTATGTTCCATCACTGGTCCATTGGGATAATCCAAAGGGCCTTCATACATTACTCATCTTGGAGCATACAGGGGGAGAAAATAAGGAGTTAGGGGCAAATAATATGTTCACTTGATTCTGTTGAGAAACTGGGCATTTTGCCAAAGAGAAATGGATTCTTGTCAAGGATCATTACAATTTCCTTCAAATATCTGAAGGGCTGTTATGGGGAAGAGGGATCAGTTTTGAGAGAAGATAGATATTCTATATGCTCATCCCAGGTTTTGGTGGGGGTTTTGTACAGGGGTTTGGACTCTATACTCAGAGTTGATTAAATAGATTTCCACCATGTTTACACTGAATGGAGAAAAAAAAGGAAGGAAAAAAGAGCAGGTAGGTGGTGCAGTGGATAGAGCACCAGCCCTGGAGTCAGAAGGACCTGAGTTCAAATTCAGCTTCACACACTTGATACTTACTAGCTGTGTGACCCTCAGCAAGTCACTTAATCCTGACTGCCTCACCAAAATATTAATTAATTAATTAATTTTGGTCTCATGATTGAAATACCCAAGCATTGCTTATCCATGGCTATTTGGACCTAGTTAACCTAGTGTTTAGAGACAGGCTTAGGTAAAGTTGCCCAGTCACCCATCACATGTAGAATAAGTGTGGTGCCCAAAAACTTACTAAGATATTTCAGAAGGGAGTGAATTCCTGGAATTACCACAAACCCCAGGAGTTCTCCCTTACAATCTTTTTTTTTTTTTTAAGTGAGGCAATTGGGGTTAAGTGACTTGCCCAGGGTCACACAGCCAGTAAGTGTTAAGTGTCCGAGGCCGGATTTGAACTCAGGTCCTCCTGAATCCAGGGCCGGTGCTCTATCCACTGCGCCACCTAGCTGCCCTACCTTGCAATCTTAAAAATGATTAATCTCCAAACCTCCAGAATCTAAGATGTTTTTAACAGTCCTACAAACTTTAACTGGCCCAGTTCCATGTCCAATCCTACTTCTGACACCAAAATGTCAACCAGATCAGAACTGGTCTCTAACCTATGTATGGCCCGAGCCACACAGAGCAGGTTAGAGACCAGTTAGTCAAGAATTAAAGAGAAGTTTTCTTTTCAAAGTGAGGAAAAAGACTTGCCAGCAAGGAGGAGCTATAGACACATGTACCAGGGCCCTGACCCTAGTGTGTATGTGTGTGTGGAGGCGGGGAGGGGCTAAGGTAGTGTGGGGAGATCTCAACACTCATTCTTGTGACTGCCCAGTGAGCTGTAGCCCTGACAATGAGGGAGCAGCAAGCATGTGACAAGTTAGATTCATTGCAGGACTTTCTGAGTTTGTCCAGTGTCTTTGATCAGAGAACACCTGGTAAGTTATATGACTAGCCCAGAAGGTGAGATCATCTAGAGGGCGATCACAAAGGATTGTTGTCCTTCCAAGCTCAGAGCACAGCTTGATTGCTGGTCCTTAGCTCTGGAAAAAAGGGGGGTCTAAGTTTTATTTCGTCACTATGTACTAGGCACAATACTAAACATTTTATAGATATTGTCTCGTTTAAACCAAATGATAATTCTGTGAGGTAGATACTATTATTATCTGCATAGCTTACATAGCTAATAAGTGTCGGGGACTAAATTTGAACTCATCTCTTTCAATCTGGATGTAGGAGCTTTGACTTTGTTATCTTCTTCTGAGGGTGTATTTTGATTATCCTTGTCACCAAAGAAGCTTTCTAGGGTCAGCATTTTTTTCTGTCTGCTCATTTTCCTACCCTATTTCTTGACTTTTTTTTAAATAAAATTTTATTTTCCAAAATATATGTAAAAACAAATTTTAACATCAATTTTTTAAAAAAATTGTTCCAACTTCTCTTCCTCCTCCATTCCCACCCCCCACCCACTAGAACTCAAGCATTTCAAAATAAGTTATACATGAGTAGTCATGGAAAACCTTCCCACATTAGCTAGGTTGTGAGAGAAAACAGTCAAAAAACTCCCAAAACTTCAGAATGAGGAATTGTCAAAGAGAAAATTTTTTTTTTAAAAAATGTGTATCCAGAGGCAGCTAGGTGGCACAGTGGACAGAGCACCAGCTCCAGCATGGGTAAAACAACCAAGGGAGGTCAAGAGTCAGAGCAGAGCAGGCATTGAAGACAGCCAGAGAAAATGACCACCACCACCAATAGCAACAACAGTGATCCATGGTGTCAAAGGCTGCACTGAGGTCAGAGAACAAGGCTGGATAAAAGACCATTGGATTTGGCAACTGAAAGATCACTAGTAACTTTAGAGAGAGCATTTTTGGCAAAATAATAAGGTCAAAGAGCAGACTATAAGGGGTTAAAAAGAGTGATTACCTAATGGTGTGTCCTGGTTAATTGTTCCCTTTTAATTGATTTAACTTATTTGATCCATGTTTTTAATGCATAAAAGTCTTCTTCCCCCTGTATTCAGGGTTCACTCTAAACTGGGACGGTTTGGTACCAATTGATTAGGCAATTGGCACACATTGCCGAATAAATTGATGTGCTTGGGAGCTTGAGCTGTTGGTTACTCAATCTTTTCATCTTTCACCTACCACAATAAGAAAACCCTAGCAATGTCTCTTGCTCTAGCTGAGATATGGAGAACTTTGCATTGATGGGACTGGTTCTGGCTCAGCTCTTTCATATATTCAGAGGTACCCCGTGAAACCTAGGTTCAAATCCTGTCTCTGACATTTGCTAACAGTACAGCCAAGTAAAACTTGTTTAATCCCTTTGAGCCTGTTTCCTCATTCATAAAATGGGCATGTCAATACCTGTGGTATCCACCTCATAGGGATGCAATGAGTATCAAATGAGTTATAGAAGGTGCTCGCCAAACATTACAGCACTATAGACAGGGTACCCCCTGGTTCCTAGGTTGGCATGGAGATTCGATGGCATAATATATACAAAACACTGTAGAAATGTCACCCAATATGCCTGATAATGAAAAGGATCACATACCCCTCATCAGTGAAGCCATAGGTGTGTTCATGCATTATCTGTATACAATGTGTGTGTGTGAAGAACTTTGCAACCAAAAAAAAGCACCACAGAAATGTTGGGTTTTGTTGCAGCAGCATCCTCATGCTCTACAACATCGTCACTATCACCAAACATTAAACCATATACTCCTTGCGGTCAAAGACAGTTTCATTTTTGTTTTTATCTCCCCAGTGTTTTCCCCCTGCACTGGGACAGAGGTTCTGCTGAGGGCATTTGGGGAGCATATCGGGAAGCTGCTACTTGGTCCTACCAAAATGAGGAGTAAGCTCAGGGGATAAATTTAGTAGATTTCCCACCCCAACATCCTCCTCAAATTGACCTGATCTTGGGAAAGTTAACCTCCATCTTATTGCCTAGAAAATGGTTAGGCATCCCTTCTTTACCTGCCTCCCCCAACCATCCAGAGATCATCAGAAGCATGAGTTAGGTAGAGAGTGTGTGGTCACCTTCCTGGAGAGGACTTGGAAGCTTTGGGTCAGGGGTCACTGTGAATGCCTTGGGGTTTAGAGTCGGGCGTCACAGCTGGAAGCTTCCATCCAATATGGCACGGTGCAAATCTGGGGTCAGTGGCTGGAAGATCCTGGATTTTCTGTCCAACACATACAGGGGGTCAAGTGTGGCACTCAAGTCAAAACCCTCTCGAACCAGTCGAGACTTAGTGAGTTTAAATGAGCCTGTGCTTTCCAAGGAGTCCTGGGAAGAGGAAAGAGGAGTCACTGAGGATGACTCTGGATCTCTACCCCTTGATCACAGACACTCCCTTTCTTTCTCCTGTGATTTCCCGGCACATCCAGGTCTCGCAGGCAAGCTGCTCACCTGGATCCGAATGAAGTGCGGGGCAGCATAGGCTGGGAGAGCCTTCTCAATGAACTCGTGCAGTTTCTGGCCATCAAATTCTTTCCCAGTTCTCAGCTGCACCGCTGCCATCCCAACCTTCCCCTCACAACCTGTGGGCATGCACTGGGTCACAAGGCTGATGAGAAGATGGGGTAGGACTGCTCCCACCTGGTCACCTTCTTCCAGTCTCCCCATCCAGCCTGGGAGCTTCTTCCCTAAGCATGGGGCAGGTCTAAGACTCTCAGGCTCCTGCCTGTCCAAGTTTGTCAGAATATGGCAAGGAATCCTGTCATTCATCTCCTCCAGGAAGTCCACCCAAAATAACACGCCCTCCCCCTGCTGTGTAGGGACGTTCTCTCCCTTTCAGTGACGGGAACATGAAAGGGGGTTTTTCTGGGTCAGTGCCACCTTGGTCCCTCAGGAGACCCTTGTTCCCAGACCAGAAATTGCCCTGGTCACCAATGACCATCTCTCAAAGGTGAGCTGTCTCCTTGATGTCATAATGGGTCTTGAAGACAAACTTTCTTCTGGCTGAAAATAAAAATGTCCTCCAGGGTCCCTGTCTCTCCTCCCCTCTTCTTCCCAAAAGCAGGAGGTAAATTCAGTGCAAATCCTCATCCTATCCCCTTCCTTGTCCCCTCCCTTCCGCTGGCGTTTCTCACCCAGTCCAGAGCAGCCTTTGGTGTAGCCGCTTTCTGACTTCAGCAGCAGCACAGCAGAGTGGACAGCTCCTGCGGCAGCCTTAGGCCAGGCTGGAGCACAAGGACTACCCCTCCCCCATAGCCCTTTCTTTCCTTCTCCAAGCAACCCTGAGCTCTCACTTTGGGGGCAGGGAGATGACACTTCTCCTCTCTAACCCTTCTCACCAGGTACCGGAACACCGTAGACATTCACCTCTTCCAGGAAGTCCACTGAGGCCAACACACCTTCCACCTCCCGTGTGGACACATTTTCTCCCTTCCAGCTGTGGGAACACGAGAGGGGTCTTTCTGGGTCAGAGACACCTTGGGCCCTGAGGAGATTCCCACGCCCTGCCCCGAAGCTACCCTGGACATGACATCCTCCTCCATGGAAAGCAGCCCACCTCTTCCCATCTAAACCTGGAATCCTTCCCCCCTCCCTCCCAGCCCCAGTCCAGGAGGTCTTTTCCCTGACCGGAATGTGTCACCAATGCGGTCTTGGAAGTAGAGGAAGCCATCTGAGTCCCTGGACATCAAGTCCCCAGAATTGAAGTAGATATCCCCTGGCCGCACCACATCCCGGAGTAGCTTCTTCTCTGTGTCCTCCCGTGACCCAAGGTACCCCAGGAAGGGTGAAAAGCTGGTGACGCGTGATACCAGCAGCCCTGTTTCCCCTGGGGAGAGAGAGCCCACTACAGCAGAGAAACAGAGGCAGGGATGGCATTTGTGGGAAGAGCCTCTGGGATTGAGAGGGGACTCCGCTACGAGGTGGCTATTGTCCTTCCCTCCCACCCCATTGCCACGTCCTGACCCTCTTACCAGGCCTCACTGGGATGCAGCGACCCTTCTCATCCCGAATGGGTTTCTCTGTCTCAGTATCAAACTGGATGAGCTCAAAGGGATTGAGCAGCTGAGGGAAACAAGGAGAAAAGGTGTGGGAATGGAAGGCAGACAAGGGAATACGAATTTCTTTTTTTTGTTTTTGTTTTTGTTTGTTTGTTTTGCAGGGCAATGGAGGTTAAGTGACTTGCCCAGGGTCACACAGCTAGTAAGTGTCAAGTGTCTGAGGCCGGATTTGAACTCAGGTACTCCTGAATCCAGGGCCGGTGCTCTATCCACTGCGCCACCTAGCTGCCCCTGATTTTTCAAGTCTTTTAAAAGTTCTTCCGAGAACTCTTTTTATGCTTGGGACCTTTTGACATTTCTCATTGAAAAAGGACTGGCTTTTTATCTCCATTATCTTCCTCTCAATATGAACCCAGATCTTCTCTGTCCCCTAGGAATACGCATTTCTTAAATGCCTACTATGTGTCAGGCACTGTGCTAAGTGCTTTGGCTAAGAGCTGGAGAGGGGCTTCTCAAGGCTGTGGGTCACAGGGGTCAGAGGTCCTGGGATCAGCTACTGAGTCAGGGTTCAAGGGACAGAGGTCCCAGCATCCCCCAGCAGCAGGACCTCAGAGTTGACAGTCCCAGGGTAGGGGGAGTGGAGGGATCCTGCTCACCCAAAGGAGAGGGCTGCTCTTGCCTATAGCCCCCAAACGTCCAGTGTAGTTAATGAAGCCCACATTCCCCTCTGTGGATCCATAGAACTCGCAGATTTTAATGGGCCCAAAGCGCTGCAGGAACTGTCTCCAGACCTCTTGCCGAAGGCCATTCCCCACAGCCATTCGGACCTTGTGCTCTCGGTCACAGGGTCGCTGCAGGGAGAAGGCCCAAGGTCACTGGGGGAAGGGGAGAGTTCCCCACGGGGGGAGACATGGGAGAAGGGTCACTAGTGAGCTGTGTCCCTCAGGATAAAAAGATTTACCTGAAAGGAATCTTACCCTGGGTCAATGCAGGAAGGGATCTCCTCTATATTTCCATGGCCAAGAGTTGCCCTAGGTTTTATCTGGGCATCATGAGGGCTTTGTGGTCCCCCCCCCCCCCCCGGGCTAACCTGCAGAGGGAGAATCTTACCTCAGGGGTGTTGCACAGGTAACGAAGGACCTCTCCAACGTACTGAATAACAGTCACCTGATACTTGCGACAGTCATCCCAGAACCTTGAGGCTGAGAACTTCGGGGCCAGGACACAGGTGCACCCTGGACCAGGCAGGAGAGCTGCTCAGACTATCCATTTCTTACAGGGTCTCCGACTATCCCAGATCCCTCAACACCCATCCCACTCCTACACTCTGTCTCCTCAATCTATGTCCTTTGCAGGGTCTCTGTAGATCCGGATGTGGGAAGGTAAGTCATGACCCAAGCACCGGAGCAGTGACCTGGGGATTGTAGAAGGTGTAGTCCAGTGCCCCCCAGGTCTCCCGGGAGGGCCAATGTCTCTGCCCTGCACCAGGGGAGAGCCCACCTCCTGTGAGAGTAGCCCAGGGCAGAGATTAGCTCCCTAAAGATCAGTGCCACCAAACAGGCATAAAGGCTGAGGGGGGCCATTTCCCCAGCACCACCTTCACCCCCCCAGGTGGCAGAGGAGACCTCCCCAGAGGTCCCACAGAAGTGATGGGCATTGTCTCAGTGTCACAGATCAGGGGACTCATGTGCCTCCCGGTCTTATCTCCCACATAATCTGGGAAATCAGGTCCTCTTTGGTTTCTCAGGCCTCAGCTTAGGTCATGGGACAGAGTTCCTATGCCCTCCCCCCAACCCCAAAGTCAGGGGTTGTTGGGCTTGAGGGAGAGGGCTCCGGCCACTGCTGGTAACCTGGCCAATCATAGAGAGGAACGTAGGGCCGAGAGCTCAAGGAACTTGGAGATTCCTCATTTGATCAATGGGGAAACTCAGACCTTGTCCAGGGTAAACTAGACTACACTGGCACTCGATGAGCCCAGAGACTGGCATTCCTGCCCAGCAGCCAGTCCCAAAGGCCCTCACCTTGCTGGATGCTGCCCATGATGCCAAGCAGCAAGGCAGAGGTATGGTAAAGAGGCAGGGCTGTGTAGATGATGTCGTTCTGCCGGACCCCACAAACTCCCATGGTTGTCGCTATCATCAATATCCGCTTGTGGGTCAAGATTACTGGCTTGGGGAGTCCTGTTAGGGAGGCATGTGCAAAGGGAGAGGCCAAACCAGTTGGGTTATAAGGATTGCTTAGGCGCCTGATGTACTCAGGGCATGGGGTTTAGTACTGAAAACATGAATGGCAAAAGAAAGCAGCCAGCCAGCTATTGGGGTGGCAGCTGCCAAATAGCCTCAAACAGACGAGCTACAGATGGGAGTAATTAGAAATAATCAGCAGGGGCAAGGCACTGGCACTAAAGGGATCAGGAGAGTCTTCCTCTAGACCAGGGCTTCGTCAATTTTTTCCAGTCACAACCCCTTTTCTCCAGAAAAATGTTTACATGACTCTGGATCTATAGGTAAATAAAATAGATAGACATCATAACCTTTTACTGTTGCCAAATTTTTTGTGATCCCCACATTCAGTTATGCCACCCCAAATGGGGTTGTGACCCACAGTTTAAGAAGCTAGGCTCTGGGGGCAGCTAGGTGGTGCAGTGGATAGAGCACTGGCCTTGGAGTCAGGAGTATCTGAGTTCAAATTTGGCCTCAAACACTTGACACTAGCTGTGTGACCTTGGGCAAGTCACTTAACCCCAATTGCCTCAAAAAAAAAAAAAGAAGCTAGGCTCTAGAAGGTAGGATGTTTTAATAATAATTCTTGTTATTGGTCAGTGACCTTTAGTGGTATCTGACTCTGTGACCCCATTTAGGGTTTTCGTGGCAGAGATACTGGAGGGGTTTATTATTCCTTCTACATCTCATTTTACAGATAAAGAAACTGAGGCAAAGTTATGTGACTTGCCCAGGGTCACATAGCCATAATGTGCCCATGGCTAGATTTGAACTCAGGAAGATGAGTCTTCCTTTTTTTTTTTTTTTTAAGATGAGTCTTCCTGACTGTAGGTCTGGTGCTCTATCCACCATACCACCTAGCTGCCCTTTTAATAATAATAGCTCATGTTCATTGAGCACTGCTGGGAATTCACAGTTACAAGGCATGGGGTCAGAGGATGAATGTTGCCCAGAGCAGTTTTTCTCACCTGTGGTCCCAGAGGTGTAGATGAACAGAGCCGGGCTTTTAGAGGTGACTCCAGCTCGAATCTGGGGGGACACTGGATCAGAGGAGGCTGCCTCTATGCGGTCCTTCAGGGGCTCCACACCCCTCGTGGGGGAGGTGGAACTCAGGTAGAAGCACCGGATGCCCTGGGCCATCAGCTTTGGAAAAATGGGCTCCACAACCTCCTGTAGCTCTAGAAAGGAAGGCAGTGTTATCAGGGAAACTGAGGCACAGAGTTGCAGAAAGATCCACAAAGAGACTCAGATTGAGAGAGAGAGAGACAGAGAGACAGAGACAGAAAGAGACAGAGACAGAGACAAAGACAGAGTATATTGTTAAGGATAAAGTTCGGATTCGCTCCTACAAAAATGACACTCCAACACCAGGTGAAGAAAATTAGATTGAATGAACATTATAGTACAGGAAAAGAGATATTAGTTTTGCAGCAGCAATAAAGTAAGCAGCCTAAAAATGTTACTATTAAAGCAAAAGTGACCACTATGTAAATATTTAGAGGGAAATACATCACCAAATGGGGGAAGCACCAATTCCTGGGTCCATTGGCTGGGGGTCCCGGTACAGCCTCCCAGAGTCCTGATTGGGAACATCCCGGGCAGAGCGTCCTCTCCATGGGTGAGACTCCAAAGAGGCTGGGGCTTTACTTTGACTTATGTAGGACTTTAAACAAAAGTGGCTTGAAGCCACCAAGAGTGGCTTGTATGATGGGCTCATTCTATAACTGACAACAAGTGAGTTCATGCAGCATCACTGCCAGAAAAGTTGGAATAAACATTAGTTTCTCAGGACATACTCCTGAGCAGGGGCCAACCCCCCAGGACTACCCCCGGAATTGTTTATAGTTCCCAGGAATGGCTAGTTCCTGGGAACCTTAGGCAGTTAATGAGATATGCCTAGAAGGGACCTGGCCAAGATCCCAGCAGGGTATCCTCCTTCACATTCCCACTCTCGGTCAAAACAAGGGAAATTTCCCACGTTAAGCTATAGCTAGAGTCTCACAGAAAACATCTGGGAGTTCATAGAGGGGGCAAACACAGGTTTGTGAGCTAGGCCTATGCCTGGATGATCTTTTGATATTCATTTACCTTTCACAGAAAGAGACAGACAGAAAAGAGACAGACAGAGAGACGGGCAGAGACAAAGAGAGACAGAGACAGAGAGAGACGGACAGACAGAGACAAAGACACAGACATACAGAGAGAGAGACAGACAGACAGAAAAGACAGAGACAGAGACAGAGAGAGACAGACAGACAGAAAAGAGACGGAGATAGACAGACAGACAGAAAAGAGACAGAGACAGAGAGAGACAGACATACAGAGAAAGATACACAGAGAGAGACAGACAGACAGAGGAATAGGGGCAAAGATTCAGAGAACGAGACAACTGGGGACTGAGAGATCCAGAGACACAGAATCTCCAAGCTTCCAGGGACCTTCCTGCCCATCTAATCCAACCTGTACCTGAAGAAAAGAGCTGTCTCCAACATTCCTGACAAGGCATCATCTAGCGCCTCCTTGAACACCTCCTGGGAAGGGGGGCTCAGCACATTCCACTTGGGGACAATGCCACCTGCCATCCAGTTTCAAGGAGCCTCTTCGCCATTGCCCTTCCCCATGTCCCCCCCCCCCCCCATGGCTCCTGGTTTGGCCTTCTGAGGCCAGACAGAGGAAGTCCGTCCCACATGACCGATGGACCTTCCAAAATGTGAATCAGGAAAGACTCCGCAACTCTGATCAGTGCTATAGGACAGTTCCAAAAGCTGCGTGATAGAAAATGCATCCACCCCCAGAGAGAGACTCTGAGTGCAGATTCCAGCAGATTTGTTTTCACTTGATCTTTATTGCTTTCTTTTCCTGCAGTATCTCTGATGTGGAAATCTGTTTTCTATGACTTCATATGTGTAACTGATATCATGTTGCCTTCTCAACGGGAGGGAGGGCAAGGGGTGCAGGAGGGAGGGGGAAACTTTGGAACTCAAGATTTTAAAAAACATTAATTTTTAAATGAAGAAGAATTTTAAAAGAATATGAAGTGAGAGCATAGGAAAAGGATTCTGGGAAGATGGCAGAGTAGGTCAGAACACTTTCGGCTCTCCACATTTCCTCAAAAAAAAAAAAAAAGACAAAACATCACCTCAGAGCAGCAGAAATAAACTTGGAGTAAAGCTTATGTCCTTCTAAGATAATCTGAGAAGACCCCAGGAAAGAACCCCAACCCCTCCAAGATGTCTGCAGAATCTGCAGACAACAAGTTGCCCTGGAGGCAGCTGGGCTGAGAGGTGGTCTCAGTCTTAGAAATTGTCATCTCACAGATGGTGGGGGTCTGCAGATTGAATAGGAAAAGACTGAAAAACCTTGCACTGTTGGGGGATGGGAAGTTCAGCTGGGCACACCAGACACTTCCCAGGTTGGGACTGCAGGGAGAAGGAGCTAGCACAGACCTAGTGAGTGCAGTAGTGAGGGGCAGGGACCCCATGGTCTGTGGGCACCTGCAGGAGGGAAAAGTCCCTGGTTTCAGCTCCAAGGCAGAGAAGACAGTTTTAGTTTGCAGCCACTGGAGGGATTGCAAGGTGCAAGATCATTTGTGTGACAGAGTGTGGCTGGGGTCTGGCTGAGGCTTAGGAGTGAGGAGGAGAACCTAAGGCGGGGATCTGAAACAGACCTCAGAAAATAACTGCTAAAAACCCATAATAAAACAAAAATGAAGATGAACAAGCAAAAGAGAAAGAACCAACCACTGATAGTTAGTATGGGGACAGAGAAGATCTGGGTTCATATTGAGAGGAAGATAATGGAGATAAAAAGCCAGTCCTTTTTCAATGAGAAATGTCAAAAGGTCCCAAGCATAAAAAGAGTTCTCGGAAGAACTTTTAAAAGACTTGAAAAATCGGGGGCAGCTAGGTGGCGCAGTGGATAGAACACCGGCCCTGGATTCAGGAGGACCTGAGTTCAAATCCGGCATCAGACGCTTGACACTTACTAGCTGTGTGACCCTGGGCAAGTCACTTAACCCCAATTGCCTCACCAAAAAAACCCCCAGAAAACAAATAACCAGTAAAAGACTTGAAAGATCAAATAAAAGGGAGCATCTAGGTGGCACAGTAGATAAAGCACTGGCCCTGGATTCACAAGGACCTGAGTTCAACTCCAGCCTCAGACTTTTGACACTTACTAGCTGTGTGACCCTGGGCAAGTCACTTAACACTCATTGCCCTGGAGAAAACAAACAAACAAACCAAAACCGAAATAAGAGAGATTGAGGGAAAATTAGGGGGAAAAATAAGAGCTATCCAAGAAAATTATGAAAAGAAAGTCAACCAGCTTGAAGTAGAGAACCAAAAATTTAAGGAATTAAAAAATTCCTTGAAATCTAGAATTTGGAAAGGGGAAGATAATGATATTCTAAAACAACAAGAAATCATAAAAACAAAACCAAAAGCATGAAAAAATAGGAAAGAAAGTGAAACATCTCATAGAAAAAACAACGAATCTGGAGAACAGATCAAGGAGAAAGAATATAAGAATAATCAGACTACCTGAAAATTACAATAAAAAAGAATCTTGTTCCAATATTACAAGAAATTATGAAGGAAAATTGCACTGAAGTTCTAGAACAAGAAGGCAAAGCAAAAATAGAAAAAATCCATCCATCACTGCCTGAAAGAGATACCAAGGAAAAAACCTGCAGGAATATCATAGCCAAGTTTCTTGGGGGAAGGAGAAAATATTGGAAGCAACAAGAAAAAAAAAACAATTTAAATATCATGGAGCTACAATAAGAATTACATAAAACCTAGCAGCTACTATGTTCAAGGACCATAAGTCTTAGAACACTATATTCTGTAGAGCAAAAGAGATTATGACCAAGGGTAATTTACCCAGCAAAGTTAAGGATAATCAGGAATGTGGAAGGGGGGGGGGTGGTTAGGGGGAAGGACATTCAATGAATTGAAAGACTTTTAGTTTCTGGAGACAAAATCCCAGAGAACTTAAAGGAAAATTTGACATGTAACATCCAGGAGAAATATATGGTAAATATTAAAGAACAATTATAAGGGACCCAATGACAAAGGGTTTACTTCTTATGTGTGAAAATATTATCAGTACCTTTATGACTGTCATTATTATTTGGGTAGTTTGATAGAAAGGCTTTGGCTGGACTGAGTATGATGGTGTGATTCTAAAAAAAATAAAACTGCAAGGAAAGATAAAAAGGAGTAATTGTCTCATAAATGAGGCATAAAAGGAAAAACTAATGCAGAAGAAGCTAGTAAAGGGGCAAGGCAAGTAGTAATGGAACCTAACTCATCAGGAATGGGTTACAAGGGGATAGGGAGAGAGAGAGGATAAGGGAGGGACTGTTAGAGGGGTGGGTAAGCTAAGGGATAGGAGGGCAAAGTAGCAGGTAGAAGTAAAGCAGAGTGAGGAGGGATAGGGTAAATAGGGTGAGAAGAATAGTGAGGAAAAGTAAGGAGAAAGATAAACAACAAGTATTTGTAGCTTAGAATGTGAATGGGATGTATTTATCATAAAACAGAAGTGGACGGCAGAATAAAAATTTGAATTCAGCAATATGTTGCTTTCAGGAAATATAAAAAGGAGACATACACAAAAAGATAAAATAAAGGGCAGGAGTAGGATTTACAATGTTTAAAAAAAAACCAAACACCATAGGGGCAGCTAGGTGGTGCAGTAGATAGAACACCAGCCCTGGAGTCAGGAGGACCAGAGTTCAAATTTGGCTAAAACACTTACTAGCTGTGTGACCCTGGGCAAGTCACTTAACCCCAATTGCCTCACCAAAAAAACCCGACAAAACACACACACACACACACATACACACTAAAACACAGGGATAGTAATCATGATCTCAGACAAAATTAAAGTTAAAAGAGATTTAACCAAGAGAAAAATAGAGAAACTACATTATGCACCAGCAATATCAATGAATATTGTTTTCAACCATTTAATCACTATAAAATATCTGAGCATATATCTGCCAAAATAGACACAGAAACTATTTGAAGATAAACGTAAAACACTTTTTATACAAATAAAGTCACATCCAAATAACTGAAGTAATATTAATTGTTCATTAGTAGGTAAAGCCTATATAATTTTTTTTATTTGTTTATTTCTTTTTGGTGGAGCAATGAGGGTTAAGTGACTTGCCCAGGGTCACACAGGTAGTGAGTGTCAAGTGTCTGAGGCAGGATTTGAACTCAGGTCCTCCTGAATCCAAGGCCAGTGCTTTATCCACTGCGCCATCTAGCTGCCCCCCAGCCTATATAATCTTTAAGGTGACAATTTTACCTATGGATTCAATGTCATCACAATCAAATGATTAAAAAACTTATTTTATTGAGTTAAAAAAATAACAAAATTCATTTCGAAGAACAAAAGATCAGGAACTTCAAAGAAACCAGGAAAAAGATGTAAAGGAAATCGTTTTAGCAGTATCAGACATTAAACTATTGTTGAAGTATAAAATGGATAATTTCAGTTATTTCAAATGAAATCTTTTTTGTATAAATAAAACCTATGGAGCCAAGAATAGAAGGAATGCAGAAAATCAGGAAAAAAAATTTCATGGTCAATCTCTCAGATGGAATGTGATTGGGTTGGAATCTTGCTGTGCTGTAGGAGATGATGAACTGGTTCTCTTGGGAAGGCATGTAAAGACTTGGACCAATGTAGGAAGATGCTATCCACCTTCAGAGAAACGGATGATGGGTGGAAACAAGCATAGTATGGTCTTACATATATGTGCATGAGTGTCTATGTACATACACACACGTGTGTATATACACATATATGTATACAGACACATATACATATGCACACACATCTACATCCATCTACACACATATATACATACATACACATATATACATACATATATATCTCCACACTTAATCACAGCTCTCTTTGCAGGGAGGTGGGGTGGAGGAGAAAAATAGGCAAGTAAAAAGTACACAGCAAAGAACAAAAGAAAACCAACCAGGAGGGAAAGAACTGCTGGGCAGATTTGAAAACAGGGTGTATTATTTATTACATAGGTTTTCTTGAAATAGAAATTTATTGTTTTATATTGAATCCTTTCTTATGTTCTGCTGTGCACTAGCCAACATTTTTTTTTTCCTTTGCTCATTTTGTATTTAAGGTTTTTTGTTTGTTTGTTTTGTTTTGTTTTTTTGGTGAAGCAATTGGGGTTAAGTGACTTGCCCAGGGTCACACAGCTAGTAAGTGTTAAGTGTCTGAGGCTGGATTTGAACTCAGATCCTCCTGAATCCAGGGTCGATGCTCTATCCACTGCACCACCTAGCTGCCCCTGTATTTAACTTTTAAATTAAAAAAAAAAATTAAAAATATCAGGCGAGCTCTCATGTCACCCTGAGTCTTCTCTTCCAGGCACTAGTCACCCCCATAGTTTCTCTAACTGATCTTCATGTGGCATGGTCTCCAGGCACTTCATCCCCCACTTTTGCCCTCTCCAGCTCACTGATGTCCTTCTTAGACTGTGATTCTCAGAGATGAGAACAGTCTGGTAAAGGTGGAGGACAGGATCAACTATCCAAGACAGCCCAAGAAACTGAGACGGACAGAGCCAGGGATAGAGGCAGAGGCAGGGACAGGGACAGAGGCAGAGCCAGGAACAGGGACAGAGGCAGAGCCAGGGACAAGGACAGAGACACAGGCAGAGAGAAGAACAGGCTCTTGGATGGGTGAGCTCCATCACACACTAACCTACCTGGGTCAGCCACTAGGATGCAGGACCTAGCACTGAGCACAGCATGGAGGAGGGAGGCCCCTCGGAGGTGGGGGTTGATCCAGGCGACCTGGCAGCCCAGCTTACTGAGGCCAAACCAGAGACTGAGGGAGGAGATGCCCTGGGATCCAAGGAAGAACAGAGACGCCACATCTCCTTCTTTCAGCCCCACAGATCCATGTAGGGCTGCACCCAGGGCCCGGGCCACTCGGCAGCAACTTCGATCCATCTCCCCCAGGCTCACCTGGAGGCCAGAGATTGTGTCCACCACCATCAACCCGTCTGGATTAGCTCTGGCCCGGGCCTCAAATAGGTCCACAAAGGATGTGTAGGAACCTATGTGGCCCAGGTTCATGTACAGAACGTTGCCAATATAGACCAAATCTTCTGGCAGCCAGCGGATCCAGGCCGGGAACCTCTGGGCCAGGTCCCCAGGGAGCCATCGAAGAAGCCAAGGGAGCCCCAGGGAAGGGATCAACCACAGCCACTGCCAGGGCCACGGGACCAGCCACAGGCTCACCAAGGGCACAAAGAGGAGTAGGGTCGTCACCCTCAGCCTCATCCTGGACTGACCAGCAGAGAAGTGAGGGGGAGAGCCCCAGGCATGGGGAGGGTAAGCCTGGGCAGCCACCAATCATTAACCCAGTCCCTAGAAGCAGCTGTCCTTGGCCCCTGGACGCCCTCCCCTGCCTCTCTCTGGCTCTCCCTGGGCTTCTTTCTTCATCTCTCTCTATCTCTCCACTTCTGTCCTTGTCATTCTCTTGCTATCTGTCTCTCTCTGTCCCTCTCTTTCACTCTCTATCATTCTGTCTCCCCCCCCACCTCCTTTTCCCTCGCCCCCATCATTCCTACGCCTTTATCAACATACAAGCCTCTGGCTCCCCATCTCTCTGTCTCTTTGTCACCCTCAGACCTTCTCCCCACCTGGTCCCTTTGTGACTCTATATAATCTCAGGCCTTTCATCCCCATGGCTCAGGCAACACCCTCTCTGTGCTGCTACGCCCTTCCCCCCACTTCTGACAGCCCATCTCCTTTCTCTTGAGCCTCTTCTGTGTGTGTGTCTCTGTCTCTGTGTCTGCCCCTCTGTCTCTGTCTGTCTGTCTCACCCCTGAAGGGACGATGTGTCCATCTCAGGGTTTGGAGGAGGGGCAGTCCCAGAGGGCTCTTTGAGATCTGTCTTAGGGCATCCAGAGGAGGGGGGCCAGGATTCGGCTGGTTCTCCTGGGCCCCAGAGGACAGTCCCCAGAGCAGTGGGAGAAGCAGAAGAGAGACTGATGCAGGCTAGATGTCAGGAAGGACTTCCCCCAGCCAGAGGTGTCCCAGCGTGGGGCAGGCTGCCTCAGAGGGGCTGGGCTCTCCCCTGGTGCAGAGCAGGGAGGCTCCTAGGGTTCCTCCACCTCTGGCATTCTGGGAGTCTCCAGCTGAATCCCATAGTGAGGAAGCCTGAGGATACAGGGATGGAGGCATCTCAGGGCCCCAGAGGGACTGAGCCCAAGACCAATCAGCAATGTTCTCAGAGTCCCAGCTGAGGCTTGCAAAGGGCTGTTGTGAGAAGGTAGAAAGGAGCCCTTGGGTGCTGTCCTGGCTAGTCAGGCATTGGCTAAGTCCTGCTCCTGCCCTCCCCCAAGCATCTCTGCAGTGGATGTAAGGGACTGTGGTAGGACCTCTAAGAACCTCTCCAGTACTGATGGCTCAGAGCCTGGGCCCCTACAGCCTCTTCACAGGGAGGGCAATCCGGAGGAAGCCTCTGCTCTGGGGTCCCCTAACTGATGCCGTCCCTTAGTGTAGAAGTTTCCTTTTGTGCTAAAGCAATTAAATTTTTTAAAAAATTAATCTTAAAAATATTTTATTATTTTCCAGTTACAAGGAAAGATAGTTTTCAACATTTTGGGGGGTGTGGGGCAAGGAAGGGTTAAGGGACTTGCCCAGGGACACACAACTAGGAAGTGTCAAGTGTCTGAGGTCAGATTTGAACTCAGGTCCTTCTGAATCCAGGGCCTGTGCTTTATCCACTATGCCACCTAGCTGCCCCTCAACATTTGTTTTTATAATATTTTGAGCTCCAAATTTTTTCCCCTCCTTTCCTTCCCTCCCCCCTCAAGAAAGAAAACAATCTGCTAAAGGTTATATTTGGACAATCACATTAAACATATTTCTTCATTAGTCATGTTGTGAAAGAAGAATCTGAACAAAAGGGAAATTCTTTGGGCCTTTTTCCCTCCTTCCCACTCATTCCACCCCCCACAGAACAATGAAAACAGCCCCAAACAGGGAAATCTCCACCATGAGTGCATAGTCCAGCAGAACCAATTCCTGCCCCGGCCCCAGGCACATCAGGAATTCCAGCAGGATGGCCCCCTTAAGCCTCTGGATTTGTGGCAGATCCATTCAGTACCAGAGTTCTCCAGTCTTTCAAAGTGGTTTTTCATTATAAAGGTCTCGTTTGGCCACCTCTCAGCTCTTGTTCATAGGAGTCTTCCCAACATCATGGGAGTATTATGGGCCCCAGTTGTCCCAGAAGTTGTCTGGAGAGGTCAAGGAACTTTTTCCTTGAAACCCCAGGAGTTTTCCCTTGAGATCAAGGAACCTTCTCCTTGGAACTAAACCAAAGGACAGACATACCCAGAGAGATAAATAGCACGGGATCCTACTGAGCTAGCTCCAGGACCACCCTCCTCACCCCCTAGAGGAGATAATCCTGTTAGATATGGCTGCACTAGGAAAGGACAAAGAAACCACCCACCAGGAGACTGTTACCCACCAGGACAGAGTTATTGCCCATCACCAGATTGCCCCAACCCATCAACAGACTATCTCCAACACACCCATCACCCAATAAGGCACATTTCACCCATACCATCTTAGTCCTATAAAAGGGTGCTCCCCAGGCTAGTTAGGGAGGAAAGTATTTTAAACCTTCCTCCCGGCCAGTTTTTCTCAGATCCATTAAATTTTTAAACACTTTGTCTTAATGCAAATATCACAATAAATCCTGACTTAAAAAAAAATCTTCTTACTAGCTGTGTGACTTAACCCCAATTGTCTCACCAAAAAAAAGAAATCTTATTAGAAGACATGTTTCACTTAAAATGAGACTAGAATACATTAAATTACAACTGGATCTATTTTCCCAAATGGTATCATTCTCAATGTATCTAATGCCCTACTATTAGCACTTCAATATGAGACCATTATTATCAATAAACTCATTTTTTAAAATCCAGTGATAAAGATAGACAGTTCCCCAGATTTAAATTGAACCTGATTAACCCTAACCCTAAAATTTCTGAAATTGGAGATCAACTCCTAATTAAAGTTTTAACAAATTTCTTAAAAGCTGATTAAAAAAACAGCAAATTGTAGTCACCCTTCAACTGCCTTTCTGTGTAAATTACCTTTCTGACAATTCTGCTTTGAGTGGCAGAGAGGATTGCATAATTCAGTGCAAGATAAGGGATTTAGCTAGGACAACAAGGGGGAAGAAGAAAAACAGCTTGCCTTTTACTCAGGTACACACACACACACAGAGAACATTTTAACATAAATAGCACTCCACAAGGACAGATACAAAAAGGGTAAACAGTAGTGGTAAAGATTCTTAAAAATAACTTAGAAAAAAAAACCCTCAGAATGCACAAATTAAGTCCTCCTCCAATCCTCAAAACCCTATTAATCTGAGCCGGATCAATTGCTCTTTTGTTTCTTTGGAGGCACCCCATCAAAAGAAGAAGGCAGTGATGCTGCTTCCACTGTCCTGATTTTTTTTTTTTTTTTGCTAGTGTCCTGACATTTTGCAATAGAAACATATTTCATCATCCTGTGGGTTTGAGGCTTGGTGTCCAGAGGGATGAGGTCTTGGGGTTTGTTGCCTTCCCTCTGTTAATTGTGGGTTCATGATATGCCTCTGTTTCTTTCTTTTCCTTTTTTTTTTTTGTTCTACAATTTCTTTTTCCTTTTTTGATTTAGAGACCTTTCTCTGAGGAACAAGAGTCTTATTTTCCTTTTTCCCCCTCCCCCTCTTTTTTTACTCTATATTTTCTGGAAGGGAAGAGAGTTTGGATTCAAAAGGTGTTCAGAAAAGTGAGCACTACTCTGGGCACCAGATAAATCAAGATTAAGCCACAAAGAAATTGATTTTTTTTTTTTGGTGAGGCAATTGGGGTTAAGTGACTTGCCCAGGGTCACACAGCTAGTAATTGTTAAGTGTCTGAGGTCACATTTGAACTCAGGTCCTCCTGAGTCTAGGGCTGGTGCTCTGTCCACTGAGCCACCTAGCTACCCCCCAAAGAAATCAATTTTACTGCAGTCAAAGGAACATGGTAGTGTGTGGCTCAGACTTAGTCAGATTTTGCCAGTTTTCCAAGTACTTTCAAGAATGTGGTCCAAACTTTGAAAACATATAACCTGCAGTGGTCTATTCTGGTGGACATGCCAAAGTGGACCCCAGATTACCGGTGGGTTTTGCCAGACTCCTAGTCGAAGAGCTTTAGGAACTCAAGCAAAAAGAATATGAGTTCTGGATTTGAGAGACCCACTCACGCAGGCCAAGTCTCCAAGTTTGAGTCTATATTGGAACACAATGAATTCCTGCAGGCCCCAAGTGTTTAAAGTCCAAAATGGCTGGCTGGGCAGGGAAGCTTCAAATCCCAGATGAGCCCCCAATAGGTCAACATGATAATTAATGAAAACAATCAATATAACCAAAATAAGGTCTTTAATGGGGGCAGCTCCCATGGGCTGACACTTACTAGCTGTGTGATCCTGGGCAAGTCACCAGAACGAGTCATGACATCACTGTGATGTCACTGTCCTCTCCAAGAGGGTCCTGAGTTCAAATCCTATCTCTGACGCCACCTGTGTGACTTTGGACAAATCACTTAACCCTCCCTGGGCCTCACTTTTGAGTTGGACTAGATGTCCCCTGAAGGTCCTTCTAGCTTTGATCTTAGATGCCACGATCTCCCACCTCCCCACTTTTGCCTTCCCTCCTCAGTTCTACCTCTTGGAATCCTTAAATCCTTTCAAGGCTCAGCTCATGTGCTGAGAAGCCTCTCTTGGTGCCCCCAGCTGTTGGTGTTCCCCAACCCTTGTATTTTGGGGAATATATTGTATAGCAACTTATCTGTGTGGGGCTGATGCGGATGCCCAGTCCTCCTAAAGGAGAGGCAGCTTTGTTTTTGTCATCTCAGCACACCTGGCAGGGCCTAGACCTCTTCCCATCCTTCTTCCTCTGGGTCATATTTGCTCTGATGCCTGCTTGGGTTATCCCCCCATTACTCAGTGTTCTAAGCTAGGGGACCTCTGGGAACCACTCCCACCCCAGTCCTGGCATCTCCTCCAGATGGCTGCCCACTCTACCTCGAGGATGGCGCCAGTGTCTGGGCACCACATGAGTCAAGTCAAGTGAATTTGACCAGACTAAAGGAGTCTTCACTTTACTGGAACTGGCTCTCCAGAGGAAGGCCCAGGCCTCTGTGTGGTTTAACAGTTTTATTCATGAATGAACCAAAAAATAGGCATTTATTAAGCACTCACTGTGTACAAACAGAAAAGCAACACAGTCCCTGCCCCTGGGGAGTTTGCTTTCTAATGGGGCAGACAACAGAGGGAAGGTTTCAGAATCAGGTTGGGTGGAAAGGTCCCAGGGTCCTCAGGGTACAATGGGTGAACAGAGGGTCAGGCTTCTTCTTTTTATATATATATATATGTGTGTGTGTGTGTGTGTGTGTGTGTGTGTGTGTGTGTATGTGTGTGTATATATATATATATATATATATATATATATAAAACCTATTTTTTTTTTTTTTAGTGAGGCAATTGGGGTTAAAGTGACTTGCCTAGGGTCACACAGCTAGTAAGTGTTAAGTGTCTGAGGCTGGATTTGAATTCAGGTCCTCCTGACTCCAGGGCCAGTGCTCTATCCACTGCACCGCCTAGCTGCCTCTAGGCCTCTTCTTGAATGCGGTTCCCACTGATAAGATCCTCTCAGTTTATTAGATTGAACCACTTGACCTTGCAAAGGAGCCTGCTGGTGAGCACTCTCTTCCGTGGTTGTCCAGAAGCTGCCAGGGGCTGGCACAGGCCGCTCCTTTCTCTCCCTGGGGCTTAAGCCAGGTGAGTCACTTGTCTGTTCTTGTGTGGCAGTTGGTGGGGGTGACTGGCTCCTTCTCTCTGGGAGTCATCTCCCAGAAGTGGGGATTGGTGTGATGGGGGTGCAAGTAGGGATCTTGCTGTTATTCTCAGGGCTTTTTAAAACCTCAGCTTGGATAAACATCCAGATGGCGTGTTTTTAGGCCAAAAGAGATAACTCAACATCTGAACATTAAGCCTTCCTATGGGTGCCCTTTCCCAAGGGCTTGCTGCCCAGCAGTAGGCTTGCTGGGGTCAAAGGCAGGAACACTTTGTTCTCTCTCTTAAAATCTCAAACTGTTTTCCAACTCAAACAGAGCTCCATCAGCATGCATTAGTGTTCCTCTCTTCCCCCAGCCCCTCCAGCAATGAGATTTCCCAATCTTAGACTATTGCCGATTGCTTTTTTTAGAAGTCTCCATGCTGGGGCAGCTAGGTGGCACAGTGGATAGAGCACTGGCCCTGGATTCAGAAGGACCTGAGTTCAAATTTGGCCTCAGACACTTAACACTTACTAGCTGTGTGACCCTGGGCAAGTCACTTAACCCCAATTGCCTCGCACCAAAAAAAAAAAAGTCTCAGTGCTAGTTGGAGGGTGTGAGATGGAGGAGACCTGGTCTCATTTGGTTATAAACATAACTGCAAGGTCTCTAAGTGATTCATTATGGCTTTCTGGTTTCCTTGGGTACATATTGTGAAATGTGTGAGTGTGCTTATTATTATGAGCTCTCTAGAAGTGTGGACTTTCTATTCCCTCAGTGAAGTAACTTCCTGGGCACATCAGGTACCTTAAATGCCTCCTGTCCCCAATGGCCCAACACTCACTGTTGGCCTTTTGTGTGTGTGGGGAGGGGTCTGACATAGCCCAGGTACATGTGTACCTGGGTTGTCCACCCAGTGCTCATGGAATTGTGCTCCGTGAAATGTTTGAATTTTGTTTCTGGTGCCAGGCATAGAGTTAAGTGCTCGATAAATGCTAGTTAACAAAGGAGAGCAGGTTTGACTCGATGCTCACCTGGACCTGAGTTTCCTTGACTATAAAATGGGGCTAATAAGGTTTCTATTGTCTATTTTATGGGCTTCCTGTTAGGCCGACATTTTGTATGCATCTTAGAGTCCCGGACACAAGGTGAATTACAGTTTTTATCATTTACTCACCAGTGCATTCAACGAATAGTCATTAAATGCCTACTAAGTGTTAGGAGTTCGGATTTGATCCCAAGGACAGGAAGGAAATCCTGAAGCATCTAGAGTAGGCGCAGATGAACAAATGATTGTTCTAAGCCCTGAACGGCAGAGCAGCTAATGAGACTTTTAAAATTGGGTGGGGGGCAGCCAGGTGGTGCAGTGGATAGAGCACTGGCCCTGGAGTCAGCAGGACCTGAGTTCGAATTCGGCCTCAGACACTTGACACTTACTAGCTGTGTGACCCTAGGCAAGTCACTTAACCCTCATTGCCCTGCCAAAAAAAAAATGGATAGGTGGTGAGTGAGAGTTAGGGTGGTAGCTGGAGGTAGAGGAGTCTGATAAATATCATGGTGGTAGAACCCCCCAAATTTGGTTCAGTGTTTGAATCCATGGGGTGATGCAGAGCATTCAAAGGTATCCAGGGTTGGGAAGCCAGGTCATCGCCCAGCAGATAAGGATGGGAACACCCTCCACAGAGACAGGGAAGTTTAAGAAGAGGGGTGAGGGGGGGAGAGGGCAATGGAGTCCTGTTTTTGTCCTGCCGAGGGAAGGCTGAGGCGACCAGTCGGTCTCCCAAAAGGCTTTCAACAGAGCCGAGGTCTCTGAGTTGCACCATTAATGGTGCCTAGTCCAGTGAGGACAAGGGGCAGGTAAGGGGCTGAGCAGGAAGTTGGTGAGAAGGGGTAGGGGAAGAGGGGATGAAGACCATTCTCTTTGTCTCTAACATACAGTACCAAGTCCTCCTTCACAATCCGGCTTCTGCCTTCCTTTCCAAGTTAATTTCACTCCCAGCTGCCTTTCCCAATTCCATTAAAATCACCTCACGCCCTCACATTTGTCAGTGTTCCCCACATTTATTTTTATGTCTAGCCTGTGTTTACACAGCTATGATCATGTTGTCTCCCCTGTAGAGAATGGAAGCTCTTTGTGGGCAAGAACTCCCTCACTTTTGTCTCAGTGTCCCCAGCACCTAGCGAGGTTCACAGCAGGCACTTCATGCTTGGTCTGGGTATCCCCTCCATGCTGTGCACTCTGTGATCCAGCCACATGGACCTGCTTGCAGATCCTCAGACATCTCCCACTTCCATGCCTTTGCACCACCTGTGCCCTCTGCCTTTTCTTTCATAACTGTACCTCTTAGCATCCATGGCTTCCTTTGAGTCTCAGCTCAATCAGCTTAAGTGTCATGCTCTGCAGAAAAGCTGCCTTGTGTCCTATGGACATACCTATGGCACAGAACTGTCGTCCGTGGTGTCTCCCTCACTAGAATGAATGATCTGTGGGGGCAGGGGGAGTTTCACCTCTTTATATTCCCAGTCATCAGACACATACCTGGCACTAAGTTGGGGCCCCATTGATTCTCTTTTTTAAAATCACACACACCTTTTATTGATAATGTCCAAGTTTCTTGGGTTTCCAAACCCATCCAGTTGCCCAGAAGAGAGGTGGAGGGGGAATGAGCCCCTTGTCCTCACTGGCCTAGGCAACATTAATGGTATAACTCGATCAGTCACCTCAGCCTTCCCTCAGGACTGCTGCTTGCCCACTAAGATAATTGGGGAGGGGGCAGCTAGGTGGCGCAGTGGATAGAGCACTGGCCCTGGAGTCGGGAGTACCTGAGTTCAAATCCAGCCTCAGACACTTAACACTTACTAGCTGTGTGACCCTGGGCAAGTCACTTAACCCTAATTGCCTCACTAAAAAAAAAAAAAAAGATAATTGGGGAGGTGGGGAGGCTGGGAGGGCAGGATGCTGAGGCCCGGGAATGGCCAGAATTGGGCCTGCTGTCTCCAGGATGCTTCTTCACACCTAATCATGACCTGGAGCATTAGCTCATGAGGCTAACCTGGGCTAGTTAGTTAGGCTTACTGAATGTCTGGTCTGGGATGCTGAGAAGATGCTGGTACCTGTAACGAGACGAGGGAAGCCACGACAAGAGGAAGCAGCTGGCAGCTCAGGGTACAGCCAGACTTGGCTTAGGGCTTGAGGAGGGCTCCCCTCACCTGGCTCCCAAGTGGAATTCCCTTGGATCCCAGGAGATCAGGCCAGAAATTTCCCCAGATTTTTTATTGGTTCACTCCATCTGTGGCTTTAGGGACCCTCAGGGGGATTTTCCAGAGGTCCATCCATTCTCAATCCCGCCTATCTCTCTGCTTGCTGAAGCAAGTGGTTTCTTAGTTTGCTGTTGGGCTGACTCCCTGTGACGCCAGGCTTCATTCAGCAGAGCTCCCAGGATGGCCAAAGTGACACCAACCAATACTAGCCGGAGGCTGGTCAAGGTATATTCATGAGACAAGTATTCTGGGAAGAGGGGAGAAGCAGATGGAGGAGGAGACAAAAATCTGGCAGGAAGCCCGCATCTGAAGGTTCATCCCACACCCCACCAAACAGCCGGGCTCTGCCCCCAGATGCCCATCAATGGAGCTGGAAGGCCCTATGTCACTCACCAAAGTTTGAGGACTCATGTTCCAGCTGCTTTTCCTGGGAGCCTCCTGGGTGTGGAAAAGGAGAAAGATGAGAGTCTAGGGCTGCCTCTCCTCTCTCCCCTGGGTCTGTCTCTTTGGCACTTGCTCCTAGATTTACTGAGCCACCCTCCATCATTGGCTAACCTACCCGGGATTGGAGAAGTGTGGAACTGAAGACAGAGCAAGGAATAGTCCAGGAAGGAAAAGGCCCTGGCTTCTTGTCGTCCTGCCCCCCCCCCAGGTGATAACAGACCTCCTGCAGACCCTGCCCCTTGCCTGCAAACCCTCCTAGAAGCCCTGCTGCTCTCTGGGAAGGACCCCAGGGCAGCAGCCAATCCTCAGGGCCTGTGGGGCACATTGAACACCTAACGATTCAGAAGACCTGGAGGCAAGGCTTGGGGCACCCCACCTTCTTACCTGAGATCCTGAGCACCAGGGTATCACTGGGTGTTGACCAGAGGTAGGGGAAGTCGCTATCAAAACTGTAACAGAGGTATGTGCCACCGTGGGAGTCGGTCACTGAGGGGAATGGGAAGTTGGCCTGGTAATCGGTGGACAGCAGTGCCTGGGGAGCGTTGGCCCCACTTGTCTTATAGAGAACAAATTTGTCAGCCCCGAGATGTGACTCACAGTGCAAAGTTACGTCCTGTCCTTTGGCCACCGTGGAGCCTGGATTGGCTGAGATGGAAGGTTTGGGGTACAATCCTGGGAGGGAGAGGGGGAGACCCCTGAATAAAGGGGAGCTCTGGGCTCATCTTCCCATCCTGACCCAGGATGGTGACCTGGGAG
This sequence comes from Dromiciops gliroides, assembly GCF_019393635.1. Taxonomy (NCBI): domain Eukaryota; kingdom Metazoa; phylum Chordata; class Mammalia; order Microbiotheria; family Microbiotheriidae; genus Dromiciops; species Dromiciops gliroides. Next base: position 656,479,463 of record NC_057863.1, on the reverse strand, counting down.
ATTCCCCTCACTCTCGAAATCCATTCTATCCCAGCTCCAGAGGTCAGAGTCTAGAGGTCAAGAGGCTGTGAGCAGATTCCCTAGGAAGAATCTCGGGACCACCCCTCTGGGATACAGTGGCCTTATCTGTCCAGTGGACAATCTTATATTAGATAGTCCCTAGGCTCCCTCCCAACTGTATTTTTTCTGGGATTCCTTAACTCTCCTTCCAAAAGAAGAAGGGCAGCTAGATGATGCAGTGGATAGAGCACCAGCCCTGGAGTCAGGAGTACCTGAGTTCATATCCGGCCTCAGACACTTAAGACTTACTAGCTGCGTGACCCTGGGCAAGTCCCTTAACCCCAATTGCCAAGAATAAGAAAGAAGAAGGAAGAAGAAAGAAGGGAGAAGAAAGAAGAAAGAAGAGGAAGAAGAAGAGGAAGAAGAAGGGCATGGAGCAGGGCAGGAGGAGGACATGGGAGAGGAACATGCCGGGGCTCATCCCCCTCACCTGTGACCATCAGCTCCAAAGGGTCACTGAGTTCTGACCAGTGGTTTTGTCTTTGGTATCGACACCGGTAGCGACCCGCGGTCTCCGCTGCTATGTCTGGAATGAAAAACTCAGCCTCCTTCCAGGGCCCAGGCACTTCCAGCATGTCTCTTAGCTCTGTGCTCCCATCCTTTTCCAGAAGGAACCTGTGTGCCCCATCTGCTCCCTGGCAGCGGACGATGACAGACTTCCCCCAGGGGATCACAGAGCCAGGCTCAGCCCACAAGGAGGGCTTGGGGAGTGTTTCTGAAAGTGAAGTGGATAGACACTCCGTTCCAAGGGACCCTCTCCCTGAGTCTCCCTCATCAATGGGGAAGCTCAGACAGAAGAGGCCGGGGGTGATTTGGGTTTGAGGTTAAGGAGAGCGCCCCTCACTCGGTTCCCAAATGGAATGACCTTTGGTCAAGATTCCCCCCCCCCCAAGTCCACCCCAGGGGACAGGTCCCTGATTAATTGATTCATGTGCTGGGGAGCCCTATCCTCAATTCCCCAGAGTCCCCTGGGAGCAGCCATCCATCCATAGGTTAGGCTATGAGGACAGAGAAGGGGGTTTGAAGGACTCACGTTTCTGTGCCATGATACTCTGACTCAAGCACAGCCCTGTGAGAGAAGAGCCAGTGAGAGAGGAGTGGGCACTCCACCCACAGTCACGTGCTAGGCCCCCTCCCCGCTTCTGGTCAGGAGGTGATAGAAGCAGAGCTGGGAGGGAGCTCAGAGATCATCCAACACCAGAGAGGTGACACGATTGCCCACGGTCACGCAGGGAATCGTCCAAGGTAGGATTTAAGTGCAGGTCCTCTGACCCTGTCCCCTTAGAGCATCCTGTCCTGGGGGGTCTGTGACTCTACTTCCCATCCCTGACTCCGCTAGAACTCACCAAGACAGAGCAGGGTTGCCAAGGACCCAGGCATGTTCCTGAACTGAGGGGTTAAGGAACCCTGATGACCTTGGACAGGGGCAAAAGATGGGCTGAGGCCGGTGGTAGGTCTGTCCTTTCCTCCTGGTGGCTGGGTTCAGAGCTCCCCCCTCATAGCCTCCTTTCCTCTTGGGTCCCGTGTCCCAACTGCCTAGCAACTCCCCCACTACCTGAAGGGGCATTGTGATGACACAGAAGCCCTCTGTGTAGCCTAGGCTGGCTGAGGAAAGCCCAGGCTGGGGGGCCCTGCCAGGGGGAGTTGGCCAGGGAGGAGAGACAACTTTGCCCCCAAGGCACTTGCGTCCCCATCACAATCCTGTGCTCCACCCTTTGGGACCACCCTGGGCTCGGACAGGGAAGCTTTTGCCTTTTCTTAGCCTGAGCAAACCTTCACCTTCCTCCCTGTCCAGGAGTTCCGCACCTGGCCTCCTCAGTGCCACTCATCGCTTCCCTTCTCTTATGGGGGAAATAGACGGGGGTTTGGGGTAGGGGTTCTTAGGAATTCCTCTTTAAAGCACTATACCCTCTTGCACAAAAAGCCAATTAGAATAAAATAATATTTCATTTAGGTGCTAGGGAAAGGAAACCAAGAGAGAAGTCCTTGGACTTCTTGTGGGGAGAAGGCATGGCACAGAGGCGTGGCTCTCTGTGATATGTTTCTCCTCGAGCGGGGGACAAGCAGATACTTTTTTTTCCCTGTAAAAGTATTTTATTATTTTCTACTTACACGTAGAGATAGTTTTCAACATTTGTTTTTATAAGATTTCTAGTTTCAAATTTTTCTCCCTTCCCTCCCTCCCCCCTCCCCAGGACAGCAAGTAATCTGATATAGGTTATATATGTACAATCACATTAAACATATTTCTGCATTAGTCTTGTTATGAGAGAAGAATCAGAGCAAAAAGGAAAAACCTCAAAAAAGAAAAACAACAACAAAAAACAATAGAAATAGTATGGTTTGATCAGCATCTAGATTCCACAGGTTTTTTTTGTGTTTTTTTTTTCTGGATTTGGAGAACATTTTCCATCATGAATCCTTTGGAACTATCTTGAATCATTGTATTGCCAAGAAGAATCAAGTCTATCACAGTTGATCAACACATAATGTTGTTGATGCTGTGTACAGTGTTCTCCTGGTTGTGCTCATTTCACTTAGCATCAATTCATGTCTCTCCAGGTTTTTCTGAAATCTGCCTAGTTATCATTTCTTACAGCACAATAGTATTCCATTACATTCATATACCACAACTTGTTCAGCCATTCCCCAATTGATGGGCATCCCCTCAATTTCCAGTTTCTTGCCATCACATAAAGAGCAGCTATAAATATTTTTGTACATGTGGGTTCTTTTCCCTTTTTTATGATTTCTTTGGGGAAAAGACCCAATAGTGGTATTGCCGGTGTTAAGGGGCTAAAATTCTAGCTAAACTGTCTAAAATATCTAATGAGTGGTCGCCAATAAATTATAAGCTTTAGCAAGAGTTAGACTTTTAAGCATTTATTAAGGAGAATAAGAATTTGGTAAAGAGAGAGAAAGGCCTAGATTCCTATCTATTAAAGGGAGAGCACATTTCTAGCTCCGCTCTCCACCAGAGTCCAGAGGAAAGAGCACGAGACTGAGCGCCAGTCTCTTCCTTCTTCCTCCCACTCGCCCGCGTCACTTCCTGACGCCAAAGAAAAAGACTCCTGGTCTTGCCCTCAAAGACCTTCACTTCATGGGCAGAACTCTTCTACAGTAAGTCTCCAGCAGGTAGCGTCATTCCAATCGTTACATGTTCCCCGCTTTGTTTCCTCAAGAAACGGTACGTTTCCTTGATGAAACAGTCAAAAATAACAGAATATAATAACCTATGCTAACTAACAATATGATAATATCAATATAGAAAAGGGAGAGAGGAAAGTTTTGTCCAGAGGGGCGATTTTTTGTCCTCATGAACCGACGCTTTGACATTGGTCTTGCAAAGGGAGGGCCTCTGCAGAGAATACATGTTACAGATGGTGTATGTTATAACAGAAAGAGAAAAAGGAAAAAACAACAACAAAAAAAAAACTGTTCATTTAAAGTCTCTGAAAGTCTTTTCTCAGATGTCCTCTAGGTGTAGTCGTGGAATGGAAATCTTTTCAGGGGTTGATGTGTGGATGCTGGTAATCAGCCAGGAAAATTTCCTACAAAATTGAGCTTAACACAACTTTAAAATAGCTTTGTCAATAATCAAATCAAACAATGAAAGTTCTCAAAAACATGTCTAAGGGAATACAGAATCTTAGTTGTTAATACGTGAAACATACAATAAAACAAAAATTGAACCATTCTTTAAAATTATATTATTATTATTATAGTTCCCCCTTATGGAGGGTAATTGAGAAGACAATTGCTGCAATATTAATTTTTAAAAATAATTTTTATCTTTGTTTCATCACTTTTTGCATCATCTGCCTAATTATCCTCATGCCATTATGAGAAATTTAAAAATCTAATATAATTGGTAACAGGTGTCAAGGCCAAATTCAACACTGTATTTATCATGACACCTGAGATAATTATGGGGGTTACCATAAAAGAACAGAGAAATGATGGGATATGAGCATTCCCACACTTGAGCAATATGTACTGCCCATGCAGTATGCCAGACTTAAAATAGGTGGATGGAATATATGTCCATGCCACCGAATATATTGGAGGAAACTGAGTCAGACTTAATCAGATGCATGGGATTCAGATGTCCATGGCATCAGGCATATAGGAGGGAACATAGAAGCCAGGTGTAGAAGTGAGATGGGTGGGATCAAAACTTCCAGCCATCTGTACAATACTGTGGGGAAAAATAAAATAAAATATTAAACCAAGAGAATCCAACCTCAACATTTGTCAAAAGCCATTCCCTCGGCCATACCTTGACTTCATGCATGTCTCCCCTCATGTGACAGTTCAGTGTCTGCTCTTGCATGTATTCCTCATTTTGTGATTGGATGGCATCTTGGCCAACTGGCATCTGATAACTCAGAATAAAGGCAATTAATGTCTTAAATGATAAGTTCCCATAATCCAAGTCTCATGTGGATTTTTAAAATTGAGGATAATAAATGATCACAAAAAATGTGAATACATTTTGACTCAGAATATAAAATTATGCAACAATTTCAAATAATACCTTTTTTTTTTACTTAGTATACAATTACTTTTGTGAAAAATCAGAACATATTTAAATACAAGTTAAAGCACAACACAATCCCAAAGAAAACTTTTTTTGAAAAAAGAAAACTTTTACAAACATTCCCCTCTTTTTTTGTTTTTTTTTTAATATGCTTATCAAAAATAATACTTCTAGAATCAATTTACACTTGCCATGGCAACCAATTTGCCAGGGAAATGCTTTAAAGAGTTTGATCAGATAATCAGTTGAGGAAAAAAAATAACAAAAACAAACAACTCAGAATATGGGAGCACAATACTCCTAGAATTAACATTGTATTATGAAATCAAAAGCATCTTGCAATTTTTCAAAATTAGATAAACGAATAGAAGAAAATACACATGGAACAATAAAAGACAAATTAAATTCAAACTAAGGAAGTCTAAATGAATGTGAACTTAATATTAATAAGAGTATTGTAAAATATAAACTTGATCACATGACTATAAAAAGCTTTTACAAATATTCTCCTTGTTTTAAAAACTAAGTATAAGACACAATCTCAAAAGCATGAAAATCTCTATGAAATTAGACCCATACCATTCATTTCAAAATGTATATGTAATAGCATAGAAATCCTATGTAACCTCTGAACTGACATTAATACTCTGAGTAAATTCAGAACACTTGATTCCGATATCTAAAATCCCCAATACTCATATCAATACCTTGCTGCTTACTTCTACATTTCTGTAAAATATATACCCTTCCATGGCAAAAGAAGCAGAGTCTTGAACTATGTTGATGGTTGTCATTCTTATTCAGCTTAAGTTTTTCTTCTTTAACCCCTCTATATTATCTGTCAGTCTTTTCACTATGCAAATGCTTTATAAGATTACTAATTAAAGACAAAAGCAGGTTAGCAAAATTATGAACAAAACGAGTATATCTGGAATTTAAAGGGTTTTCTAAGGTTGTCTCAGAAGCACAGCCTGGCTGGGGAAGGGCTGAGCCTGAAGCTGCAAATGTAGTTAGAGAAAGTTGAGCATGCGCATCAGTTCTCTGGACTTCCCAGGCAGGGGAAGCAATGGGCTTGGCCATGGGGGGAGTAGAGGGTGGGGTCTGGAGAGGAGGGGAGGGACCAGCGCAATTTGAATCAGACTTGATTTTGAACTCAGGCCTGGATTCCTCTTCCCCCACTTTGCCTCCAGGTACTAGGGGATTAAAAGCTTCTAGAGGGTGGGTCATTGCCTCCAGGCATGCAAAATTAGAGCAACAATTAGTGTTAGAACTGGGAAAAGCTGCAGGAATCTCTTCAGGTTTCTCTGAAAAAGCATGGTTGGGAGAGGGAGAGATATTTCCTTGTGTGAGTAAGTTGCTGGCTCTTTTAACAAAAATAAAAAGAAAAATAGAAAATCCACAAAAACAAAGCATTAACATGATCTTATCTCCCATTTGTCTGGTTAAACAGACTAAAATCAAAAATAGGGTAATTAGGGAGTTTAAAAGGTCCATTTGAAAAAATTTAAAGGGAAAACACAGCCAGTACTGCCAGTACTTAGCAGTTAAAGGAAGAGGGTAGGGGAAATTTCTTACCCAACCAGAAGATCAGAAGACTGAGGTTTAGCTTTCCTCTTCGTGGTCAGCCATCTGTTAAGGGGCTAAAATTCTAGCTAAACTGTCTAAAATATCTAATGAGTGGTCGCCAATCAATTATAAGCTTTAGCAAGAGTTAGACTTTTAAGCATTTATTAAGGAGAATAAGAATTTGGTAAAGAGAGAGAAAGGCCTAGATTCCTATCTATTGAAGGGAGAGCACATTTCTAGCTCCGCTCTCCACCAGAGTCCAGAGGAAAGAGCACGAGAGCGAGCGCCAGTCTCTTCCTTCTTCCTCCCACTAGCCCGCGTCACTTCCTGATGCCAAAGAAAAGACTCCTGGTCTTGCCCTCAAAGACCTTCGCTTCATGGGCAGAACTCTTCTACAGTAAGTCTCCAGCGGGTGGCGTTATTCCAATCATTACACCGGGTCAAAGGGTATGCACAGCTTTATAGCCCTTTGGGCATAATTCCAAATTGCTCTCCAGAATGGTTGCATCAGTTCACAACTCCACCAGCAGTGCATTGGTGTTCCAATTTTTCCACAGCTTCTCCAACATTTATTATTTTCCTTTTTTATCATATTAGCTAATCTGATAGGTGTCAGGTGGTACTTCAAAGTTCAGGCAGATACTTTTATAGATGACCAATGGTGGTGGTCTGATGAGGTGATCATATGACTATGAAAAGTTCCCTTATTGGAGGAGAATCATCCCCCACTGGTGGTGGCTGGGGGAAGTTGGGTGAGGTGCAGCTCTGGATCTTCCAAGCCATCTCTCTCCCCCTCATGACACAAAGGCAGCAGCCACACCCAAACATTTCTACCCAGGGGTGGGGGAGACTGGAATGAAGGGTGGTGGTCCTGGAGCTAACTCAGTCCCAATCTGGTGCCACTTATCTCTTTAGGTGTGTCTGTCCTTTGGTTTAGTTTCTCAAGGAGAAGATTCTTTGATGTACCCCAGAGAAGTTCTGAGGTACCCTGGGCCCATAACACCTTCACTGTGCTCTTTCCAGTTCCCCTTCATATTTGAGCTTCTCCCATTAGAATGTAAGCTCCTGGGAGGTAGGGACTGTCTTGCTTTCTTGAATTTATATTCCTACCACTTTGCAGAGTGACTGGCACATACCAAGTATTTAATAAATATTTTAAGATCACATATATAGACACATAGTTAATATACATCCATAGATATAAAGTAAAAATATTTAGATCATGTTTTGTTGTAGCAAAAAAAAAAATTGGCCAAGAAAATGGGTACCTATCAACTGGTGAATTAGTTCAAAGGAATAAGGGATTTCTTGCACAAAATCATGCAAGATAATCAGCAGTCAAGAAAGAAGAACTAAGAGAACAATATATAAAATGACTATAATAATTTTAAAATATTACCAATGCTAAAAAAAAAAAAGGCAACTGAACTAAGATGAATTGCAGTGCCGATGGTAATTACAGAAAAAATTGTCAATAAAATAGTTCTGTTCTCTTGGTAGAGGGATTGGGCCAAGAAGCAAGGTACAAAAGGTCTCTGACAGACTCATTTTGGGGGGGAGGGGCGGGGCAATGAGAGTTAAGTGACCTGCCTAGGGTGACACAGCTAGTAAGTGTCAAGCCTCTAAGGCCAGATTTGAACTCAGGTCCTCCTGAATCCAGGGCCAGTGATTTATCCACTGCGCCACCTTGCTGCCCCCATGACAGACTCATTTTGACCATTCATTTTGCTTACCTTCTGCTACCAGGAAGGGTTCAAAGGGGGACAGGGAGAAGCACCAGTAAGTGACCAGTGGTCTTGGCCCTTAATGGATGAACTTTTTTTCATCTTCCATGAGTCTTTCAATACCATTTATCCTCTGCTCCTTTAACTTCCATGATGCTATTTTCTTCCGGTCACTCTTCTGCTGTCGGACCCCTCCTTCTCAGTCACTTTTGCTGAGTTCACTATAGGGCTCCCCAACCCCTGAGAGAAGCGGGGTCTGTGCCAGAAGACAACTCCTAAGTCTGCAATCATTTCTCTTGAATGCCAGTCCTGCCTGCTAGATCGATCTCTGCCTAAGTTGTCCTGTTCGTTGTTAACAGTTCAGTCATTTCTGTTGTGTCTGACTCTTCATGATCCCATTTGGGGTTTTCTTGGCAAAGATATTAGAGGGCTTTGCCATTTTCTCCAATGGCTCATTTTACAGATGAGGAAACTGAGGCAGACAGGGTTAAGTGATTTGCCCAGGGTCACACAGCTAGTATCTGAGGCTGGATTTGAACTCCGGTCTTCTTGACTCTAGCTAGACCCAGCGTTGTAATCACTGCACCACCTAGCCGCCCTAATCCACATGTCAGAAGTGTAGCCTGGAATGTGGGCCACAAAAAAATCCAATCTGCTACATAAAGCAACTGATACAGTGCTGAGTTTATGTCAATTTATGAAGGAGATTGGTAGTCCTTAATCAGCTGGAGCCAAGACCTTCCTCTCAGATGGAATTGATTGATCCTAATTCTCATTGTTACAGCATTAGCTCTTCTAACTAACTCAAACTTAATTCTATTCTGCCTACCTCGCTAACATAATCCCTGGTCCCATTAAATCACAACCAACTGAGTAAATACGGATTCAGCTGAGTGGTGGTATCCAAATTATCTTCTCGGGGCCAAAGGGCGGGGGTGGGCCCCCACTTGATCAAAGGCCATAGAATAGAAGCTGGCCAGAGGGCCCACCTGAGGGAATGAGTGTTCTGGGCAGACTCCCAGCAGGAAGGTGGATGAGAGGCGGGTTTGAGGGCCTTGACCCCATCCAGCAGATACTCTTGCTAAAGCATCCGACCTCTGGCAGTGGCTTTAGTTCGCTTCCTGGCCATTTAACCTCAGCTCCTCTCTCCAATTGAGCCTTTCCATGACTGCCTAACCAGTCAATAGCTTTCCTGGCTCCAGATGGCTGGGCGGCTTGGCTAATATGGAAATGTGATTTGCATGACTTTACAATGGGTGTCACACTGCTTGCCTTTTCAATGTGGGAGAGAATTTCAAACCTGACTTTTTTTGTATAACCCACATCTGATTGCTTACCACCTCAGGGAGGGGGGAAGGGAGGGAAGTAAGGAGCGATAAAATTTGGAACTCAAAACTATAAAACAAAAAGTTTCTTATTAAGATAAAACATTTGACAAATAAATGACATTTTTAAATGGGAGAAAATGTGTCAGTGACTCCCTGTTTGTTCCCTTTAGGATTAATTAAATGCAAACTCCTGTTTGCCACTTTAACCCCTTCCTTCAGGGTCTGCTTCTGACTATCTTTCCAAACTGATTTCACCTCATTCCCCCTGCACACACACACACACATTCTTGCTGTGCACCCTGCACACACACTTCACCTCTTCCCTCTACGCTTTTGCACAGGTTGTTTCCTGTGCCCGGAATGCTCCGCTCCTCACTCCTGCTGGGGCTCCCAACAGGAGGCCTCCCGTGATTGCTGCGGCAATCCAGCGCTCTCTCCCACTGAAATCAGTTTGTGTTCGTTTTCTGCATGCGTGTGGAATCCTCCTCACCATCATGGGGGAAAGGGAACTTCTCAAAGAAAAGAGGATTGCTTTTGGCTTTTGTGTTTCTGGTCTCCAGCACTCAATAACAATCTTTCGCCGTATGGAGCAGAGTCGCAGGCCAGGTGTTCCCCCAAATCTCTGATGGAGAGGAAGCCCCTTCAGTGACAGGGACTCCTAACGATTCCACCTGTCACTATATGCAGCCACGGTGGATCCCAGTTCATAGATTCATAGGGATCCAGGATCCAGAGCCAGCAGGGACCTTGGGGAACATTTCATCCAACATCTTCATTTTCTAGAGAAGGAAAGTGGAGCAGGCCCAGAGTGGAAGGGACTTGGCCAAGGCCATCCAGATGGGCATCAGGGCTCCCTGACTCTGACTCAGATGCTAGATCAGGATGGCTCTCAATGGACCCATTTTAAAGATGAGGAAATAAATCTCAGACTTGTGGTAAAAAGTTTTTAACAGTCGGTTAGTGAATACAGAAAGACGCCAGTTTTTGAAGGACCACCCTTTCGGGGAGGAGACCGACGCCGTGCATGGGCTACGCAAGCCAGTCCAGCTGCTAAGCACTCCACTTCTGGGTGCGAGCTTAAAAGGCAAGGAGAGAAGAGAAGTGAGATCTCTTTTCGGCTCTCCTTGTTCGCTGGCTGCGTTGCACACACAGAGGCTGACGGAGGTTGGACTTGGCCCTGCTCACCATAACAGCAGGTGCTTAACAGGGCTCTTCCCCCCAAAGGTGGCCTTGGGCTTTTGGTGAGTTTTATACAGAATATAGACTAAGCTTAGACTTAAGACTATTTGTTTGTATTTCTACTTTCCTATCCCTCTAATCAATATCACCTTGTAATTTCCAAACAATAAAAGCTCTAACTAGAGACCAGAGGCTTCTTCCATTTACTAGTCTGGGAGATAACGAAGGGAAAAGTTAAAAAGGGGAGGTTAATGCTCTAGTATCCAATTTTAAATCTCACAGACTGAAGTGAGCCACACAGCTGAAGCCAGCTCCAGTCAGACCTGGGGCACCCAAGCACAGGTTCTGATGCTATTCAGTGTTCCCTATCTAAGGATGCCTGTGCTTGGGACTAGAGAGGCAGAGGTAAGGGGGGTTGGTGGAATTCAGGGGCTTCAGAGGAGCCTAGGGTGGGGGTGCCAAGGCTGAGTGGGGGAGTGCACGAAAGGAAAAATGGAAAATAAGGGTTGAGGTGAGTACATTCACCCCACCCAACACAGGGCTATATGATATGCTGAATGTAGACACAGAACATAACAGAGACCCTTAGCTTATTGAGCAGATTGTTAAATTTTTGGTGTGAGCACTTACACTCTGCGATCAACAAATTGCAGACTTGATTTACTTTTTTATTGTTGTCTGGATTTATGAAAGTAATGTAGAAAATGTCAAAAATGCTCATGTTAAACTTAAGGGGCTTGCCACATTTTTTTTTCCTTCTGGGCAGCTGGCATTTACTCACTTTATGACCTTGGATAAGTCCTTTCTCTTTGTATACTTCAGTGTCCTACTTAGTAAAACAGAGGATCTGAAGCATCCCTTCTACCCCTAAATCCAACAAGATCTACAAGAGACAAAAAACTGTTTTTTTCATATTGTTTGACCCCCCTATCCACCAGGGATAGCTCCTGATCTTATAAATTTCTTTTAAATTCTTATATACTTTGGATAATTGTTGCTCATCAAGATATCTGATGTAACAATTTTTTTCTCCACTTAATAATTTCCTTTCTTATCCTTCCTGCAGTTCCAAGGAAATGATGGAGCTGAGATGTTCCTCACTGAGATAGATAGATGAAGGAATCTTGGCCTCTTTCTCTCTCCTCTCCAAATTCTTATGCTCCTTAATAAATGCTTAAAAGTCTAAACTCTTGGGGCGGCTAGGTGGCGCAGTGGATAAAGCACCGGCCCTGGATTCAGGAGTTCCTGAGTTCAAATCCGGCCTCAGACACTTGACACTTACTAGCTGTGTGACCCTGGGCAAGTCACTTAACCCCATTTCCCCGTAAAAAAAAAAAGTCTAAACTCTTGCTAAAGCTTCTAATTTATGGCAACAACTCAATAGATTTTCAGACAGTTTAGCTAGAATTTTAGCCACCTTACAGATAGTGATATTACAGAATGAAGGGAGTCTAGAACTTCCTCACCTGAAAGTATACTACAAAGTTGTCATCATCAAAAGCAGTTAAAGAAACTAAGTAGAACAAAATAAACAAGCAGGAGTCAGATGTAACTTAGCTCAATGTTTGACAAACAGGCAGTTGAGAACACGAACTGCTTGGAAACTGCTGAGAAAGACAATATGAGAACCAAGGAGATGCCCCCCTAAAAAGAAAGCACGTGACTAGCATCAGGAAGCTGCCTGGAATCTGGAAGTTATGTCTATTCATAGACTGCCTGTAAGTCATGTCAATCAATGCACCAGCCAATTAACTTGGAGCTGTGTGTGGAGACCGCCCCTCTTCCTCCAGTCCCCCGCAGGAAACTTCCACTGGAACTCACCGGCTTATGGTGGCAGGGGCAGGCAGAGTAGACAGATCTCCTAACTCCACGGGTTCTCTTTTTACTAATACCTGGTATGCTTTAATAAATGCTTAATGCCTAAAGATTAGCGCTAAAGCTTTGTGAGACTTGGAATGATGGCCCCTGCTGGGAGGAACATTTTGTGAGCTCTGGCCTGAGGACAAGCCATGTGGCCTTGGCATCTGGAAGTGATGTTTACTCGTGGGTACTGTTGATGAAAGCTAGCAGCCAATTAGCTTGGGGCTGTGTGTGGATGGCCCTGTTTCTGGTTTTGCAGGAAGCTTCTGGGAGCAAGAAGGAAGCGTTGGGTCTTTCGGGTTCCTGACCTCAGTTTAGAGAGGTTGGATGATGGGTTCTCTTAGAAATTGTTAGCTCTATTACCTCTCTCTCTCTTCTCACCGACCTCTGATTGCTCTTTAATAAAGTCTTAAAAGTCTAAACTCTTGCTAAAGCTTCTAATTGATGGTGACCACTCATTAGATTTTTAGACAGTCTAGCGAGAATTTTAGCCTATTACAAAGAGCAACTATTATAGCTTCTAATTTAAAGTGACCACACATTTAGATTTTAAACATCAAAAAACTCAACGTGCAACAGAAACCACTGGAATCTGGAAGAAAGAAAAAAGACCACTGTGTTCCATCCTACATGACAGTAAGGTGCAAATGGACCTTAAATATATCATTTTATAATTATTGTATCATTTTAAAATATTAAAAGTATCTGGATGTATATTTCATGACCACGACAAGGGGAGAATTCTTTTTTTGTTTATTTTTTTGTGAGGCAATGGGGGTTAAGTGACTTGCTCAGGGTCACACAGCTAGTAAGTGTCAAGTGTCTGAAGCCAGATTTGAACTCAGGTCCTCCTGACTCCAGGGCCGGTGTTCTATCCACTGTGCCACCTAGCTGCCCCCTGACAAGGGGAGAATTCTTAACCAAACCAGGGATAGAATAGATCTTAAATATAAAACAGATAATTTTATTTATAGACAAAATTAATGCATATAGGATAGGGACAGACTATTTTTGTTAACAGAGATCATCAAAGCTGATACTAAAGGTGGTTTTAACCAAAGAGGGGGAACTCTTAGTCTAGGCCCAACTCTTTTTTTTTTTTTTCCTGGGCAATGAGGTTTAAGTGACTTGCCCAGGATCACACAACTAGTAAGTGTTATTAAGTGTCTGAGGTCAGATTTGAACTCAGGTCCTCCTGAATCCAGGTCTGGTGCTTTATCTACTGTACCACCTAGCTGCCCCCTAGGCCCAACTCTTACTATTCCCCTCTCTGCCTCAGCCTCATCTCCATGTCCCAGAAAGCTCTTTTGAATCCTATTTCTGTCCTTTGTCTCATCATCATCTCTTCTCTTCACCAAATGGCTCAGGCCACTGTTAAGTCAACCGATGCCTGGTGTCTTTGGGAGTGATAAGGATGATAAGCTCTGACCTCAGGAGAAAGGGAAAGTTGGATGTTAGGGTATCAGCTGGGGCTCTGTGTGTGGGGCACAGGCAATCACCCAGCCCATGGGTATCCACACAGTGCCAGGAGTGGAACAAGAAAATGGACTTACAGCTGTCTCCCTCTGACAAGGGGGCTTAAGAACAATGGAGGACCCATTGCCACTCTTCTTTAACTTCAGGGTCTCTGTCTCCCTGGACAGCAGGCCTGAATGATCTAGATCCTTTCCAGAACTTCCTGATGGTGCCTGGGGAAGATCTTGTCAGTCAGATCCTGTTGAACAGATTTGTTCTGCCTCTTGAGGGAGGAGGCACCTTGGCATAGGTGCCTATGGAGTTGAAGTTACAAAGACTCTGGGGTCAAATTAGCCTCTGACACCGACTGGCTTTGTGACTATGGGCTTAACCTCCCTTGACCTCTCTGGGCCTCAGTTTCTTCAACTCTATGAGTTGAAGATGTGGATAATATATACAATGGGGATGATAATAGTACCTCCTTCTCACAGCTGTTGTGAGAACCAAAGGAGGTATTTGTAAAGCACTTTGCAAACCTCAAAGTACTACATAAATGTTGGCCAGCAGCAGCAGCAGCCTTTGCAAACGTTAAATCTGTGTATCAGTGTCAGACATGATTATTATAGGAGAGCAGCTGAAAGTAGGGCAGACATTGATCCATCTTATTCTCAGGTTACCAGCTCTGATAGAAAAATGTTATCTTGCTCTGAGAAATGTGCCTCAGTTTATCTTTTTGTTAAATTTCACTCACAACAGTTTTGGTGGAAGTAATCGACTTCAGGTATGAGAACACACCTCCTCCCCTTCCCATGGACTCTTATCAGAACTACCCCCCCCCAATTCTTTTTGGGCCCAAATAGAATATTTTTCACTAATAGAGAGTGTTCTATTAAGGACTCTGGCAATGGCCTGGAATGCCAGTATCTTTGATGTCTGACCAAGCTCTAAGCCTCTATAGAGTCTACTTCAGTTACCTTCAGGGCTGTTGGAACAAATTGTTCTCATCTGTCCCTTCTGCCAGGGGAAACCTTGCTTCTCTAGTCTGGCAAGATTTGCTAGGCTCTAGCTAGCGATCTGTTGAAGGAAACTTGATTGAAACAGAATTAATTGCAAAAAAAAAAATCTTATTTACATATATATTTGTGACTTTGTGTGTTCAAGGCACCTTGGGAAGTGAGGCAAGATGATCTGTAGGGACATCGGGATAATTTGAGGACAGCAACACTCAGTAACAACTCAAAATTTGAATCAGTAAAAGAATCTTTTAGTTCCTCCAGATAGAGGAAGTATATTAGTAGGTGAGGTGATATTATTTTTAGAAGGCTGGTCTGAAGGAAGTGAGTTATCTCAATTGATTTTTCACAGTCAACTACAGATCGATCCCCTTGTCCTCAATTACTAAGGTTTAGCCATTCCATAAGCATGTATTGACTATGCTGTGTGCTTGTCCATTGGGGAGACAGACCAGAGAAACACAGGTGAGGAGCCTTTGTTTTCTGGCACTTTAAACTAATTTGAGACTAAATGTATGACTTAATTCTAAGTTCTCTATAATGAATCTCCAAACTGTAGTTTGGATGGTTTTATAAATGCTGAAATATTCTAGTGAATTTCGGCTTAACTTGCTTTAGAATTTTTAAAAAGAGAATTAAGAGTATACCCCATTCAAGAATGACAGATTTCCTGTTTTACATTTAGGAGAGAAAAGTCATTTTGCTGATCAGAAAGAAGCTAGGTTGAAGGTGGTATCAATGAAGTTTCAAAATGGGGAAAAAATAGGCTGGAGCTTACATTTTCAATGTTAACTTTCAGGGTTCATGAAAAGGAGAAAAGTTTGTGTGAATCAGAGAACAACCCCAAATAAGTTTGATTAGAATATTTTATTAGATATTTGGGAGTTTTACAAATTACAGTTAAGTGCTGGTCAATTTAGAAATAACCTTTTGAATTGGAGTGTGTTGTGGAATTAGAAATTTTACTGTAATTATATAAGACTTCTACCCATTTTTATAACAGATTGCATATTTAAATTTTTTGAGAACTGTCTTACATCTTGCCCACAAACCAGAGGAGCTTATTTAAGGAAGCAACTTGGATGCAAGTGATATTTAATTTGGAAAAATGTTTTGTGTCATTTCTGCAAACAATATGATTGGATTTAATTATTATAGATCAGGTTTTTGTAAGCTGTTTAAAGGATTTTATAATTGGTAAGAATATCTTAATGGATTTTTAGTACTTCCATCTCCTGGGGAACAACATAATTTTGTCTAATTAGCAATAATTCAACAATATTTAATCGTGATAGGTAAATTGATGTCAAAGTCACCTAAGTTGAAAATTAACTATGCAAACTGGGGTCAAAGTCTTTGGTAGGCCATTGGTTTTGTTTAACTCTATGTGCTAAAATTGAAAGGGAGAAATATACGGAGAAGGATAAGAAAGGCCATCTGAGATTCAAGATGAAATGTGCTGATTAAACACACATTGGGAGTGGGTAGTGGATATGAGGAGACTTGCTATCAGTTCATATTGTTGATCAGTGTTGTATTGCTTTGGCTTTTTGCTCCATGATATCTGAGTTTTGTGAGTTTTCTTTACTTCGAGATATGTAAATCTTCCCTCTGAACTTGGCCAGGAGTTTGCAATGATTTTAGTGTGGTTTGGGCTGTGATTAATCTATCTTGTTAATCTTATAGTCAGCAGCCAGAGAAAACTGTGACAGGTCTACATAAGATCCAGAGACACAACTGTCTCAGGTGACCCCCTTGCAGGAATCTCTTCTATTGGTTCATTTGGCTACAGGAAATAGTCTGTTACCTACCCTTGGTGAATGGGCACTTAGTGCCTTCTGCCTTATAATGTTGTTTTTTGTTTTTGTTTTTTTTAAGTGAGGCAATTGGGGTTAAGTGACTTGCCCAGGGTCACACCGCTAGTACATATTAACTGTCTGAGGCTGGATTTGAACTCAGGTCCTCCTGACTCCAGGGCCGGTGCTCTATCCACTGCGCCACCTAGCTGCCCCCTTATAATGCTTTTTAAACTTTGCATTAGTTGCTATGTTAAAGCCTGTCATAAAGTTGTACCAGAAAAAAACAAACTGATGTCTATGTACTATTAATAATTATTATGTCAGAGATCTTATGGGATTAGCTTCTAGATAACTGATCTATGAGAGATTTTAATGTCACTAACTGATCAAAGGAGGGAGTGGAGAAGATTAAGATTGATCCTATATAATTTTCTTATTGATCCTATTTACAGTGAATTGATTTTGCCCTGTAACTGCCTAAGTCAGGGTTCTTTGTCTCTGAACTTTGTTCAGAATTCAGCTGCCCTGTAATGGTTAGTTAAGTTTAGAAATCAGTTCTCTTGCTAATCACTGCTCTACTCTTGCTTCAAGGAATTCTGCTTATCTTGGAGAAGCAGTTTGCCACGAGGGTGTTGTTTACACCACCAGGCAAGCTACCCTTCAAAGATGTCTGGTTTGCTGTCCAAAGAAGTCTGGGCTCTTACCTTTGGTTTCAAGTAGAATCAGACAATGGACATTTCTTAGTCACAGGAAGGAGAGGAGAGGGTTGTCCTTAGCTCCATGTTTCCAACTTCCAACCAATACTATTGTTTCCCTCACCTCAGCTACGCTTCCAGCCATTGACCCAACTTATTCTCGGGTTACTGGGCCTGATAATAAAATATCATTTTGCTGAAAGAAACATACTTCAGTTTACCTTTTTCTTAAATTTCACTTCAGAGGGGCAGTGAGATGGTGAAGTAGATAAAGCACCAGCCCTGGATTCAGGAGGACCTGAGTTCAAATCCAGCCTCAGACACTTGACACTTACTAGCTGGGTGACCCTGGGCAAGTCACTTAACCCTCATTGCCCAGCAAAAAAAAATAAATCACTTCAGACATTGTGTAGTAAGAAATGAGGAAATCAGAAATAGTGGAAAGTTTAAATGAACTGATGCAGATGAATCTAAGCATAATAGGGATAACCAGAACCTCCACCAGCAGTCTACTCTGGCCAGACCCTCTCCCCACCACTGGAGCATTGTGGAACTAAGCTGAGCTCTCTGGCCACTTCCAGGCAAATTCACTCAGTGCTGAAGGACTTGGTTGCCAAGTGTAGATCTGATTCTAACACCCTGGGCAACAAACTCCAGTGGCCCCCTATTGACTCTAGAATAAACCATCCAACCTCTGTCATTTAAAACTTTCCACAGCTTTAGCCCTCCCGAAGCTTCCAGTCTTTGTATACATTACTTATACCCCCTCTCCTTGCAGTCTGTGATCTGGCTGTCCCAAAATCCCTCTCTCCTTTGCACTGGCTGTCTGCTATGCCTGGAATGCAGACGCCTTCCCTTTTCCTTTCCTTCCAGACTGAGTTCCAATGCCGCTTTCTACATGAAACTTCTCCTAATCTCCCCAGCTGCTAACTGCCTTCTCCACCCCCCCCAACCCCCATCCACACTATAGTCATTTCCCACTGCTGTTTGTACTTTGTGTGTATTCATGTTGTCTCCTCCATTGGAATGCAAACTACTGGGCAGGCGCGTCACTTTTGTCCTTGTAAACCTGGCACTTGGTGCAGCACCTGGGACACCTTGAGATGCCTTGAGCATCTGTTTAGCCCCTTCAGCTCCGGAACTCCTGTCTTAGACTCCGCAGCCCTGCCTGGTGAGTGGCTCAGAATTCCTTGCTAGGTCTGGAGGAAGGCCCCGGTCAGGCTTCTGTCTCCTCCACAGCCGTCTTCTCAGCTGCGCTCCTCTCTCCAACTCTGGAAATAACAACTCAGTGCAGCAATTGCTGCTGGAAAGGGAGCAGCGTCAAAGAGGATCATCAACGAGCCAGAAGCGCTGCCCACTCAGGATGACCATCCTCCCTCTTCTTCCTCCCTCGTGAGTCCGTGGCTCGGGAAACTCTCTGGGTTTCAGCGGGGCCAGAAAGCCCTCTTCTCTTCCCCTCAGCAGTTATGGTGTCTGCTCTGCATATGGAAAGAACCATGTGTGCTACCCATGGGAACAAAAATTGTTTATTTTCTCAACAACTCAAAACAACTCAGAGGAACCACCCCATAGCTGTCAAGTTGGCAACCATGATTCAAACCAATTACATGTTCAGTCTGGGTGGAGGAACCTTCTGGAGTATGAGCATTTAGGTGTGTGCAAGAGAAATGCCAGAAATGAGCTGACATTTGTATTCATTACATTGGTCACTGGTGAGACACCCTGAAAATAGCACCAAAAACAACAATGGCAAGAAAGAGAGAACGCTCCCTTTCTTTCTCCTTCCCTTGTTCTTCTCTCTCTGTCTGTGTGTGTGTATCTCTATCTCTCCCCCACCCTGAGATACTCAGTAATTGCAAAAAAAAAAAAAAACTTTTTAAAAAGCAATCAAAATATAGCTAACAATAGGGGAATAGTTAAATCATAATATGATGTTAAGGAATATTACGATGCAGTTAACACTCACAAGTATGGAAAGTTCTTTTCAAAATAATGCAAAGTGGGGCAGCTAGGTGGCTCAGTGGATAGAGCACCGGCCCTGGAGTCAGGAGTACCTGAGTTCAAATCCGGCCTCAGACACTTAATACTTACTAGCTGTGTGACCCTAGGCAAGTCACTTAACCCCAATTGCCTCACTAACCCCCCCCCAAAAAAAAACCCCAAAATAATGCAAAGTGAAAAAAAAAACATCAATAGCATACATAGTCACTTAACTTTAAAGAACCTTCTTTTCTTTTCTTTTCTTTTTTTTTTTTTTTTTTGGCATTTTGGGGTTTTTTGCAAGGCAGTGAGGGTTAAGTGACTTGCCCAGGATCACACAGCTACTGAGTGTTAAGTGTCTGAGGCTGGATTTGAACTCAAGTCCTCCTGAATCCAGGGCTGGTACTTTATCCACTGTACCACCTAAGTGCCCCTCTTTTCTTTTTAAAACTCTATTTTTTAAAACTTGGGGGGGAGGCAGAAAAATGAGGGTTAAGTGACTTGCCCAGGGTCACACAGCTAGCAAGTGTCAAATGTCTGAGGTCGGATTTGAACTTAGGTCCTCCTGAATCCAGGGCCATTGCTTTATCCACTGTGCCACCTAGCTGCCCATGATAGCTTTTTTTTTTTTTTTTTGGTGGGGCAGTGGGGGTTAAGTGACTTGCCCAAGGTCACACAGCTAGTAAGTGTCAAGTGCCTGAGGCCGGATTTGAACTCAGGAACTCCTGAATCCAGGGCCGGTGCTTTATCCACTGTGCCACCTAGCCACCCCCCCATGATAGCATTTTGAAAGCACTTCACAAATATTGTCTTTAAACCTTAAAGATAGATAGATAGATATGTATATACATATGTGTATGTATGTCTACATACACACATGTATGTGTGTTTAACATTACTGTATGACTGGCCAGGTATGTCTACTAAATTTCATTAGAAGTGGTGCAATGCTCTGGCCTCTTGGCCTGACGTTCATTTGTTTGTTAAGATATTTGAGTAGCTGTTGATGTCCCAGGTCCTTCCAACTTACTATTGGTGTGACCCTGGGCACATTGTTTCCCTCTCAATTTCTGAACCTCAGTTGCTTTTTCTGTAAAAGATAGATGACACTGTGTGATCTACTAAGTAGGCTCTGAATAGCTGTCTTAAAAAATGGAACTCAGGTCCTCCTGAATCCAGGGCCGGCGCTTTATCCACTGCGCCACCTAGCTGCCCCCCCCCATGACTATTTCTCATGACCTCATCTCCTCTCATGGGGGAGATCACGTATTATCCTGGAGAGGGAGCTACCTTTGGACTCACGGACCTGGCTCTGTTGCTGTGTGACCTCCATGACCTTCGGCAGGTCCCTTCCCCTACATGGGCCTCAGTTTCTTCATCTGTAGCATAAAGGGGATGAATCAGATGAGGTTCTCTGATTTACCTTGTTAATGTCACTTAACCCTCTTCTAGAAAATGTCGATGCTGATTTCTAGAACCCTTGCTAGGTCCAAGTCCATAAGCCCCAGTTCTTGGATTACGGACTGTGCACAAGACAGAAAGGTGATTCTTCTGAGGACACATGGGACACTCCCCCTGGTCTGGTGGGCCCTGACTCTCGAGACCCTCAAGGTCATTACCCACCTTGGTACACTCCTCTGCCCTTGAGAAGGACAGAGGCCTGGGAGCTGAACTAGGAAGTAAAAACAAATGCTGGCAGGGGCTGTGGGCCCCCAGGGGCTCAACCCCCACCCCATCTTCCTCCTCACTTATTCACTGCACCCTATGCACAAGACAGGGTGCCCGATGGGAGAGATAAACTATCACTGGTAATATTTCTATGTGTGCAAGGCAGTGAATACAGAGAGAGCTGAAGGAGAGGGTGTTAACAAATCAGGATCTCAGACCGTGAAACACATTCCCTGGGATGCTGGTTATGGCCTTGCTCTGCACTTGCCTGCTTCCCTCCTGGCTCTTTCTCCTACTATGTGGGCAGGGGGAGCCTCTTCCCATCAGCTGTCTCTTTAAAACTGGCCAGGGGGCAGCTAGGTGGCGTAATGGATATAGCACCAGTCCTGGAGTCAGGAGGACCTGAATTCAAATCCAGACTCAGACACTTAACACTTACTAGCTGTGTGACCCTGGGCAAGTCACTTAACCCCAATTTCTTCACAAAAACAAAAAAACAAAAAAACCTGGCCAGGCTGCAATAGGCTCTCCTTGCTGCTGCATTGAGAGATGGAAGGTCCCATGGTTCACCCACAGTGAACAGGCTGGGAAAATCTTCCTTTTATTGGGTTTGTGAAGCTCCAAACAAAAAAATAAAATTAGTAAGAGGATTAGAAATAAATGTTTGTTTGATGGGAAAGATAAGGGGTGGTGGAGGCAGGGGAAGAAATCAGAGAAGGTATAATTGAGACTAGAAAGAGTCAAAAGGGCAGAGATTGTGCAAATGTATGACAGCTGGAAATGGAAGGCTGAGGTGGCTGGGCCCACTTAAATTCTTCAATTTGACCTGAAATTCACTGCATGAAGAGGAAAAAAGAAAAAAAAAAGCAAAACTATGATTAGACCAGTGGGAGAGGAAGGGGCCAGGTGGGGTGAAAGTGAAGGCTTCCGCTCTCTCCTTGACTGCTTCTCCCTAAACACAGATACAGAGGCAAGAAGAGCCAATATCCCCAATGGGGGGCTGTGGGGGAGGATTCCTCCCCCAGTTTAGAGTTCTTAGGGTGGGGGTGGTTTGTGAGATAGCACCTGAACCCAGGTCTTCCCCAGGCCCCTGATGCCTCTTAGGTGGAGTCTTCCTAGCAATTTTGGTGGCCCTTCCAGAGACAGTGGGTACTAGGAGGTGGTAGCTTCCTGGTAACCCATATGAATAAGTGAATGAATGACATAAATGAACCAATGAATGAATGAATTTTTAAAAAGGCATTCTTTAAGTGCTTACCATGAGCCAAAAATGTGTCAAGTACTGGAGACAAAACTACAACAGCAGACCCTTTAAGGAACCCCTGTCCACCCTTTAAGGAACTTCCTTCAAAAGGGGAGGCCACCCACTGTGAGAAAATACGTATTAATAATGGATTTCTAGGAGAAATTCAGACATTAGGTTTTGTTTTTTAAAATTTTTTGGTTGGGCAATGAGGGTTAAGTAACTCGTCCAAGGTCATACAGCTAGTAAGTGTCAAGTGTCTGAGGCCTGATATGAACTCAGGTCCTCCTGAATCCAGGGCTAGTGCTTTATCCACTGCACCCTAGCTGCCCCCTAGACATTAATTTTTGCTACTTTCTCCCCCTCACACCAGAAACCTGCTCCCGCACCTTAACAAAAGGAATGCAGATTGATTCTTCTAATTAGCCAGGGGAAGAAACACCTAGATGGTTGGAAATTGATGTCTAGACCACCCCCCAAGTCATGTCAATCAATGGAGTTGAATGATGCTCACCAATGGTCCCCAGTCTCTCCCAAAAAGAGGATAAAAAGACTAGGCCACAAGGGGCTTGAACTCTTTTACTCTCCACGCGTCTTCTCCTCAACCTCTGGGCTCAATATACTGGGTATGTCATTGTTTAGGCCTGAAAGACCATGACTAGTAGGAAGTCAGGGAGACACGCGGTCAATACTTTAATATGTTATATTCGGGCAGCTCAGTGGCGCAGTGGATAAAGCACCGGCCCTGGATTCAGGAGTACCTGAGTTCAAATCCGGCCTCAGACACTTAACACTTACTAGCTGTGTGACCCTGGGCAAGTCACTTAACCCTCATTGCCCTGCAAAAACAAAACAAAAACAAAACAAAACAAAACAAAAATATGGATTATCTAAGATCACCAAACATTTGTTAAGCCAAACACTGTGTTATATGCTGGGGATGTACATAAGGGCAAACAGTCCCTACCCTCAGGAGGTTCACACTCTAATAAAGAAGACAGTAAAAAATTAAAATTAAAAATAAAAATAAAATAAATAAATAAGAAGACAGTGAATGTGGAGTCTCGAAAGAAGCCTGGGAAACTGAGAGGGGCAGGTGAGGAGGGAGAGCCTTCCCAGCATGCACAAAGCCATTGCAAAGGCTCAGACTAGGGACATCAGAAGCAGGCCAGTGGTGCTGGATTATAGTGAATGCAGTAAGAAGTATAGGGGCAGCTAGGTGGCGCAGTGGATAGAGCACCGGCCCTGGAGTCAGCAGGACCTGAGTTCAAATCCGGCCTCAGACACTTGACACTTACTAGCTGTGTGACCCTGGGCAAGTCACTTAATCCTCATTGCCCCGGGGGGGGGGGGGGGGGAAACAACAACCCAGAAGTAAAGTATAAGAAGTAAGGAAAAGTAGAAGGAGACAAGTTGTGAAGGGCTTCAAAAGCCAAGCAGATCTTATATTTGCACAGGAAGCGACAGGGAGCCACTGAGTAGGGGGCAGGCATAGTGAGTCCTACACTCTAGGAAAATCATTCCAGCAGCTGTTTGGAGGATAGGCTAGAGTGGAGAGAGACTTGGGACCCAAGGCAGACCCACCAGCAGCTACTGCAATAGTCTAGGTGTGAGGTGATGAGGGCTTGAACCAGAGCCGGGGCCACAGGGGAGAGATGTTGGGAAGGTAGAAAGGGCAAGTCTTGGTAGTAATCTGGATATGTGGGGTGAGTAAGGAGCTGAAGATGACCCAAGATACAAGCCTCAGTGTCTGGGAGGGTAGTGTGGTCCTGGACAGTAATAAAGAAGTTCAGCAAAGAGAGGAGTTGGGGAAAGGGGGTGGGTGGAAATGAGTTCAGCTTTGGACATGCTGCGTTTCAGGTGCCTACAGGATATCTGGTTTGAGACATCCCATAGGCAGTGGGGATGGGGGACTGCTGCTCAGGAAAGAGCCCAGAGCTGGATATATAAATGTGGGAATCAACTGTGTAGAGATGATAACAGAACCCACAGGAGCTGAAGAGACCATCAAGAGAAAGGAGAAGAGGATCCAGGACAAAGCCTTGAGGGGCAGCCAGTTGGTGCGAATGACCCAGACTGAGGAACCAGCAAAGGAGACTGAGAAAGAACAATGAAGACAGCTAGAAGGAAAAGCAGGGTCACAAAAACCTAGAAAGGAGGGAGTCACCAAGAGGAAAAGGTGATGGACAGTGGGAAATGCAGGAGAGAGGTCAAGAAGGGTGAGGATGGAGAAAAGGCCATGAGATCTGGCAAGCGTCTCTGGGGAGTTACTGTGCTTGGGCAAAATGCCTTCCCACATTCCTCGGGTTTCTATCTAGAATTTTCTTAGTTTGTCAGAGGTTGACATTGCTTCCCAAGCTCCTTAAGGGAAGGAGGGGTTAAATTGTCGAGTCTGTGTTCCTAGCAACTAGCAGAATGTCTGGCACACAATAAAACCCTAAAAATAAATATTTGTTGGACTGAGCTGGAATTCCCTGACTTTTATTTGGAATTTGTATCCTTGGCACCTAGCACAGTACCTGGAACATAGAAAGTGATTAATAAATGCTTGCTGATTGACTGATTAATTGATATGTTTTCTCTGCAGTATGAATTCTCTGATGTCGAATAAGTTCTTCCCTTTGGGGAAAAGCCTTGTGGCATTCATGACACTCATAAGGTTTCTCTCCAGTATGAATTCTCTGGTGCCGGGTAAGCTTTCCACTCACACAGAAAGCCTTCCCACATTCATTACATTTGTAAGGTTTCTCTCCAGTGTGAATTCTCTGGTGAACAGTAAGGGTCCCACTCTCACGAAAGGCCTTCCCACATTCACGACATTCATAAGGTTTCTCTCCTGTATGAATTCTCTGATGTCGAGTAAGTTCTGTTCGCCAGCAAAAGGCCTTCCCACATTCATGACATTTATAAGGTTTTTCTCCAGTGTGAATTCTCTGATGTTGAGTAAGCTGTGACCTCCGGCGGAAGGTCTTTCCACAGTCATCACATTCATAAGGCTTCTCTCCAGTATGGATTCGCTTATGTCGGGAAAACTGTATCTTCAGGCGGAAGACCTTTCCACATTCATGACATTCATATGGTTTCTCTCCAGTGTGAATTGTCTGATGTTGAGTGAGAGCTGCCCTCCAGCGGAAAGTCTTCCCACATTCATTGCATTCATAAGGTTTCTCTCCAGTATGAATTGTCTGGTGTCGAGTAAGCTCTGTACCCCTGCTAAAGGCCCTTCCACAATTAAGGCATTCATAAGGCTTTTCTCCAGTGTGAATCCTCTGATGACGAGTAAAATCTGTGCTCCGCCTGAAGGCCTTGCCACAGTCATGGCATTCATAAGGTTTCTCTCCAGTGTGAATTGTCTGATGTTGAGTGAGAGCTGCCCTCCAGCGGAAGGTCCCTCCACATTCATTGCATTCATAAGGTTTCTCTCCAGTGTGAATTCTCTGATGTCGAGTAAGCTCTGTGCTCCGGTAGAAGGCCTTCTCACATTCATGACATTTATAAGGCTTCTCTCCAGTGTGAAGTATCTGATGTTGGGCAAGATGTTCACTCACACGGAAAGCTTTCCCACACTCACTACACTTATAAGGCTTCTCTCCAGTGTGAATCCTCTTATGTATAGTAAGCATGCCACTCACACGGAAGGCCTTTCCACATTCACGACATTCATAAGGCTTCTCTCCAGTATGAATCCTCAGGTGCCGAGTTAAGGCTGCCCTCCGAGGAAAGACATTACCACATTCATGACATTCATAATCCTTCTCCCCAAGACAAGATCTGTGATGGGAAGGAAGAGATGGGCAGTGAGTAAAAGCTTTGCCACATTTATTGGTTCATTAGGTCCTCCTACATGAATCATCTACCGTACAATAGGTTCTATGCCTTGGGGGAGAGCCTTCAGACATTTATCATATGGTACGTTGGGGGATTTCTTGTTCTGGGGTATCAAGTGACTTCTAGTAATTAATATCTGGGTTCTTTCTGAAGATTCTTCACTATTCTCCATATTCATAGTGTGTCCCTTCAGGGTATGATCTATGAGAGGTAAAAAGCTTTAGCGCGGAACTGAAATATTAACCACACTCCTTACCATCTGCTGAAACTCTTTGTGTGTAAGTAGCAATTACATCTTCTGTTTGGAAAAGACTGGTCCTGCAGGGAAGCTTCCTCTAGGTTTGCTGTCCTCATCGGGTGCTTTTTACTCACCGAGACTGTTTCTCTTCCCTGCTCAGCTGCTTCCCTGGCCTAGCATCACATTCCTGGGATTCTCCCAAGTTGGAGATGAAGACATCCTTCCTTCTGAGACTTTTCTGCAATGACAGTTCCATGGAAACGTCCAACTCTGGAGCAGAGTGTGTGATTCCAGGCCTCAATTCCCAATCTGAAAAGATATTTAAATATAAAATTTTACCCACTTGCTATATTCATTTAGACCTGACACAGCCTCTCTAGAATGAAAAAAGAAACGGCTACAATTTAGTGGGCACAGGCTCTTAGTCACAGCAACATCTTGTCAACTTCACTCCCCCCCAGGGACCAAGGAGAGGGAGAGGCCAATGTGTCAGCTGGAATACAAGAGGAAGAAGATGAGACAGATTTCCAAACGGCCTGACTGTGCTGACTCCAGTGGACAACAGACCTGAGAGGAAATGCCAGGCCCTTGGTCACACCTGAACCTGCAGAGGTCTGCGTCAGCTCCACCGCCTGATCCAACACTCGTCTCTGCTGCACAGACGGGGCCACCAGACTCCCGCCTGACAGACGACCGGCCACCCTGAAGACACTTCACTTAGTTCCTGGCTCTGGACCCTCCTGACTTTCTAACCTGACTGTTTTCTTTGTGACCAAGTGTAGCAATTATACAATAAATCATCTCAACGTTTTTTGTTTAAGAAAATGAACAGGCCGGGGCAGCTAGGTGGTGCAGTGGATAGAGCCCCGGCCCTGGAGTCAGGAGTACCTGAGTTCAAATCCGGCCTCAGACACTTAACACTTACTAGTTGTGTGACCCTGGGCAAGTCACTTAACCCCAATTGCCTCACTAAAAAAAAAAAAAAGAAGAAAGAAAGAAAATGGACAGGCCAATAAGCTGTACCAATTAATGCTTAGAGATTATCAAAAGCTTTGCTATTGATCCCCTCAACTTTGTGAGGTCAGAGTGGGAGTGTAGTGATTATTTTCCAAATGAGGAAACTAAGGTGCTAAGGGAATTTGTGAGTTCCTGTGGTCATACAACTAACAAGAAATAGATTTTGACCCAGAATCTCCTCCGTCTCATCCTAAGGATCCCAAGGATCTTGTTGCCTTGCTTCCCTAAGCGACCTCACCAAAGCTGGAAGTATGTAAGTAGCAAGCCGATTTCCATCAGCTAACAGCTAGCATTCTATGGGGCTTTACGGTTTGCAAAGCACTTTACATATATTGTCTTGTTTTATCCTCCCAACAAGCCTGGGGTAAGTGTGATTACAGATAAAGAAAACTGAGGCAAACAGAAGTGACTCATTCGGGGCCACACAGCTAGGGAATGTCCTCCCCTCCTCCTGTTCCCCTCCTTCTCCTCTCTCTCCTTCTCTTCCTCCTATCCCTTTTCTTTTCCTCCCCCCTCCTCTCCTCCTTCTCCTCCCTCTCTTTCTCTTCCTCCAATCCCTTTTCTTTTCCTCCCCCCTCCTCTCCTCCTCTTCCTCCCTCTTCCCAGGCCTCAGGGCTCTGAAGCCAGCCCCCTACCCAACATGGGGCTGGTGCTGAGGGGGCCTCCCAGCAGCCAGGCATCATTCACTCACCAAGACAATAGTGTCCTGGGGCGTCTCCCTCGGGCATCCATGGTGCTGCCCCTTGCTCCAGCTGACAGATCACAGCAGGTTTGGAAATGGCAAGTCCTGCCCAATGAAAATGAGAAAGTGCTAAGGAACCTGCTGGGAATGGGGCACAGAGTGCTGAGCTGGAGTCTAAAGACCCGGGTTCAAATCTAGCCTCAGACACTGACCAGCTGTGTGACCCTGGGCTAGTCACTGCACCTCTGCTTACCTCAGTTTCCCCATTTGTAAAATGGGAATAATAACAGCACCAACTTCCCAAGGAAGAAGGAGGAGAGGGAGGGAAGCAGGAACAGCTTTCCTTTGCTGGAATCATAACTGAATGATTATTCATTATGCATAACGCCTCAGGGGGATTAGAAATTGTGAATTGTTGAAAGGCCTTTTCAGCCCAGAAGAGGGAGCTGGAATCACCCACAGCTCGGCTCCAGGCCCGGGGTGAGGTGCTGGAGACAGGAGGACAAAGTCCTAACAGGGAGACAGCAGGTACATATGAAAATGTCCTAAGAATAAATAAAAAGTGAACCCATACAAACATGTACAAAGGAGTTCAATCCCAGGCAGCTTGGGAGGAAGGGAGGGAATCAGGAAAGGCTTCATTTGAAGGAAGAGTGGGAATCCCTGAGGCAGAGCTGAGGAAGGAGGGCATGCCAGGCATGGGGGACAGCCAGTGCAAAGGCATGGAGATGGGAGATGGAGCGGCACGTGTGCACAGCAGAGAGAAGGCCAGGCTGCTGGGATGGCAGGGTACATAGAGGAGGGAAAGTGAGGGCCGGTGAGGCTGTAAGGCAGGCTGGGGCCAGGTGGAAGGCTTCCCAGATGAGCACTCTCAGGTCTCTGCACCCCCAACAGCAGGACCCACAATTTCCTAGGGCAGAAAAAAGGGTCTCTCCAAGACACAGCTCCCAAGCCAGAGCGGGCGGTCATGCTCACTTACCCAGACAGGCCAGGTTCCAATAGTTCTCCAGCATCACATCCCTGTACAGCTCCTTCTGAGATGGGGCCAGGCATCCCCACTCCTCTGGCGTGAAGTCCACGGCCACATCCCTGAATCTCACCGATCTCTGAAAAACCCAAAGCACCTGGGCTGTCCCAGGGACCACGGCTGGAGAGGCCTGGGGAGGGGTCGGTAACGCTCGGTGATGTCGGGGCCTGATGCTCACGAGGTAGGGCGGCCCTCGGTGTTCAGGTCAAATCTCTGCTGACCACCTACTAGGCCTTGGTCTGGGAGAGCCTCTGAGTCAGGTGCACAAACAATACACAGGCTTGAGTGTGTGCACACACACTTGTACACTCACATTCACTCACTTATACACACACTCACACACATTCACTCTCACACTCCCACATTCACTCCCACAATGAGTCACTCACTTATACACACACAAACATTTATATACACCCTCACACATTCACCTTGTTAATAAGAATGTATGGACCACCTGGATTTGATGGATCTGCCTTATTATCCAAAAGTATTTTAGGAAAGCCTGGATTAATAGGAGCAAAATGCCCTCTGACTGAGCTCCAAACTGAACCCAGAGAGCTAGCAGATAAGTCTCTATCTGCTGACTCCTTTCCCCAGGATAGTCCCTATCTTGGGACATCTGGGCATCATCCTTGCCAAACTCCTTTTTGGAATCACGTAATCTTATCATAGTGTTTCTGTATTTGCTACATACTTGTTAGAACTGAAATTGTTAAAACTGCTTTGCATTACATCCATTCTTGTTACAGTATTTGCTTCTGGATTGATTTGTATCATGCTAAATGAAATCAATCAATAACACCTTGTAACCAGTGAGCAAAGAAACCTTATAGACCCTTAGAAAGAGGGAGTCTTTGAGCTCCTTCTTTGAAAAGGGTCTCCGCATGATTCATGCTCGCTTCTTCTTGAGACAAACTGGTACTATGTTTTTCTTGTCTCTGATCTGGTTTTTCCTGTAGGAGACATTATAAAAATAATTTGTCTGATCTGTTTTTTTCTTTAGGAAACTGTCAATAAAAACAATAACTGACAACCTACACACATTTATACACACTCACACACATTCACACACATGTATATGCACACACACACTTAGGCACTCACTTATACACACTCAAACACATTCACTCACTTATACACATATATACACTTGCATACTTATACACACACAAAAAACATACACACTCAAACACATTCACTTATACACATACGCACAGCCACTCATACACACAAACACACATATACACTTGCACACTTACACACACAAACCACTTATACACACTCAAACACATTCACTGCCACACACCTCATCCCCGGATTAGAAGTAGCATCTGGCTGGGGGTCAGAAGGTGTGAAATCAAGCCATGCCTCTGTTCCTTGTGACTGTGGACGTGCTCGTTCACCTCTCTATGGCCTTCAGAGTGCCTAAAGACCTGGTCTAAAGCTGGGATCCTGTGGGCCTCACAGCCTCAGACCTTTACTGCTCTCCTCATAGCAAACCTGCTGGCCAGGTGGTACAAGAATTTATCACCCCCATTTTACTGATGACAAAACTGAGGCTGGGTGGCATGGCCCTGACTCCCAACTTATTGGTCCTGTGGCTCTGGCTCTTTGCCCCACCAGACCCTGCCTTCAGACCCCTGAATCTCAGGCCACACATATGTGAGACAAGGCTTCACCCCAACTAGAATGGTTAAGGTCATCACTCTGCATGACTAACCAAAGCCCAAGCTCTCCTAATTTCCCCACGACAGCC
This sequence comes from Dromiciops gliroides, assembly GCF_019393635.1. Classification (NCBI taxonomy): domain Eukaryota; kingdom Metazoa; phylum Chordata; class Mammalia; order Microbiotheria; family Microbiotheriidae; genus Dromiciops; species Dromiciops gliroides. The sequence continues at coordinate 656,448,802 of NC_057863.1, read as the reverse complement.
CCATTTCTCAGAAACTGAAGCAAGTCGACTACAGCAGCCCCAAGCAGATCCTCGGCCCTCTGCCCGCAGGTCAGCACATGCACAGACATTCTGGCCAGACTCCGGCAGAGCCCACTGAGAGGACCTGCCCAAGCCAGCCTGGCTACCACACCCCCACTTGCACTGGGCTCTAGGGCTCCCAGAGGGCTGTCACTAGGGTCCTCACAATGAGGCTGACAGGGCTGTCATCTCTAGAGAACAGAACAGCAGCTGAGCAGACTGCTCCTTGCCCAGGGTCCCCCAGCCAGGACGTGGGGCACTGTGCACTTTCTGTGGAGTCTCATTTGTCACAAAAACCTCCACAGAGCTAGGCTGGCTCCTTCTGTTGGCTTTTATCCTTTCCCCTTCAGCCTCCTGGGATGCCCTGGGATGCTCGGCTCCATCATCAGTGAATCTTTGTTCATTATTCATTCATCTGGTCAGTCTTTATTTGAAGGGCTTTTGCTCTGTGAGGTGGCCCCGCCATCTTCCAACCTTCTCCCCTCTCAGCTGCCATAAATAAGTATACACTTAAAACCAGGGTTGTCTCTGGGAGCCTAACAGAACCTTTGCTTGGGGGAGCTGCCATCTTCGCAGCTCTCTCTGCACCTCCTTGACTCACTCTCTTCAGAGGCCTCTGCAGTCCGACTTCCCGTCACTCACCTGAAGCCATGCCTTCCAGAGTTACTGGTGATCTCCTCCTGGCCAGATCCAAGGGCCTCTCCTTGATCCTCATCCTTGACCTCTCTGTGGCCTCTGATGCTGTGGACCTCTCTCTCCTCCTGGACACCCTCCTCCCTCTAGGAGTCTCCCAGTTCTCCTTCTCGGTCTCCTTAGCTGGACTGTCATTCATGTCACACACACACACACACACACACACACACACACACACACACACTCATCATGGCAGTACCCAAGACTCGGTCCATTCCCTCTCCTCCCTCCAGGAGTCTGCACTCAGCTACCATCTCTGCAGATTTGCTTCCCCACTCCACGCTCCCTCCAGGCTCCCCTCTCCAGCTGTCTACGGCACACATGCCCTTCTCTCCCCTCATAGGCTCAGCACTGAGTTCAGCCCTGCAGGGCACGGCAAAGACAAGGATGGTACTGGAAGTGCTCGGCATACAGTCGGCACTTAATAAGTCCAGCTTGCTCGAAGGCTGTGTACAGAGGCTGGGGCTCAGAAAATCTGCAAGCAGGGAGTGACAATCAGCCATTTCCTTAAAAGATCTCGCTCGCTTTCTTCAGTCAGCAAGCATTCGTGAAATACCTACTATGTGCGGGTTCTGCACTGAGCACTTTTGATATAAAGAAAAACAACTGATGGTCCCTGCCCTCAAGGAACTCACAGTCTAATGGGGAAGACACCAACAGCCACGTATGGATGTACAAGACCCAGACAAGATATATAGGAGATGAGACACTAGAATTAAGGGGGATGGAGAAAGGCTTCTTGGAAAAAATGGGATTTCAGCTTAAAGAAAGCCAGGAGATGGGGGGGGGGGATGAGGGGGAACAGCCAGGGAAAATGCCTGGAGTTGGAGGTGGAGGGTCTAGGGCAGGGGACACCATGAAGGATCTCAGAATGTGTGGTGGGGGGACAGTAAGATGGATGGGAAGGGAGAGGGGTCCAGGTAGGGAAGGGCGTCACAAACCAGACCGATCCTGGAGGTGATTGAGAGCCACAGGAGTTTAGAGGGTGAGGGGTGGCTGACACGGCCAGACCTGAGCTTGGGGAAGATCAGTTTGGCAGCTGAGGGGAGGCAGGGTCCTGGAGCAGCAGGTGTGAGGAGATGAGGGTCTAGACTGGATGGGGGAGGGGGGACAGATGGAAGACATTGTGAAGAGTTGAGAATTGCACCTTGCTTGGGAATCCAGGGCCTGGGAGGACAGTGGTGGGAGGGCGGCGGCTGGAGGGGGGGGGCTGGGCGGGGTGCAGTGGTGCTATTGACAACAAAGGGGAAAGAGAACGGATTCTGTTTTAGATAAGACGAGTCTACAGGACCTCCAGCCAGTTAGAAACTGGAGATGCCAGACTAGAGGTCAGGAGGGAGGAGGGGGAGAGATGGTGACAGAAGCCAGGGAGCGGATAAGACCGCCCATGGCGGGGAGAAGAGGGCCCAGGGCAGAGGGCAGGGGACAGCCAGGCCAGGGATGGCGATCCAGCAGGAGAGGCTGAGGGGGAGGAGGAGGAGAACCAGGACAGGGGAACGTCCCAAGACCCCAGGAGAAGAGCCGGCCAGCCAGTCAGCAAGCATATATTCCTCGCCTGCTATGTGGCAGGCACTGTGCTGAGCACCAGAGGCACCACGGACAAAAGAGGCAAAACATCCTGCCCTGTCCTAGGCACGCAGTGGACCTGAATTCTCTGACCAAGACTGAGGGTGTGTCCAGCAAGTGAGAAGAGCTGGGTTCAAATCCTGGCACTCCCACTTACAACCCGTGTGGCCTTAGACAAGTTATGGGGTGTCTCTGGCCTCGGTTTCTTCCTCTGTAAAACAGGGGTGCGGTGGGGTGGAGGAGATGCCTGAGGTGCTTCCTGGCTATAAATCGATACTCCTACTTTTTAACAGTGACTCGCCCACTGAGGGCCTCCTTCTCCTCTTGGATAAAACTCTGACTTGGTCCCGGTGATGTGTGAGGTCCCATCCAGCTCTGCCTCTGCATCCCGGCCCTCCAACTTTGGATCAGAAGGCACAGCACAGAGATAGGTCTGAACCCAACAGGAGCCGCTCACTCACCTGCACAGCTCGGGGGAAGCACCAGGGCTGGATGCCGAACCTCCCCACCCAGTCACAGGGGTCAGGAGGAAGCCGGCCCTTCTGGGGCACCAGCTGTACTGGGGTCTCCAGGACCCTGCACTTCTCAGCAAGCTGTTTCAAATCCAGCCTCAGACACTGCGTGACCCTGGGCAAGTCACTGAGCCTCTGCCTGCCTCAGGTTCCTCTTCTGTAGAGTGAGGACAACGATAACACCTGCCTCTCAGGGTTGTTGTGAGGATCAAATGAGATCATATTTGGAAAGTACTTAGCATAGCGCCAGGCACCTAAACCTTAGCTATTTACTGTTGTTAGTGTTCTCCGCCTGCGCCATCCTTCCTCCCGGGAAAGCAAATGATCTGGGATTGCCTGTTACAAACCACCTCCATTCACGTGTATATGAGAGATATCTAGATTAATAACCATGCTGGCCATCAATCACCATCCTGGCCCATCGACTGCTCCTCCGCCTCCCCCAAGGAGGCAGCATCCCTGACACCTTGTCAGAGGTGGGACGTTCACTGTACCAAGGGAGCAGTGAAGAAGCCATCTTGGGGGCTGTCCCAGCCCCTTCCCCACCCTGCTCCCAGATTTGGAGGATGGCAGCCTCCCCCCTTGGGTGCGGACTCTCTCCTGTTCATTCCCCTCATGTGGATGCTGGCTTGACTTACCACATGGTTACTCATCGGCAGAGGCCCTGGCCACCAAACACAGGAGCTGAAGGGAAAAGGAGGAACCAATCAAGTCACTTCTTCATTTTTAATGTCTTGAATTCACAGAGACACTGGGCTCAACGCACTGCAGCAGGCAGCCCTCAATCAGTTCTGCACAAGGTCATGTTGAAGCTAGACACAGAGAGATGGAAGAAAAGTCCCTATTACCAGTGTACAAAGGTGAGTCAATACAAAGAAACCTGCGAAACAAAATCGCTGACCTTTCCAACAAAATGCAACACCCAGTCCCGTTAAAAACACTAGAAAACGTGGTATTAACAGACCTCTCCTTAAGAAGGAATTTAATTAGCAAATGAGTTAACAGATGTAAAGTGCTTTACAAACCTTAAAGTCTGCGACTAAATAACTAATAAATATTAAAAAACCAAATAAACATTGGTCATTATTGCCATCATCATGTAAATAGTATCTATCAAAAACCAAGACCCAGCATTACATCTCATAGGGATAAACTAGAGTCCTTTCCAATAAGATCAGGGGCAAAGGAAGGATGTCCATTATCACCACCGCTATTTGATGTGGAAACTGGACTTTCTGGCTCACTCCACTCTGCACCTGCTGACCTGCCAAGTTTCAACCCCACTCCTCCCCCCTTCCCTTCCTGCCTCCTTTTGTGTATTTTTCTGGGTGTGGGAGGCATTAGATACTAAGCTCCTTGAGGGTAAAGACTGACTTTCTTTTTATTAATGGTATCCCCAGGGCTTAGCATGGTGCCTGGCACATAGTAGGTACTTTATAATTGTTTATTGGATTGGATTGATACAGTGCTAGAAATTGTGGTTATAGGAATAGGAGAAGAAAAAGAAATTGAGAGAATAAGCAGAGGCAAGGAGGAAACAATTTTTTTGCTTTTTTGCAGGTGAAATGTTAGTGATCATCAAAATGATTTGGTACTCAGAGAGAGAGAGAGAGAGAGAGGATGTGGAGAAGATTAGTTATACACATTCACAAGCAAACAAAACACATTAGCATCATTCTCAACAGTCCCAAAGACCTGAGGTACTGGGAGAAGAACTCACTATTTGGAAAAAAAAAAAAAAACTACAGTGAAAAATGAACAGAAGTCTGGCAGAAATTAGATTTAGACCAACACCTTATACCACATATCAAGATTAACTTTATTTTCTGTTTGTTTGTTTTTTGCAGGGCAATAAGGGTTAAGTGACTTGCCCAGGGTCACACAGCTAATAAGTATCAAGTGTCTGAGGCCGGATTTGAACTCAGGTCCTCCTGAATCCAGGGCTGGTGCTTTATCTACTGAGCCACCTAGCTGCCCTAAGATTAACTTTAAATGGGTACAAAATTTGGACATAAAAGGTCACATCATTAAAAATTAGAGGGACAAGGAAATTATCTTTCAGATTTATGGATAGATTATTAATTATATTATATATGAAGGCATATCTATAGTCAAGTATATATGCATATTACAGAGGTAGTAAATTCATGATTAAACAAGGGAGAGGATCACAGATTATAAAGTGGACAACTTTACATAAAACTAAAAGGTTTTTGCACAAACAAAACCAATGAAGCAAAGCAGTAAAATGGGAGGCAGCGATGGGGTGGAATCTTTGAAGCAAGCTTCTCTGATAAAGGTCTCGTTTCTAAGATATACAGGCTGTTCCCAAAGTCTGGTGTGGTGTTAAGCTTTAATAGCAGTCCAGTTTCCAACCTCATCACTCAACTGAAACTATTCATTCCAAAGTTACCAAAGATCTCTCAATGGCTAAAACCAATAGACTCTTGATTAGCTCCTCCTCCCGGATCCTCTCTTCTCTTTGAGTTCTTTTGTTTCCTGTCTAGTCATTTCTCAGTCTCCTCTGCTGGATTCTCATCCATGTCCACTGTCTGGCCTCCCTTCTCTCTTTGGACTTGGGGTAAGAGAGACCCAGGTTCAAATCCAGTCTCAGCTGCTTACGTGGGCAAGTCACTTAACCTCTGTGCCTCAGAGGCCTCTGGAATGCCACCCAGGTCTAAATAAGTGACCCCATACCTTTCTTCCTGACCTCCTCAGCTCCCTCAGGTTCACCCATCATCTCTCTGCAGGAGACTCCCAGATTTCCAGACCCAACCTCAGTCTCTCTCCAGAATTCCATTCTTACAACACCATCTGGCCAATGGCACTTCCAACCACATGTCCTGGTAAACTACCTCTGTAATATGTATATAGAATTGACTATAGATATGCCTTCATATATAACTAATAATCTATCCATAAATCTGAAAGTAAACTTCAAATGTCGAAAACAGAACTCCAACTCTCTTCTTCCTAACATTTCTATTTCTGTGGGGGGAACCACAACCACCCCTTCAGTCACCCTCAATCCTCTCCCTTCCCTCAGCCCCCAGCCCCAGCCCATTAAGCTGTGTAGCCTTTCTTGCATCACCTACTTCCTCTCGACTCACATGAAAATCACACATGAAATTAGGAATAACAGTGGTAGCTAGCATTTCTATAGCACCTACTATGTGCTATACAAATATGATGTCATTTGTTCCTCACAACAACTCTTTAAGGTAGGTAAAGTTATTGTTCTTATTTTACAGCTGAAGAAACTGAGGTAGACAGCGATCACAGGGGCTTACCCAGGATCACACAGCCAGGAAGTGTCTGAGGATAGATTTGGATTTGGGTCTGACTCCAGGCCACAGGCAGCGACACCAGCCATTCATGCCCTTATCACTTGTCCCCTGGATTATTGAAACAGCTTCCCTACCTCCAGCTTCTATCTTTTGCACCCCAGCCCCCACACAGCTTCCAAGATGCTATTCCCAAAGCACAGGCATACTGGCCTGAGCCGCCTACTCAAGAAACCTTTCCTGGCTCCCAGCTGCTCAGTCCTCCACTAGTACTTGGGGTCCTTTACTACTTCACTCTAGCTGACCTTCCCAGGCTCACTGCACATCCCTACTTATGGCTGCCCATCCTTTCAAGGATGAACTTGCCAGTGATCTCTCCATTGTCAGTGTCCTCTGCATCCCCCCCCCCCCCAAATTAGAGTAGCTGTCATGTGCTTGTCTGTCTTCCCAGCTGATTCACCCCGGTACATTGGCAGCTTCTCAAGGGCAGGGTCTGTTTGGTTTTTATCTTTGCATTCTCTGCAAAAGCAACTCAGCTAGGTAGGTGACAAGCACTTACTTCATGCTTGTGCGATCAATGCATGCCACCCTGGGCTGTTTTGTTTTGTGGTTTTGAGCTGGGCTTGAAGTCCAGAAGACCCGAGTGCAAATCCTTCCTCAGATACTTAGTAGCTTTGTGGTGAGAAGGGAGGAGGCTGGGAGTCAGTTTCAGGATGATCCCCCCCCCCACCAGGACAACACGTGTGAAGCACTATTGGGGCGCTGCAGGAATGCTGAGATGAACCCTGGGCGGTGCTAGGAAGGGGCAGGGTCCAAGTTGGGGAAGGGGATGGGAGAGGGTCTCCCCGGCAGAAGGACCCGCCCCCCTCGGCCCGTCCAGACAGTGGCTGGCCTCTGGGCTTCAGGGCCGCCGGGGCGGAGGGGAGCAGGGCTGATGACCCGCACTGATCAGACTAGCCCTAGGCGGGGGCATCAAGGGGAGAGGCAGGAATGGTGGGGAGGGGGTGTACCAAGGAATTAGGACTCGGCGGGGCTGGAGCCAGGGGAAGGAGGTGCATCGGAACCGCGCGCGGGATCGCACCTGCCCGGAGTGGCCTCAGTTTCGCGGCACCGTGGGGTGGGGGTGACGGAAAAGAATCAACACCTGCCCACCAGGCTTAGCAACTCACCCAGGCCCAGGCGTTGCTGGGCATGCGTACTCACTGGTCCAAGAGACTCCGCACTACATTTCCCAGAGGGCTGATTGCCTGCTTCCTCTTCCGGCCGATGGATCGGAACTTGGTCTTTGTCACCTGCCCCGACTCCCCAGCTTCGCCCACCGCACCTCCCCAGCTACCGGAAGAAGAGGCTGGACTCACAGCGACTTCTGGGAGATGTAGGCTAGAGACTTTCACGAGAACCCGAGGCAGGCCAAGTTTTGCCCGAAATTATACAGCTAGCTAGTGTCTAGGGCAGAATCCGAACTCGGTTCCAGCCCTCGATCCCTGTTCAAAAGGAGTGACCATTGAGGTAGAGGACAGAGCCAGTATGTATAAAACACGCACAGGCCGAATGTAAAGTAAATAAGTACAAACTTGGACGAGGTTAGTCAGCACAGGGGAGGCGGAGGTGAGGAGGGAGAGGGCATAGGGGTCCTTCCTATTGGGTTGTTTAAAATTTTAAGCATCACACTATGTTAATTATCCCTGGGTTAATTATGCCCCTAAGTTAATTCCTTAGCCCGGCTATAGTGGGCACCGTGAGGTTGTATTTTCCTTTCTCTGACCCCAGCACGGGGCTAGGCACAGAGTGCTAAGGCCAGGCTTGGGACAGTGACTTTGGACTGGACGGCCCGGACTAGAACAATGGGGCTGATCACACCGCATCCTTCCTCCCCTCCGGACTTAGAGCCGGATCCCAGGCTAGATACACCCACAACTCCTCCGCATTCAGTAGCAGAGGCAGAAGTGCAAACAGTCTGGGAAGCCAAGATCAACTTAGGTATAAAAGGTCCTTGGAGAAGAAGCCAGTGGTGCTGGCGGGGTCAACGATGCACGAGACTGACCCCCTCCCCCCGCCCCCGGCCCCCAATCTGACAATAGGACATGTAGGGGCATAAAGAATCCTCCCCAATACTGCGCCAGAAGCAACCCTTTGTGTGACTTGTGCCCCTCGGCGGTCAGGCTGGTGAAGCCTGTGAACCTCTTCCTGAATGGTGGTTTTATTTGCATTTTATTTATGTTTTTTTTTTTTTTTTGGTGAGGCGATTGGGGTTAAGTGACTTGCCCAGGGTCACACAGCTAGTAAGTGTTAAGTGTCTGAGGCCGGATTTGAACTCAGGTCCTCCTGACTCCAGGGCTGGTGCTCTAGCTACTGCGCCACCTAGCGGCCCCCTTGAATGGTGGTTTTTAAAAGCCGAAAAGGATTGCAAAGAAAACCAGTTATAATGAAATACAGGTATCAGCATGTTTTTGAAAAATCAAGATAAAGGACACCAGGTTAAGAAGCCCAAGTCTGGGTTATAGATAGCTCTCTTCCGATCCATCCTCACTCTGGGATAAGCCTGAGGTTCCAGAATGTGCAAGACCAGGAGTAACAAAGACTCCCCATCCCCCTCCTTCATCTTTTCACTAGCTGCTCCCTCCCCCCCCCCCCAGCCTGGAGCACTCTCCCTCCTCCCCTCAGGCTGGGCCTTCTGGCTTCCTTCAGTCTCAGGTAAAATCCGACCTTTCCTGGGCCCCTTTCTTGCCAGAGTCTGAAATTGTCTCCCTTTCCTCCTGTCTCGGTCTTGTTTGTATTTAGGGTTTTGCTTGTGGCCTCCCCCATTAGACTGTGAGCCCCTTGAGGGCAGGGTGAGGCTTTCCCTCTTCTTGTTTTCTTAGTGCTTAGCAAACAGTAAGTGTTCATGGATTTGATTTGGGAAGAGAGACAGCCAGGGAGGTCAAGAAACAGAGGGTAGGAGAAAGGAGAGAGAGAATGGAGAATGGAATGGAGAGTAGGTGCGGACCAGCCAGTTCTTAGTCAAGTGTGTTTGTCAGTGCTGTTGTCTGGGATGCAGAAGCGATCCTTGCTACCAGTCAGCTGCCCTCCTCTGCTCACGGGTCCCAGGATCCCATGCTGGGATCTCCATCCACTGAGGTGAGGTTTGACAGGGTCAGGTGCTGCTGAGGTCGCGGGGGAGACAGACTGAGGAGAGCCCAGCGGAAAACTTTCATTACAGGGTGATTCTCAGCAGGTAGGGAGGGCAGGAAAACTGGACTGGAGAAGGGATGACGGTGGAGCAGGGCGGGGGTGCTCCCTCCTACACTCCGATCTCCTCCCCTGCCTCCAGAGAATGACTATTGTTAGGTGTTCTAGGCCCAGGGGCCCAACTGGTCCTTGGCCTAGTCTGCAGCCATTAAGGCTGGAGGGAACTGGGGTGTTGGGAGGTGTGGCAGCTGAAGGGCTGAGCTACTATGTGCAACATCTCACCTGCCTGAAGAGGATGAGGATGGTAGTGGTAGCTCTTTTTAGGTGGTGCTTTAGCGCTTGAAAAAGCTCTTCAGAAATATTATCTCATTTGATCCTCATGGCCACCCTTAGATTAAGGGACTATTCACCATTTGACAGATGAAGAAACTGAGTCAGTGACTTGGCCAGGGTCTCAGAGCTAGTGTCAGAATTCAAACCCAAGTTGTCCCGACTCTCAGGTCAGCACAATAGGCTGAGCAGACCACTTAGATGCTGGATGGCCACTCACTCACCTGGAAAGCTGGTCCTTGGGACTTTAATCACTGGCTTCTGAGGAGGGTCCCCTCTCTCCAAGTGACAGATCACATTTGGCTTGGAAAAGGGAGTCCTGCTCATAGGAAAGAGCAAAGAGACAGGGGAACAGCTGAGCTGAGCTTTCAAGCTTAGCTCCTCTCTTCTTAGGGAGAAGTGGGAAAGCTAAGTCATGTCCATAGACCACGGGACAAAGGAGCCCTCGAGGATGGACATGGTCCGAGAATGGCTATGGACTCACTAAAAAAATCCATCCACTGGATCAGACCCATTGCAGTAGGAGAGGGTGGCAATGTCTCAGATCTGTGGGGTCAGCACTTGAAATTTGGGGGCCAATCTTAGGCCTCTAAGAAGAGAGACTGGGGGAGGTACAACCTCAGGGCTGACACAATTAAGTGCCTATTTTCAGTTTTGTAAAGCAAAATGGAAACTCTAAAGGAAGAGATGGTCTGGTTATGTCTTTGGGTCTCCACTCCCTGGCACAGGGACTGGTGGCAGAGTTCCTGAAAGGTTTCTCATGCAGAAACAAATAACACAAGTACCCTGTCTTTTAGACACAGAAGGGTTAGCACTCTCAGATCTATTTCCCCAAAAATAACAGTTCAACTCCCAGGTCTCAGCCACAGTACGGCCCATGTTCCAATCCACACTACATTCCGGTGCCATTTTTTTTCTCCCACAGGGTGAATTTCCTCCCCTTACTCAGTAAACTCCAGTGGCTCCCTATTACCTTCCCTATAAAATGTAAGCTTTAATTTTTAGCATTTAAATGCCTTTGCAATTTGATCCCTTCCAGTTTCTCCAGGTTGTACCTGTTGCTCTCCTCCATGCCCTTAACAGTCCAGCTGGACTGGCCTTCTGGCTGCACACATGATGCTCCGTCTCCAACTCGGTGCTTTTACTTGCATGGTGTCCTCCCAGCCTGGAATGTACTTCTTCAACCCCAAGCTCTTGAAATCCCTGAGAACTGACCATGCTGATTCTGCTGGAAGCTTTCCCTAGAGGGGAGGCGCACCACAGCTCAAGGCAACTCTTACCACATTGGGATAGCTTTCATTTTTAGGACATCTCTCTTGAGATTGAGCCTAAATTAGCCTCTCTGCAACCTGAAGCTAGGACAGTTTCTGGCCACTGACTTCCCTCTTCCCCACTGATCTGAATAGTCCTACCCTTCTCTGTGTTTTCCCGTTTACATCTTTTAGCAATATGCCCATAGAGAATTACCATAGGTCCCTGACAAGATCATGGGAGAAACAGATGTGTTCACAACCTTCTGGGGTATTATTATCAAGTTAGAAGGATGAGGCATAGAGAGTGGGCTCTTTTGCTTCCATATACCACATACCTAATTTATTCCACTGATCAACTTTTCTATTATTTACACAGTATCACATTCTTTCAGTGATTATAACTTTGTAGTATAGTTGAGATCTGATATTGTTAGCTCCTTCCCCATTTTCCCCATTGATTTCTTTCATTTTCTTGATATTTTATTCCTCCGTTATCATTTGTTCTAACTACAAAGTAATTTCTTCGGTAATTTAATTGTTATGGCACTGAATAAATTAATTGATTTAGGCAGTATTGTCATGTTTATTATTTTACCTCAGCCCACTCATGAGCAATTAATATTTTTATAATTATTTAGATGTCTTTATTTCTATAAGAGGGTTTTGTGATTATGTTCATAAAGTTCTTGTGTGTGAATAGACTCCCAAGTATTTTATGTCTATAATTATTTTAAATGGAATTTTTCTATCTCTTCCTGCTGTGGTTTTGTTGGTAATATACAGAAATTATGATTTGTGCAGCTTTAGTTTATATCCTGCAACTTTGCTGAATTTGTTAATTATTTTGATTAGATTGTTAGTTGACTCTAGGGTTCTTTAAGTAAACCATCATATTATCTGAAAAAAAAAATGATGGTTTTGTTTCCTCTTTGTGCATGCTTATTTAATTTCTTATTGCTACATCTAACATTTATAGTATAATATTGAAAAGTAATGGTGATAACGGACGTCCTTGCTCTCTACCCCTTATCTTACTTGTAAGACTTCTAGTTTATTGCCATTACAGATAATGCTCATTTTTAGTTTTAGACAGATGTGACTTTTTGTTTAAAGCTTCTTTTATTCCTATGATTTCTAGTGTTTTAAAATAAAAAACGAGTGTTGCATTTCTTCAAAAGCTTTTTCTGCATCTATTGAAAGAATCATGGTTTTTATTGTTTTGTTATTGATGTGGTCAATTATGCTTATATGTATCTTGATAGTGAAACAGCCCCATATTCCTCATTCATAGTTTATGACCTTTGCGATATGTGGTTGTAATCACCTTGGGAGCATTTAAAAATTTTCTTTTGAATGAATATTCATTAGGTAATTTTGTCTATAGTTTTCTTTCTCTTTTTTTCATCTTCTTGGTTTAGGTATCAGCACTGTCACAGAAGGAATTCGTTAGGGCTCCTTTGCCTATTTTTTCAAACAGTTTTATAGTATTGGAATTAATTGTTCTTTAAAAGCTTCATAGAATTTGCATGTAAATGCATCTACCCTTGGGTTTCTTTTTTTTGGAGAAATTATCTTTGGCTTTTTCATTTTCTTTTTCAAAGGTAGGTAATTTAAGTATTCTGTTTTCTCTATAATTAATCTGAGCAATTTATAGTCTTATAAATATTGATTCATTTCATTAAGATTTCCAGTTTTATTGGCATACAGTTGGGCAAAATATTTCCTAATTTATTTCCTCTCCATTGGGTGTAAATCCATCTTTTTAATTTTTAATACTGGCAATTGGTTTTCTTCTTTTTAAAAATTTGAATCAGTGAATGCTTTATTTTATTGTTTTTTTTTCCCTTCAGAAAACCAGATCCTACTTTTATTTATGTTTTCTTTTTTTTAACCTTTCAATTTTGTTAACCTCTTCTTTGATTTTCAGAATTTCTATTTTGGTGTTAAATTCGAAGATTTTAATTTGTTATTTTTCTATTTTTTATTTGCATGCTCAATTCATTGGTGTGCTCTTTCTCTTATTGATGTAAGCATTTAGAGGCTTAAAATTTCCCCAAAATACTGCTTTGACTGCATCCCACAAATTGTGGTATGTTCTTTTATTGTTGTCATTATTTTTAATGAAATTATTGATTGTTCAAGTGGATTGGTTTTTGAACCATTGCTTTTTTGAGTTTATCTACTTACCAGTTAATTTTAATGTATGCTTCCAAGGATACATATTGAATACACCTTAAAATTACATTAATATCAGAAAAAGATACATTTAATATTGCTGCTTTTCTGCATTTTTTTGTGAATTTGTATGCCTTAAAACATAGTCAATTTTTTTTGTAAAGGTACCATGCTCAGTTGGGAGACATACATACTCCTTTCTATTCCCATAATTCTCCAGAGGCCCATCATATCTGAATTTTTTTCTAAAATTGTATTCACCTCCCTAATTTCTTATTTATATTATGGTTATATTTATTTAGGTTAAGAGGAGTAAATCGAGGTCTCCCCCAATATAGTTTTATTGTCTATTTTGTCCTATAACTCACTTAACTTTCCCTTTAAGAATTTGAATGCTATGCCATTTGGTACATATATATTCAGTATTGATATTAATTCATTGTCTGTGGTACCACTTAGCAAAACATAGCTTTCAAATTATCTTTTTTAATTAAAAAAAATTTATTCATTTTGAACTTAAATACAAAAAGACCAAAAAAAAAAAAGAACGTTTCCATGTACACAGCACAACATAGACAGATGATTCAGTAGAAAACCACGAATGTCCATTTCAGATTGTTTACTTTTAAAGAAAAACCTATGTAATAAATACTACACATTGTTTTCAAAGATAACCCTGCTTTTCTGTGCTTCCTTCTGTTTTTTTTTCTTGTTCTCTACTGTGAACTTTTAATTTTTTTACTCCCTCCCTCCCCAGCCTAACCTAGAGAAGGCTAGAACACACACACACACACACACACACACACACACACACACACACACTATACATATTTCTATCACTTTTTTCTCTGGAGGTGGATAGCATCATCGTTGAATTAGTCATTCAAAATTTTTTCTAGGACAATACTTCTGTTACTATGTGAAATGTTCTCTTGCTATTGCTCATTTCACTTTTCATTATTTTATGCAAATTTTTCCATGTTTTTTCTAAAGTCAACCAGCAGGGCAGCTAGGTGGCGCAGTGGACAGAGCACCAGCCCTGGATTCAGGAGGACCTGAATTCAAATCTGGCCTCAGACACTTAACAATTACTAGCTGTGTGACCCTGGGCAAGTCACTTAACCCCAATTGCCTCACCAAAAAAAACCCAATTAAATTAAAACTAAAATCAACCAGCTCATCATTTGTTATAGTACAGTAGTATTTGATCACAATTATAAACAACTTGTTTAGCCATTCCCCAATTGAAAAGCATCTATCATTTTAGTCAATCTGATAGGTATAAGATATCACAAAGTTGCTTTCATTTGCATTTCTCCAATCCATAATGATTTATAGTTTTGATTTCACTTCAAATGTCTATTCATATCCTTTGGCCATTTATTAGTTGGGGAACAACTTGTACCCTTATAAATTTGACAAAGTTCTTTATATATCTGAGAAATGAGACCCTTATCTGAGACACTGTCTATAAAATTTCCCCCTCCCCATTTTCTGCTTTTCGTCTAATCTTGGCTACATTGGTTTTATTTGTACATTTTTTCTGGGCAGGGCAATGAGGGTTAAGTGACTTCCTCAGGGTCACATAGCTAGTGTCTGATGCCGGATTTGAACTCAGGTCCTCCTGAATCCAGGGCTGGTGCTCTGTCCACTGTGCCACTTAGCTGCTCCACAAAAGCTTTTTAATACAATTGAACTTATTCATTTTACACCTCACAATGTTCTCTATCTCTTATTTATTCATAAATTATTCTACTTACAAATCTGAGAGCTATTATGTTCCATTTTCTTTTAATTTTCTTCTGATATCTCCCTTTATATATGGGTTGTAATGATTGGAATGACGCCACCTGCTGGAGACTTACTGTAGAAAAGCTCCACGATGAAGTGAAGGTCTTTGAGGGCAAGACCAGGAGTCTTTTCTTTGGCATCAGGAAGTGACGTCTGCTTGTAGGAGGAAGAAGGGAGGAACCTGGCGCTCTGACTGGGTCTTTTCTTTTGGACTCTGGTGGAGAGCGGAGCTAGAAATGTGCTCTCCCTTTAATAGATAGATGAATGTAGGCCTTTCTCTCTCTCTTTACCAAATTCTTATTCTCCTTAATAAATGCTTAAAAGCCTAACTCTTGCTAAAGCTTATAATTTACTGGCGACCACTCATTAGATATTTTAGACAGACTAGCTAGAATTTTAATCTTAACAGGGTCATGTATCCATTTTCACCTTGTCTTCATAAATGGTTTAAGATATTGGTCTATACCCAATTTCTACCACATTGCTTTCCAGCTTTCTCAACAATTTTTACCAAATAATGAATTCTTATCCTAAAAACTAAAATGTTTACATGTAAAAATTTTACATTTTTACATAACAAAAGGTTCTGATAATCATTTACTACTATGTATTGTATGCCTACTCTTTTCCATCTGCCTTTCTATTTCTTAGCCAGTACCAGATAGTTTTGATAATTACTTCCTTATGATATAGTTGAACATCTAGCGTTTTCTTTTTATTGTTATTGTTAGCATTTCTAAAACAATATTAAATAATATTGCAGACATAGTGTAGTTTCCCTTTATCTCTTTTAATTAAATCTTTTAGCTTTAACTTTGAGATCACAATTGTTACTCCTGCTGTTTTTTTATATTAGCAGAAGCATAATAAATTCTACTCCAGCTCTTTAACTTTGTATATCTCTATTTTTAAAAATTGTATTTCTTATAAACACGGATTCTTATTTTTAATCCATTCTATTTTCATGGTATGGGTGAGTTCACACTGAGTTATAATTACAAGTTGTGTATATCCTTGATACTATTTTTCTTCATGATTTATCCTTCTCACCCTATTTACTCTTTTCCTCCTCATATGTCTAATTTACTTCTTTGTGTGTGTGTCTAATTTACTTCTAACCACTACCTTACCCTCCTGTTCCTTAATCTATCTACCCCTCTAAGAGTCCCTCCCTTATCCTCTCCCAACCTTCCTACTTCTTGATCTACACGCTCTTCAAAAAGCCCATCCCTCATTCTATCTCCTCACCCTCCTATTTTGTGTGTGTGTGGGGGGGGCAATTGGGGTTAAGTGACTTGCCCAGGGTCACACAGATAGTAAGTGTCAAGTGTCTGATGCTGGATTTGAACTGTCCTCCTGAATCTGGGGCTGGGGCTCTATCCACTGGGCCACCTAGCTGCCCTCACCCTCCTATTTCTTTATAAATTTAGAAGACTTTTATATCCTTCTCAATGTATGTTATTCCCTCTTTAACCCAGTTCCAAAGATTCCAGTACTACCAGAATCCACCCTAACCTGCTTCCACTGTAACAGTTCTTCCATTCTTGCCTATTGTATAATTACTCTATTTCACCTCTCCCTAACCAATTTTACTTTTTAGAATCACCCCCATCATATTCTACTCCAAGCCTTTTATCTGTGTACAATCTTTCAAACTACCCAAATAATTATAACAATCTTAAGAGTACAGATAACATTTTCCCATATAAGAAATAATTAGTTTGACCTAATGAGTTCCTTATAACTGCTTTTTAATGTTTACTTTGTTTCTCCTTAATCCTATATGTCAAATTTTCCATTGAGTTGTGGTCTTTTTGTCAGGAATACCTGAAAGTCTTTTAGTTCATTAAATGTCCTTTTTATTCCTCATTCCTAGTTCCTTTGCTCTTCAGTCTTTTAATGTAGAAGCTGTGTTATCCTGACTGTAGCTCCATAGTATTTGAGTGGTTTACTTCTTATTGCTTGTAGTATTTTCTCCTTAATGTGGGAGCTTCAAAACTTGGCTATAATACTTCTACAAGTTTTCATTTTGGGATCTCTTTCAGATGGTGATCAATGGATTTTTTCTATTTTTATTTTTCCCTCTCATTCTAGTACATCAGGGCAATCTTCCTCAATAATTCTTGTAATATATCTAGACTTTTAAAAAAATCATAACTTTCAGGGCAGCTAGGTGGCACAGTGGATAGAACACCGTCCCTGGATTCAGGAGTACCTGAGTTCAAATCTGGTCTCAGACACTTAATACTTACTAGCTGTGTGACCCTGGGCAAGTCACTTAACCCCAATCGCCTCACCCCCCCCCCCCAAAAAAAAGTATCTAGAGCCTTTAAAAAAAAATAAAGGACCAATGCAGTCCTTCAACTTATACAAAGAAAAATAAACATACAGAAAAATATGCACAATGGCTGCACTGAGATAATAGAAAACAATATTAAATGTGTATTTCCAAATTGATTTCTGAGAACATACGATATAATACCACCCCTATTGCTCCAGAATCAGTAATATATTGTCAGACACAATTAAGGCCCTCTTTTTTTTTATAAGGAGAGCATACCTTGGGAGTGATATATTTGCAAAATTAAAAGTATGAATAAAGTATTTAAATTCAAAAGTGATGATAGGATTATTATTTTTTTTAGTGAGGCAATTGGGGTTAAGTGACTTGCCCAGGGTCACACAGCTAGTAAGTGTTAAGTGTCTGAGACCAGATTTGAACTTAGGTTCTCCTGACTCCAGGGCCAGTATTCTATCCTGATGATAGGATTATATGAATGTATTTATTTCTGCATGTGGTGCTGGTAATGTTGTAAAAGCTCCTTGTTGTAATAGGACAGAAAATGATCTTGTCACACGGCTTAGACAATTCTTTTGACTGCTTTCAAAATACTTACTGCATTATAGCATATTTGGTTATAGAGATTTCCCCAGTATGAGTTTGATGATGCAGAGAAAACATTTCTGTTCCAGCTCCATGTCTTCCTTTACTCATTGCATCAATAGAGTCTGTGTCTATAATATATTCTAAAATGGAAAGCAAAGGTTGACTAAGAGTTGGAGGCTGGCTGATGCTGTTACTGGCATATTCTACAGTGTGAATTCTCTGATACTCATGAAGTTCTGTGAATGGGCATAAGGCCTTCTCACATTCCTGACTTTTCTGTCTAGTGTGAATTCTCTGGTTTTGTTAAGCCACGTTCACTGATGGAAGGGCATCACTGATGATTTGAACTGCCAGGGTTTGTGAACCAGCTTGTATAGAGAATGGTATTTTCCCAAGGGGAATGTAAACTTGACAACAGTGCCCATCAGTAGGTACAGTAACTTCCATACAGTGCACATTCAATAAATACTTGCTGAATTAATCTGGAATGCTCTGGCAGAGGGCCTACTGTCAACCATTAGGTTCATAAGGTTTCTCTCCAGCACCTATTTGTTAATGTAGAATATAAGTTCTTCACTCTGGAGGATAGCTTTCTTAAATTCATGATACTCATAATGTTTCATCCTATTAGAATTGTTGGCATCCTAGACTATGGAAACAACAGAAATGAGTTTTCTTTCATATAACTGCTGTTTTTGAAGGGTTTGAGAAAGCATGATGATGAGATTAAGTGTCTTGTCCTCAATCTTGTTGGTTACATGAACCGGAAGTCATTCCTAAGCTTTCTTTCTTGTATGAAATCTTTGATGTGGAGTCGTTTCCCCTCTCTCTGAAGGTCTTCTCGCATTCATTACAATTCGTTACAAGTTTATCTCCAGAATGCTGGGTGAGATGTTTCTTTTTGTGGAATACCTTCCCACAGTCAGAACATTTATAAGGTTTTTCTCTCCAGTATGAATTCTCACATGCTGGATTAGATTTGACTTATATGGGCGGCTAGATGGTGCAGTGGATAGAGCACCGGCCCTGGATTTGGGAGGACCTGAGTTCAAATCCAGCCTCAGACACTTGACACTTACTAGCTGTGTGACCTTGGGCAAGTCATTTAACCCCCATTGCCCCGCAAAAAAACAAAAAACAAAACCAAAGATTTGGCTTATACTTAAAGGTCTTCCCACATTCATCACAATGAAAAGGCCTCTATTATGAATTTTCATATGTTGAGTGAGACGTATCTTTTGGTAGAAGCCCTCAGCACATTCAGGACATTCATAGGGTTTCTCTCCAGTATGGATTATCTGATGTTCAGTCAGGAGATTCTTCCTGTGGAAAGCCTTCCCACATTCATTACATTGATAAGGTTTCTTCCCGGTTTGGATTCTCTGATTTTCAATGAGTGCTGCCTTCTGGCGGACAGCCTTCCCACAATCATGATGTTCATGAGGTTTCTCTCCTGAATGAGCTCTCACATGTGGAGAAAGAGCTTCCCTTGAAAACTCCTTTCCATCTACATGACATTCAAAAGGTTTCTCAGTATGAATTTTCTGGTGCTTTGCAAATTCTTTGCTTCCTTTGAAGCCCTTCCCATATTCAAGATACTTACAAGAGTTCTCCCTTATATCAATCCTGTGATGAGAAGAAAGGGATTGATGGTAATTGTATGCCTTGGTATAATCATCATGTTCATAACCTTCTCTATAATAAGAATTCTCTGATATCCAATAAGTTTTATACTCAGGGGGAAAACTTTCTGACACTTATCACCTTTGTGGGATTTCTCTCCAGGATCTATTATGAGATAGGAACTCAGATTAGACTTGAGGGCTTTTCTTTATTCAGTATACAGACAGTTCTCACTTTACACAAGTGAACTGTTATGCAGACCTCTACATAGTGATTTTTACATAATGAGAATTTGTTTTACCCATCCACTTCACCTGGCCTATATAACAAAGGCATATACAAAATAATACCTTTATGCAAGTCACAAAATGTACTAAAATGCAGACTCATGAAAACTGTGTATCATAATAAGCAACATTATGAAATGAAAGGTAAAGTTAATGATAAAGTACACACAGTACTGTGCAGTAAAGTTAAACATAGGTGTGCAGTATTTTGCTCCTTCTACCCACTTCACCACTGTTTGGCTGCATAACATTTTTTATGAAGCTATTGAGATCTATTTAGATGGTGGCTCTCCTTTTTTCCTCGTATATCTGATGATAGCAAGCAATATTATCCTCAATTAGTCTTTGAACTTTAAAAAATCTTGAAGTATTTGGATCCATCTTTTTAATAGAAGAAAAAAATTCACTCAAATGATGAAATGCCTCTGCCAACTGTTTCCTTGTGAACCTTTTTGGTTTGACCTCGGGTTCTGAAGTCTCCCTTTCATCTTCTTCTTCCCCCTCCTCCTCCTCCTCCTCCTCCTCCTCTTCTTCAATCTTTGCAGATAGCAGCTCTAGCAGATCCTCATTGGACAGTTCTTCATGAGACTCAATCAACCCCTCCAAATCATTTTCATCTACTTTTAGCTCCAATTCTTGTTTTAGTTTTACAATCTTATGACTCACTTCTTTTAATGTTTCATCTTTGTCAAATCCACTAAAATCGGGAATGAACTGTGGGCACACTTTTTTCCAAACTTTCTTCATACATGTTTCTGTTACATCTTCCCAAGCCTTAGCAATATTCTGGATTGCATGGTAAATATTATAGGACTTCCAGAAATCTCTCAATGTCAAGTCTTTATCTTCATCCAAAGCTGCAATTGCCTGGGCAAATGTAGTACTTAAATAATAGGCCTTGAATTCCTTAATCACTCCCTGATTCATGGGTTGTAATAATGAGGTAGTATTAGGGGGTAGGTAGACCACTTTTACATTTTCATTAAAATCATCCAGATGGAGAGGGTAACCTGGAGCCCTATCCAAAATCAGTAGAATTTTGAAAGGCATGCCATTATCATTACAAAACTTCTGCATTTCAGGAATGAAGCAGTGCATAAACCATTGTTCAAAGATGTTAAGGGTTACCCATGCCTTTGGGTTGGCAAAATAATGCACAGGTAATGTTGCCTTGCTTATTCCTTTCAGTGCTCTGGGATTTTCTGAGTGATGTACAACAACAGGTTTTAATTTGCAAGTCCCAGATGCATTCCCTCCAAGCAGAAGAGTAACTCTGTTTTTTGAAGCTTTATGCCCCAGCATAGTTTTTTCCCCCATTGGGATGTAGGTTCGAGATGGCATTCTTTGATAAAATAGGCCAGTTTTGTCTACATTAAAGATTTGCTCTGGCAAGTAGGGACCTTCATCTATTATTTTTTGCAGGAACTCCGGGAACTTCTTTGCTGCTTCAATTGCTGCACTAGCAGCCTCTCCTGACACCTGCATATTATGAAATCCCGCGCGATTTTTAAATCGTGCAAACCAGCCACTGCTTGCGGTAAATACCTGTGTTCCTTCAGGGTACTTTACCTTTAAATCTTCAAAGAGGCTTCGAGCCTTGTCTTGAATTGCCATTAAGCTTAAAGGAATCTTCTTCTGACCTTGGGCTTCTATCCACACAGTTAACAGTTTTTCCATCTCTAGAATAGCACCTTCTCTGTGTTTCGACAGATAAGTCAACTTCATGCAAGCACTGCCTTCTGCATGCTCCTTTATCCGGACAGCATCCTTCACTATGGTATTCACAGTCGACACAGCAAGGCTAAGTTCCCGTGCAATCGATGACAATTTTTGTCCTCCTTCATATTTTCTAATTATTTCCATTTTCATTTCCAAGTCTATTGACTTACGCTTACGGGATGGTTCACTTTTCCCCCTGAGAGCACGTTTGTCGCCAGCCATGGTGAAAATATAAGGATCACTATTGAACACAGGGAGAGGCACAGTATCACTCACTGTCTACAGACACATGGGAACTGACTTAGAGATGCTTCTCAGCTTTCCCACCACCATTTGTGCTGCCCGCATCACCTGGTATCTTAATGGACAGCATCTGTTTTGCATAAAGGAATTTTTGTAATTTCTTTTTGGAATGCGGATGTCTTTTAGAATTTTTAACAAAGTTGAATTTGTGTCATGTGAATTTACATAAAGTGAGAACTGTCTGTCTTAATTTGATGGCTCTCCAAGACATATTCTATGATATTTATTAAGGTCAAAGTAAGAACCAAAGAATTTAACCCCTTCATTATAGTTAGAAAATATTATTGTTTGATAGATTCCCATTATAGTGATTTTGGTCTGATAACAGACTGAATTTCTTCCTGTCACATCTATGGAGACTCTTTCCTATAGACTTGCTCTGCTGGGGAAGAAGGACGCAATCTGGGTTCAGACTTTTTACCATGCCTGCTACACTCATTGTCTCTTCGTGTTTATGGAATTTCATTTTATATGACATTTCACTTACCAAGACTGTGCCTCCTTAGAGCTCTGATGCCTGCTCAAGCTGGAACCATGTTTCCAGGCTTCTCTACAGCTGGAGGTCAACACACTAGCCCTCTCGAAATTTTTCTGAGAAAATGTCTCCAGAGAAATGCTCCCCTTTCCCCGTGACCCCATGGTTTCTGACCTAGTCTCACCATCTGTAAGTAAATAAAAATGTTTATATCCCCACCCCCATATCCACCTATTGTATTCTGATATCTGGTCTGAATCTCCTCAATGAAGAAATGTTACATCATCAAATGTAAATCATACCAGAATTACGTCTTTGGGAAGCTCTTTCACATTCATCCTCACAACAATCTGGAGAGAAGGGAAAGACAGATTTTATATTTTCCAAATGTGGCTAAAGAAATTTAGTGATAACTAATTAGTAACAGAAACAAACTCAGGTCTGGGTCCCTTCATTTCTATTATAGAAAATGGTGACTTGAAGATAAAATTCCATAGGAAAAAAATTTGAAGTCTTACTCATAGGTACAAAATATTCATTACTGTTAAACATACAAAACCTAAAATATATACAGAAGATAAAAATTTTCCAGTATTCACTTGTTCAAAGGATATGATCAAATAGTTCTTAAAAGAAGAATTACAAACTATTAACAGTCATATAAAAGAACATTCCAAATCACTAATAAGAGAAATTCAAATCCAAACAACTCTAAGGTATCACTTCATAGGCATCAAATTGGAAAAGATGACAAAGATGACAACAGTCAATAATTGAGGGACTGTGGGAAGACTGGCATACTAGAGCATTGTGGATAGAGCTGTGAATCAGTACAACTGTTTTGGAAAGCAACTTGGAATTATGTAAATAAAAGGATTAAAATGCCCATGCTATTTGACTCAGAGAGTCCACTACTTGGCTTTTACCATGAAGGAATCCATTGAGAAGAATATGTCCATATTAAGAAAAAAAAAGGTTTATAGCAGCACATTTTGTGATGGCAAAATATCGTAAACAAAGTTGACATCCCCTTAATGGGAAAATGATTAAACACATTTTCGTAGCAGAACGTAATAGAATATTACCATGTTATGAGAACAAATGAATATGATGAATATAATAGAAACACACTGAAAAACAACTAGGAAAGCTAGTAAGAGTCTGAGGATGGATTTAGAACTCAAGTGTTCCTGAATCTACTTCACTAGCCACTGGCTGAAATTTGGAAGGAAGGAAGGAAAGAGTGAAAAATAAACAGACACAAATGGTTGGCTATAGAAATTTATCTTATACAACAGGATAGGAAGAGAGGGAGCGAGAAAAAGGCTGTGGCAAATAAGAGGGAGAAAAGATTAAGGTGGTGGTCAGAAGTAAAACAGATTGTTGAGGAGGGGACAGGGTGAAAAAGAGAAGGATAAGTATAAAACAATAGGATGGAGGGAAATAAACAGTTTGCAAACATAACTGAATGTGAATGGGATGAATTCACCCATAAAACAGAAAAGGATAGAAAAAAGGATTAGAAATCCTAATCCAACAATATGTTGTTCATAAGAAACACACTTGAAACAGAAAGATACATACAAAGTTAAAATAAAGGACAGGAGCAGAATCTATTATGTTTCCAGTGAAGTTAAGAAAAAAGAAATCAGAAGTAGCAATCATAATCTCAGATGAAGAAAGAGCAAAAACAGACCTAACTTAAAGAAAATCAGGTAAACTACATTGTGTTAACAAGTATTGGTAGCATCCAAATTCCTGAAGGAAAAGAGTTACAAGAGGAAATAGAATGTAAAACTCTGCTATTAAGCAGCTAGTGGTGCAGTGGATTGAGCACTCGTTCTGGTGTCAGAAAGACCTGAGTTCAAATTTGGCTTCAGACACTTACTAGCTGTGAGACCCTGGGCAAGTTACTTAATCCTGATTACTCCAAAAACCCAACAATAACAACAACAATAACAACAAAACAAAAAAACCTACACTAGTAGAGGACCTCAATTTCCTCTAAGACATAGATAAATTTAACTATAAAATAAATAAGAAAGATGTTAAGTAGAGTAATATAATTTTAGACAAATTAGATATGATAAACCTCTGGAAAATATGAAATAGAAAGGAATACACATATTTTTCAACTGAGCATAGTTTTTACAAAAATTGACCAAGTGTTAGGGCACAAAAATCTTACAAATATAGAAAAGAAGAAATATGAAATTCATCTTTTCTTGATCATAATGCAATAAAAATTACATTCAATAAAGGACCTTCAAAGCATAAGTTTTTAAAAAGTAGAATTTAAATACCATAATAAAAAAGAATAAGTGGAAAACAAATGCTGGAGGGGGATGTGGGAAAATATGGACATTAATGCACTACTGTTGGAACTGTAAACCAGTCTAACCATTTTGGAGAACAATTTGGAAATATGCCTAAAGGGATGTAAAACTCTCTATATCCTTTGAGCAAGCAATACCACTATTAGGCAAATACACACACACACACACACACACACACACACACACATCAAAGAGATCAAAGAAAAAAGAAAAGGACCTATATCTACAAAAATATAGTCCATCTTTTTGTGGTGGCAAAGATTTGGAAATTGAGGGATATCATCCACTGGTTGAGGAATGGCTAAACAAGTTTTGGCACATGATTGTGATAAAATACAATTGTCCTATAAGAAATGACCAGGGTGGAGGTGAGGGAGGGAGGGAGAAAAAGTTGGAACTCAAAATCTTATAAAAATGAATGTTGAAAACTATCTTTATGTATAACTGGAAAAAAACCAAAATACTGTTTTAAAAAATGTTTAAAAATTACCAAGGGAATAGTTTCAGAAAAACATAGGAGGATTTGTAAGAATTGATGCAAAATAAAGTGAGCAGAACCAGGAGAACAATTTACACAGTAATATTGTAGAATTTATACAGCAGTGTTATAAAGCTCATCAACTGTGAAAGAAAGACTTAGCTACTTTGATCCACAACAATTCCAAAGGACTTAAGATGCAAAGTACCATCCATCTCCAAAGAAAGAACTAATGAACATAGAGGTCAGATGGAAACATATATTTTTTTTCTGTATTTTTCTAGCTTTTTTTCCCCGTGGAAAACAACTAATGCAGAAATGTCTTGAATGACTTCATATGTGTAATGGATATCATGGTTCTTGCCTTCTCAATGGGTGAGGGAAATGGTCTAGAAAAGGACAGAATTTGGAACCAATAATAAAATTAAAAAAAAAGAAAATGTAGGTAAAAATAAAAGATAGCGATAAAAAATCATATGTAAAAGAAAGAAAGAAAAATGCTGCCCACCTCTGGGTAAAGAACTGAACTATATATTTTTTCTCTTTCTTTTTCTTGTTTTTTTTTCCCCCAGAACACAGTTAACATGGAAAAATGTTTGGCATGAATTCATATGTATGATGAATATTGTAATTCTTGCCTTCTCAATGGCTGAGTGAAATTGAAGATGGAGGGAGGGAGAGAATTTGGAATTGAAATTAAAAATAATATTCAAAAAGGCTAGATGAGATACAATGTTATCTCTGCTGTTTCTTTCAAAGAAACATGCAAGAATTTTATATATGCAGCAAGATTCTCCCAAGGAATAGCTTTAAGGTGCTGTTTTTCCTTCTGTATTAAATACCTTTTTAGTCAGCAAACAATAAGGACAGTGGGATCTTGTTTCTCAAAAATGTTTCAAGCTGAGTGATGTAAAAGATAAGTTCTGTTTTAGAATGAGCCTTCAATGTTGATATTGTATAAAGTTTCTTAATTGAAATTTATATAGATGGGAAAAATTTTTAAAAACCCACAAACACCTGAATTAAAGCAGAATCTCATATACAATAAACTGGTCAATATCAGAAATTGTGGGGACACATAAATGGAGAAGTGTCTGCATATCAATTTGTTGAGGTGTTGATGGAATTTTCTGTGTTTTTTTAATAGTATTTTTTTCAATTACATGTAAAGGCAATTTTTAACATTCATTTTTTAATATAAAATTTTGAGTTCCAAATTTTCTCCCTCCCCTCCCTAACTATGGTAACCAATTTGATATAAGTTATATATGTGCAAGCATGTAAAACATTTCCATATTAGTCATTTGGGGAAAGAAACAGAACAAAAGGGGGAAAAAACATGAAAAAGAAAAAAGAAAGTGAAAATAGTATGTTTTGATCTGCATTCAGACTCCATCAGTTCTTTCTCTGGATGTGGAAAGCATTTTCCATCAGGAATCTTTTGGAATTGTTTTGGATCATTGCACTGCTGAGAAGAGCTAAGTCAATCATAGTTGATCATAACACAGTGTTGCTGACACTGTGTACAATGTTCTCCTGGTGATGATGGAATTTTCTGGAAGGAGCTTGGATCCAAGAGGCTCAGGTCATTGCCCAGGCCTGGGAAGCATGGAAGACAGCACTTGTACTACATATAAAAAAGAGTTAACCCCAGATGACAGGCAGCTAGGTGGCACAGTACATAGAATGTTGGGCTAGGAGTCATGAAGACCTTAGTTCAAATCCAGCTTACTAGCTGTATGACCCTGGGCATGTCACTTAACTCTGTCTCAGGTTCTTCCCCTGTAAAATGAGCTGGAGAAGGAAACGGCAAAGCACTCCAGTATCTGCCAAGCAAACCCCAAATAGAGTCATGAAGAGTCAGATACGACTGAACAACAAAACCTGACGCTCCCGTTGCCATTACACAATGTCTAGAAAGAAGTGTCATCATTGTCATAACAAACTATAGATAGCACCTTAAAATTAACAAAGCACTTTACAAATGTGCTGTCATTTGATCTCAGGGCTTCCCAGTAAGACAGATGCTCTTTTCATTTGACCCATGAAGAAACTGAGGTATTTAGCAACGTACCTGGCATAGAGTAGATACTGAATAAATGTTTATTAACTGATTGATGGAGTTGAAGAGAAGTTCAGTGTTGAGGGCAGGGTCCCACAGCTTTTATTGGTTCTTTTTTGTTGTTGTTGTTTTTGTTTGTGGGGCAATGGGGGTTAAGTGACTTGCCCAGGGTCACACAGCTAGTAAGTGTCAAGTATCTGAGGCCAGATTTGAACTCAGGTCCTCCTGAATCCAGGGCCAGTGCTTTATCCACTGTGCCACCTAGCTGCCCCGGTCCCACAGCTTTTAAGTGCCAGGATTGATTGTGCAGATTTCTTGACACTAAGACCAACACAATAGGTTGATTAGGCCACCTAACAGCTGGATGGATGGTCACTCACTCACCTGGAGAGCTGGTCCTTGGCACTTTAATCACTGGCTTCCAAGCAGGGTCTCCTCTCTCCAAGTGACAGATCACATCTGGCTTGCAAACAGTGAGTCCTGATCATAGGAAAGTGCAAAGAAATGGGGAAAGAGTCTGCTCAATCTTAGCTCCTCTCTTTTTGGGAAGAAGTGGGAGCTAAGCACATCCACAGACCACAGGACAAATGAACCCTCAAGGATGCTTTCTATTCTATTCTTAGCAATTATGGGAGATTTTGTCCTAGACTGGATTTGGATTCATTAAAAAAAAAAATCCACCCACTAGTTCGGACCCATTGCAGTATGTATATGTGGATACATGTCAGATCTTTGGTATCAGCACTTGAACTTTTGGGGCCAATCTTAGACCTATGGGAACAGAGTGGAGAAGGTCCAGGGTCAACCCATTTAGGGGTCAATTTTCAGGTTAGTAAAGCAAAAAGCTCCCATAAAATGTAAGCTCTGTGAAGGCAGGGATGGTCTTGTTTTGTCATTGAGTCTACATCCCCTAGCACAGGGCCTGGTGGTAGAATTGTTGAAAGATCTTTCATGCAGGAACTGATAACACAATTATTCTCTGTCTCTTAGATGTGAAAAGACTAGCAGTCTGAGATCTCTGCTTGCCCAACAATAACTGCTCAACTCCCAGGGTATTTCCTAAGGGAAGTTCATGCAACAGGGAGAATCTGACTCCCCCAGGGAAGTTGGTCTTACCCAGATAGACCAGGTGCCCATAATTCTCCAGCATCACATCCCTGTACAGCTCCTTGTCAGAAGGGTCCAGGTATACCCACTCCTCTGGGGTGAAGTCCACAGCCACATCCTTGAATGTCACTGATTCCTACAACAAAGCCATTTGTACTTACCCAGGGGACCTTAAAGTAACATGGTGTTCCAATGATGAATTTCCAGTGAGAAACAATATGGCAGGCCCTTCCTTTGATGGCTTGGATGTTATTTCCATTGGGTATCAAACAGAATTCTTGCCAGTTTCTTTCTAAGAGCTCAATTTTAGAATAACTGAATCCTGTTGTTTAAGACAATACCCATGAGGGGACTTCCTCTTACTCCCAAAGTCACATTGGACACTGTCAGTCCATAATTACTGAATCCTACAATGTAGCCTCTGCCTTTACAGCAAGGCTGAATTTATATTGAGTTTTGATGTTTTCAAAGATCTTTTATATCAGTTAGAAAAGTATAAAAAAATCACTCATTAGACAGTATATGCTGAGTTAAGTGAATAGAATGACAGTAACGATAATTACAATACCATTTATACCATACAGTACTTTTAAGTTTTGTAAAACCCTCTACAAATATTATCTTATTTTATTCTAACTATAATCCTGAGAGAGGTTATATTATTATCCTAATTTTGCAAAGAAGGAAACTGAGGCAGACAGAGGCAAAGTGATTCATGTAGGATCAGGCAGCTAGACCGAGTCTGAGATTGGATTTTAACTCAGTATTCCTGACACCAGGTTCATCACTCTATCCACTGCATTCCTTAGCTTCCTTAGAACAAGCACACAATTGAAAACAATTCCTGCCCCTAGGGAGCTTACATTCTAATACAGGGAGGGGAGTGTGACAAGTGAGGGGCCTTTTGGTTTAGAAAGTTACAGGGATGGTGAGTGGAGCCACCAGGGATAGACTGATATGCTCTTTCCAGTGCCCAGATATGTCTTCAGAATTGGAAAGACCACTTGGTGGGGGTGATAAGAGAACAAGGTTTGAAAGCCAGGAAACTCCCTAAAGCTATAAGGTTCAGAGAAGGTGCCCACCTTCAGGGAGGGAGCTTCCTCCCAAGGAATTGCCCAACACAAAGAAATCACCCAATTTAACCCAACAACTAATAGAGACCTGACAATAGATAAAATATAATCTCAAGAAAAGGAAATTGGACTACCTATAAAAGAACTTCTTTAGAAAAGAGACCCACCCCTGTTCCAGATGAATGTTTCAGTGTCTTCTCTCTATTGGCTGTTGATGTTGAGGTTGACTTAGAACACTGGTGGGAATCAGTAGAGAAATCAGGTGAGAAACTCATGAACTTCAATAAAAAAGGTTACAGAGTAAATTCTTAATGTTACCATCCCCCACAAATGCAGCCCCTCCATGTTAAACAACTCAGAAATTTCCTTCTCTGCTTCCTTCTCTTCCTCTGCCTTCCCGCATGAAACCTTACTTTTCATCCTCATTGTAACCTCCAGTCAATCCCTCATCTCCTTAATTCTCTCCCAGGCCATCTCACCTGTCCTAGCCACTCTCTCCTCCTTTTCCCACTTGGACACTTTGGGGGAATTTAGGAAATTACCAGTGGGAGAACTGGGCAAGTATGGCAGAGGGATGTTCCAAGGTGAGGATGTCCCGGGACCTGAGGGAAGTTCTCGGGTGAGGCTGTTGCTGAGGCACAGTGTCAAAGTCCATAAAAGCAGAAGCACAGTCAGGAGGGAAAAGAAATGAGAGAGATGTGAGCAAGAATTGGAAACAGATTTTATAGCTTGTCACAAGAAATACAAAACCTCGCCGAAGCAACTGAATCCATGAAAATCTGAATGAACCAAAAAGAAGTTAATGATTCCATGAGACAAGAAATATTAAAGGCCAAAGGCTGGAAAATGAAGAAAAAGTAAGGAATCTTTAATCAACTAACCTGGAAAACAGGTCAAGGTGAGATATATGAAAAATAATCAACGGACCACCTGAAAGCGATGATGACTCCCCCCAAAAGCGTCTAAACATTACATTTTACACAATCATGAAATGAAACTGTCCAGATACAATAGAACAAGAGAATAAAATGAAAATAGAATCCACCAGTGACTTCATGAAAGAAATCCCCAAATGAAAATTCCCAAGAACATTACTGCCAAAATCTAAGATTCCAGTTCAAAGAAAAAATACTGCTAGAAGCCAGAAAGAGAAAATCACGGTGGTACCTCAGTATTCATCATTAATTGGTTCCAGAAGGCATGACGAGTGGTAAAAATGACAAGTACCAAACAAATTTTTCCCATAAGGAGTAGTGTAAATTGAAATAATCCATTTCCGAACCCCAGAAATTCCACATTTTACTTGGCAATTTATAAATCGATGGGTTTTTTATATAAAACCTTAAAACTAGACAGACATAAATTTAAAAAAACCAATAATGAGATAAAATAAAATGCAATTTAATTTCACTTTACCTGTACTGAGAGGAACTGATGGCCTAATGGGATGGTGGTGACGTAGAGGAGGAGGGAGGTTATTACTTGGAAGGGGAGTCCCCTTCCAATAAAAATCAGGCACTTGCACTGCAATTCTTTCTCTTTTCTGTCTCTTAACACCACGGAACCCTGCTGGAGACTCAGATTTAGGGAGTTTCACATCAAGGGAAACTTGCTTCTGCCCATGTTTCAAAATGTTTCTGAAGTAAGACATTGTTTGATCATTAAACAAGTCCACATTTCGGCTTGTTAGAGCTCTGTCAGGATGATACTTTTCAACAAAGTTTTGTAATTCAACCCATTTACCACACATTTCTTTTAGCAGTACAGTCGAGGCTTCCTCCCTTCCCTCCTCCTCACCTGAAGAAAGTTCCTCACCCACTGTCTGTTGCTGCTCCCTTTGAAATTCCTGCTGCTCCTCAGTGCTGAGCTCCTGGGTGATGCAGGTTTTGTTAGGCATTTTCTTGTCATAATTGAAGATTTTCTGGGGAATAAAGCCCTCAGCCTCTACACAGTTCCTAAATTCACTACCAAAGGTTTTGGCAGCTTCTTTGTTGGCACTGGCTGCCTCTCCATGTCTCACCACCCTACGAATGCCAGTTCTCTTTTTAAATTGATCAAACCATCCATGACTGGCTTCAAACACTTCACTGCTCTCACCACTTGTCCCAGGTTTGTCCTTTAACAGATTGGCCTGCAATCGTTTTGCTTTCTCACAAATTATTGCGTCAGAAATACTATCACCCACTAACTGCTTTTCATGAATCCCAACGGACAACAATTTCTCCACTTCTTCCAATGTCTGTGACCTTTGCTTAGTCACTGCCTTCACACCTTTAGCAACACTAGCTCCTTTAATAGCTTCCTTGTTTTTCACTATCGTAGAGATCGTTGTTCTAGGCATTTTGTACTCAGCGGCGAGATCAGACACACGGCTACCATGCTCATACTTTGCTATTATCTCTTTTTTCTGTTCTATCGTGGTTCTCACTAATTTTCTTTTCTGCTGAGTTGTATCTCTAACCTTCTTTGAACTCATGATAATTTATAAGAACAACAACAAAAAATAAGCTTGAGTTGAAAAAAAGCACAAGAAGGTGCAAGGCAAAATATGTGGTGTTCTGCACTGAGTGCAAACTTCTTCCAGACTAATGTACTGGTCTTTGTCTTGTCCAGAGAGACAAGATGTGCAGCAGCATCTTGACTCGTACGGGTTTTAGCAAGTGCAACTAGTGCTGAGCAAGCATCAAGTGTGGAAGCATTTTTTTCTTGTTGAAATGCAATGAGTACTGAATTCGATGAGTTTTGAAGCTGACAAATGCCGAGGTATTGCTGTAAAGCAAGAAGAAGAATCACACATGATAATAGCCATCACCATGAAGGAGCAGAGAGCTTGGAAAAAGATACAGGTTTATAACCAATAATGACTTTGCCAGAAAAACTTAATATAATCAAAGAGGTAGGAAAACGGATCTAAGCATTATGGATAAAAAGACCAGAGCTTCACAGAATATGTGAAATAAAAATACAGGAGTTAAGTGAAAGAAAAAAAAGGAAATGAGAGTTAACAATCAATCAAGAGGGATTTCAGGAGAGAGAGAGAGAGAGAGAATGAGGGGTGCAACCTAGTAAAAACAGGAGTAGATGGGATCAAAGGCACACAGAGATGGGTCTTTGCAAGGGGATGGCTGCCACTGGAGTGAGTGGGAGATAAGGAGAAAGAAGGTGAGAACTCAGGGCAAATGGACTATTTTTGTTTGGTCTAATATGAGTCAAGGTCCTCATCTGTGATGGTGATGGAATGAAGAGGGAAGAGAAGGTTGGGAAGGACTACAGTGGTGAGTAGCATAGAAAGTTTAGGGAGGGAGAAGGAAGTACATTGTCTAGCGGAAGGGTCTAGATCCACTCTAAGGAAATATCATTTCATCTCACCTCAAGTGGGGTCACAAAGAGTTGTACTGGACTGAACAACAACGATTCACCAATGTGTCAATATTGGGGTGGCATATAACCAATCAGGAGTGAGTAGAGGGACTAGAGTGAATGAAGAATAGGTTTAGGAGTAGAAAGGCACAGGGAGACATCCAATGGTAAAAGGTGGGGTAGACAAAGGAATTTGAGAGTTTTTAAACCATGGAAGGTAGGGCATGGTATGGGGGCAAATATGAACCATAATCATTTCTCAACATCTTCATGTACTTTCACTTAAGAACACAACCCCCAACAATCTGGGGGTCCAATAATGAAAAGGGCCCAATGATTATTGAAGGAGGAATAAACTAGAACAAACTATGCAAGGACATAGTAAAATTGTCACTGTTATGACAACCACTAGGTGTCCTTTCATAAGCTATAGTTGTAGTCTGGTCTATGCAGTTCCCTTAACCCAGCATTTTGCCTCCGCTTATAATGTCCCTCCTAAATTAAATTCATCACTTCTAACTCACCACCATGCAATTAACTCTAACTTTAATTGATGCCACCTCCCTAACCTCTTCTCCCCTTGAACTGGAGGGTGGGAGGGAACAGCTCCAAATGCCTCCCACTGCCTTCCTTGACAGAAGGAAGAACTTGGAGTCTCAGCTCATTCCACTCTGCAGATGCTATTGGTTCAGCACCCCCTGGTGTCCCATTCCCCCACCTAAGCCTGGCTTTCCTGCCTCCTTTTGTGTTGTCTCTCCACCTATAAGCTCCTTAAGGGCAGACTTTCTTTTTGCTAATTAATTTTATTAATTCTTTTTATTAACAGCACAGTGCTTGGTACAGTTGGTCCCAAATGTTTATTGGATTGTATTGGATGGATCAGATTATCTAAAAGGTCTTTCACAGTTGGAAAACTACTTGATTGCTTACCCTCCTCTCCTGTCCTTGAAAAGGAAATGACTGTTCATTCAGATAACAAAATCTTGCTAGCTGCATAGTAAACATTCCCCATCAATCCCTCTTTTTCCTTTCCCCTTTCCCTGACTCTCCCTGTCCTGTGAAAGAAGTTTCTTATCTATACCAAGATGCCACAGAATGTCACTAATTTGCCGTGTACTCTTGACAAGCCCGAAGTCATAAAAACCAAATCTGGGACAGCTAAAGTTGCTGTCAGCTGGAGCAGTCTTCCTCTGCATGCTTAAAAATTTCAGTGCTGTCAATTTGGCTGCCTATCATTGACCCACAGGCACTGTGGGACCCCAAATGATGGTTATGCCTCTAAATAAAGAGAAATTTCTCCAGAAATGGTGATTCCTGTGCTTAGCTGAGGTAGAGTGAAGAAGGGACCTGACTGAGGAACTGGGAAGTTAGGGTATTTGAGGGAACATCAGGATACAGATTAAATTCTCCTGAAGGGATAGCAACCATTGAGTTGGAGAGGGAGACTGTGAGCCAGTGACCTGAAGGAAGAAAAATTACTGAATACGTTTAGAATAGGGACAGTGCAGAATTGCCATTTCAAATCTGGGGTGTTGATTCCCTCACTCTTGGGCCAGAAAGGGCTTTAGGGCATGGTATGAGAGCAGGGACCACCAGGATGGAGAGAATTCTTTGGGCACTGTTTCATGTTCACCTTCAGAGGAGTGGAACAAAAGCTTGCCGACTCAAAGAGATCAAAGACAGAGGCAAAGGTCTTAGATGTACCAACATATTCTCCGTAGCCCTTTTGGGTGGAGCAGAGAATTGGAAACAGTGCCATGGGAAATGGGAGGGATTCAGAGAGACCTGAGAGGACTTGTCTGAACAGATGTAGAATGAAGTAAGCAGAACCTCTTATGATGACTTCTGCAACATTGTAAAAGAAAACAGCTGGGAAGGCCTTCGGCACTTGTCTGAGGACATCCAGACAAGACTAATGTGTTAAGTTTTTGGTCGGTTGGTTGGTTTTTTATTGTCGGTAGTTCCCACAAGGGAAAGGAAATATGTATGTTTGGGGGAGGGGGATTGTGGGCTCAGAGCATTGTGAAACCATCAAGATTTATATGTAACAGAGACTGCAGGTTTCACATTTGGTTCTTTTTTTTGCTGTACTATGTCTTTGGAAATGTTCCTGTCTGCTGATGCTCGTCCAGTCTGTGACCTGACTACACTTAAACTGGGCTGGGGTCTTCGGGGTGCTGAGAGCCATTGCTGCTGCCTTCCTGTTTTCCTCTTGGGTCAGGCCTGAATCTTCTGCAGCTTGAGCTGCAAAACAGAGGGCAAATGTCTTATTTTTGTAGCCATCCCCACTAGGTCCTACAGAGGACCAAGTCCCAAAAAGGTAAGAGCCTGCCCTCAAGGTAGTCAACCAAAAAGAGGAGGCCAGTAGGATCAGTCTTGAAAACTTGCAGGAACAATGCTTGGCAACATTCCCCCAGTCATTTTCCCTTTGGAGACTCAAGAAACAGGAAAGTTCTTGGCGTCTCAGATCAGCCAGGCTTTCATTGAGCCCTTCTGAATCAGACATCTCTCCACCGCCTTCCATTCCTTTCCCCTCTCCAGGCATTTGAATGCTTAAACTGAGGGGGAATGAGGCTAAGGAGCCATGGGTGGATACATGGAGATGGAGAGGATCCTTGGAAGACAAAGGGAAGTCTGAGGTGAAGAGACACAAATGGAGGGGTGTGTGTGGGGGGAAGTTCAGACTACTGGGCCTGGGGCAGAAATGATGGCTGGGAAGAACCAAGGATTAGGAGAGAAGGCTGGGAGAGAAACTCAGACCTGGATAAGGGGGAGAGTCTGGGAGGCAGAACACATTGGGAAGTTGGGAACTGTAACAGAACTGTGGGGCCTGGGGTAGGGCAAAAGAGACTGGGTCCCTTTGGGAGTTGGGGTGGCAGGATCCCTTACTTGAAGCTGAGGCCACCTGATTCCCTGTGGTCCAGCTGGGATCGTGGAGTCACGAGTTCTGTGTCCTTACAGGGAAGCTGGGGATGCTGGAGCTCTGGGGTGGGAGGCAGGATGCTTGGGTTCCTGTGAGGACAAGACCTCAGGGTCAAGGAATGAGAGGCAGGATCTGTGGTACCAGGGAGCCAAAGCAGAGGCTGGAGCCTGGGAGGGAGGACATCTGGGTCCTACAGAAGATCCGAAATTTGAGAAGGAAGGAAACCTTGATATCTTTGGAGTAGGAGTGTGTGTGGGGCGGGGAGAAGACACCTGAGTAAGGCGGGGACTCAGAGGCAGGGCGTCAAGATGCCTGGGGTCTGCTGGGGAGCTTGTTAAGGACTCCAAAGGACCCAGCTCAGATAAGGGAAGGCGTCCCTAAAGGGGAAGCTGGGGCCAGGAAGCAGGGTCCTAGTTGGGGGTGTACCAAGCCAAAGATGCTCCCCCTCTGAGACTCTCTGGGAAAACCTGAACAAGAAGAACGGTACCTGGGTCTCGCACAGGACGTAGGATTTGGAGCCCAAAACCTCAACTCTTAAGTGGGGGAGGAGCGGGGAGCAGGACGCCTGGGTCCAGAAGTGCGGCTGGAGCCGGACACAGGGACCAAGATGCCTGGGGTCTGATGGGCAGCTTGCCCAGGACTTGGAAGGACCCAGAACGGATGAGGGCGCACCAGTGAGAGGATGCGTCCCTGTGCCAGAGAGGAAGCTGGGACAGCGAAGCAAGATCCTGCTGAGCCCAGGATGTCCCTGCTCCGGGACCAAACTGGGAAGCTGAGGTTGGGGCGCCGGGAGGAAGACGGATCGCGGCCAACATCCAGCCTAGGGAGGGGTGTTTCTGGCTGCTCTGGGGGAGACTCACCACGAGGTCAGACCAGAGGCGGAAGCAGCAGGAAAGGACAGCAGGGGCGAGTGGGATCTGAAGCCCGGGCTCGAGGTGGGGTCCCGGCTCAGCCCCAGCCAGACCCACCTCGCCCAGCCCCGGCTTCCTATAAAGCATTCAGCTAGCGATCCGCTCCAAGGGCCCGCCCAGAGGGCTTCCAGGAGGAGGAGTCCGGGCCGAGCATGCAAAGGCAGAGCTGCCTGGGAAGGGGAAGAGGAAGCAGGGGACCCAGTGGGCCAGGCACGTTCGGGGCGGGCTCTAGGGGGTCCCAAGGACCCCGCCCTCGGGTTTCCGGATTGGCCCTTTCCGCCAAAGCCAGAGGGAGGCTCCTTGGACACCGGACCGCCTTCCAGGTGTGGAGGCCGGGCTGGTTGACCTAAGTCTGGAGTCCGGCCCTGAACCCGGGCAGCCATCCCAGGCCCAGACCCTCCTGTTGGCCCCACCCATCCAGGGGGAGGACCTCGGGCCCCACGCCTTCCTCTTCGCGCCAAGCCTTGCGCTCTGATTGTAGAGTTCAGTGCACACGGGAATGCCCTTAACATACCTGTCCATCCTGGGCCCCGAACCAACCCCCAGGGGCTCCCACCCCGTCCCACCGGGCCCCGCACCTCTTGGCGCTGCCCCCGCCCACAGCTGCCACCTGGTCCCCTACCTGGCCTTCCTGCCTCTGGCCAGCATCCCTTGGCCTCCCTCCTCCCAGGAGGACCTTCCGGCCCGGCCCCATCCACCCTCGGCCCCTGCAGGCAGCTGCGCGCAGTCTGGTGCCCCGAATGCCCAGCCTCCTCCACCCTGTAACTCCTTTCATTGTCTCCATCGCTGACTTGAACCCGCCGAGGCCTCCCTGTAACCGTGCAGGACGCAAGGCAGCCACGTGTCAGGTCTGCGGGGGACCCCAGGGTGAAGAGGGGAGGCAGAGGCTGGGGAACAGCCCTCAGCACCACCTGACTGAAATGGCTCCTTCCAATGTAGCCAAGATCTCTTTTTAAAATGGAGACTTTTGGGGCAGCTAGGTGGCGCAGTGGATAGAGCAGGACCTGCGTTCAAATCCAGCTTCAGACACTTGACATTTACTAGCTGTGTGACCCTGGGCAAGTCACTTAACCCCAAATGCCTCACACACAAAGAAAAAAAAATGGAGATTATTTTTTGGTTTTACTGTCCCCTTGGTTTCTGAATGTATCTTCCTGGCTACCTCTTGGCCCAGGGGTAGAGACTGTTGCTGCCACTGGAGTCAGGAAATCTTCGATTCAAATGCTACCCCAGAGCCTTAGTTGTGAGATCCTGAACAAGTCACTTGTCCACTTGTCAGCCTCAGTTTGCTCCTCTGCAAAATGGACGTCATCATAGCACCTACACTTGTAAGGTTGTTGTCAGGATCCAGTGAGACCCAGCATGTCTCTGTGCCTCCATTACAAAATCCAGCCCACTCTCCTGCAGGGAACAGGTGATTTGGGGACTTAATGGTACTAACAGGCCTCCCTCCGTTCTTTGGGGCTGTCTTGTAAACAGGAAAGCTGCCGGGTTCTCAGCGCAGGTCCACATTAAGATAGCCTCCCACAGGTCAGCCCTTTGTAGCCCATCGTTTCCGGACAGAGCACAGTCAGCAGTGAAGGTCTTGCACAAGTACTTTGGAATAACCAGGGAGTTTCCCTCTCTCACAACTCTGAAGCACCATGGATTGTTGGTTCGTCATTCTGTCAACTAGTATTTATTAAGCACTGAATATATGCCAGACACAGGGCTAAGATGGAAGTGGGGGCAGGGGAGGGACTCTGCTGGCAATGATGCCTAGGAGTTTGGAAAGCATAGGGCAGAAGTGGGAGTGTTAGCTTTGGGGACTGCCACATCCTACACTGAGCTGAGCATGTGGTCCACTGAAATCCACAAATCTTTTTCCAGGACCTTTGCTGTCTAACCAAGGCCTCTCCATCACTTTCTTGCGAAGTTGATTTTCTGGACCTAAGTGCAAGGCTTCATATTTTCCATGTGGCCTTTTTTCTTTTTGGTGGAGCCATGAGGGTTAAGTGACTTGCCCAGGGTCACACAGCTAGTAAGTGCCAAGTGTCTAAGACCGGATTTGAACTCAGGTCCTCCTGAATCCAGGGCTGGTGCTTTATCCACTGTACCCCCTAGCTGCCCCCATTCCCTGTGGACTTTTACCTTATTAGATAGAGCCCAATGTTCTCAGGTGTCTGGATCCTTTGGCACCCTGACTCTTATCCGATGTGTTAGTTTTCCCTCCAAGCTTGGGGATACCTGTAAATCTGGTGCCCTCCATCTGCCTTGACCCCAAAATGTCCCTGGGCTCAAGGACAAGCACAGATCCCTGGGGCCATCCCACTTTTTGATCTTCTAGCCCACATCTCCCTGCCTTCATCACCAGGAGAATATGAGGCGCTTTCTCAATCATTGGTAAAACAGACCCCCAATATTTCCCTCACCTGCTCCATCTGTATGAAAGACTGTACTGTAGCATGCAAAGGCCCCTCCAGGGAGAAGGAGGTGACATTCTGGTCCTGGCATGCAAAAAAGGGCAGGAATTCAGGGATAATGGGCAGCTAAGTAGGGCAGTGGGTAGAGCTCTGGGCCTGCAATCAGGCCCAAGTTCAGTCTCGGACACTTCCTAGCTGTCCCATCCTAGGCAGGTCCCTTAACTCTGTTTGCCCCATTACCTGATCTGTAGAATGGGCTGGGGAAGGAAATGGCAAACCACCAGTATCTTCAGCAAGAAAATCCCAAATGGGGTCAAAAGAGTCAGACGGGATGGAAACAATTGTACAACAACAAAGGTCCGATACTCCTTCTAGACCATAAACTACACTACAAATCGGCAATCATCACTGACATCTGGTATTGGTTTTAAATGGAAAAGACCAGATGCACTGACTACATAGGCTTATTAGGCGAACTTAATAATTCAGTGTTTAAGAAACCCCCAAACACAAATTACCATGGAAAAGAGGTCAGAACTGCTGGGAAAACTGGAAAAAAAAAAAAAGTAAATGAGCTTTAGACAAAAATCTTATGCATCAAACCTCCAAATGAATTCCAACTGGGGATGTGACCTGATCATTAAAGACTTCTCATTAAAAAAAATCAGTGGATTATCAACCTGTGTAGTCATAATTAGGGAGTGAGTTAGTAACCAAATGCAGGATAGAGTCAATTAAGACAACAGAATGGCTACTTTTGATTACAGAAGAAAGAAGAACTTTTGCATAAACAAAATGAATGGATTCAAGATAAGGGGAATGGTGGTCAGTTGAGAAAAATCTTTGTCTTCAGCTACTACCAGAGCTGTAAAGACAAGAATTAAGTTCTTTCTGCTTGGCAAAGTAGAATAGTGGAAAATAAGCAATGGGTGAAAACTTGAAGTTTCAAATTTCAGACTGATGAATTTTTTTTTTTTTTGCAGGGCAATGGAGGTTAAGTGACTTGCCCAGGGTCACATAGCTAGTAAGTGTCAAGGGTGTATGATATGATTATGGATTTGAGTCAGATTAAACTCTGAGGATGGGGTTTGGAAGGTACCCAGCCCTGCCCCAGTATAGTTTGTTTATAAGTTTATTGCTTGTCAAATTCTCACTGTCTCCTTTAAGTTTTATTGCCAATTAACAGTATTTTTACTTCTGCTCAGTCTCCCCACTTGTCAGCTACATATTAGTTTTGTCTGCAATCCATCATGTGTCAGAACCCCAGTCAGTGGGTCAGGGAGTTAGCCCACCAATTCAATACTCGGGACTCAAGAAGAAAGGACGGGGCTCGGCACAGGATGCAGCCATTGAGTTGAGACCAGATGTTAAGTGACATTGTCTCTTTTTCTCAGAGCGGAGTCCCCTTGACCCTAGGGTCCCAACAATGTGTTATTCTTTTATTCTTTATTCTATTTCTTTGACTTCCCAACATAACCGAAGATAAATTTTAACCCTGTCATCCTTAACAATGCTGAAGCACCTGAGTGACTCTTCCTGTTATTCAGGTTGAATATCTTTAGAGACAGGGGCCTGGAGAGGGGAGTCATTGGGAACTGTGAGATCTGAAACATCTGACTGTCACTCCCCTGTTTCCTCTTCCTTTGGTTTGACCTTGTTCCCCCTCCCCTTTTCCCCCTTGTTCCTGGAACACGTATGCATGTCTCCATACATTGATCACGAGCTGAACATGCACCCTGGGTGAGACAGGATTGGATGTTAGATTGTGAGCTCATCCACTCTAGGTGTACGTGGGGACAGTCCTTTTCAAGATTACTATAAAAACCTAGAGGATTGGGCATATCTTTGCAAGACTTCAATGTGTAATTGGGTTTTGCCCGTCCTCATGAGGATGTAATAAATCTGTCTCTGCTTGACTCGGTGGTCTCCTCGAGTTATTTGGGTAAACTGAGGCAGTTTGTTCCATACAAGGGTCTGAGGTCAGATTTGAACTCAGGTTCTCCTGAATCCAGGGCCAGTGCTTTATCCATTGGGCCACCTAGCTGCCCCCCAGACTGATAAATTTTTGCTAAAGCCCTTTCTAATGGTTAGCCAAAAGTGAAATGGAGGGGCAGTGGTGGAAGGCCATTAGGTTTCCTGTCACTGGCTGTCTCAAAGCAAGGACTAAATGAATTGGGAAAATAATTAACAAAACAAATAAAAATACAATAAAACAGAGGTAATGTTAATTTGTGGTTTTCTAAGTCAACATGTGGCCCACCATGACTAGTCAAAAACTGTGGACTCTCTCAGGTCCAGTAAATTGTATAAGTTGATGGAAGGCTTTCTCATATTCACGACACATAGGACAGAAAAACCCAAATTCCAGGTTTTAGGGAGACTGTTTTCTATCTTAAGGGGATCTACCAATTCTCATTTTGTCACCACTCTGTTCCTGATACTAATTTCAA
The DNA here is from genome assembly GCF_019393635.1 of Dromiciops gliroides. Classification (NCBI taxonomy): domain Eukaryota; kingdom Metazoa; phylum Chordata; class Mammalia; order Microbiotheria; family Microbiotheriidae; genus Dromiciops; species Dromiciops gliroides. The sequence continues at coordinate 656,407,595 of NC_057863.1, read as the reverse complement.
GCTAGATTCAAATGTCTTCTCACATGTGCATAAAAGGATTTCAACACCTGTGCAAGCTCCTGATATTATATGAGAAAAGCCTTTATTTTAAATGAAGAACACCACGGTGTAGTCACAGTTGTCCTTAAACAATCATATTTTTCCCTAGATTGGGAAGGTGATTTATTGTCCACCTTCAGTGGAAATCTAATATAATCCCTTACACTTATAATACCATGTGGTAGCTTGAACTCTTTCCTACAAAGAGACCAATATTGACCTTCAGCTGATGAAGAAGAAAATAAACAAGACTAAAATGATTGTCCTGAGATACTCTAGGGGACAGATGCATAACACACCAATGTTCACCCAAGGGTTCTTGGTATCCTACCTCACAGAAACAGTGCAAACAGCTTTTTCTCCTCCTAACTGCTATTTTGGAGATGTTTTAGAGGTTATGTGGATCCGACAAAGTGTCTAGTCCTCAATCTGGCCGGTTGTAAGAAGTCATTCTGAAGTTTTCTACACAGAATGTGTTCTCTCTCTGATGTTGAGTCAGAGAGAATTTCACACAGAAGGACTTCTCACACTGATAATTCTCCAGTATGAATTCTCTGATACCCAGGAAGTTTATCCCTGAATAAAAGGACTTCCCACATTCACTGCATTTAAAAGGTTTCTCTCCAGTGTGAATTTTCACATGGCGAGATAAAACTGACTTCATTCTGAAGGTTTTCCAACATTCATGACATTCATAAAGTCTCTCTCCAGCATGAATTTTTTTATGTTCAGTAAGACCTGATTTCTTCCAAAACACCTTTCCACATTCATTACAATTAAAAGGTTTCTCTCCAGGGACAGCTAGGTGGTGCAGTAGATAAAACATCAGCTCAGGATTCAGGAGGACCTGAGTTCAAATTTAACCTCAGACACTTGACATTTAATAGCTGTGTGACCCTGGGCAAGTCACTTAACCTTCATTGCCTCACCCTCCCCTCCCAAAAAAAGTTTCTCCTCCAGTATTGAACTCTCTCACAGGCTGGCAAAGACTTGTTTTATGGTAGAAGACCTTCCCAAATTCAGGACATTCATAAGGATGCTCTCCTGGATCAATTTTCACATGCTGGGTAAGACTTCTTACTAAGGCCCTCCCACATTCACTACAATTAAAAGGTTTCTCTCCAGTATGACTCTTCTTGTGTCCAGTAATGAGGTGCTTCCTGTGGAAAGCTTTCTCACATTCATTACACTGATAAGGTTTCTTCCCAGTATGGATAGTCTGATATTCAGTTAGATCTCTTTTGTTGCAGAAATCCTTCCATCATTCAAGGCATTCAAAACATTTCTTCCCACTTGTTTTCTCATGTGTGGAGTGTTAGGGCAAAATTTAATATGGGGAGAGTTAATTGGGTGACTCGCTGAAATATTGGGATCCCCAAAATGATGAGGGACCTCTAGGTTCAAAGCTCCCTCCCCTCAGAACTGCCTTTACATATTTCTCCCAGGCCAATAAGAAAGGAGCCTCACAGCCTCTTTTCCACAAATGAATCAGATTTTATTAGTGGGAATAAAATACACAGCAAAGGTGAAATTAATAGAATCAAAGACAAGGGAATAGGGAAAAAGAAAAATGGATAATCCCCCTAAATCTAACCTAAGTCTATACAATCTCCAAACTTGCTTCCAGTTCAGCTCATTTCAAAAGAGCAGGGCTCGTTTGTTAACTCACCACCTGGGGTCTGTAGCTTCAATGGGAAACAGCCATGCAGCCAGGGCCCACAGGACAAACTTCCAAGAAAAAATCTCTCTCCCGTCCACTCCCCGCAACTCACACAACCGGAAAATAAGTGCGCTCCCCTCAGCGAGTGTTTACTCTCCCTCCCCCAAAAGGGGAGGTCCTTCAAACTCCATCGGAGAGTGGTTTCTCCTGCTGACATCAGCAGCACATGGCACTCAGGCCAGGCCAGGTGTGGCTCATCCCAATCAGTCTGCCACATTCCATTATTTTACCACAGGAGGAAGAATTACCCTCAGATATTCCTTTCCATCTCTGTGCTATCCACAGGGTCTCTTTCCGGTATGAACTTTCTGATGCTCTGTAAATTCTGTGCTTTCTTTGAAGCCTTTCCCACAGTCAAGACATGCAGAAGAGTTTTCCCTGATGTGAATCCTATCATGAGAAGGGAAGAATAGATGGTCATTGAAAACCTTCCCACACACATTATGGCCACAAACTTTCTTGCCAGTAAGAATCCTCAAATGAACAGTAGAGTTTGGGGAAAACCTCCAGACACTGGTTCCTTTCCTGGGATTTCTCTCCAATATCTATTACCAGATGGGAATTCATGGGAGAGTGATGCTTGAAGGTTTTCCTATAGTCATTATGTTCATTTGAATCCTCTTCAGAATACATTCTGTCATATTTAATGAGGTCCAATCTAGAACTGAAGAATTTCCTACAAACATTATACTTAGAAAATATTTTCTTTGCATAGATGTCCATTCATCATTTTGGTGTGATAAAAGACTAATGTTCGCTCTGTCCCATTTATGGAAACTCTTTCCTGTAGATCCCCTCTGCTATGGAAAAGGACCAGGCCTAGACTCAAGGTTTTGCCATTTTTATTACTCCCATGGCCTCTCAGTTTATTGGGAGTTTTCCTTTCACTTGCTGAGAATGTTCTTTTTCTTTGTTCTGCTGTCTGCCCAAACTGGCAACACATTCCCAGGTTTTTCTCATGCTGTAGATCAGTGGCTGGCCCTATATAAGATTCTCCTGAGAAAATGTCTCCATAGAAATGTCACACTTGACAGGTGACTCCTTGCTTTCTGAGCTAGTCTCTCCATCTAAAAATAAATTTATTCTTTTTTTTTGTGTGTGGGGCAATGAGGGTTAAGTGACTTGCCCAGGGTCACACAGCTAGTAAGTGTCAAATGTCTGAGACCGCATTTGAACTCAGGTCCTGCTGAATCCAGGGCCATTGCTTCAGCCACTGCACCATGTAGCTGCCCCCTAAAAATAAATTTAAATTTTATATATCCTTCTCATATCTACCCTACACTTAGACTTGACTTGAGTCACCTCCATGAATAAATATATCATCCTCAAGTTGTAAACAAAAACAGTAACACATCACTGGGGAGTCCTTTCATATTCATCCTTACAGCAGACTGGAGAGAAAGCAAAGTCAGTTCTGACATCTACCAAATGTGGCTCAAAGAGATTTAATATATGACTATTTAGTAACAAAAACAAGGGCAGCTAGGTGGCGCAGTGGATAAAGCACTGGCCCTAGATTCAGGAGGACCTGAGTTCAAGTCCGGCCTCAGACCCTTGACACTTACTAGCTGTGTGACCCTGGGCAAGTCACTTAACCCCCATTGCCCTGCAAAAAAACAAAACAAATTTAAGCCTGAGTTTCCTCATTTCTATTCTGGAAAATGGTGAATCAATGGTGAAATTCCATAGGAACAAATGAAAAGTCTTACACTTAGGTACAAAATTTCCACAACCAGTTGTGAACTGATTCAATTATTCTGGAGAGCAATTTAAAACTATGCCCAAAGAGTTATAAAACTGTGTATACCCTTTGACCCAAGAATACCACTACTAGTTCTGTATTCCAAAGAGATAAAGGGGGGGGGGAGGACCTATTTGTACAAAAACTATTTATAGCAGTTCTTTTGGTGGTGGCAAAGAACTGGAAATGGAGATGTCCTTAGTTGATGAACAGCTGAACAAGTTGGGGTAGGTGAGCGTGATAGAATACTATTGTGCCTCAAGAAAGTATAAACAGGCAGATTTCAGAAAAACCTGGAAAGACTTATATGAACCAATGCAGAGTGAAGTGAGCTGAACCACTGTACATAGCAATACTGTGTAATATCCAATAGTGAATGATTTAGTTATTCTCAGGAATACAATAAGCCAAGACAATTCCAAAGGACTCAATGAAAAATGTTATCCACCTCCAGAAAAAGAAGCAATGGAGTCTGAATGCAGATAGAAGCATGCTATTTTTTTTCCTTTTCTTTTCTTTTTTCTTTTCTTTTTTTTTTTTTTCAGGGCAATGGGGGTTAAGTGACTTGCCCAGGGTCACACAGCTAGTAAGTGCCAAGTGTCTGAGGCCAGATTTGAACCCAGGTACTCCTGAATCCAGGGCTGGTGCTTTATCCACTGCGCCACCTAGCCGCCCCAAAGCATGCTATTTTTTACTTTCTGTATTTTTTTTTCATGGTTTTCTTGCCCTTTGGGTCTATGTCTTCTTTTACAGCATGACTAACATGGTCATATGTTTTGCATGATTGAACCACGAATTTGCCATAGAGGTTTATTCAACTGATGAATGGTTACATTCAGCTGGTCATTCAGGGTCAGGTTTGCTCACTAATACTGATTTAGAGGCTCCTGTGTCTAATAGACAATCATAATACATGTCCCCAACTTTGAGGATCACATGAGGTTTGTTACTCTGGGGAGGTGAATGGATTGGTATAAGGGGGTTTATATAGTATGGAAATATGTAGCTTTCAGTATCTATTTTCCACCCCTTCCCTTCGTAAAGTCAATCCTGTGCTCCTCTCTGAGGGAGTCCATGGTTACCCCGATTCTGGTTTTATCCATCTGTACTTCTCTGATGGGGTCTACGGTTATTCTGATACTATCTCTCTGTATCCCCCTGAGTTCAAATCTGGTCTCAGACAATAATCGGGCAAATCACTTAGCTGCTTCTGCCTCACTTTCTTTAACTGTATAATAGCATTGCTGTGAGGACTGAATGACATCATAGTTGTAAAGGCCTTAGTGCTATTCTTAGCACATGGTGGGCATTTAATAAGTGGTCCTCTTCCCCCTCTCATCTTCCCATAGGGAAAGGAGTAGTAAACACCCATAAAAGGGGCATTATCGTGGAAGGCTTGGAACTTTGCTCTCAGTTCTATCTAGATGACAACCATCCTTTATTACCAGATTAATAACTGTTATCTTGCATGGAGAATTGCCTTGGTTTACCTTTCTGTTAAATTGCAAATGAGATAGCATCATGCTCTAATGATTAATTTCCAATGAGAAATAATATGCCAGTTCCTCTCCATGAAGAACCAGATGTTATTCCTATTGGATCACCGAAAGAATCCTTGACAATTTCTTCCCAAGTGCTCAATTTCAGAGTAACTGAAAGTCACCTTACATGTCCTATGTCCCCTGGGTGCTCCCCAGGCCTCAGAGCCTGGCCACATGGTGATGCTGTGGCAGCTCAGGAGCCACAAAATGGCCCCAGGCCAACTTGGCCTCTTGCCTCTGCTCCAGTAACAGGCAGCAGGTTAGAGAAGAAACTTGGGGGGGCAGCTAGGTGGCGCAGTCGATAGAGCACCGGCCCTGGATTCAGGAGGACCTGAGTTCAAATCCGGCCTCAGACACTTAACACTTACTAGCTGTGTGACCCTGGGCAATTCACTTAACCCCAATTGCCTCACTTAAAAAAAAAAAGAGAAGAGACTTGGGAGGCTAAGTACCATGCGGTTTATAGAGGCCATATCAGCTTTACCCTAGGTGTTGGTCCGATGGCTGAGGTACAGGACGGTCCAGTGACCAAAGAAGGGACAGATCTGATTGAAAAAGAGGGAAAAAGGAGTCGGTTAGCCTCCTTCTTAAGTGCCCATTTCCTGAAGATAAGACCGAAAGTGAGTCAGTGCTTGCCCTTAGGGGGCTTACTTTCTCCTGGGAGGAGACAGCATGGGGCCTTCAAGCTTTGCAGAGTACAAAATGACAAGGATTGGCAGGATGCTGTGGCAAGAGTTTCTGGCTCAAGCCTCTCGCTACCGCTGTGGAAGAGAAAATGGCTTTGCTTGCTTGTCACTCCCATGATAAAAAGAGGATGCTGGGGGCAGCTAGGTGGTACAGTGGATAAAGCACTGGCCTTGGATTCAGGAGGACCTGAGTTCAAATCTGGTTTTAGACACTTGACACTTACTAGCTGTGTGACCCTGGGCAAGTCACTTAACCCTCATTGCCTTGAAAAAAAAAAAAGAGGATGGATGCTGCCCCTTCTTCTCAGTTTTGAGCTTCCAGACTTTGCTCCTAGAAGTTTGAAGGTCACAAAGCAAGTGGAGACAATCCCTGAGGAAAGGTGCTGGCTTGAGGAAGGTAAGATGGCAATTGAGACTGGAAGATTCGGGCTGAGCTGAGGAGGAAGAGCACTAGAGTTCGGGTCAGCCAATGAAAATGGCCCCAGTGGGGAGCAGGATTTCTTTGTTATTCCAACCCCTTTCTAACCATTCTCTTCTCTGGACTGGGATGGTTTCCGGGCAAGGATTCAAAGCAGCCACTTCTCCAATACTGGAGCAGATGCTCTAGGGCTGGTGAGCTGATAGTTAAATGTTGATTTATTGTTCTGTTGATTGTCTAGATTTAGGGATTTGGTGGAGAAAATGTGAACAATCCAGATTAAACTCTAAAGCCTAGCCTGGATACATTTCTCCCCCTGGAGAGCAGGTTGTTGAACATTTACTAGCACACCACCAATCGAAATGTATAGGCTGTACACTTTAGACTAAGGGCACTTAACCCGGTGTCCCTGAACTTGCTTTTTAAAAACATGCTGAGGGGGGCAGCTAGATGGGGAAGTGGATAAAGCACTGGCCCTGGATTCAGGAGGACCTGAGTTCAAATTCGGCCTCAGACTTGACACCAGCTGTGTGACCCTGGGCAAGTCACTTAACCCTCATTGCCCCACAAAAATAAAAATAAACAGACATTTAAAAACATGCTGATACCTGTATTTCAGCAGAACACTCAGGCCCAAGCTCCCAGCTGCACCCACCTCTTCTAGGAAGGTTTTGCTCTTTCCTCAACTTTCTGTCCCCATCTCTGTCCAATAACAGACACTGTAACTTATGCACACGCACACTGCTCCTCTTATCTAAACCTTTGCTGCATCCTAATTTTGGATTCAAAAATAGAGGTCAGGAATTTGAGATGAACATAAATGGAAAATTAGGACCCAGAATCAAATCTCAACCCCAGTCTTAGAAATCCCTAAACAGTTGAGGTTGTGTGATGTTATACAAGCTCACATATGCAGACAAAATCCCCAATTGTCCCCAAATAGACTGTTTGGCAGATTGAAAAACAAGAATCACTTCACCGAGTTTACCAATAATAGATACCAAAGACTGTTTGCTGACTATTCAACTGGTGTTTCAGCTAGAGTTTAGTGTTTCTCAATCCACAAATGTAAGAAAAACAAAAGCAGAGCAAATGGCTTCAAGGAAAACAGCCCAGGCTGAGCTTGCCAAACCACATGCAGCCTCCCTAGGGAATTGAAGACCTGAGGTAAAGAAGAAAAGAGAGCATTTTTGGAGGGGGGGTGGGGCAGGACAATGAGGGTTAAGTGACTTGCCCAAGGTCATACAGCTAGTAAGTGTCGGAGTCTGGATTCGAACTTGGGTCCTCCTGAATCCAGGGCCTGTGCTTTATTCACTGTGCCACCCAGATATCCCCCCAAGAGGCAGCACTTTCTTTGGTCCTTTAAGATCTGTAAAGCAGTTTACAAAGAGTATCTCTTTTTACCCTCACCACATTGAGTGGTGGTTACCAACATGATCTCCGTTTTACAGTTAAGGAAAGTGAGGCTCTGTTTTCAAATCAACCTTTCTTGCCCCAATCTTTGTTCTGCCTTTCAGACTACCTGAACTGCATGCCCAGCTCCATATGTTGAAAAGATTCTACATATTCGAAACAGAGCTTACTGTCTTTTTCTCTAAGCCCTCCCCACCTACTACCTTGTCTACCATTGTAAAGGGTACCAGGGGCAGCTAGACAGAGCAGTGACCATGGAGTCAGGAAGACCTGAGTTCGAATATGAACTCAGACACTTGACATTTACTAGCTGTGTGACCCTGAGCAAGTCACTTAACCCTGGTTGCCTCAAATATCTGGGGCCATCTCCAGTCATCCTGATGTCTATCTGGGTGGGAGCAGTGACGGAGGAGAGAAGGGGGTGTCTTGGAGGGACATTGCAGAGGTGAGATGCCCTGGTAGCATGTTGGATATGGGCTGGGGGTGAGAGAGAGTGAGGAGTACAGTAGGATGACTCCTGGGTTTTCAGCAGGAGGACCTGGGAGGATGCTGTTGCCCTCTGTTGTTGTTGGTCCTTCATTCTTTTTTTTTTTTTTTTGGTGAGGCAATTGGAGTTAAGTGACTTGTCCAGGGTCACATAGCTAGTAAGTGTCAAGCGTCTGAGGCCAGACTTGAACTCAGGTCCTCCTGACTCCAGGGCCGGTGCTTTATCCACTGAACCAAAGCTTCTTAGACTGTGGAGTCCAGTAAAAATGTGGGGGTCTCAAAATTTTGGCTCCAAATGTTTCATTTGTACCCCTGTTTTATATTCCTATACACATGGGGTGTAAAAATTTACTGGGCAAAAAGGGGAGGCGAGTGGAAAGTTTAAGAAGCCCTGCTCTTTCTCCATTTTCCAATTATTTTTTTTAAACCAATACCTTCTGGGCTTCTCTTTTCTCTAGCTTCTCCTTATTTGTTCTGTCTGCTCCACCGAATTTTGTAGGACCTGATAACAAGTAAAATAAGCTGATTCAAGAGAACAGCGTCTATCACAATGTATCTTGCAAAGAGCACAGCTCTGTGACTGCCTTCAGGGTGCCCTGCTTCCCAGAACCTACCTCTGCTTCCTTTACCCAGACTTCCTCTCCAAGATCCCTAGCCCTCATTGCTTCCTCCTACATTCCTTAATCGGATCCCTCCCTGCCTGGGGCCTAGTTATACAAGATCCTTTCCACCCTGGTCCTCATTCCCAGCAGGGATTCTGTCTCCTAGACTTCCCCATGCTTTCCTGGGGCCTCCCAATCCCCATCCTTCCCTAACCTCCTTCCCATCCTGATCAAAGTCTGGTTCCTAGAGTCTCTGTGTGGGAGGGGAGGGAGCAGAAGGTAGTGGAGAGAGGTCTGCTTCCACTCTGACCACTGACCTCCCTGGCTTTCTTTAAATCCCAACTAAAATCCCACTTTCCATAAACTTTCCCTAACTCCTCTTAATTCCAATGCTTTCTCTTTGTTAATTATTTATTTATCCTTTAGATAGCTTGCTTCAAATAGGTTTGTATGTTGTCTCCCCTATGAGATTGTAAGCTCCTTGAGGACAAGGATGATCTTTTGCCTTTTATTGTATTCCTGGACCTTAGCACAGTGCCTGACACATAGTAGGTACTTAATGGATGTTTATGGAATTGAAGATCTGGTTCATGTCAGACCATCAGCCTCTTAGTTTCCAGAGAAAGAATGGGAGGAGTAGGAGGGGATTTCTATCTTTTTCTTTCCTTTAGGTATGGAAACTAGTCTTCAAACCAAGGAGTCTCCTTTCAAACTGATCATTTCCTGTGACATCAATTTGAGAGAATTCTGGGATTGAGGTAGAAACGTAGGGAAGAAGCAAAGCAACTAAGAGGATGATTCCAGAAATCAAAAATGATCCTCAGGTAAACTCCCAACGAAAGGCTATTTGAAGAATGGAGTAAATGTGACAAAAGCTTTACTTGAGAGTCAACCCTATCTGTCCAAAAGAGAATCAATCCCCCGAGGAAATATTCAACGTAAATATTCTGAAATTTGAAAGAGGTTCAAACAATAGTCTACATGTTGCCTCAGTTTCCTCATCTGTAAAATGAGCTGGAGAAGAAAATGGCAAACCACTCCAGTATCCATGCCAAGAAAATTCCAAGTAGGGTCACTAGGAATGAGACACTACCTAACAGCAACTGTGACAATGACCTATGGAAATGTGTCTTGCATTACAGTTGCATGTTTATGGCTGCACGTGTGAATTTCTTTGTGTTTGAATGTTCTTATTTTGTATTCTGCTGTTATGTTCATAGGATTATATTTTGTATTATGTTAATGCTATACCAACAATTCTTATCTGTTAAAGTGATAGCAATAAGGGGCAGCTAGGTGGCGCAGTGGATAAAGCACCGGCCCTGGATTCAGGAGGACCTGAGTTCAAAGCCGGCCTCAGACACTTGACACTAGCTGTGTGACCCTGGGCAAGTCACTTAACCCCAATTGCCTCACCAAAAAAAAAAAAAAAAAAGTGGTAGCAATGAGGAGAGAGGCCTGAATCCAAAATTTCCCTTAGAATAATATTTAGAGAAGTAGATATAACTCTAGTCCAGTACCCCCTTTTCATAGAGCAGAGCCACCAGCCTTGTAGCACCAATCCCTAAGAGCCGCTTTTGTGAAGACCCATGTGGACACACATATCCTACACATTAACTCCAATGTGGGCGAGGGGAAGGTCTGATAAATCAGAACTGAAGACAGGACAAGGCAACAAAGGATTCCTTGGTGGAAAAGAGTGTAGAATTGGGGTGGCCATCTCTGGGGTCCAGATTATAGAGAGGACAGGAGTGTGTGTGTGTGTGTGTGTGTGTGTGTGTGTTTGGCGGGGAGGGAGGGATCAGATGGGAGAGCAAGCAGGGGAGGAGGTCCTCCTGAGGTGGAAAAGCTTTGGGGGAAATGAGGCAGAGGGAGAGATGGAAGGCCAGGAGATTCTGATGAGAGGCAGGAAGGTCTGAGTTCCAGGTCAGAGTAAAGGTGAGAGGTAGCAGAGTTCTAAGGGAAGGGGCAAAAGGGGTGCTGGTGTTTGTGGCCTGAGAGGTCCCAGGAATGAGAAGGGCCATCTTCCTGTCCATTGAATCCCAGTGTCTGAGGGCAGGGCTTGGGGCTGGGAGGAAAGCAGGGGCCTAAGGTTCAGCCTCTGAATGGGCAATGCCACCTAAGGGGCCTGGACACGGGCACCTGACTGCTGTGAAGGCCAGCAGAGCAGGCAGGCTCTTCCCACCTAGCAGCAGGTTCTGGAGCCCTGGTGCAGTCAGGGGTGTGAGGGGATAGGATGGGAGGACAGGCCAGCCCTGGGCACTTGGAATAAAACCTAAAGACAGTCCCTCAGATCAAAAGCTCTCTCCCATGGGAGGGTCCGGCTCACTTGGATTTTCATAGACTTTCTCTTACACAGGAAAAAAAGCAACATGAAAGGAGATGCTCGGCTTGCCAAGCATTTGGCCATAACGAAGCCTTTTCCTAACCTGCCACAAGGGCAGCTCTGCCGTGGTCCGCAGCCTGTACCGACACCCCCTCTCCTCTAGGCTTTGTGGCCCAGGAGCGCTATTTCAGTTGTTCTCTGCTCTCATGCCCTGGCAGGTGAAGATGGGGAACCCTCCTCCCAAGGTCAGAAGATCATGTAAGACTCACCCCCTCCCTCCGCCTCCCCCTGGTGTCCCGTTAGGTGTTACGCCCCCCGCCCCCCTCCTCATCCCCCATCGCTTCTTCCCCCTGCGCTGGGAAGACCTCCTTTCCCTATTCCACCGGCATCCGGGGCAGGGAAGAATCTCCGCTCCCGTTGGGAGCCCAGGCAGAAATCCGCAGCACAGAGGTCCCGGGGGCACCGAGGGCAAGGCCAGCTTAGGACGGTCGGCCTGGGTCCGGCCAAGATGGAGCCACGCATGGTCCGGGGGAGGGACACGCTATTTCAGGCCCAATCCCCGGGCTTCAGGGGCGGGGCGGCTGGAGCCGAGAGGACCTCGATCCCGGAGCTTGTCCGGCCCACTGAGGCCCCGACCTCCTCTTCCCCCTCCTACATGTCCCCTCCTCGGCCGGGACAGCCCTGGACCCCTCCTCTAGGAAGACTTCGGGGCTGGAAGCAGGAGCTGATCGCCTGCTCTCGGCTCTCTGGGACTCCCCCTCTCCTGGTTTCAGGCCCCGCCCTGTCTTTGCTGCCTCGCCCTCCACTCAAACCTCCTGGTGAGTCTCCCAGTCTCCCTTATCTTGCGGGGGGCCCAGACATTCAGCTTAAAGCCAGACCCCAGCTCCCTCCCTTCCTCCCCCATCCGGCCTTTAGTCTGGCCCCTCTGGACAAAGGGAACCTGCCAGGCCCCCCAGCATTCCCTAGCATCCTGCCTTGAGCCACGCCCCCAGGCGTCTTGTCTTTGAGTTCCCCACCACCCAGTCCCTCCTCCAGCCCTGAACCCCTAGCCCCACCCCCAGCATCCCCCCGACCTTCAATCGGCCTTCAGCCCCTCCCCGCCCCGCCTTCCCGCCGACACCCCAAACCCTGCCACCTATTTGCAACCTGACCCCAGCCTTCCCACCTCCATCCAGACATCTCGTCTTCAGTCCCCAGCTCCAGGCTCTGTATCTTACGGTCAGCCCGCCCCCAGTCCTGCCCCTGCCCCCAGGACTGGCCTTCAAACTGCTTTCAAACTCTAACCCCCTTCAACGTCCTAAGGTTAGTGTGTCCCAGGCTTCCTTCCCCCAATCTTTTTTTTTCCTTTTATATTCATTCCAATCGGGCCTTTAACATCCCTGTGCCCCCCACCCTCAACACCCAAGTCTCTACCCGGGCTTCCTGAGCGGAGCCAGACCGCCACACCCCAGCTCTTTAGGATCCAGATTTGTCACCTCCAGTGTAGAGGTCCACCACAGGACAAAGGAATACTGTCCCCTCCCCACTTCACCCCATCCCACAGGGACTCAGGAGCACAGTCTGCCCTTCTCCCTCAGCTCTACCACAGGAATATAGGAGTCCTGTACACTGATGCTCCCCAACCCTCACTGTTCCCCACGGCACAGCTCTACTACAGGGACCCAAGCACCCCGCTTTTCCAACTCAGACCCAGCTCCCCTCCTGGTACCCAGCGCTCTGCTCCACCCCCGTTGCAATGCCCAGTGTCTTACCTCCCAGACTTCCCCCTGCTTCCAATCACAGTCCTCCTGTTCCCCGCCCCAGTTTTTTTCACAACCTTGAATATTCTTCTATTAGCTGCCTTCCTTGCTGCAGACCCAGAAGTATGAGTTCATCCCAATCCCTCCTCAGACCCCCTCAATCTCAGTATACATTGTCTTCTAGCCCCAGCCTTGCCCTGGTCCTACTCAGACCTTCCTTTCCCAGGACCATCCCCATACCCAGCCTTCCTCTCTCCCTCCCTCCTAGATCAAGCAGTCAAGTACCTAGAGTCTTTGGGGAAGGGTTGGAGAGAGGTCTGATTCAGCTGGTCTGATTCAGAGGGAGGAGGAAGAGTGTGTAATATTGTTTCTGTTCAGACCTAATTTTCCAGGGCTGACCCTGATTGCTGGCCCCATCTTTTGGTTTGACTCTGTATCCTAAAGGCAAGACTAGGGTTTCTTGCCATCCTTGGTACCTTGGTCTCTGTAGGTCATTATGGGGATAGTGACCCTACTTTCAGGGAGGGAAAAGACAAGACTCCTCCCCCTCAGGAACGTTTCTCCCTCCTCAGCTCAGCTTGCCAAGGATTTGGTCCTGATCCAGGAGGAAAGCATGGAGCCCAACAGAATTACCTCTGGGACCCAGAGGAAGTCATCCCAGGTAAGTTCCATCAATCCACAAATTTGACAAACATTAGCAAACATGGATGTTTCTATACATGTAGAAGGGGCGAGAGAAGATTTTATATGAAATCATTAATATCCATTATTTGTAAATGGAGGTTTTAACCCCCCCCCCCCCATTTTTATCTAAAGTTTTCCCTTTTAAAGACTAATAAATAAAACAATTTCACACTTTAGCCTTTTCTGGATGGGCTCTGACCAGAGTGCTGAAATCTTTCTCAACTACTTTTCTTTACTATGTTGCCTTCCCTGTAGGAATTATCCTTCTGCACCTGCTCACTTCACTCTGCCTCAGTTCACACAAGTCTCAGCAGCTCTTCGCCACTGGGCCACAATGACATTCCATTTCATTCATAGACCATATTATATTCAGCCAGGTCCCAACTAGTGGGATCCCATTTTGTTTCCAGTTTTCTGCTACTACCAAAAGGGCTGCTACAGATACCTTGGTACATATGGTACCTATGCCTCTGTCTTTGATCTCTCTGAGTCAGCAACTGTTTGTTCAGCCCCCATTAAGTTGGGTTGAGTTTCAGAATCAGAGCATCCCAGAGGTGTTAAGGACCTCAGTGGTCCATACTTGAATCGGTGCCTGAACAACAATCCCCTCTTTTAGGATGGACAACACCTTTCATCATGCTCCCTCCCCTTTCTAGCTGTGTAACCCTGGGCAAGTCACTTAACCCTCTTTGCCTTAGTTTCCTTATCTGTAAAATGCATAATTAGCACCTAACTCCCAGGATTATCGTGAGGATAAAATGAGAAAATAATTGTAATTGTAAAAAAAACCCAAAAACCAAAAACAAACAAAAAAAAACCCCTCACTGGTCCTAGCAAGAGGATTGAAATCCTCCATGCTTTCCATTGCCAGTTCTAGATTCTCCTTGTTACAACTTCATTCAATATTCCTTCTGTCCAAATTGATCGCCCAATCCAGATCTTAGTGGCTGTTTTCTACTGACTTTCAGGATTTTCTCTCTCCTTTCTCATTGGGTTATGTCTGGCTCACTGTCTTTCCACCCCAACTGCTGCCATCTTATTAAGGGACTTTAGCATGCATAGCAAAGTTCCCCAGTCTCCTCGACTCTTATACCCTACTCCTTCATTCTACTTCAACTACACACTGGGATCTTTACCCCATTAGATTGTAAGCTCCTTGAAAGCAAGGACTGTCTTTTGCCTCTTTTTGTATCCCTAGCACTTAATACAATGTATGGCACATAGTAGGTGCTTAATAAATGTTTACTGATTCATGCCCTTAATCTGACCTGTACCACCTTCTATGTTCCAGAACTCTGCAATTCTTTTATCCACAGGTAATCTGTTACTTCCCCCTGTTCCTATGCCTATCTATTCCTAACATTATTCTTTTTTAAAAAAAATTTTGGGGCAATGAGGGTTAAGTGACTTGTCCAAGGTCACACAGTAAGTAAGTGTCAAGTGTCTGAGTCTGGATTTGAACTCAGGTCCACCTGAATCCAGGGCTAGTGCTTTATCCACTGCACCACCTAGCTGCCCCCAACATTATTCTTTTTTTTTTCCACAAAGTAAATTGTTATTATGTTTTTTACATAATCATTGTTTTCCACAGCATGCTTCTCCCTCCTTCCAGAGAGCCATCTCATATAATGATTTTTTTAAAGATGAAAAAAGAAAAAGGAAGAGGAAAAGATAAGCACAACCAATTGATAAACTGAAAGAATTAAAATTCATTTGCAATGTGTAACACCTGTGACCTCCCACCTCCCCAAAGGGGTGGTTTGGAAGCTTTCTCTCTTATCTCTTCTTTCCAGCCATGCTTGCACTTTATAAATTTTCAACATTTACTTTTGTTTTGTTTTACACACATGTGTTGTTGTTCTTTCAATTTACATTATTTTAATCGTTGTGTATATTTAAACCTATTCTTTTTTTCTCATGAATTTTATTTTATTTTCAGCTAAAATTATCTTCCTCCTATCCCCTCAAGAAAACACACAAAACAAAACCAATAACAAATATTTAGAGTCAAGCAAATCAAATTCCCCCACTGTGTATGTCCAAAAAAAAAATGCCTCAATTGGCACTGAGCATTACCTCTCTAACTGGAGGTAGATGGCAGGCTTCATCATAAGTAATACAGATTTGTTGTTGTTCATTGTTCCTAAATTTATTCTTCATCTTCATCATAATCGCTAGTCTGTACTCCTCAGTGCCTTTCCAGGCCATCTCCTCCTCCCCTTCTACTTATACTTACTGCCATCTCATTCTTTTTTTTTTTATGAGGCAATTGGGGTTAAGTGACTTGCCCAGGGTCACACAGCTAGTAAGTATTAAGTGTCTGAGGCTGGATTTGAACTCAGGTACTCCTGACTCCAGGGCCGGTGCTCTATCCACTGCACCACCTAGCCGCCCCATCTCATTCTTTTTTTATGTCTTTTCCCCCCTTTGGTGAGGCAATTGGGGTTAAGTGACTTGCCCAGGGTCACACAGCTAGTAAGTGTTAAGTGTCTGAGGCCAGATTTGAACTCAGGTCCTCCTGAATCCAGGGTCAATGTTTATTCACTGCGCCACCTAGCTGCCCCATGACATCCCATTCTTAACCCTTAGTAAACTGATTCAACAGCATACTATCATCTACTTTCAAATTTCTTGTGCTTTTGCCAATAAAATCCTATAAAACTCCAACCCAGATTACTCCTAATTTCAACAACTTCTGATCCTATTTCTGTGCTGTTGAATGGAGCTGGAGAGTGTCACCACACTGTACTGATTGGTTCTACTTTAATCAGCTGGCATTTTTCTCTTCCTCTCTTGATCCTCTACCCCACTCACCGCAGTGGTGAATCTTCCACTTCTTTTGTTCTCTCTGCAGGTTTTCCATGGAAGCTTCTCATATCACCTGCTCAGATGATAACATTGTCTCATGTTGAATCAAAAAATTGAGGTCATTTGCCTTGAGCTCTCTCTTTCCTTCTGTTCATCTTACACCCCCATGACATCATTCCCAACAATCTCATGCTTTATTCCGATACTTGAGAACAGTCTGTTTGTCTCCTTGCCAAGAACAACCCATCTGCTGGTGCCCTTAATCTCATCAATTCCTGTTTTCTCTACCAGATTGCCCCAATCATCATTCCCAAACTTCAAACCAACTTTCAGCTTCTGTATCTCTACAGATTCCTTTCCTACTGCTTACAGAGCCATTTAATGTCATTTGGACTTCTTGATCATTATTTGATCTATTGTGAATTCTAGGCTTTTGCTAGAATAGGTACCTGTGAGCTGGGATGTCTGCCTGTTTGGACAGCCATCTTGCCTAGGAGTGCTCAGAAGATGAATTGCTAACCAAAGGTTAGAGGCGATTACTGAAGATAAAATGGGTAATTTGTTTGACATAAAGTGTAAAAGCTTTATACACAATTAAAGCATCTAGAAATGGAAGGGAAGTAGTCACCTGGGAAAAATCTTTTTATCAGATTTCTCAGATAATAATAATGATGATAATAATGTTGTTCAGTCATTTCAGTCATGTCCAACTGTTTGTGACCCCATTTGTGGTTTTCTTAGCAAAGATACAGGAATAGTTTGCCACTTTCTTTTCCAGCTCATTTTCCAGATGAGGAAACTGAGGGAAACAGAGATAAGTGACTTGCCCAGTGTCACACAGCTAGTAAGTGTCTGAGGCCAGATTTGAACTTAGGAAGATGAGTTTTCCTGACTCCAGGCCCACTCTATCCATTGTGCCACCTAGCTGCCCTTATAATGATAATAGCTTACATTTAATTGGTGCTTATTATGGACCAGGCACTGTGCTAAATGCTTTAAAATTATTTTCTCATTTTATCCTCATGACAACCCTGGGAAGTAGATGTTATCATCACCCCCATTTTACAGATAAGGAAATTGAGGCAAACAGAGGTTAAGTGACTTGGCCAGGGCCACACAGTTAGTAAACATCTGAGACCACATTTGAACTCAGTTCTTTCTGACTCTAGGCCAGCACCCTATCCACTGTGGCTCCCAGTGGCCTAAATAAGTGTTTGGTATCTGATATAAATATAACAAACATATAAAACTGGAAGCCATTCCCCAAAAGGTAAGTGTTCAAATGATTTGAACATATAGTGGTCAAAAGAAGAATTGCAAACGATTAACAACCAAAAAATTAACAACCAAATATGGTTGTTAATCACTATAATATGGTCACTGACCCTAATCTCTCAGCGTTCTGGGATACTCTGAGGGCCCAGGTAGGGTCTCTCCTCTCTGCCATTGGTTCAAGCCTTTCCCATCTGTGTTCCTCGAATTTGTTAGAGGCTTTTAACTAGCACCCCAGTTTGTTTTTTTTTTTTTGCGGGGCAGTGGGGGTTAAGTGACTTGCCCAGGGTCACACAGCTAGTAAGTGTCAAGTGTCCGAGGCCGGATTTGAACTCAGGTACTCCTGAATCCAAGGCCGGTGCTTTATCCACTGCGCCACCTAGCTGCCCCCTCTGAGGCTGGATTTGAACTCAGGTCCTCCTGAATCCAGGGCTGGTGCTCTATCCACTGCACCACCTAGCTGCCCCTCCCCCAGTTCTTTTTTAACCACTTAATATCAATTAAAGGGTTTTTTGGAGGGCAGTTGGTGATACAGTGGAGAGAGCACTGAGCCTGAAGTCAGGAAGAGCCAAGTTCAAGTTCATTCTCAGACACTAGCTATGTGAGCCTGTGTAATTCACTTTGTTTGCCTCAGTTTCCTTTACTATAAAATGGGAATAATAATAGGACCTACCTCCAATAAGGTGAGGATAAAATGAGATAATATTTGTAAAAAGTAATTAACAAAGCCTAGCACCTAGTAATATATTAGTGCTTAAATGTTTATCCCTCCTTTCCCTTTTCCAAAGATATATTTCTTTCCATAATATAGCAAGAACAAAGAGACAAACATTTTTTCCCAATAGCTCAAGGATATATTCTCCCCTAAATTACCTCAGTCTCTGGGGGAGTAGATTCCAAACTACTCTTAGTATCTACATATATTGACCTCACCAAGTTCAGCTCTAGATGTGGCATGATTGCTAGTTGAATCCTTTTGATGAACTAGATACGTCTCCTTGCTCTCTGAGACACTGCTGCTCAGCTAGTTTGGATTTTGCCTCCTGGATTCCAATGCCTCATTTTCTCATTGCCTGAGGCTCTGTTCCCTGCACCTCGAAGGGAAAGGAATGAATGAACTGGACAAGGACTCATATTTGGGGGGACTATATGGGCTCAGACAGAAAAGCTTGTCACTTTATAGCATGGTGCCTGAATGTAATGCAATATTATTGTGATATAGGAAATGAAGAATATGATGAATAGAGAAAAGCACAGGAAGCTATAAGCCAACTAACACAACATTTAGAAAGTCTATAAAACAATACACCCAATGACTACAATGTAAGTGGAAAGAACATGCACTAGAAAACAATTTAAAATGAATGTTGCAAAATTATAAAGAACCAGCTTGTACCCAGGAAAGATATGTGAAGTGACATCTTCCCCTTCTTTGTTTTTTTTTTTTTTTAGTGAGGCAATTGGGGTTAAGTGACTTGCCCAGGGTCACACAGCTAGTAAGTGTTAAGTGTCTGAGGCCAGATTTGAACTCAGGTACTCCTGACTCCAGGGCCGGTGCTTTATCCACTGCGCCACCTTGCTGCCCCCCCTTCTTTTTTTGCAGAGTTTGGGGGTACAAGGTACAAGGGTGTGGAACATTGACTCTTATGTCAGAATTTTTTTTATTTACTTACTGGTTTTGCTGACTTTTTTCTCTTATTTTTTCTCTTATTTTTAAATTGTTTGTTATCAGAAGTAGCTCTCTGATAGGGGCAGAGATGTATTTAGAATATAGACAATATAAAAACAAAAGATGTCAATGGGGGGCGGGGGAGGGCGGTGGCTAGGTGGCACAGTGGATAAAGCATGAGCCCTGCATTCAAGAGTACCTGAGTTCAAATCCGGCCTCAGACACTTGACACTTACTAGCTGTGTGACCCTGGGCAAGTCGCTTAACCCCCTTGCCCCACAAAAAAAAAATGTCAACAAAATAAATATCTAAAAGAATTCTCTTCATAGTTCTCCACCAGGTAAGAGTAAAATTTATTCTCTTAGGAAATGATTTATATTATATGAGGTTTTTCTCTTTGGTAATCACAGAAAATACTTTTACAGAATATACTGCACCTGCTAGGTCATCATGAACAATTCACAAAATTATCTTTATAAATATTCTTTATACCATATCACCTATGACAAGTTTGATGTGGAAGACATTTTACACTGCATTCTCTCTCTGTGTCTTCACCAGAAACTTTCATCAATAATGAATAAATCCTCCGTCACACTCTAGGTACAAACAAGTCACTAGGAGACATTTCTCAACTATCTTCCAACTACTCTAAAAGTCGTATAAACTACTTTTCTCAACATTCCATTTGATTCTTTAGGTATTTGGTTTCAGATGGTGGCTCTGACACTTTCTAGGACTGTGACCTTTGGGCAAGTCTGTTGCATTCTCTGGGCATTAGTGTCCTCCTTTTGAAAAAAATATGAGAGAGTTCTAGATGACTTAATAAAGTGTCTTCTAGCACTAAATCCTATGGCTTTGGGTATTTCCAGGAATCCGTGACATTCAAGGATGTAGCTGTCGATTTCACTCAGGAAGAGTGGTGTCTCTTGGACACTTCCCAGAAGGCTCTATACAAAGACGTCATGCTGGAGACCTCCCAGAATCTTCTCTCCCTGGGTAAGGATATATTGTTTTCTGATCCAAACTCTGCCCAAGGAATTGTGAATCTGCATCCTTGTTTCTTCCTTTCCTACCTATGACATAGTGTTTCATGCATTAAGCATTTAACCATTATTAGAGACCAAAAATTCCAAATCCCTTCCTTTCCAAGAAGACAGAATCTCCCTGCTTTCTATTCTCACATCAAAGGTCTTTTCATTGTCTAATGGGAACTGGAAGCTTAATTTATTTTTCCTCACCCTGTACCTTCTTAATTCTAGGGAGATTTAAGTGAAAGATGAAATCATAATTACATTACTGAAAGATGGTCATCCAGCTTTTCTTTGAAAACATTCAGTGAGGAGAACTCCTAACTCCTGAGGCAGCCCTTTCCCATTTGAGATGTGTCTCATCCTTAGGACTTTCTTCCTTATATAAAGTCTAAATTTTCAACCCACTGCTGCTAGTCTCATACTCAGGGGTCTTTCAGACCAAGTCTGTCCTTTTTTTTCCTTGATACTTCTCCCAAATTCAAATAGCAATGTTGGAATTTATGAAATGTTTCTATCCTTCTAGGAGGAAAATGAAAGCAGTACTAATTTTGTGGTTCTGAATAGGTTCCATGACTTTTCGTTTCTTCCTCCAGTAGCTTCTAGCCTCATCACATAGACTATCCCTAAGAGGGATACCCTTAGGACCACCCTTTGCCCTTCATAGCATGCCCCATTTTTCTTATAGAGAACTAAATTCTCAAGATCTCTGGGTCCTCAGAGCTACCTTATTTATCATGAACAGGACTTCCAGTTGCCAAAGCAGATCTGATTTCCCATTTGAATCAGGAGGAAACTTGGATACTGAAAGAAGAAGACTCAAGGAACTCCTCTAGAGGTAAATGGATGAAACTGGACACTGTTATCTCAAAAATTATCATCTGGAAATATTGTACAGGGGCAGCTAGGTGGCGCAGTGGATAGAGTACTGGCCCTGGATTCAGGAGGACCCGAGTTCAAATCTGGCCTCAGACACTTTACACACTTACTAGCTGTGTGACCCTAGGCAAGTCACTTAACCCCAATTGCCTCACCAAAAAAAAAAAAAAAAAAAGAAATATTGTACAGAGAAGTCACCTACAAATCCCCTAAGGTCATTCATAAAAGAATAAGGCTATCTTTTCAGTTCAATCATAAACTCTTTTGGTCAATAAAAGCCACTTTCATGATCTCTCTTGTCTGATAGTTACCAACACTTGAAAAAAGATTAGTCCCTGGTATGACACAGAAGTTCCTCTTTCCCCATTTGTGGTGGTCTCCTTTGTCCCATAAGTAATTCTTCTGAGTTACTTCCCCTGACTGCTCATTGATTGGTTAAATGATCTATTGCCTAATAAATTTTCTAAGATATTTCCCAAACTGTCTAAGATACTTCCCAAAGACCTTAGAGGGACTCAAGGGGCAGAGATGTTCACAAGTCTTGAGGGTTTGCAAGCCACTCAAAAGTGTGATATATAGCTCTGGAATAATGTATACTACCTTCTGTGTCTAGGCTGTGTCTCTGGCACACCTAAGATGTGCTTTAAGAGTAGCTAAAAGACACGGGTGGCTAGGTGGCACCGGCCCTGGATTCAGGAGTACCTGAGTTCAAATCCAGCCTCAGACACTTGACACTTACTAGCTGTGTGACCCTGGGCTTAACCCCCATTGTCCTGAAAAAAAAAGAGTATCTAAAAGACCAAATAGAACTGTGGACTCAATCTGATAAGATAGAATCTATTTGGACTACATATGAAGTCCTACATAAACATTCAACAAATCAGTTGTACAATTACAGGCTAAGAGACAAGCTTCCACACCACAGTTCATGCAAAAAAACCAGTGGAGACTATAGTGAGGTATGAAAGTCAAGAAAGCATATGTTAAGTCAAGTTAAGAAGCTTTTTGTTGGGGCAGTTAGGTGGTGCAGTGGATAGAGCACCAGCCCTGGATTCAGGAGGACCTGAGTTCAAATCCGGACTCAGACTCTTAACAATTACCAGCTGTGTGACCCTAGGCAAGTCACTTAACCCCAATTGCCTCACTCCCCCCCAAAAATAGAAGAATAAGCTTTTTGTTTAAAAATACTTACTATGTGCCAGGCACTGTGTTATGTGCTGAGAATGCCAAAAGAAGCAGTAATAAAGACAGTCTCTACCCTCAAAGGAGCTTACATTCTAATGGGGGAAGAGGGAGACAATATGAAAAGGAAGCTAAAAGAGGGCTGGGAAGGAAGAGCTGAAGGTATCTGCCTTGGTGGCATGGTTAGAAAATACAGGTGGGTCAAGAGGGCAGCCTGGAGAGGAATGGAGACATGGCTGGCTTGGGTGGCCACCTTAAAATCATGGTTCTAGAAGAACCAGCCAATTAGAGGAAAAGGCTACAGGGGGTGGAGGTATTTCCTGGGTGTGAAGTCCAAGGGTGGAGCAAAGTTTCTGTGGCTTGGTAAAGAAAGTCTGGGCGAGTCAGGAGTACAGCCTTGAGTAGAATGAAATGAAAGACAGTGAAAAGAAACCTAGTAACTATACCAATGAAGTTAATAGGTCCATTGTACACAACAGAGCCGGGACTAGACATATGTGATGTGTTCCATTCCAGCAATATACTTTATGATAAACCCAGAGACACAGAGAAGAGTAGTATAAGACAGGTAGGTACAGGTGGTTTCTGATCAATCCACTGAAGGACCCCTGCCTTTGATGTGTTGACAGGACCATTAAATTGTGATTGATAAAGCATGGTATGAAAAAATGGGTGAAAGAGTGAGTAAATGTATGAACGAATGAATGAAAAACACTTATTAATCAATATCTATGTGGAAAGCACTGAGCTAGGTGCTATCAATGAGCTTACATTCTATTGGGGGGACAACGCATGGAAATTTCAGTTGCCTGGCAGATGAAAATGTCCCATTGTCCTTAGAGTGCTGTATCAAAGTTGAAGATAATGCTTTAATTTTTACCCTTAAATCATATCTGGTTCTGATTTTGAACCATTTGACAATGCAATAGAATTTGGTGGTGAGAATTTTTTTCTCAGGGTTTCTAGTAGCTAAGACTGCTGAGGGATTAGAGGTGTAGCACCTGAGGAAGCACTTGGCTACTTATGTTGATTCCCTGCACAGCTCTCTGGTAGCTACTTAATATATGTTGAAGGGAGTATACATAGTTCTTAGGTTACTGTAGCAACTTGACAAAGATTGCCAATGAAAGGTGACTAAAAAACTCATAAATATGAAACATATTCTTTCCTTACCAAAATTATGAGCAATAACAGATATTTGAAGAATGAATTTATACTCAGAGAGACTCTCCAGAGCTGTGGCCTGGCTTTTACAGAGTAGGAGCTCTAAGCTCAGCTCTTCCCTTATAAACTGTGTGACTTTATTCATATCACTTATATATTATGTTTCCCATTTCTTGAGCTATAAAGTATAATAACAATGTCTACCTACCCACTCAGATTTAGGAGGATCCAGAGGTTTAACTTGTGAATCTCTCTGTAAAGTAAGTCATTTTACAAGATGTGAGTTAATAGTAATTTATTATTATTGATTCCTACTTTTTGAGTTTGAAGGTTATTCTTCTTGACTAAGTGAAAGAATGGAAAAACATTTGCAACTGTTTATTGTATGCCAAACACTGTTTTAAGTGCCGGGAATCCATATAAAAGAAGCCAGACAGTCCCTACCCTGGGAGCTTACACTCTAATTGGAGAAAAGTAACATATAGAAAAATATTCAGCCATAGTTTAGATGGAAAGGCCCTAGAAGTCATGGTGCGCTGATATGGATGGCAAAGGCTTGGATCCTTAGGTTACTTTAATAGGTCAGATGGCACTTCCTGGGTGTCTGTAGGACATAGAGACCCAGCAGAGATTAAGATCTGGTGAGTGCTAGGAAGCAGTGGCTTTGCAGGTGGTAAGGTCATAAGGTCCTCCATCTCTTTTTTCCTGCCAATGGAAATAAGCAAATCTATTTCTGTCCTTTTTTTTCAGGTGAGGAAACCAGGACTCAAACCAAGGTGTCTACCCCAGAACTGAGCAGTTCCTGTGATTTCAGTTTGAGAGAAATCTGGGATTGTGAAGGCAATTTGGGGAAGAAGCAAGGAAACTGGGAGAGTCATTCCAAACCATTCAAAATTAACCTCATGAAGACTTCCAGTAAAGAGAGAGATGAGGAATGTGATAAATTTCAGAGGACTTTTGGTCAGGAGGTAGATCTAACCCTTTCTGTTCAACAGACAGTCCCCACTGGAAAGATTCACAATGAATATAAAGAAAAGGAAAGGAGCTTCAGGCAATATTCAGACCTAATTCAATTTAAAAAAATTACCTCAGGGA
Source organism: Dromiciops gliroides (assembly GCF_019393635.1). Lineage (NCBI taxonomy): Eukaryota > Metazoa > Chordata > Mammalia > Microbiotheria > Microbiotheriidae > Dromiciops > Dromiciops gliroides. The sequence continues at coordinate 656,383,100 of NC_057863.1, read as the reverse complement.
CTGGATATTCCAAATACAGTGACCATTTTAATGAGCAAAATGAGCTGATTCATCATCAAGGGAAGCAAACTGGAATGAAAAATTTTCAAGATAATCATGGTGAGACAGCTTTTGCTTTAATCCCAGACCTTATTAGTCATCAAAAAAACCATACTGGTGAAATGTCTTATAAAGTTGATGAATGTGGTACAGGCTTCATCCATCAATCATCTCTTAGTTTACATCAGAGAGTTCATTCTAAAGAGACATTGCATGGGTGTAATCACTGCTGGAAGGTCTTTTTTCAGAGCACAGATCTTATTAAACATCAGAAAATCCATAGACCAGAAAAGCCTCAGAGTTCATCCCTTATTTTGCATCAGAGGATTAATTCTGGAGAGAAAATTTATAAATGTAATTATTGTGGAAAGGCTTTCAGACAGTCCTCCAATCTTGTCGTACATCAGAGGGTACATACTGGAGAGAAGCCCTATAAATGTAATGAATGTGGGAAGGCCTTCAGCCAAAGCTCATCTCTTATGACACATCACAGGATTCATTCTGGAGAAAAACCTAACAGATGTAATGAATGTGGGAAAGCCTTCAGTCAGAGCTCATCCCTTATTGCACATCAAAGGATTCATACTGGAGAGAAGCCCTATACATGTAATGAATGTGGGAAAGCCTTCTGCCATAGTTCATCCCTTATTGTTCATCGAAGGATTCATTCCAGAGAAAAACCTTACAAATATAATCAGTGTGCAAAAACTTTCATAAAGCCTTCCAAACTTACAGTACACCAAAAGAGCCACACTGGAGAAAAGCCCTATAAATGTAATGAATGTGATAAGGTCTTCAGGTGGAGAGCAAAGCTTATTGCACATGAGAGAATTCATAATGGAGAGAAAGCTTATGAATGTAATCAGTGTGGAAAAGCTTTCAGACAGTCCTCCAAACTTGCAGTACATCAGAGGATTCATACAAAAGAGAAACTGTATCAATGTAATGAGTGTGGGAAAGTCTTTCACCAGAAGTCATCCCTTGTTGTACACCAAAAGATTCATTCTGGAGAAGAAGCTTATAAATGTAATCATTGTGGAAAGACTTTTAGAAAGCTTTCCAAACTTGTAGTACATCTGGGCATTCATGCTGCAGAAAAGTCCTATAAATGTAATGAGTGTGGGAAGGCCTTCAGTGAAAATTCATCCCTTACTGCACACAAGATGATTCATACTGGAGAAAAACCTTACAAATGTAGTCAATGTGGAAAGGCTTTCAGACAGTCCTGCAACCTTGCTGTACATCAGAGAATCCATACTCGGGAGAAGCGTTATAAATGTAAGGAATGTGGGAAAGTCTTCAGTGAAAGGTCATCCCTTATTGGACATCAGAAGATTCATTCTGGAGAGAAACCTTATAAATGTAATGAATGTGGGAATGCCTTCAGGCAGAGCTCATCCCTTATTGCCCATCAAAGGATTCATACTGGAGAGAAGCCCTACAAATGTAGTGAGTGTGGGAAGGCCTTCAGCCGGAGCTCATCCTTTATTGCCCATCAAAGGATTCATACTGGAGAGAAGCCCTATAAATGTAATGAATGTGGCAATGCTTTCAGCCACAGCTCATCCCTTATTGCACACCAGAGGATTCATACTGGAGAGAAGCCCTTTAAATGTAATGAATGTGGGAAGTCTTTCAGCCACATTTCCTCCCTTATTGCACATCAGAGGATTCATACTGGAGAGAAGCCCTTTAAATGCAATGAATGTGGAAAGTGTTTTAGCCAGAAGTCATCCCTCATTGTACATCAGAGGATTCATTCTGGAGAGAAACCTTATAAATGTGATCAGTGTATGAAGGCTTTCATAAATGCCTCCAAACTTTCTGTCCATAAGAGGATTCACACTGGAGAGAAGCCCTATAAATGTAGTGAATGTGGGAAGGCCTTCAGCCGTAGTGCAAACCTCATTGTACATCAGAAGACTCATAACGGAGATAAATCTCATAAATATAATCACAAGTCTTTTGGACAGACCTCCACCCTTGTACAGAAGAGAATGAATACTGGAGAGAAGATCTACAAAGATAATGAATATGAGAAAGCCTTTACTCTGAACTCCTTTCTTACTGGGCAGGAAAGAATTCATACTGGAGTAAAACCTTCTAAATCTATTTGAGGTGGGAATTCTTTTAGCTGGAGGGTAGAACCTAACCACATATCAGAAAATTAAGGTTTTTCGTGAATCTATACTATTTAATGTATTTTTTAAAAAGTTTAGATCCATCATGTGTTACTATAAATTAATGTTCCAAAACATCCAGAGACCATAGTTTCTTCAGCCATTCCATAAATGATTGGCAACTACTTTGTTTCCAGTTTGTTGCTATGCTACCAGAAAAATTGCTGCTAGTAATATTTTGGTGTATGGTCAACCTTTTAAGGGCAGCTAGGAGGTGCAGTGGATAGAGTGCCAGACCTGGAGTCTGAAAGACCTGAGTTCAAATCTGGCCTCAGACCCTAGATGACTCACTTAACCCTGTTTGCCTCAGTTTCCTCATCTGTAAAATGAGCTGGAGAAGGAAATAGTAAAATACTCTAGTATCTAGTGACAAATGGGGTCACAAAGAGTTGGATGTGATAGAAAACAATTGAACAACTACAACCACTTTTTACATTTAGTACTATATGTGGACTGGAAGTGATGAATGGCTTAAACTTTTTTGGATAATTCCTTTATTTTTGTTTTGTTTTGTTTGTTTTTTGTTTTTGTTTATTTTTAATTCCTTTACTTTTTTTTTTTTTGGTGAGGCAATTGGGGTTAAGTGACTTGCCCAGGGTCACACAGCTAGTAAGTGTCAAACATCTGAGGCCAGATTTGAACTCAGGTACTCCTGACTCCAGGGCCAGTGCTCTATCCACTGTGCCACCTAGCTGCCCCCAATTCCTTTACTTTTAATATATTTTTTAAATTTTTATAATTTATGGAATACTAGGTTAGAAGTTATTCTATACAAAGTGACCAGTGATCCCTTAGTTGCCAAATCCCATGGCTTTTTAAATCAAACCTTATCCTTCTTGACCTCTCTGCAGCCTTTTCTCAATAATCTCTTCTCTCTGGGTTTTAGGATACTTTTATCTCCTAGTTCTCCTACTACCAGCTGACTACTCAGTCTCTGCTGGATATTCATCTGGGTCATGCCCACTAATTATGGGTGTCCCCCAGGGTTCTGTCCTGAGCTCTTTTCTCTTTATTTATTTTTTTATTTTTTGCGGGGCAATGAGGGTTAAGTGACTTGCCCAGGGTCACACAGCTAGTAAGTGTTAAGTGTCTGAGGCCGGATTTGAACTCAGGTCCTCCTGAATCCAGGGCCGGTGCTGTATCCACTGCACCACCTAGCTGCCCCCCTTTACTCTTTAAACTACCTCAGTTGGTGATTTCATCAGTTCCCATAGATTTAATTACCATCTCTATTCTAATGATTCTCCAAATCCTACCATCCTGCCCTAAGTTCTCTGCTGACCTCCAGTTTTATATCCCAACTACCTGTTAAATATCTTGAACTGAATATCCATTAGACATATTAAACACAACATGCCTCAAACTGAGCTCCTCTTTCCCCCTCAGCCCTCCCCCCATTACAGTTCGGGGTATCACCAGTCTGCCAGACTCAAAATCTAGGTATGATTCTCAGCTCCTCACCATCTCTCAACCTCCATGCACGATTTGTTATCGAGAACTGTTTATTTCACCTTTGCCCCTTTATGTCCCCTCTGATACCTTCACCACCCTGTTGCAGGTCCCCATTTCCTCCTGCATGGACTATTACAATAACCTGTTGGTCTATCTCCTACAAGTCCTTCCCCTCTCTAGTCTGTCCTCCATTCATGCACCAAAGTGATTCTATTCAAGTTCCTATATGGTCGGAACCATGATGCCTTTCTTCCTCCCCTCCCCTCAACAAACTCCAATGGCTCCCTATCACCTCTAGAATCAAATAATCACAAAATCCTCTGTTTGGCATTCAAAGACCTTCATAATCCAGTGCTCCCCTACCTTTGCAGTCTTTGCACACCTTATGTGTGATCCATTGACACTGGATTACTTGCTGTTCACCAAACAAGATATTCCATCTCAGCTCCAGCTGTTTTCTCTTACTGTCATCCAAGCCTGGAATGCTTTCTTTCTTCATCTCCACCTTCCTGTTTCCTTCAAATCCCAGCTATAATCCCACCTACTACAGGAAACCTTTCCCAATCCCCCTTAATTTGAGTGCCTTCCCCCATTATTTCCTATTTATTCTGTATATAACTAGATTGTATATATTTATTTGCATGTTTTCTCCTTGAGTAGATTGTGAGTCCCTTGAGCGAAGGGACTATATTTTGCCACTTTTGTATCCCCAGTGCTCAAAACTGCTTGTGGCATATAGTCAGTACTTAATAAATGCTCATTGGCTAATTGATTTCCGTTGCTTCTGGTTCTCCCTTATCTAGTCTACTACATTGATCTACTTCTGTGTGTTTTTATTTAATGCAGTACCTAATGGTTTTGATAACTGATGTTTTATAATATATTTTGAGGTCTGGAATTACTATTGCTCTACCATCCCTACATTTTTTTCCATTATTTTCCTGGATATTCTAGAACTTTTGTTCCTCCAAATGAATTTTGGTATTATTTTATTGAGTTTTGTAAAGTACTCCTTTGATAGTTTGACTGGCATAATATTAAAACTGTAAATTAACTTTAATCTTGTCTTTTAAAAAATATTATTGGTATGACCCAGCCATGAGTACTGAGTATTCTTCTAGTTAAGTTGTTCTTTATTCCTTTAAAGGGGTGTTCTACATTAGATATGTTTTCAGACATTTTTCACATATGAATCAATTTTATTGATTTTTCTCCTTTTTTTCTTTTGTTTCATTGTTCTCCTTTCTTTTCTTTTCTTTCTTTTTTCTGGTGAGGCAATTTGGGGTTAAGTGACTTGCCCAGGGTCACACAGCTAGTAAGTGTCAAGTGTCTGAGGCTGGATTTGAACTTAGGTCCCCCTGACTCCAGGGCCAGTGCTCTATCCACTACAGCACCACCTAGCTGCCCCTATTTTTCTCCTTTCTTTAACAATATTCATTACATGGGCTATCTCTTGGGATGGGAGAAGAATACTGGGAAAATTGCCAATGTAATAATGTCAACAACAATCATTTAAAAAAGAAATATAAAATACATAACATACAATCTCTAAGGTAATTTTTTGAAACAATTAGGGGTAAGTGACTTGCCCAGTGTCACACAGCTAATAAGTGTCTGAGGTTAGATTTTTTTTTTTTGGTGAGGCAATTGGGGTTAAGTGACTTGCCCAAGGTCACACAGCTAGTAAATGTTAAATGTCTGAGGCTGGATTTGAACTCAGGTCCTCCTGGATCCAGGATCAGTGCTCTATCCACTGCACCAACTAGCTGCCCCTGAGGTCAGATTTTAACTCAGGTCCTCCTTACTCCAGGGCTGGTACTCTCTACCCACTGTGCCACCTAGCTGTCCTTGTCTAAGGTAATCATAAAGCTGTATCCCTGTTCTGTTTCCTCTTGAATTTTCTATTGAGTTCTTTAAAAAAAATTCATAGACATTCATTTTAAAATGTCAACCATTATCATTAAATCCTTTCCCTTTCCAAATAAAAAAATTCTTCCTTTTTCCACAATTGTCCCAAATACCCAATCTCATTCCTTCTGATTTTTAAAATGATGTGATCTTTTGTAATCAGGTCAAATATTCATTTTGAGTTTAGTATGTTATGAAGCATCAGATGGATATCGAAACTAAGGTTCTACCAAACTGCTTTATAGCTGTGAGAAAATAGTGGGGTTCTATGAGACCCAGAAAGCCTGGCCAGACCTTTCTTAAGACCAGCCCAGAGTTAGGAGCATTTCAAAGGAAATGTATTTGGACTTTGGACTGTGAATACAGACAATAGAAGTTACCTCATTAAAAACCGTGCCTACCTGAAGGCTTTTTCCCCTCAGAAGGCTCCTACTCTGACACCAGTGTGTACTGCTCATGGACCACCCTCAAGTCCAGTAAAACCAATAGATTTGAATGATGCTAGCCAATTAGCTTTGAGTAGTGTGGAAGGGCCGCCTCTCCTCTGGACCGCAGGAAACTTCTGCTCACACACGCTCAGGACATGCTCTTGGCAGGGACTTGGAGGAGGAGGCAGCCACCCTGAGCTCTAGCTCTCCTGCCTCCTAGATAAGGCCCTTCTGAATTTTCTGAGCCATGTATTCTCTCTTTACTAATATTTAATATGCTTTAATAAATGCTTAATACCCCAAATTGGTGCTAAAGCCTCTAATTTATAAATAGCACTATATTAGGAACCCTAGCTAAGTTTCCCTAAAACTTGGGACAGAAATAGGGTGACCACATATAATTTTAAATGCCACATAGCTATCTCATTGGTGTTTGGGCAGCCAGGTGGCACAGTGGATAGAGTGCCAGACTTGGAGTCAGGAAGACTCATCTTCCTAAGTTCAAAGCTTGTCTCAGACACTTACTAGCTGTGTGATCATGAGCAAGACACTTAACCCTGTTTGTCTCAGTTTCCTTATCTGAAAAATGAGCTGGAGAAGGAAATGGCAAACTACTCCAGTATTTTTGCCAAGAAAAACACAAACGGGATCACAAACAGTTGGACATGACTGAAATGACTGAACAACAACATTAGTGTTTATAAGAAAAAGAAGAAAAAGTCCTTTCCCCCAAGCACTGATGTTCTTGAGCTTATCAAACAATGGGCTCTTGTTTTCACTTATTTCTCCTTCTTGGGTATCTAATCTATTCCAGTGAATTTTATATGGATGGATGCCTAATGAAATAAGCAGATGGAAAAGAACATTCTTGAAAAGATCACCACAGGAAAACTAAACTTTGAACAACTGACAAATCTGCAAAAGATCCAGAGAGTACTTGAATCATTTGAATTCCTCCTTCTAAAATATCAATGAGATGTCTGTTGAATATCTCTGATTTCTCTTGTGTGCATCTTGTTTGCACATAATTGTTTGCTTGTCTCTCCCACCCCCACCTCCATTAGATTGTGAGCTCCTTGAGAGCAGGAGTTGTCTTCCCTTTCTTCATATTCTCAAAATTTAGCATGGTGTCTGGCATGCAGTAGTCACTTAATAAATGTTTATTGACTATATGACTGGAAAATATGAAATTAGAAATGACCGAGAACAGGACAATTATTAGTGTAAAAGATAGAAAATAAAAATGTTACCTAGTATTTACATAGTGCCTCTAGGGGGGGAATACTAGCTGTTTTCTAATTTTAGCAATCTATTTCTGGTCGAACGTTTCTCCCCAGATGTGGAATGCATTCCACCCTCACCTCTGTCTATAAGACTGCTCGGATTTCTTTCAGGCTCATCTCAAGTGCTGCCCCCTTCAGGATCTTGACCTTATTTTTGTAGCTGTTGGTGTTCTCTTCTTCCTGATTTTCCTTGGGCTTTGATATCTCTTTAAGTGTTTTATCCCCACATTCAAAGTAACCCATTAGAACTTCGAGGATAGAGACTGTTTTATGTTGGTATGCCCAAGGTCCCATGTAATGATTTGTGTGCAGGAGATACTGAATAACTATTATCCTTGCATGAGAGCTTTAAGACCTCAAAGTTCAATGAGACACAGTGGATAAAGCACTGGCCCTGGAGTCAGGAGGACCTGAATTCAAATCCGGCCTCAGACACTTAACACTTGCTAACTGTGTGACCTTGGGTAAGTCACTTAACCCTTATTGCCCTGCAAAACAAACAAACAAACAAAAACAAAAAAACCCAAAAAGCCAAAACAAAAAAACCTGGATCCACCAGAGACCATCAATAGTGAAATCCTGTCCCCTTCACTCTGGTGGATCTCTACCCTTTCCCAAGGACCTGTCTAATTAGGGAGGTACTGGTAAATGTTTACCAACTAGGTTCTCTGAGTAAAAGAATGTATGAAATGCACTTTTAAGCTTAGCCTGCATTACTGACATTTCCTAAAAACTAGACAATTAATAAAATTAAAAAATTGTATCAATTGCCAATTTCTGCAGTGTTAATGCTCACATTGAAAATTTAACGAAGAGCTCTTAAAGGATCTTTAGAGTTGCCTCCAGCATACTTCTGTATAGGACAGTCCTTCTGAACAATAATCTCTAGGTTTGAGACTTACTCAGCAAGGGAAAAATAGTAAGGATTGTTCAAGAGTTGACCCTACTAACTGTGTGACCCTGGGCAAGTCACTTAACCCCAATTGCCTCACCAAAAAAAAAAAAAAAGAGTTGGCCCTAGTTCTCTTCTGAGCCCCATCTCCTTCAGGGAAACATACAGTCCTTCATAATGCTATAGTTTTACCCTAGGTGGACCTTCAGAAAAGTAGAATGTAGTCGAGTTCCTAGGAAACTGTCCACATTTGACCTACACAATTGACTTGACTTGAAGGGTGAGTCAGTCAGTTAGCAAATAAGCATTTATTAGGCATCTAATTTATGTCGGGACCTGTGCTAAGCACTGGAAATACAAATAAAGGCAAAATACAGTCCTTCCACTCAAGGAGCTCACAATATAATGGGGGAAACAACATGCAAACAAATATGTACAAAACTATATAAGATAAATAGGAAATAATTATCTGATAAGAATCCAGAGGTCTTGGGAAAGGCTTCATGCAGAAGGTGGGATTTTAGCTGGGACTTGAAGGATGCCAGGAGGTGGAGATGAGGAGGGGAGCACTTCAGTAAAAATGTCTGGACCCAAGAGATGGCCAAGGAGGCCAATGTAACTGGATTCTGGAGTATGTGATGGGGTGTAAGGTATAAGAAGACGGGAAATTTTGGGGGGTGTAGATTATGAAGTATGTTGTATTTGATTGTCAAGGTGATAGGAAGCCACTGGACTTTGTTGAATAAGGGGGTGACATGTTTGGACCTTTGTTTTAGAAATTATTATTCAAAGGCATGATCCAAATGGTTCCTCTCCACTGAGACACTTTTCTAAATCTTTCCCTTCAATAACAGCCAGAAAAAGAAGTATTTATTAAGCACTTACTATGTGCCAGGAATGAGTACTAGAGATAAAAATACAAACAAAGAGAAAGTCTTTGACATAAAAAAACTAACAATCTTTAAAAAAAATGTATTCAGTTAAAATTTTTCCGTTCCAATTTCTCTCTCTTCCTTTACCTGCTCCCACATCCATTAAGAAAAGAAAATCAAAACCCATTACAACCATTACAAATATAGATATAGATACACACACATGCATGTATATGTATATATAATCCATATATATATATAATATATATCCATATTAAACAAATTTCCTCATTAGCCATGGTCCAAAAAATTCAAAAGCATGAAAATCAAAGAGGAGAAAATATGCTTTAATCTGCATTCTGCGTCTATTAGATCTCTATTCAGGAGTGGATAAGAAGTTTTATCATAAGTCCTTTGAAACTATGGTTAATGATTCTAACGATCAGAGTTACTAAGTCTTTCAAAGTTGATTATCTCTACAATGGTGCTATTACTATGTCAATTGTTCTCCTGGCTCTGTTCACTTTATTTTGAATCAGTTTGTACAAGTCTTCTTAGGTTTTTCTAGAACTATCCCCTTGTCCATTTCTTTTCTCTTCTTTCTTTTTTTGGTTAGGCAATTGGGATTAAGTGACTTGCCCAAGGTCACACAGCTAGTAAGTGTCAAGTGTCTGAATCAAGATTTGAACTCAGGTCCTTCTGACTCCAGGGCTGGTGCTCTATCCACTGCGCCACCTAGCTGCCCCATCCAGCTGCCCTCTCCATTTCTTTTCTAGATCTGTATGGAGAAGATTTTTGGGGGGAGATCACTATTTTTTCCTACTCATCTGTCATATTGGCTTTCTATGATTTGTCCTTTAACCTATTGCTATTTAGGATTTTATTATTAAGTCTCCATCTAAACCTGTGTATTTTGTTTGTAGTCCTTGAATTTATTACTATTTTGTTGTGTTATGGTATGTAAAAGATCTGCTTATACAATGTTGTCTTTTAATACTTGTTTAAGATATTCCCAATGCATGATCAAGTTGCATAAATGTTTCATAGGGTAGAACAAATACAAATAAGGACTATTTATACAGATAAAAAATATATTATATTAGCAGTTCCATCCAGAAGCCACTATATGTAGTTAAGCTCCAATATCTTTAGCAATTTGCTCAATTGTATACTTTTTCTTTAGTTTATCTTTCTATTAGATTTGTCCAATGAGGAGAGAAGAATATTAAAGTCTACTACTTTTATTGGGCTACTCTTTGTGTCCTCTAGTAATTTAGTTAATTTTTCCTTTACGAATTTAGATGCTATGGAATTTGGAGAATATAAATTCAGTGCTGATAATGGTTTGTTGTCTATGATTACTTTCATCATAATGTATTTTCCTTGTTTATCTCTATTGATATTGTGAATTTTGTTTTTGTATTATTATAAATTCTGCTTTTTAAAATTCACCTCATACATAGTAAATTTTTTCCAGCTTCTCATTTTTATTATTTATGTCTTTGTTTTAGCTGTGTTTCTTGTAAGCAACAGAGGATGGGATTTTGTTTTCTTTTCCAGTATGTCACTTTCATTTTATTTGATTGTTTAATTGATTCACATTTAATCGATTCATATTCATATCATCCCCTTTGATTGTCAACTTTTCTAGCTCTGGAGTTTTACTAAATTTATTGATTCTTTTTTCTTTATTCTTTTTTTTTTTTTTTTTGGTGAGGCAATTAGGGTTAAGTGACTTTCCCAGGGTTACACAGCTAGTAAGTATTAAGTGTCTGAGGCCAGATTTGAACTCAGGTCCTCCTGAATCCAGGGCCAGTGCTGTATTCACTGTACCACCTAGCTGCCCCCTTCTTTATTCTTGTTATTTGGTCATCTAATTCTTTCTTTCTTTTCCCTCCTTTTTTCCTTCTCATAAATGATTTTCCTTCTCATAAGTGATTACAAATTCTCCCCTTCCTCTTTTCCAACTTATTTTGTCTGTTTTGTTTTCCACACCTCTTTTTAAAAATAATTCTTTACCTTGTTCTCTCCATTAATTTTCTTTCTTGTCTATTCTAAACTTTTATTCTTTAATTTATAAACATTATGCTTATTTATTCTTTCTTGTCTCTTTGTGTTCCTCAAACTCCAAAAAGTCCATGATGTTATTGACCACTTCTCCACTACTACCCCCAGCAGGCTTTTTCTCTTGCTAGTAATGTCTCCATCTCTATGGCCTCCTCTTTTGATTAGTAAGGGTTTTTTTCCCTAATCTCCATTTGAGAAAGCACCCATATCAACTATCATTCTCTCTTCAAACCTTGACCAACTCATGATGCCTCAGAACATGTTCCCTACTCTTCTTCCCCCTTCACTTTTCAGGTCTCTTGTGTGTGTTTAGAATGAAAACTCCTTGTGAGCAGCTGTATTTCTTATTGGTTGTAGTGTATTCCCAACACTTAGCATAATGCCTCTCATATAGTAAGCATTTATGAAATATCTTCTCTACCTATCTTTCTCTCACAGAGTAAAAGCTCCTAAAGTATCCAGGGTACTTCTTCTTAGCAATCTCCATGTTATTGTTTTGTAGATCTTTTTTGGGGTGTCAAATGTTAATTTATTGCAATCATCTCCTTTGTAGCTTAACTTGCTGGGCACCACAGCACCACTATTGATGTTATCAATGACATCATGAGGATGCCTGCCATCAATGTTGCAGCCCACAGACTAGGCTGTTCCAAGGATCTCTTTAATGGTTTCAGAGAGCTCTCTTGCCAAGGATCAGTGCCTCATCTGTTGAGCAATGTTGATGATCTCATTGAGACTGATGTTTCCACTGTGTTTAATATTTTTCTGCTTCTTTCTGTCCTGAGGAGGTTCCTTTAGGGCTTTGATGATCAAGGATGAAGCAGAAGGCACAACCTCAGTCTGGGCCCATCTGTTCTTTTTCATTTTTCTTTTTTTTTTTTTTTTTTTGGTGAGGCAATTGGGGTTAAGTGACTTGCCCAGGGTCACACAGCTAGTAAGTCAAGCATCTGAGGCCAGATTTGAACTCAGGTACTCCTGACTCCAGGGCCAGTGCTCTATCCACTGTGCCACCTAGCTACCCCCTGGGCCTATCTGTTCTGAATGGTAAGTTTCACTGTGATCCTTAGCCCTTTCCAGTCACCAGTTGCCTTGGCAATGTCATCACCAACCTATTTGGGAGACAAACCCAAGGGACCAATTTTGGGGGCCAGAGCTGATGTGGCACCAACTTCACCACAAATGCACCTTAAAAACATGACTTCAATTTCATTAGAATCAAACTTGGATGGCACAGAGGCAATGAAGGTGGAGGCTTGGCCTGGATGCTGTGGGGTGACTGCCTGTCAGATAAACCTAGATTTGAAATGAATGAAAGAAGTTGAACCTTCACTACCATGAGCTGGGAGCCAACCCCCCCAAAAAAACTGTTTTGTAGATCTTGCCCCTTTACGCCTTTATTTGTTTGCACCTCACTCTTAGAAATAATAATCTCAAAGGAAGTAATGAGAATAGAAGCATTACCACATGATAGAAATCTCCTTGTTCCAAATTGTTTTACCTTTTGCCCTGATCATAATTCTTTTTTTTACCTATTTACCTTGAAATTTCCTCTATAGGTCTTTGCCTTCCAACCCTTCTGTATGGCAGGTACCTTCAGTGAGTTCTGATTTCCATTCTTCTTTTTTTTTGTGGGGCAATGAGGGTTAAGTGACTTTCCTAGGGTCACACAGCTAGTAAGTGTCAAGTGTCTGAGGCTAGATTTGAACTCAGGTCCTCCTGAATCCAGGGCTGGTGCTTTATCCACTGTGCCACCTAGCTGCCCCTGATTTCCCTTCTTCTGAGGCAGTTTATTTTACATGGAGACATAACACTATCTCAGAGGAAATGATCTTTTTGGGTACTAAGCCCTGCATATTAGTCATAATCTAAGGTCTTCAGATCCCATTACAAATAAATGTCTTCCTTAATGGTACTGTTTTCTTCAGTGGGATTCCCTTCCCATGCCTGAGATCTCCCTCTTTATCTTCCCTGTTTAAATCCTTCCCTTTTCCATCTCACCCATTCTCCTTCAGGCCCTATTCTTCCTGATATCCTACACGAATTATTTTCCCTTTACGGTTTACCATAAACTGGATTTATGTATTTATGTGCTATATTCCTCTCCATCTTCCACCTCTCCTTTCCCTTTTTATTCATCATCTCATTCTACAATTTTGTACCACAAATACACCGATTCACTCATCACTTCTCCAATTTATTTACATTTCTCTATCATATTTTGTCTCCTGTGTATTTTTTTTTAGAAAGAAATCTCTTAATGGTTCCTCTGCTATTGTTTCTTTGTAAAGAGAAATCTGTATGTGAATCTTCAATTTTTTAATGGTCTCTAGAGATGGGGTAATTTTATTATTTGTCCTTTCCTTGGAACTTTTCCGTGTTTACTTTTTTCATACATCATTTGTTTTGGGTGATGCAAGTTGAATCATCTCCTCACTTTTGGGGTGGTTGTTGTTGTTGAAGGTATGCTGCAAATATTTCTCCTTTATTTCAGCCATACTTTTTCATTGGTAAATAGACTCACATTTGCAGGGCATGTAATTTTTGAGTTGCATCTTAAGCTTCAAAATAAATTCTTCATTTCCTATTTGGGTTTCTGGTTGATGCAAAATAGTCTTCCATCATTTAAATTTCCCTTTAAAAAACCCTGTGAAATTCTTTCTCCAGGTTGCTTGAAGAATTTGTTGATTGTCATTGTAATTATTAAATTGAACCACCACAGGTGCCAAAGAATTGCAAACTTAGGAGCTGCCCATCCACTGGGGAATAACTGAACAAGTTGCAGCATATGATTATGATGGAATATAATTGTGCTGTAGGAAATGATGAAAGGGATGACTGCGGAAATGTCTTGAAAGACTTATATGAACTGATATAAATCAAAGTGAACAAAACGACAACATTTTATATAGTAACAGAAATATTGTAACAATAATCAACTATGATCAATACAATGATTCATGATAATCCCAACAGACTCATGATGAAAAAATGCTATCTACCTCCAGAGATATCTGATGAACTCTGAGTACACACTGAAGCATATTTTTGGAAGCATATTTTTTTCTTTTTTTCCTTGCTTTCTTTCTTGCAACATGGCTGTGGAAATATTTTGCATGACATTATATCTATAATTGGTCCCATATTTCTTGTCTTCTTAATGGGTAGGGAAAGTAAGGAGGGAATGTGAGAATTTGAAACTGACAATTAAGACAATTTTAAAAAGAAAAAAACCCCACCTACCTACTAGACAAAAAGGAATTGGACCACTGTATGTCTTAGAGTTTGAAGTATAAGATTTTTTACCCTAGGAACTATATGTGGATTCTTTTGATTATTACCTTGTTTTCTGTATTCGGCATCTTTGAGCAGTTTTCTTGATTTATTTTTTGCATTATTGTATTCTGGATTTTGTTTTGTTTTTTGACGAGACATGTTCTTCTGGGATTCCTATGACACTTAAGTTGTCTCCATGTACTCTTTCTTTGGGATCAATGTATTTCACTCATATGGAGATCATGTGATTTTCTTCCTCCAGATTGTTTTTCATTTTAGTATATTTGAATTCCCAGACTCTTCTCTATTTGACTGTTCCCTGCCCCACCCCCCATTTCTCTTCTTTGAACAGATTCATGACCATGGGTTCCAGTTCTCTCTATTCTACTAAATATTTCTACTGTACAGGTCGTGAAGCCTGCCACTTGTTCCCATCTAAATTTTTCTCTCAAGGTCAGCCAGTAAACTACAATTTCTAAAGCATCTATTATGTTCCATGCACTTTGCTAAGCACTGGAGAGTAAAAGAAGGACCAAAGACAGTACCTGCTTTCAAGGAGCTCATAGTCTAGGTCCAAGTTCTAATTTCTCTCTTGAACCATTTTGGAACATTCTCCTGCAATTCCATGATCTCCTGGGAACGCATAGGGTTCTGTGTCTCATCAGACGTGGCTTCAATTTCCTTTGTGTTACAATATTCAAGGATGTTTATAATCTTATAGACGTCTTATTAGTCATCTCGCCTTCTAATTTTAGTATCTTTCCCTTTATTTTAAAAGCTTGCATTCTAGGTTGTTATTTTGTTCAAATCCAGCTCTAATAAATTACCCTCTCACTGATCTCCTTTCTATCTTTAGTTTCTTTTTATTTACTGGTTCCTTCCTTCCTGCATAAAAAAACTCACCAGATCATACTGTGTCCAACTTCATCATTCAGCTGAAATAGCTTTTGAAAGTTGCAATGAGGGGGGGCGGGGCAGCTAGATGGCACAGTGGATAAAGCACTGGCTCTGAATTCACGAGGACCTGAGTTCAAATCTGGCCTCAGACACTTGACATTTACTAGTTATGTGACCCTGGGAAAATCACTTAACCCTCATTGCCTGGCCAAAAAATAAAAATAAATAAAAAAGAAAGTTGCAATGATCTCTTAATTGCCAAATCTGATGGTCTTTTCTCAATTCTCAACCTTCTTGACTTCTCTGCTGCATTTGATTCTGTTGACTTTCCCCTCCTTCTGGGCACTCTCTCTTCTTTGGACATTGCTCTTTGGGTTCTCATCCCTCCTTTATGACTTCTCTTCTTCTGTCCCCTTTGTCAATTCATCATCCATATTACATTTCATAACTGTGGCTGTTCTTCAAGGCTCTGCCCAGGGCCTTTTCTTATATTTCTATACTCTCATATGGTGACTATAGCAGTTCCTTCAGTTCTATTTATCATCTCTATGTAGAAGACTCCCAGATGTACATATTCAGCCACAGTCTTTCTCCTGAGTTTTAGTTTCACATTTCCAAATACTTACTAAACATTTCATGCTGGAGGACCTGCAAACATCCCAAACTGAACAGGTTCAAAACAAAATAGGATCTTTGTTTTCAAATCCACCGCTCTTTTGAATTTCACAATTTCTGTGGAAGTCATCCCATGTATCTAATCAGTTGGCAAATTTCTACTTTCACGGCATCTTTCACATCTCTTTCCTCCAGTCTACTTACATGGCCACAAACCTGATTTATGTTCTCATCACTTTTCACCTAGAATAATGTAGTAGTCCCAAATTCATCCATTCATTCATTCATACCTGCTAAAATAATTTTTCCAAAACACAGGTCTGATCATATTATTGCTCTGTAGCTCCCTATTGTCCCAAGGATCAAATGTAAACTAGTGTTTATGGCCCCAACCTACACTCCCTGAATTATTTATTCCCATCAATATATTCTAGTCTAGGCAAACTGACCCTCTTGCTGTTCCCTACACACAACCTCCCATATCATCTCTTGTGTTTTTGCATTGGCCATTTCCCATGGCTGGAATGTACTCTCTCCACATTTAGACCTCTTAGAACTCCTTATTTCCTTCAAAACTCAGCTCACGTCTCCTTGTTCATGAACTTTTTCCTTAGCTCCCTAGCCATTAGTGCTCTCCCCTATAATCACCTTGTATTTATCTGACATATAATTTGTATATGCTTAGTTAGGGAATGTAAGCTTCTTGAAGGCTGGCAGGGTTTCTTTTTTGTCTTTGTATTCCTAGTGCCTTGTACAATAAGTACACATAGTGTATGCTCAATGATGATGGATTTTTAGGGGGAACAACTTCGCTTTATTGTCATTTCCCAATGATCCTCCTCACTCCAACCCTTTCTTACAACAAGGAATCATTTTATGCAAAACAAAATCAACACACTGGTCTTGTCTGGAAATGTAGGTCTTATTTTATACTGGTTATTCCCTGTGTCTTTCCTGATGATTGGGAGGCTTATTTCACCAAGTCCTCTGAAGTGAAGATTGGTCACTGCATCAATCAGATTTCTTAAGTTTTTCATATAGGTATAAGTATATGATGTATATGTATATACGCATGCATATATATGAATATACATATATTATACACATATGGACATATACAAATATTATTGCAATCGGTCTATAAATGACCATTTTTCTGTTTACTTGGCTCTGCTTCAGTTTCTCCGAGTCTTCCCAAGTTTCTCTGAATTATTCATATTCATTAGTTATTATAGGGCAATACTATTCCATTATTACCAACATAAAAGACTTTGTTCAGCCATTCCTCAATCAGTGGGCATCCACTTACTTTTGTATTTCTACTTTTGAAAAATTGTTCATATCCTTCAATCGCTTATCAATCAAAAAGCAACTTTTAGTCTTATAAACCTGAATCAGTTTCCTATCTTGGCTAACAGGTTTTTATCACACATTCTTGATGTAAAAAATTCTCCCTACCAATTACTAGTCCTACGTACACTGATTTTGTTTGTGCAAAACTTTGAGTTTATAGAACTTGTTTGTTTCATCCTTTGTATTCACTTTTTATTTCTTGCCTAGTTATTAAATCTCCCTCAAACCAAAGTTGTCAGATTCTTTCTTCCTTTCTCCAATTTTAAAAATCATGTACCTTTTTATAAGATTGCTTACCTATCCAGAGGTTATCGTGGTACACTGGTTGAGATGCTGGTCTAAGGCTGTTTCACCCCAAATTGTTTATGAGGTTTCCTGGTAGTTTTTCTCCAAGTAGGGAGTTCTTTTCTCAGTACATTATATTCTTAGGTTTACTGAATACTAAGCTACTGTTTATTTCTATGTCTTATTTACCCAGCCTGTTCCACTGGCCTCCTTTTTTATTTTTACTGCTTTATAATTTGAGATCTGGTGAGGCTAGATCCATCATTACTAGTGTTGTTTCCCCCCTCATTATAGCTTTTGAAATTCTCGACTGTTAATTTCTTCTAAGTGAATTTTGTTATTATTGTTATGGCTCTATGAAATAATTCTGTTGGTAGTTTGATTCACATAACTTTCAACTAATAGGTTATTTTGGACAGTATTGCCACTTTTATTATATCGACATAGCCTAAATATAAAGAATGATTTCAATCATTTAATCCTTCTTATATCTCCATAAAATTGCCCCCCCCCCCATTGTAATTCTTCCTCCGTTTCTCTAATTCCCCATCTCACCCAGTCTGGAAGTGTGTAAGAGTTAACATAGGCCTGATCTCATTACTGACCAACATGGGAACTTTGGTCTACTTTTTCTTACCTAGGCTGGATCACTCCCCCCATCCCCCTTAGCAACCTGGAGGACAACTGATCTCAGGTGTTGACCATAGTGTTGCTGGACTAAATGTGGACACCTGGTCAGCTTAGCATACTGCAGTACAGAACTCCTGCACCTAAGAAATCCACTAGATTCAGCTTCCCTGGTAGCTGGGATTACAGGCATCTGTTACCACATGCAGAGACAGTCGGACTGCTATAAATCTCGCATGTCCTGACAGAGTGCTTATTTCTTCTCAATCCTATCAATGTTGAATTGCACCCTTTTTAGCTATGTAAAAAAAAAAATAGGTGTGTAAGGTGGTGTCTTACACCTTACAGATATAAGGGGAGTATGATATAGTACTTAACCTGGAGTCCATGTACCTGTTTTAAAAAATATTTTGATAACTGCATTTAATCAGTTTCCTTGGTAATCCTATGGATTTTCTTTTATGCATTTAAAAAATATTATTCTGAAGAGAGGTCTGGAGGTCTACCAGATTGACAAAGGTATCCAAGAATGGGTGTGTTGGATCTAGAACAAACCAGCTGAAGAGCCAATTGTTAAATTTTCAGTGTGACTATTGATTAAAGAAATGCAAACTAAAACCACTCTGAGGTATCACCTCACACTTAAGAGATATTGGCTAATATAACAGAAAAGAAATATGAAAAATATCATATGGGACGTGCAAAAATGGAACAGTAGTGCACTGTTGGTGAAGCTGTGAACTGATCCAACCATTCTGGGGAAAAATTTTCAACTATGACCAAAGGGCTATCAAATTGTGTATACCCTTTGATCCAGCAATACCACTACTGGATCTGTATCCCAAGAGATTAAAAAAAAGGAAAGGTCCTATATGTACAAAAATACTTACAGCAGTTCTTTTTGTGGTGGCAAAGAACTGGAAATAGAAGGTATGTCCATTGATTGGGGAATAACTGAATATTGTTGTTGCATATAACTGTCATGGAATACTGTTGTGCTATAAAAAATAATGAGCAGGATATTATCAGAAAACATGGAAAGACATGAACTGATGCACAGTGAAGTGAGCAGAGCCAGGACATCAATATCAAATACACACACACACACACACACACACACACTATCAAAGATCAACTGTGAGTGACTTAGCTATTCTCGGAAATATGATTGTAAACTATTTTGAAGGCTTTATGATGAAAAATGTGGTTCACCGCCAGAGAAAGAACTGATGGGAGTATGAATGCAAATTGAAGCATACTTTAAATTTTTTATTATTTTGGGGGGGTCTGGGGGGTTTTCTTTTACAACATGGCTAATGTGGAATGTTTTGCATGACTACACATGTATAATATATATCAAATTGCTCACCTTCTCAATGAGGGGGGAGGGGACGAAGGGAGAAAATTTAGAATTCAAAAAAACCCCAATGTTAAAATTTTTTTGTTTACATGTAATTGAAAAAAATGGAATAAAAATTTCAGTGTGAGCATTTATACCTCAGAATCACTACAAATAAAGAGTTGGTTTATTTCACTGATTGTCTAGATTTAATAAAACAGAAAATGTTAATAATGCACATTAAACTTCAATCTGTCTTATAAGTTTTCTTTTTTGGAGAGATGGTTGTTAAACACTCACCAGCATATCTCTGGGATCCACAACACAAAAAGGTTAAGAGCTTCTGGCATAGTAGATGGATAGCTGGCCTCAAAGTGAAGAGGATCTGAGTTCAAGTCCTACCTCTGACATATAGTGGTTATGTGACTCTAAGTCATTTAACTACCAGGTACCCCAGGAAACTCCAAGAGACTCTGATTTGGACAGAAGGTTCTGATCTGTATTGCAAGAGGAAGCTGCTTATGGGGAAATCCCTTTGTTGTTGATCACTCATTCAGTTTTATCTGACTCTTTGTGACCCCATCCCTACACCAATGAATCAGAGGTCTGGTTGTTTATTGTGCCTGCTTGGAGCTACTGGTGTTTATAAAGGGCTTCTACTCTCATATTTTTGTATGTGCCTTTGAATTCTGGGGAAATGGAACATAAGAGGAATGAGGGAGAGACCTTCCCTTCCACGATAGCTATGGAGGGCATGGAACACAAATGTGGAGATGATGTGAATTGTAGGGGTTGATTGTAGATGACAGTGCCAGGAGAAAATTCCCAAAGGTGGAGCTGCTCAAAAATAAGATGATGACATGGTTATAGATCTAAAGGACCATTTGGGGACCAGTGGGGACTGCCATTATAGACCATTCAGAATGTCATATTAAGAAGTCTGTTCATATTGAGGGTTGAACCTGTTACTACTTAGAAACTTGACAAGGGGATGGAATGTTGTCTGTTACCTGATCTTTCTTCCTTTCTTTCTTTTTTTTTTTTTTTGGTGAGGCAATTGGGGTTAAGTGACTTGCCCAGGGTCACACAGCTAGTAAGTGTTAAGTTTCTGAGGCCGGATTTGAACTCAGGTCCTCCTGAATCCAGGGCCGGTGCTCTATCCACTGCGCCACCTAGCTGCCCCGTTACCTGATCTTTCAACCAGGATCAAGATGGTATGAAATGACTTTTGGTTTTAGAATATCACCTCCTCAGTTATAGTCACTCTCTGATCATGAACAGTAACTTTCCCCTTAATAGCCATCTTCCTTCCCACTATTTCGGCATTCCTGTAATCAGGCAGGCTCTGTAACCCTCGGTGAGGCTTGATCAGTGGTCTTTTATACAACCATGAAAAAGCTTCAGATCTGTCTGACTTTTCTGATGGTGAGGAGAAGGCACCAGACTAAAGCCTTTCCAAATGTGTCACTTCCATGAGGTTCCACTCAAGCAGGATTTCTCCAGGAACAAGAAGATGAAAGCACTGGTTTTTTGGCCACATTTGTCACATTTATAGGCTTTCCTTCACCTAAAAATTGCACATATTAGCTGAAGAAAGTGGGATCTTTGAGAACAGCGATTGCTTAATTTTTGTCTTCCTATGCCCAGTAGTTAGCACAATGGCTTATATAAATAGAGCATTTAATGTCTATGGAATATTTTTTCCATTCCACCCATTCCACAGATGGAGAACTGGACCCAGAGTCAAGAGGACATGGGTTCAAATTCAGTGTCAGATACTTCCTAGCTGTGTGCCCTGGGGAAATCACTAATTTCTCCTAGTCTCCTCTTCTTCATCTAAAAAAAGTGGGGATGATAATAGCACCGACCTCCTAGGTTTGTTGTGAGGATCAAATGATACGATATTTGTAAAGCACTTTGACACATCCATAAAGTGCTACATAGATGTTAGTTAATATTATTATTTATAAGGCTTCTTCTCCAGAAGGAATTTTCTTATGTCTAATAAATCCTGAGCCTTTGGTGCAGGCCTTCCCACGTTAATTCTATTCATAAGGTTTCTCTGTAGGATGAATTCTCTGACATTGAGTAAGGGATGAGCTCTGGCAGAAGGCCTTCCCACATTCACTACATTTACAAGGCTTCATTCCATTCTGAACAGATAGATAGGGGCTCTGCTGCATCCAAAGACCTGCCCATGCTTACCACATTTATAAAGTTTTTATGTGGTCTGAATGATCCCAAGAACTATAAGAAATGAGCTCCAGATAAAGGTCTTCCCATATTCATTACATGTATAAAAATGTCTCTCCGGGATGCATTTTCTGATGATTGATAGTTTCTGTGTCCTGACTGAAGACCTTTCCAAATTCATTGCATTCATAGGCTTTCTCGCCAGTGTGAATTCTCTGATGGTAAAGAAGAGGGGAGTGTTGGATGAGGGCTTTACTATATCCACTCCACTCGTGTGACTTTTCTCTGTTATGAATTCTCTTATGTACAGTAAGGTGTCCACTCTGACTGAAAGCCTTCCAACATTCATTACATTTATAAGGCTTCTCTCCAGTGTGGATTCTCCGGTGGCAAATAAGGGCTGTGTGTTGGATGAAGGCTTTACCGCACTCATTACATTCATGAGGTTTTTCTCTGCTATGAATTCGTTTATGTAAAACAAGGGATGAGTTCTGGGTGAAGGCTTTCCCACATTCGTCACATTTATAAGGCTTCTCTCCAGTATGAATTATTTGGTGCCTAATAAGTTCTGAATTCCAGCTAAAAGTCTTCCCGCAATGATTACACTCATAAGGTTTCTCTCTAGTATGAGTACTGTGATGTACAGTAAGAGATGAACTACGGGTGAAGGCCTTGCCACATTCGTCACATTTATAAGGTTTCTCTCCAGTGTGAATCCTCTGATGTAAAGTAAGAGATGAACTCTGGGTGAAAGCCTTCCCACATTCACTGCATATATAAGGCTTCTCTCCAGTGTGAATTATTTGATGTCTGATAAGTTCTGAGTTCCAGACAAAGGCTTTCCCACACTCACTACATTCATAAGGTTTCTCTCCAGTATGGATTTTTTGATGTCTAATGAGTTCTGAGCTCTGGCTAAAGGCCTTCCCACATTCATTACATTCATAAGGCTTCTCTCTGGTATGAATTTTCTGATGGGCAAGAAGTGAGGAGTGATCCAGGGAAGCTTTCCCATATTCATTCCTTGCATAATGTTTGTTTCCATGATGAACTTTCTGATGATAAATGAGTTTTGCATTCTGCCCGAAGGTCTTCCCACATTGGCTATCTTCAGGATGAAGTTGGGAGTGTCCAGTAAGGTCTGTGCCCCAGCCGAAGGCTATCTCACATTGGTTATAGTCATAAACTTCCACTCCTGTATGTTTGCCATAATGCCGAGTATGATCCGGCTGATAATGAAAGTGTTGCTCATGTTCAGCATCCCTGGCATGTTCTTTCCTGGGAATCCCCTTAGTATGCTGAGTTAGGTCTGAATATGCTTGGAAGATCTGGCCATGTGTATCACCTGCATCATGACTGTCACCTGCAGGAATGCTCCCTTGGAGAGAAAGGCCTGACCCCCGACTGAAGCTCCTTCCAAATGTATTATATTGCTGGCCTCTTCCTCTACTTATGGTCTTCCTGGGGCTAACGGCTAATTTCTTGGAAGGACTCTCCTGGCTGCCTTGCTTCTTGCCTGACTTGACAT
Organism: Dromiciops gliroides; assembly: GCF_019393635.1. NCBI lineage: Eukaryota > Metazoa > Chordata > Mammalia > Microbiotheria > Microbiotheriidae > Dromiciops > Dromiciops gliroides. The sequence goes on along the minus strand of NC_057863.1, from coordinate 656,359,869 downwards.
CACAAGCCCAGGCTTCTCCCAACTCAAACGTCCAAGGCCTGTCGCTGAAGACATTCTTCCAGGATGATTCTTCTGGAGAAATTATTTTAGGCCTCGGCTCCCAATCTGAAGGAAAGAAAAACATAAATATATCTTCTTCCTGGTACTGCAAAAATGAAATTAATTTACATTTAGTCTCACCTCTTATTTCCTCAAAAGAGGAGAATAACCTTCATCCTTTTTTTTTTTTTCAGGGCAATGAGGGTTAAGTGACTTGCCCAGTGTCACACAGCTAGTAAGTGTGAAGTGTCTGAGTCCGGATTTGAACTCAGGTCCTTCTGAATCCAGGGCCAGTGCTCTATCCACTGCGCCACCTAGCTGTGACCTTCATCCTTGAAAGGGCAGAAAGATGCTAACAAAATCTCTCAATTACACTTTCCGAGGGATCTACATTACAAAGGCCATCCAAATACATGATAACCCTGAGTCCTTCCAGCTCCCCAGCTACCTGAGCAGGGCAGAGACTGTTATTGTGTTTTATAAGAGTAAATGGAAGCCAGAATTGTTAAAAAGATGACCAATGTCACACTGTGCCCAAGGGCCCTGCTAGGACACAAGGACTGAGATCTCATGTGACTGCTTACCTAATATGTTCCCTTCACTTTACAACCTACCGTGTTCCTGAACCTTCAGTACAGGGAGAAGCCGAAGGAGGTAACGGTGCAGATCATGTATGTGGAGCCAGCCCATCACAAATCCAAGAGGGCCACATAAATGCTCTGCTATGAATTCGTTTATGTAAAACAAGGTAATGCACAAGGTATCCTCAGGCAGCCCTAAGGTGACTACCACCTTTGGATCCTCAAAGAACTTGCAAATACAATAAATGAACTCTTATTAAGATTGGAGAAATCATGGAGAACAAGAAGGACACACAAAGAACAATGTGAGGGAGCTGCTCTGATTGGAAAAGAGGAAACCACAAATGGTCGAGCTAGACACAGGCAGTCGATTGAATTCCAAAATAGATTACCAAGCACATGGCCTGTGCACAACTGAAAAGTACATGTAAAAATCAGCTGTGTGGGGGCAGCTAGGTGGCGCAGTGGATAGAGCACTGGCCCTGGAGTCAGGAGGACCTGAGTTCAAATCCGGCCTCAGACACTTAATACTTACTAGCTGTGTGACCCTGGGCAAGTCACTTAACCCCAATTGCCTCACCAAAACAAAAATCAGCCGTGCCTCACTTCTTTGCTGAAGGGCCTTTCAGCCCTTTCCATTAGACTGGAGCAGCTTCTGCGTCTATCTGTCAAACTCTTTCATGACAGACAGTAGGGCAGAAGGCAGACATTTCCAACGCTGGCTCCCAGGCCTTGTTCTGAAGAGCTGTTGTCTGGACACGCCTCCTCCAAATGGCTCATTATCTAACCCTAGCGTGGAAGCTTTCCTGCATCTCAGCTCTTTCTCATTTTATGCCTTTTAGCCCAATGCGATTGCTTGTTGCCCCTTCCTTCCACTCCTGAAGAACTTGCCATAAGATGACACAGTCACAAAGAGGCGTGTTTTGCTATAGAACTTTACCTTTGAACTACGCCATAATGGGCCAGATGGCCGTGAAAATCTCCTCTCTGTCTTGTATCCCCTGGAAGGGAACAGTGCCATGGACCTAGTAACCAATGGAAAAGTAGGTAGGAATATGGCTTCTGGCCAAAAAGATTCCAAAAGAATTGCAAAGGAGAAGGACCTGGGCATTCCTGAGGACCACTCTTTCTCTAAGGATAAAGTCAAATATCAGAAAAATATATTCTCAGGAATGAGGCTGTAACTGAGGCACTGAGAGAGGACCAACAACATCATTCTTGGAGACCCAGAAAAGGAACAGACAATTAACTGCCATGAGAGCAAGTCTGTGAGGAATGTTAAGAGTTAACTGTCATCTTTGAAAGGTGTTAACTGCCATAGGGTGGAGAAGAGGGGAAAGAATTGTTAAACAATATTGTATTAAAGAACAACATTCTTTCATTCCTGATGAGAAGACAGAGTTAAATCTTATTCTGTGGAAAAAGCAGTGAGCTGACATTTCTGAGAGGAACTGAGTCAGAAGTTCTGACTGGTTACTCATGGGTTCCAATGTTTGAGGAGTTGGCAGCTGACAACAAGTGACAGGAAAATGACTTTTTCCTTCACCCACTTTCCTACAACACAGGGGTGACTTTGGCCATGATTATCACCAACCCTGAAAACATCTGAAATCGACAATTAAAACATATTCTCTTATGATTCTTTCTTATTGGCAAGTGTTAATAAATTACAAAGCCAGTAACAGTGATGTGTGTTAAACCTATCACATGGGGATTTGAGAGTGAAAGAGGAGAAATAACTTAAGAGGGAAGAGTTTTCCCCAGTTCTTCTGAGTATGGCTCAAGTTAATTTGCTGATTAACCAATTAGTTAAAGAGACTTTACATTTTAATAATTTTAATGGCATTATCAGAATATATACTTCAATTGCCTTTGAACCTGGTGAGAGAAAGAATAAGGTAATGAGTTAGTATCAGAGCTGGGGCCATCTGTCCTCCAGAGTATGTGAGAGGCATTCGATGACACTCCCACACCTCCCAGTAAGAATTGCTACCTTTAGAGTCTTGTCTATGGGATCACCACATGTTGAGTATATAGATGCTTGCTACAGAGATTAAAAAAAAAAAACTAGGAAAGACCTCATGCTGGACAACATCAGTTCTTCCCAACTAGACTTCCTGATGGGAAGGTACTTTGAGGAGAGTTTCCTGTCCAACACTTTCAGAAGATGATCACTCAAGCTAATGGCCCCAGGGGGCTGATTTTACTCACTCACCTGTAATGGACACTCCTGGGCCTTCTCTCTCCAGCATCCATGGGGCTTCCCCCTGCTCCAACTGGGAGATCACATCTGCTTTGCAAACTGGAAGCCCTGCTCATGGTAAATAGGGAACTGCTGAGAAGAGAGGGAACCTCAGAATTCCATCCTTTTCAGGGAAGGCAGCCTATGCTAGGAAGTATCAGAGTATTGTCTATACAATGGTCGATGGACAGTTGGTATGGTTTTCCCAGGAAGCTTTGGAATGGAAGGGGGTAGAGAAATGGGGAGGTGTGGACCACTGAGCTAATTTAGAATCAGAAAGAAAATCAGGCCATTTGTCTATCTCCTTCACGAGGAACATGTGAACATGTCCCATCTTCTGGTATGTGCACTGGGACTTAAGGGAAATGGGTTAGATTATAAGATCCCAACACTGAGAGCTCGATGGGCCTCAGGGGCCACTTTCCTCATCCCAAATATTGGGAAACTGAGGCCCAGGGAGAGAAAGTGACCTGATCAAGGCCACACAGGTGGTCAATGTCAGAGGCAAGATCAGACATATGGATTGATCTGTCCAAAAATGAAATGCATGGGGCTGCCACAGGAGTCAGCAGCTTGGCCACTAGGCAGCACAGCGGATAGAGTGTTATCCACTTAGAGGCAAGAAGTTCAAATCCTGATTTAAACTCTTAATAGTTGTGTGAACCTGGTTAGGTCATTTAACCTCTGTTTGCTTCAGGTTCCTCATCTCTAAAATGGGAACAACAAGAGCACCTGTCTCACAGAGTTATTGTGTTATAAAATGAGACAATACATAAAGTGCTTTGGAAACGCTATGGTGTTTTGTAAACATTTTCATCACCACCACCAACAATGGGCTCCCTTTCATTGGGGGACTTCAAGCCAAAGCAGGTGACCACTTGTCAGGCCCAGGCAGGGGTTACCTAGATGGCCTCTGAGAGGCCAGTTCTGACTCTGACGTTCCGTGATCCTAATTCAGTCCTTTATCCAAAATGACACAGAACATGCATGTGGCAGACTCCACAATAACTCAAGGCAGATTTTAGTTTCCAATTACGCACTGCAAATAAACGTCAGAGGAGAATGGGGAGCACAAGGGAGGAACCCCGCCTTCCAGCCCCAAAAGGATCAGGAATCTCTGGTCTCTAATAATTGCCAAGCATTTAAAATCTTGTACAATTTGTAGGAAGGGAGGGGACAAAGAACTCTGCCCAGGGGCTGATGCAGGGTCTCCAAGGCTGGGCTGGGGAAGAGGGGGCTCGTCATCCTTACCCAGGAACACCAGGTTCCTATAGTTCTCCAGCATCACTTCCTTGTACAGCTTCTTCTGAGAGGTGTCCAGGAATCCCCATTCCTCCTGGCTGAAGGCCACAGCCACATCTTTGAATGACACAGGTTCCTGCAACTCCCAAGACCATGAGAGATGGAAAGGACTTTAGAGATCATCTGGTTCAACTCCTTTTTCTGAGACACTGAAAGTCCAGTGGTTTGCTCAAAGGCCACACTACAACTAAGAGGATCCCAGCCCCAGCCCTTTTCACTGCTCCATGCTTCCTCCTGTCTTCAGCTTCGAATACTGTCGCCTTATGGGAGACCCAAGTAAGCCCTATACCTCACTCAATCACCAAATCACCCAACTGGTGACACCCGGGAATCCTGTGTTTTATCATAACATCCACCACAGTCACACCTGAGAAGCGATCGCTCCAAAGATTGATTTCTAGGTAGCAAATATTCTCCATTCCTAACTGGTGCTATTTCTACCAAATTCAAATCAATTTCTACAGAATCAAGAGTCCCCACTGAATTCAAATCTTGCCCCAGACCCTTGCTACCTGTGTGACCTTGGGTACATCACTTTATTTTCATCTGCCTTAGTTTTCTTACCTGTAAAAATGGGGGCGATGATAGCCCCTAATACTCACAATGAGATCAAATGAGATAATATTTGTGAAGTGTTTTACAAACCTTCAAGTGCCTTCTAAATGCTAGCTGTAGTTATTACTAACCCCATGACTTCACACAAATTAATTCAAACCATCTGACTGTGGGTGGGATAGAGCATCATAGTGTTCTTGTGTTTGTCACACTAAGACTTTGCATTTTTCCCTGTTCCTTTCCTGCTCATTAGATTTAACCCAAGGTTCCAGGCTGGGCATCCCAAAGATACCAGGGAATCCATAAGTTCTTTGCATCATGCACACATTTGAGGACTGTGTCATCTGCACCTTGATCCAAGGCACTGATTATAAGAAGGTCGCAGCATGGATCCCTGAGGCAGTCCAATAGGACCTCCTTTACAATCTGACACACAACTACCAAGGGCTGTCATTATCTAAGCCTACATCTTTTCATTTTTTCTTCATGAACAACATGAAGACCAAATGACTCATTAAAAAAGGCAGCTAAGGGGCAGCTAGATGGCACAGTGGTTAAAGCACCGGCCCTGGATTCAGGAGTACCTGAGTTCAAATCCAGCCTCAGACACTTGACACTTACTAGCTGTGTGACCCTGGGCAAGTCACTTAACCCCCATTGCCTAAAAAAAAAAAAAAAAAAGGGCAGCTAAGTCCTACCTAGTATGCTTACTGATCTACCATTCTGGTAATTAGCCCCCCCCCCCCAAAATAAGGATTATCGAGCATGACCCATTCCAGATGACTCCATATTGGCTCTTTGGGATAATGGCTGCCTATCTAGATGTTTTAAAGGAATTCTGCCTATGGTGTCTATGAATTACGCAATAATACAATGAGATGGATTCAAAACTGGCTGGCCAAACTCAGAGAATAGCTGTTAATGGTTTGTTGTCAACAAGGCAGAGATCTGTGCTTGGTCCTGTGTGCTTTAACTTATTTTAGTGGCTTGAATAAAGGCACTAAAGATGGCAGGCCCATAACATTTGCAAAGGACAGAAAACTGGGAGGCATAGCTAACGCAGTGGATGCCAGACTCAGGATGCAAGGGGAGCCTGAAAGATGAGAGAACGAGATGAGATTTAATAGGAAAAACTGTAAACTCATATACTTGAGTATAAAAAAAATCAACTTCATGAGTGCAATGTGGGGAAGGCAGCGATAGAGAGTGGTTATTCTGAAAAAAAGATCGTGGGGTATTGGTAGATTCTAAGTTCTTTGGGTAAGCAGTGTAAGAATTTTTCCTTGTACCACATGGACAGGGATGAAGCTTCAGGACTGGGATGCAGATAAGACCACTGCACTCTGCCCTGATCAGGCCTCATTTGTGTTCTGCTCTGGGGGCCACAGTTTAAGAAGGAAAACCCTAAGTTGGAGAATTTCCAGAAAAGAGCAAGCATGGGGGTCAAGGGTCTGGAGTCCGTGACAAAGGAGGATCAACTGAAGGTCCTGGTCTTATTTAGCTTGGGAAATAAGAGGACTGAGGTTGGGGGGAGGAGGGATATGATATTTGTATTCAAGAATCTGTTTGAAAGACTGTCACGTGCAGGAAGCATCAGACTTGTTCTCTTTGGCTGCAGAAGGTAGAACCAGGGGTGATGGGGACATTTTACCAAGAGACCAATTCAAATGTAAGAAAATGTTCAAAACAATGAGAATTGTCCAAAAGGGGAATGTGATGTGATGGGTTCTCCCTCCAGGAAGGTCGAAAGCAGAAGCCACATGGATGATCACTTGCCAGGTGTGTTGCACTGGGGATCCCCCTTGGGTAAGAGTTGAACTAGCTGGCCAGTGGAATCCCTTCCAACTTCTCAAATTCTGTGAAATCAGGAGATTTTGGCAAAATATTTGGCAGCAGTTCTCAGGTTATTTGGGGGGGGATAAGCAGGTCAGCTGTGGGTTAGGGGATGCCACATTTAGGTGGGTTCAGAGGGGACTAAAGGACTTTGCTAGAAGAGTAGTCACCATTAGCTCCATATTGCTTTGGAAGGCTTTCAGTGAGAGTGGCCCAGGGTGGGTGTTTGGTCCTGGGCTGTTCAACTTGTACTTGGGAAATCTGTGATCCGGTGGATTTTATTTTTGTAATATAAACTCTGCCCTCACAGAGCTTACATCCTAATAGTGAAAGACAATATGTGTCTGGATCAGGAAAGATGGTGACTCGAGTCATAGGACAATTGAATGATGGTGGAGGTATCTTTTTCAGAAGGGGTTGTATTAACTGGTCACTTTTCCAGAGCTAGAGTTGGAAGGGGATAGAAGGAAGGGAAGGACATGTGAACATTGGCATGGCGGGAAGACGGTCAGGGAGTAGCATGGCAGCTCTGCGTCAGGACTAGAGATGGGCAGCGCTCACCCGTTAGAAGCCTGGAGTCTCAGTGAAGAAGGAGCTATGCTGAGGTGAGCAGGGAGGCAGGAGAGCAAGACTTTAGTGGAATGAGAAGGGTCCCTGACAAACAAACCAATATTCTTTCATGTATCGGCTCATGTCATCACCTACAAAAAGGATTTTCCTGATGGCCTTTAGTTCTTGGTGCCCACTCCCGAAATGATGATGTCAATTGTCTGAGGCCAGATTTGAACTCAGGACCTCCTGAATCCAGGGCCGGTGCTCTATCCACTGCGCCACCTAGCTGCCCCATATCTTGTTGGTGCATGGTTGTTTGTATACCATCTCCCTCATTTATCTGGGAGTCCTTGAGGGCAGGGGCTGTATTTTTGCCTTTCTTTGCACTCCAGTGCTTAGCACAGTGCTGAGTGCATAGTAGGCTCTTTACAAATGCTTGTTAAAAGCTAGGATAACTCTTTGTGGGGGGCAGGGGGAGGGGGAGGCAACTGAGTTGTAGCAGGGGAGACTGGGAGTGAGGGGTGAGCCAGAGAAAGCTGGAGGCTGATGGGCATGTTGTATTGGGTGAAGCCAGCCTGCCAGGGAGCCAGGACTCTACTTTCCCCCGCACTATAGCAGGAGCCCAGGCCAAAGCCAAGAGATCACATTCCCCTTCAGAGGAAGCTGGGGCCAGGGGAGGCCCCTGGGCCTAGAGCAGGAGGAGCCAGCACATGGAGCTGGGTTGTCCCACAGACAGGTAACACAGGGCTTCTATACAGTGGGCTCAGACAGGTGCAATGCCCAGGGAGCAGGGGCAATGGGAGTTGTTCCTTCAGGACCTGGGGGGAGGAGAGCTGGTTACTGGGAGAACTCTAGCACCACCCGGGGCCAGGCACAGCCCCTGGGCCCTGGCAGCTGCCCTTCAGCCTTCAGGCTAAGAGAGGTTTTCCACAGCTCAGTTTTCCTTATGGTTCTCTCTGTTTATTTGGGAGGTAATGCATGCTCTCTCTCCTTGGTGCTGGGGGGTTCCTCACCACCCCAGCTTCCACTGAAAGGAGGCATTCTTCAAGGCTGGGGTTTTAACCTTTGTTGTATCAAGAATTCCTTCTCAGAATCATGTTTTTAACTGCATAAAATGAAAAATGTAGGATTACAAAGGAGACTGATTCTGTTGAAATCCAGTTATTCCAATATTTAAAAACAACGACAACAATGTTTTTGGGTAGCTAAGTAGCACAGTGAGTAGAGTGCCAGGCCTGCAGTCAGGAAGACCTGAGTTTGAATCTGGCCTCAGACACTTGCTAGCTGTGTGACCCTGGGCATGTCATTTAATCCTGTTTGCCTCAGTTTCCAGATCTGTAAAATGACTTGTAAAAGGAAATGGCAGGGCAGCTAGGTGGCGCAGTGGATAGAGCACCGGCCCTGGAGTCAGGAGGACCTGAGTTCGAATCTGGCCTCAGACACTTACTAGCTGTGTGACCCTAGGCAAGTCACTTAACCCCAATTGCCTTGCCAAAAAAAAAAAAGAAAAGGAAATGGCAAACCACTCCAGTATCTTTGCCAAGAAAGCCCCAAATGGGGTCATGAAGAGTCAGATATGACTATAATGACTGAACAATAACAAAGCATCTCTCCTTTAAAGGGAACCCCCCCAAAAAAAAACCCCAACAGCTTTCCTTCTCCTAATCTCTCAATGAAACAAACACACCAGCTTGTGCTGGTGGCCTCCAGTTTTGTCAAGCAATGGAGATCGTCCCCACAGTGGTGGCCAAAGAGGCCCCCAATGGCATTGCTATGTTGGGGTCGAGGTACAGTGTGTCCACAGCCCAGAAGCTCTACCAAAGTTCAGGCACAAATAGTCTGTGAGATCATCAGAGATGCCTCTAAATTTGTACACCTCACCTTTCCTTTGAGCTCCCCCTGTGGTGGAAGGGAATCAGAAAGTCAGTCATCCATCGAACAGTTCAATGGGGAAAATGGCAGTCTCACTCAGCCCTGCTCCTCCATGCAGTTAGCCTAAAAGGATCTGAGTACCCGGCCTCTCTCCTGGTTTCCCCCGCTACTGCTAAGCTCAATGTGAGGTATTTGGAAACTCTGGGGAAAAAACATCTGCTAGGCTCCCATAGTCGGTTCCTGCATCGTAAGTCTCCATGCTATCTGAAAAGGAAGTCAGCTTAGGGTGCAAACATTAGCTGGCCCAAGGTCCCTTCCAAGAATGGGATCTTCAAGGCCCCCTAACTTCATGGGTGTGGATACATGCTTGTCGAATGAACTCACCTGAGCCATAACTCGGCAGATGCCAGTGGCCACTCCCTCCTGCTCCATGCTTTCTTCTTAGGCAAGGCCTGAATGTTCCTAGGCTGTGCTGGGGGGAGAGAAAGAACCATTAGGGAGCACAGCTAACCTCCCAGATGGGGCTTCAGTCATCTTGTCCAGAGCCCTGGGAGGCCAGGCCTGGCACGATTATCTTCATCTTTCTGTGTTTGCCAGCTGAGCCCTGGTGGCAGGGACTGTCTCAGAGTCCCAACTGGTCCTCATGGGAACCTCCCTTGACATCCCAATGACATCCCAACCTCTCTGAGCCTTCTCTTCTCCAGTTGCAGGGCCATAGACCTTCTCTCTGATGCTGGGGGCAGGGCCCCCCTCGGGACTTCACTTTACAGGTTGCTGAGCAGAGGTTCAAAGGCAATGCTAGTCTCCCCAATACTTCCTTAGACATCAAAATTGGGAGGGGTGGGGGCAGCTAGGTGGCGCAGTGGATAAAGCACCGGCCCTGGATTCAGGAGGACCTGAGTTCAAAACCGGCCTCAGACACTTGACACTAGCTGGGTGACCCTGGGCAAGTCACTTAACCCCCATTGCCCTGCAAAAACAAAAACAAAAAACAAAAACAAAATTGGGAGGGGTGTCTGTGATACCCTAACCATATAAGGGAAGCAGAAGGGATCAGGCTGGGAAACTAAAATCCTGAAAATAAATACCTTTGACCATCCACTACCTGTTGCTGATTTCCCCTAGACTTCTCCTGGGAGATCCTGGGGCTGGGAGGGGGCCTGGCTGTCTTCAGGCTGGTTCTGACTCTTGTCTATCCACTGCTGCCCATGCTCCAGGCCACAGCCTACCAGAAGAGAGGACCTCAGGAGAGGGGCCAGCAGGAGGGGGGGCCCTGGTGAAGAGACCAGACCCAGCCTGCTGGGGAGGGGGCAGGAAAGGGGCTGGGAGGAGTTCAGGATAAGGACATGAGAAGCTGGGATCTAGCCAAAGAAGTGGGTAAGGGAAGAAAATTGGGGTTACAGGGAGGAGGAAGGGCTGGGAGAGCAGGGAGTGTGGGGTTCTTGATTCCAGATGGGGGACTCGGTTTACCTAGAATTCAATGGGACACAGAGGAGTGGGAGGCCTGGGTCCCTAAAGGAGGATAAGGGGCAAGCAACACCTGGGCCCCAGGTGGGGAGCAGGTGACATCTGGGTTGTGAGTGGAGTGAGGAGTAGGAGATGCCTGGGTCCAAATCAGGAGGCAGGTGATGCCTGGGTCCTTGGGAGTGATGGGGTACAGGGGTACCTGGGGTGGGGGTGCAGGGACGTCTGGGTGAGGGGAATAAGAAGGACAAGGGATGCCTAGGTCCCTGTGGGGGTACATGAAACTGGGGTGCTAGTGATGGGGAACAAGGGATACCTGGGTCCGTGGGGTGGTAGAGATGCTTGGGGCGGGATAAGGGACTAGGGGATGCCTGGGTTCCTGGGGCGGACAGGGATGAGGGGACGCCTGAGTCTCGGGGTGTGTGAAGGGGGACGGGATGCCTGGGTTCCTGGGGGGGGCACAGGGGTTGAGGGACGCCCGGGTCCGAAGGAGGCGGATCAGCGCAGGACTCACCTGGCAGCTACCAAGAGATGGATAAGAAAGAGGAAATGGAAGAAAAGTCCATAGCCGGGAATTCTGGGAAATGTAGTCCGAGGAGCAGAGAAGGATTTTGCGCATGCCTAGGTGCAACCCTCCCCCGCACCAGGAGGGGGATATCGACAGGCCTCTGGCTCAATGTTGTGGGGCTACTTCTGGGTTCAAATAAAGAGCCCTACCAAGGATCAGGGAGGCAACTAGTCTAAAAGAAGATCTGGTGGTCGCAGTGGCACCTCTACATTCTCCCCATCGGACCTCATCTGGAGAACTGTCCTGGGTTCTGGGTGTAAGGACAACTGGGTACAGGAGCAGCTCAACACAGTGGAAAGAGCACAGTCTGAGTCGAGGACCTGGGTCCAAATCCCCCTTCCCCCCTTCCCCACCCCCAAGTCTTTCTACCTGTGTGATTTTGGGTCATTCTCTGGTCCTCGGTTTCCTTATCTGTAAAATGAGGACCTTGAACTAGGTAGCTTGCCCTTCTGCTCCAGTCCTGTGAGCAGTGGAGGGTGGCCAGGGTGGTGAGCACCTCTGGTCCCTGGCATATAGGGCTGGGGGCATGAAGCCTGGAGAAATGATGGGGGCTCCCTGCCTCGTGGCTCTCCCTGCTCCAGCCCACCCTGTGCTCAGCAATCAAAGGTCTCACCATGTCACCCCCACTTAAACTCCAGTGCCTCCCTCTTACCTCTAGGACCAAATGTAAATCAAATGAAATAATGTTGTAAGGTGCTCAGCACGGTGCCTGACACAGAGGAGGCCCCATATAAATGCTGATTCCGCTCCTCCTGCTCTTGGCATTCCTGGCAAAAGGCTCTCCAGTGATCCTGTGCTCAGACTCCTGCTGAAGGCTCTCCCTTTGGACCTCCCCTTCCGGGCTTCTCCCTAAGATCCCACCTTCTTCCAGAAGGGGCTTCATGCTCACACCCCTCCTCCGGGATTGCCTTCAGGCCACCCTGTGTGCATCTGGGAGGTACCCAGGCATTCTCCCCTCCCTGAAGGCAGAACCTGTCTTTTTTCCTTTTCTGCATCTCAGTGCTCCATTTGGTGCCTGACATACAGTAAATGCCTCATAAATGCTTGGTGACTATGTCAGGTCACCATAGCTGTCTTCAAGAGGCTGAGGAGTGGCCAGAGGGAAGAGAGATGAGATCTCCGGCACCAGGAGGCAAAACCAGGAACAGTGTGGGGGAGGGGGGGTTGCAGAGGCCCATTTAAGCATGGTGTCAGGAAAGGAATAAACATTTATTAAGCCCTTCAGGCACTATGCTAAGCACTTAGATCAGCAATTATTACCCCCACTTTACAGTTGAGGAAACTGAAGCAAACAGGGTAAGTGACTTGCCCAGGGTCCTACAACTAGTCTCTAAGGTCATATTTGAACTCAGGTCTTCTTGACTCCAATCTAAATTCTTTATCTACTGTGTTGTTCAATTCATGACCCCATCTGAGATTTTCTTGGCAAACATACTGGAGTGCTTGTCATTCCCTTCTCCAGCACATTTTACAGATGAGGAACTGAGGCAAACAGGGTTAAGTGACTTGCCCAGGGTCACACAGCTAGTAAATATCTGAGGCTGGATTTGAACTCATGAAGATGAGTCTTCCTGACTTCAGACCAGGCATTCTATGCATTGCACCAGGTCGCTGCCCCCAGGGACAGAGGGAGAGACAAAGAGGGAGAGAATGAGAGAGCCCCAGAACTCCGGGCCCTCTTCTCTTTCCTCTCTACTTCCTCTCAGCAATGTCATCAGTCCACAGGGGTTCCACAATACCCAGACCCATAGCTCCAGCCCTCAGCTCCTCCTGCCCTCTGGTCACACACGACCCTTTGCTGGTGGCCACAGCCGCCTGCACGTCCCCTTGGCGCCTCGGGATCGACATGTCCAAGGCGGCACCATTTGCTCCTCTTCCTAACTGCACATGGGGGCACTCTGGAGTCTTGGAGTCTTCCCTCTCCCCCCGACCCATTGGGCAAAGTGCAGGTCTCTCTGCTCCGAGTGTCTGACATATCTCTGGTACCCACCTCTTCCTCTGTATTCCCATCACCACCACCCTCATTCAAACCCTCCTCATCACTGCCATGCAGTGGCCTCCCCATTGGCCTTTCGGGGCTCCCCTCTCCAGCCCATTCCCCACCCAGATGACAAATAAAGTCTGTCTATTGTTCTACTCCAGAAGCATCAGGGGCTCCCTGTGAGAGGCTGGGAGGGGCAAGGGGAATCAGCATTTAAGTGCCTGTTATGTGCCACGCATGTGCTAAGCATGTTGGGACAGAAGATCTCATTTGATCTTCACAACACCCCCGGGAAGAGATGCTGTTGTTATCTCCATTTTAGAACCTCTTGTAGGTTGTGACTGTTGGACTAAGGCTCAAAGGGATCTGGGAGCTACAGTGAGGAAGGAGAGTCATCCAGGCAGGGCCCGGACAGTCGGTGTAGAGGGCATTCTGCCCACAGAGAATGAACAGCACAGAGGCAGGGAGGTGTGATTTTGAAAAAGCCCTGAGACAGTTTCTGGGTAATTTAATCATTTTATCAATAAGGCCAGCAGGTTGTTAATAAAAGGATGGGTCATTTGACCGTCTCTCCTAGACCAAAGACCCCCAGTGGCAGTGGAGTCACAGTTTATATGCCTATATATATATATATAGTTTATATAGTCTGCACTGTGCCACTATATATATATATAGTTTGCACTATGCCACTGTGCAGACTATATATATATATAAAATTTAATACAGAAAAGTGCATATTAAGAATTAGTCAACATACATATAAGAAAAAACCTAAAATATTTATAAGCGGTTTTATTTTGCAATCATTTTGTCTTTAATGACTCTTAAGATGTAACTTGATCCATTTTCTTAAATGAAAATGGATAAACATCTGCTCTCTTGTCAACAAGTGAACAGACATCTACTGTCCAAACCTACTTGTGCTTAATAACTAAAAAAACAAAGTTAACTTCTTTACACTGTGAACTATTTCCTAAAATCAAATAAACCTAACACAGCTATTTCACACATGCCCACAATTTTTCATTTTCCCTATGCCAAATTAAAGGGCATGGTGCCCAAATAAAAAGCATACAAAAAAAATTTGGCATGCTTACACTAGCTACGGTAAACTATAATGCCAAAAAAAAAAAAATCCAACAGGATTTATTTTAAATGGGTGATGAATAAAAAGAACTGTACAGGGGGCAGCTAGGTGGTGCAGTGGGTAGAGCACCGGCCCTGGAGTCAGGAGTACCTGAGTTCAAATCCAGCCTCAGACACTTAACACTAGCTGTGTGACTCTGGGCAAGTCACTTAACCCCAATTGCCTCACTAAAACAACCCCAAAAACCAACCAAACAAAAACCAAAAACTGTACAAAGAGGAGGTGTTCCTGAGGGGTGGCAATCAACTTGGATTGTTTAACAGAAAGACAGGGATGGTCTATATGAAAATGAAGGTCTTGGGGTATGTGACTAAAGTCACCCAAATCTTGGTCAAAGAGACATTAATTTCCATATCACTTCTCTTGATAACAGGGAGAATCAGCCTTTCCCCAGGCCTTGTCTGAGCAAGCACAAGGAACAGGAATATCTCCATTAGCCCACACTTAGAACTTCTTTTACAGTCTGATTAGATCTTGGCTTGGGTAAATCTCTAAGAGAGATTTCCCTCTCTGGTTGGTTTCTGGTTGAGGAAGTAGGAAGGGGAAAACATTGGTCCTAATACAATAATTCATTAGGAAATAGAAGAAACATTCGTTTCTCACAGAGGCAAGGGCACAGGTATGAGCCAGGGAGTCATGAGTTATGCAGCTAGAAAGGCGGGCTAGAGTCGGCTTGTGATGGGCTGAAGGGCCAAGAGGAGTCTGGAATCTATCCCATGTCATCAGAAGCCCCTGAAGATTCTTTGGTAGGAGGCTGACATGATCGGATGTTGCTTCAGAAACATCCGCTTGGCCAAAAGGGGAGGGGCTATCTGAGAGGAGAGAGGCTGCATCCCAGAAGGCCAAGGGGGAAGCTGTTGCAAGAGTCTAGAGGAAGCTGATGCAGAGCTGACTGAGGGGGGGGGGGGGGCTAGTTTGAATAGGAAGAGCTTCTGTTGTCTGGAATGGTGGGGAGAGGTCCTTGATGTCAAAACTCTCTTCAGACATTGTTTATCATGTAGGAAATACAGATGAATACAACCCACCTAAACCTGAAATCTTTGGGGTCCTCAATAACATGTAAGAGTATAAAGGGCTCCAGAGACCCCAGAGTTTGAGACTTGCTGGCACAGACAGACATGTACTTGGATGGACAACTTGGAGCACTTTCCCATCAGGACAAACACTGCAGTAGGCTGGCTTGCCTTTGTGAAACTGCATGCTTTTTTTTTTTTCCCCAGGGCAATGAGGGTTAAGTGACTTGCCCAGGGTCACACAGCTAGTGTCAGGTTTCTGAGGCTGGATTTGAACTCAGGTCCTCCTGAATCCAGGGCCAGTGCTCTACCCACTGCTCCACCTGGCTGCCCCCTTATGCCAATATTCTTGAGGCAGCAAGGTGGCACAGTGCAGACTATTGGGCCTGATGTCAGGAAGACCTGAGTTCCAATCCAGCTTTAAACACTTTTGTGTGATCTTGTGTTTGTCTGCCTCAGTTTGTTCACCTATAAAATGGGGATACTAGCAGCACCTCCCTGCCAGGGTTGCTGTGAGGATCAAATGCAATTATATATGTATGGTGATCTGCACATCTGAGTGCGCTACACAAATGCTATTCTCTACCATCATCGATCATTGGTCTGCTGGTGTTATCTGGCTGCAAATGATAGAACGTGACCACCATCAATGCTTCTCAGGCAAAGAAAAAATTTCAGAAAACAGACATAAGGAAGCAGCCAATTAGGTCGGTGGGGCCTGACAACGGGAGCCTAGCCATGGCTACAGTGAACTTGGAAAGGGCCGGTAAGAACACATGGGCCAGGGTGAAGTGGGGTGGGGAAAACTCCCTAAGGAGAATGAGGAGGCCAGAGATCAGGGGAGGTCACTCCAGCACAGGAGGAGAAATGCAGCAACGAGCCTGGCCTAGGGCCTACAGCCATTATTCTGGGAAGCAACTCTTGGGGATGCGGAGCCTAGCAACTTCTCCTCAAGTGCTCCCACAGCCAGTTCTAAACCAGATAAAGAAAGTTCTGGGAACCAACGTTCTTGGTACTGCCAAATGGCACAACATCAGAAACTGACAACTTTGTCAGTGGAAATGACATTAAAGAGGCATTAATGTGCATGTTCTGTGTCTGTACCAACCTTCATTAGAATGTGAGCTCCTTGAGAACAGCCTGTCTTACCTTTTCTATTTGCATGCCCAGGGCTTAGCACAGATTAAATACTTAATAAATGCTTTATTCACTCATTCGTCTCTATGCAAATCAGCAAAAGCAGATCATCATTAAATTTATATATGTGTGTGTGTGTGTGTGTGTGTATCACATAGACATAAATGTTTCTCCATGAATGAATGGGTGAGTGAATGAATGAAGCATTTATTAAGTATTTAATCTGTGCATTTGTGAGGCAATTGGGGTTAAGTGACTTGCCCAGGGTCACACAGCTAGTAAGTGTTAAGTGTCTGAGGTCAGATTTGAACTCAGTTCCTCCTAACTCCAGGGCCGGTGCTCTATCCACTGTGCCACCTAGCTGCCCCGATCATCATTAAATTTAAAGAAACTTTGGTGGGTTCTCTTCCAATCTGGATGCATATTCTGGGAATAAACCCAAGCTTTCTATGGTCAACATTTAGTGAACAGAAAACTGTCCCAGGAATCCCCAGCAGGGAGTTACCAAACATCACACCTCAAATCTCCTCCTCATTCATTTCTGGGATTTGTTCTTAGCTTAGCTGCCTTTGGGTGTGCTCATTTACATGCCGGCACACATGTATACACATGCACAACATATGTGTATTCATAAAAATGTAGGCATGCATGCATATATACACAGGTATAGATATACACAACACCTAGGTGTATTACACATGTGTATGTATGTCTATATCGTCACTCATTCTCCTAATTCTGTACTCCATGTTGCTTCTCTAAGGGTCCAGTTTCCTAATCTACAAGGCCGACCCGTGCATCTCACACTTGGCTCCGAATGATCAGATGCCTTTCTTCCCTTGTAATGGGGCATTCTTCCAACGTCCTGACACAAATCAGCATTCCCTCTGTGACCCTGGATCCTTTTTTCCTCTCTTTCTTTTTTCTCTGAAGTTCTTTACTTATTTCTTAAAGGACCCCCTCTTTTTCATTCCGATAACCTGGACTGGGCAGAGTTGCTCCTGAAGCTTCCATACCTCCTGTTCTGGGAAGGAGCTGAGCATACATTTGAAGCGTTGGTAGAAAGCAAACATCACACCATCCATGAAAACCACTGCAAAAGCTTCCCTGCTCTCCATATATTCTGGAAGCCAGATCTTAGGCCCTCTGAAATTCGGGCTGGTTGCTCTTGTGGTCCAAGACTTTGGATGGCTGAGAATGTCTTTTGGGGGCTATGGAATTCTGGTGAGGTACATCCCCACAAGTATAACTAAAAGCCTGGAGTGCTTGGATAATGACTATTTAGTTAGACTGTGACAACCCCAGGAGCCTAATCTCGGGATATTGTTGTACAGACCAACTATAAATCAATGGCAAGCACAGAGCACAGAGCTTTGTATATAGTAATCCCATAAGAAATGCTTTTTCATTCATTTGCTCATTCAGTCATGGCATCATTGGAACCCAGGGATGAGTTGTTTTTTTTTTTTTTTTTTAACTAAAACCTGGAAATCCTAGAAATGGTGGGTCTTGATTTCTGAAGCCTTAAGTGAACCGGCATCAGAAAAGCAGTAAGGGATTGTGTGGCAAGTGTGGAAAACAGGACTCCCGGCCCTGACACGACTCAACTCACCACTTTGTCCTTTTTAAATTGGCCTTTTGTTAGTATCAGGGGAAGGAGGGAAAAGTGTGTCTAGGATTTTAATGCTTAAACTAATGAAGTCTCTAAGCTCTCAAAATTCCATGAAACTGGGAAGGCTTCAGTTACTAGTCCAACAATGGTATGCCTATCACTTGAGGCTCAGGCTGCTTTACTAGTTGGGGCAGATAGGTGGAGGGCCCAGTAGATAGAGCCCTGGGCCTGGAATCAGGAAGATCTGGGCTTAAATTCAGCCTCAGACACTTATTAGTTGTGTGACCCTGGGCAAGTCATTTATTTGCTTCACTTTCCTTAACTATAGGAGCAGGTAATTCTTGTTGTTGTATCAAATGAAATATTTATAAAGAGCTCACCACTGTGCCTGACACACAGTAGGCCTATATGAAATGCTGATCTTCCCTCCCCCCACCCCCAATATTTACTTAGTACCTACTATATGCAGGGTATGGTAAAGGAGGGAGAGGCTCACTGCAAGAAGACTGACCAGGAGGCAAGTTTCTTTGTTTTGGCCACAGCAACTCATGAATTCATCTCCTTCAGGGAAAGGACTGTGATCTCCATGGTGAGGGAGTACTCAGACTGATACAACATAGATTTAGTGATATATTTTTTTAAAAAATAGTTTATTTTAAACAACACTCAAGAAAAACAAACAGGCAAATGTTACAGAATTGATCTCAAAATGAAACTGTAAAATCCAAACTATTTACATTTCAATTTAAAAAAGCAAAACACCATATAAACAGTAATAAAATATTGACAATTTATTTGTTTTTTATGCTCTTGCAACTTCTTTTCAGTCCCTATATATAGCTTTTCTGTGACCGTCCTTGACTTAAAAAAAAAAATGCAGCCATAGGCCATAGTGAGAGCAAGAGGCAACAGAGAGCTGAGGGGCTGCAACTGATTTCTGAACTCTGGAGGGTCCCTTCAGCACAACTAACTACTCCCTACTCCTACATTATCTTTTTTACAATTTTTATTTCTGTGATTTCCATATAACGTTTTAAAATTTAGGAGAGCAAGTTCTCCATCATGTTTCTTATTGATTCCCCCCCACCCCACATGAATTTTCTTGTGGCTTTAGAAAATACTGACATTCTTTAAAAGTCTAAAAGAATTCACTTCTCTCCTCATAATATTAATTCTCTCTAGAAAAAAAAAATTCACTTCTGGTCAGTTCTGGTACCTTTATATGGGGGAGATTAATAATCTCATTTTTCCTTCTGAGACTAATCTGTCATTAGCCACTTCTTGTTTGGTCAGTTTGTACATTTTCCATACATGTAGATGTTGATGTATTTAAGTTCTCATATTTATTAATACAGATAAACATTAGTTTCAGGGTTGGTGTTTTTTTTCTTTTTACTTTTTTATCTTCTTAATTTTTTCCCTTCCTACACCCATAATTCCTCTACCTTTTCTAATGATTTTTGTTGAATTTTAAAAGTTTTCTTGGGCAGCTAGATGGTGCAGTGGATAGAGCACCGGCCCTGGATTCAGGAGTACCTGAGTTCAAATCCGACCTCAGACACTTAACACTTACTAGCTGTGTGACCCTGGGCAAGTCACTTAACCCCAACTGCCCCGCCCCCCCCAAATCTTGACATCTCTATATTTTTATAACAATCATTTCTCAATAAATGCTCCACACATGTGCAAGCACCCCCACACCCTTCCTTATAATAAAGAAAATTCTCCAATGAAACAGGCCAAATATAGTAACTTTATGTTATGTATATGCCCCACTTGGGATCCACAGTCCACAGCCTTCTCCACTAAGTGGAGGGAGTGTTTCTTTATCTAAATTTGGGATCAACATTGATACTTTCATGAATTCAATAGCCATTTTGTGTTTCACTTAAGAGAATTGTAGTCACTATGTATATTTCTGCTTTCTTCACTCTATATAATTTCACTCATCTTCCTAAGCTTCTCAGAATTATTCCCATTTGCCATTTTTTTTTTTACAATACTGTCATATTCCATTAAATCAATATTCTATAGTGTGTTCAGTCATGTCCCCAACTGATAACCCTTTTGTTTCCACGGTTTCTTTTTTCTTTCTTTTTTTTTTTTTTTGCTACCACAAAATGTTGCTTCTGATTATTTTGTTACATATGGGACCTTCCCTTCTTCATAGCAATGGGCTCACTGGGGTCAGAGAGAATAAGCAATTTAGTAACTTGTCTGAAATAAAGCAAATTATTTTCCTGACCAGCAGTAACAATTCCTACCACCAACAACGGTGTACTCAGTGTGCCTGATTTCCCACAAGGACAATTTTTGTACCTGACAGTTTTCTGCGTGTGAGATCAAATTTCAGAGATTAGTTAATTTGCATTTTGATTAGTCGTATTAGCAGAACATCTTCCCATTTGTTTTGGTGATAGTCTTATACATTTAATTCCTTTGCCCACTTAACAACTGGAGAATGGCCCTATACTTGATGTTTGAGAAAGATGGTTTTCCATTCTATAGCTTCTCTTATTCTATTTTGTTCATGAAAATGGTTTAAATTTATCATTGAGATTATATACTTTATCCCACACTAGGGATGGAATCCTCTTTGAGGTTCGGAGTGAAATGGCTGGCTTATTAAATGATATAGTATCCCAGGTTTGGGATGACTGGCTCTTAATGGACACAGATCATGGAGAAACTAAAGCCTTTTCCTATTCTCATTTGGGGATGGAAGGTCTGAAGACTTTTGGATCCAGATTGGCACAGAGACTTGGAAGAGATTGGGTAGATCTAATCAGATATTTAAAGGACCATTTTAGACTTGTTATGAGTGCAAAAGAAAATCTGGAACATAATGTTTGGTAGATTGTTGAAAATATGACTTCAACCAAAAAAAAAATTCTACTGCCTGTCACATGTGAAATATTTTTTCCCCTTGTGTATTTCCCTAGGTGTGTAGAAACAGAATTGTGTGTGGCTATGTCATGAGGAACATTAACTGTATTTTTCCTATGGATGGTATTAACAAATGTTTATATCATGCTTTACATTTTGCAAAAGTTCCTTCCAGACATGATCTCTTAGAGCCTCACAACACCCCATGAGATGTGGGCACTACTGGGGTTATTAAACACAATTTACAGATGAGGAAAATAAGGTTCTGGAAGCTTAATGGCTTTGCTAATGGTACCCACATTTAGAAAGCATCAGGGGCAGGATATGAACTCAGGTCTTCTTGAATCTGGTCCACTATAGAGCACTGCTTCTCTCAATATGAGTCTTTCCATTATTACAAGGTTTGTATATTTGAATAATCACTGTAATACTATCCATGATTCTCTAAAGGAGAATCCTCAATCTAGCACTGGGAACTCTCCAATATGGCTCCCACCTACCTTTCAAATCTTATTTTATGCTCACCATCACACATACTCACTCCATCCCAGACAGACTGGCCTGCAATGTGTTGTCCATGTATGATGTTCTCTGTTCTGACTGCATGCCTTGGCACAAGTGGAGTCCCTCCATCTAGAATGTACTCTATCCTTACTCCCTCTTAAAGAATTCTTAGCTTCTTTCAAAGTATGGTACATGCACCACTTTCTCTGAGAAGCCTTTCCAGATTCCCTCCACAAATAGCTTTCTTTCCATCTTCAAACTAGTTTGTGTATCTTTTGTGTCTCCTTCCTTATCTACCTGTAGAGGCCCTTCCCTCGTAGAAGGTAAGCTGCCTGAGGGGCAGGAACAGATAATTTCCCTTATAACTCCAGCCTATAGGATAAAGTTTGGTGCATAAACAGTATATATTTAACAAGTGTTTGTTCAATTGAAAATTAAAAGGGGAAGGGCTTTTCCACAATCAGCAAAATCATGAAACTACTCTCAGATGAATTCTTTGAAGGTAAACAAGGAAGGAGTATCGATTATTGGAGTTTCACACAACTCTGAATTTTGTCATGTGCAGCAAGATTTATGCTGTGCAGACCTTTCCAAATTCACAACCTTCAATTTTCTGTTTCTCTGACTGGCAAGCTCTCTCTCCTCACTGATTTCCTCTTGAAAGGCCTAGCTCCCTTAAAAGCTCAGCTCAAGGACTACATCCCATAGGAGGTCTTTTCTGATCTTTTCAGTGGTTAGATTTGCTTCCAGCCTCAGAAATTACACTGTATTTAGTTATCTGCGTACATACTGTTCCTCCCAATAGAATGTAAGCTTGGAGAGGTCAGGGATTGCATAATTTCTGTTTTTGCATCCCCAGTGTCTAGCATAGTGCCTTGCATAAAGTAGGCTAAAAAATGTTCATTAAACTGAATTGGATTGAATTCATTACATTTATAAGGCTTCTCTCCAGTATGGATTTTCTGATGTCTTATAAGGTCTGTGCTCCAGCTGAAGGCCTTTCCACATTGATTACATTTATAAGGCTTCTCTCCAGTATGGATTTTCTGGTGTCTAATAAGTTCTGTGCTCCTGCTGAAGCCCTTCCCACACTGATTACATTCATAAGGTTTCTCTCCAGTGTGATTTCTCTGATGTACAGTAAGAGAAGAGCTCCTAGTGAAGGCTTTCCCACAGTCATTACATTTAAATGGCTTCTCTCCAGTATGGATATTCTGATGCCTGATAAGATCCCTACTCCAGCTGAAGGCCTGTCCACAGTGACTACATTCATAAGGTTTCTCTCCAGTATGAATTCTCTGATGTACAGAAAGGGAGGAACTCCGGATGAAGGCCTTCCCACATTCATGACATTTATAAGGCTTCTCTCCAGTATGAATTTTTTGATGTCTAATAAGGTCAGTGCTTCGTCTGAAGGCCTTTCCACATTCACTGCATTCATAAGATTTCTCTCCTGTATGAATTCTCTGATGATAAATAAGAGATGAGTGTTGTATGAAGGTTTTTCCACATTCGTTACATTCATGAGGTTTCTCTCCAGTATGAATTCTCTGATGTACAGTAAGGTTTGCACTCTGCCTGAAGGCCTTTCCACACTGATTGCATTCATAAGATTTCTCTCCAGTATGGATTCTCTGATGGCAAATAAGAGATGAGTGTTCACTGAAAGCCTTGCCACATTCATTACATTCATACGGTTTTTCTCCAGTATGAATTCTCTGATGTACAGTAAGAGATGAGCTCTGAGTGAAATCCTTCCCACATATATTACATTTATAAGGCTTCTCTCCAGTATGAATTTTCTGATGTCTAATCAGGTCTGTGCTGCGCCTGAAGGCCTTCCCACATTGATTACATTCATATGGTTTCTCTCCAGTGTGAACTCTCTGGTGGTAGGTAAGAGATGAGTGATGGATGAAGGCTGTACCACATTCATTACATTTATGGGGCTTCTCTCCAGTATGAATTTTCTGATGATAAATGAGCTTTGTATTCTGGATAAAGGCCTTCCCACATTCATTACATTTATATGGTTTCTCTCCAGTGTGAATTCTCTGGTGTCTAATAAGATCAGTGCTCCAGCTGAAGGCCTTCCCACACTGATTACATTCATAAGCTTTCTCTCCAGTATGAAATCTCTGATGGTAAGTCAGGGATGAGTGATGCATGAAGGCTGTACCACATTCATGACATTTATGGGGTTTCTCTCCAGTGTGAATTTTCTGATGGTAAATGAGTTTTGTGCTCTGGCTGAAGGCCTTCCCACATTCGTTACACTTATACGGCTTCTCTCCAGCGTGAATCCTTGGGTGTCCAATGAAGTCTGTGTCCCAGCTAATGACTTTCTCACACTGATTATTTTCATAAGCTCTCTCGCCATTAGGCTTTCTATGAGAATGAATAAGGTCTGTCTGATAACTGAAGCATTTCCCCCATTCATCACAATTAGGAAACACCTTCCCTGAGCTGATTTCTGAATGTTTAACTAGGTTTGAATACTGCCTGAAGTTATTTCCACCAGTATCACATTTGTGTTGACTCTCTCCGACAGGACCCTTCTGTTGTAGAGAAATGAATGACTCCAGACTGACACTCCTCCCAAATTTATGACATTCATCACTTTGCCCTTCAGGAAGAATCTTCTGGGAGGTAACTTTCAATTGCTCTGAATGCCTTTCCTGTATTCCCTGCCTCGTTTCTAACTTAACGTCACATTCCCAGCCTTCTCCCAATTTGAATTCCCAGGGGCTGTCGCATGCGTCTCTCTCCTGCGATGATTCATCCATAGACATGGCCATCTTTGGAAAAGACTCATTGGTTTCAGGCCTAGTCTTCCAATCTGAAGGAAATAAAAAATACAAATATATCCTTTTCCCCTTACTGGCAGAAAGAAAACTGCTTTACACTTTGTCTCATTTTCTGTTTCCATAATCAGGCATAATCTTCAAACATAACATTATCTCTCATCTATAATTATTTACTTTCCAAGAACTATCATATATATTATAACAACATCAGATTGTAACAACAATCCTGGGATCCAAGTAGGGCAGGTATTATTACCTTATAAATGAGGAAACTGAGGTTCAGTGTAGTTAAATGACTAAAGTTTTCAGACATCAAATTAAGAGAGACAAATCAAGTTCAAGCATCCAAGCTAAAAGTTTTATGTCCCACTGAACTAAAAAGACTGGTGCTTGATGAGATAGTTAAGCTTTAAGAAATCAAAAGTCAAAGAATAGGGACATGAAGACTAAAGAGACATAATTAAAAAAAAGAAAATTCTTAAAATGATCAACAACAGATTTCAACAGATATAAATGATAAATTTCTAAAAATAGATTATAAAACAGATGGTTTGCAAATAACTGAAAAGATCTGGTACAAATGAACCATGAGACGTCTAGCTATTTGGCCCTAATGACGGGCCTTTTTAGCCTGTTGCATAAGAAGAATAAAATAGTTATAACATGCAGACTGCCAAAACAGTATGAAAGATTTTGACAAGTAAGGATGCCAAGGTAGAAAGTGGTTTGGATATAGTATACCAAAAGAAACTTTAAAACTTTTAAAGCTATAATGCCCAAAGAGTTTTGATTAATGGCCTGATGCCAACCTTGAACAAGGTCTCTACTACCACATGAACCTGCCTGGGTCTTATCTGACTGTTATCAATGACTTCAAAGAAGACATGCTTTTGATATTCACAGATGATACAAGGTAAAGCCAGATAGCTAATATACTAGATAAAAGATTTCAAAGAGTATTCAAGACAGGTATGGCTCACAGATGAAAAAGAGATAATATTAACAGGTATAAACCAAAGGTAGTCCCAAAAAAGCATTTGTACAAGTACCAGATCAAGCAGAAGTGGTTTAATAACAATACCTATGAAAGGGAAGGCAAGCTATTTAGTGAATTTGATTAATGAGGTTAAAAAAAAGGAAGAACCAATTACAAAAGCACCAATGTCATGGCAGTTCAGCACTTTCAGATAGTGATTAACCACTTGTTGCCCCAGGAGAGCTGGAGAAGGTCAGAGATGTGGAAACAAGTTCTGATGAGAAAGAACCCAAAGCAGGAACAATAACAGGTTAGTGGAGTGGAGAACACAAAAGGGGGACATATCATTGTCATCTTTAAATACATGAACAATAGTCATATGTGCTTACAAATAGCTTGCACGTAGTGTTGCCCAGAACACAAAGCTTCTCGATTTGATAAACTTTTTTTTTTCTTTTTTGGTGGGGCAATGAGGGTTAAGTGACTTGCCCAGGGTCACATAGCTAATAAGTGTCAAGTGTCTGAGGGCACATTTGAACTCAGGTCCTCCTGACTCCAGGGCCGGTGCTTTAACCACTGCGCCATCTAGTTGCCTCTGATAAACATGTATTAATAAACCACCTGCTGTGGGCACTATTGTAGGCTCTGGGTTACAAAGACAAAAACAAAACTGACCCTGTCTTCAAGTGGCTTCTACTGGTGTCCAAAGTTATGGATAACTGGAGACCACTGCATTTGTACAATGAAACTGCAGCAAGAACGATGAAGTGCCTTTCTCTGCTGTTTTATGGAAATGGGATTATTTGATTTTCAGATGTGAGACAAACGTTTTTCTGTAAGTCCATCTAGACCAGGAGGTTAATTGGTCATTGCTTTGGTTTTTGCAGCCTCTGGAAGCTACTTTATGGCTTACTCAATTTTTTTTAATATCTTTTAAAAATTTTTTCTTAATGGTATTTTATTTTTTCAGTGACATGTAAAGATAGTTTCAACATTCATTTTTCTAAGACTCTGCTTACTCAGTTTCCATGTCTGAGATCCAGTTATTCAGAATCTCTACAACCTGAGTAATTAGTATTAAGACTAATTCAACCATTTCATCTATTTTATATATATATATTTTTTTTTTCTGGAATATTGTTCTCTGGTCCTGTTATTTCACTGGTCTAGGGAAAACAAGGCGAGCACTTTCCTCTCAGTACAATTTGTGGTTACCTGACATGCTAAGAGGTTTAGTGACTCAGTCCAGGTCACAAAAACACTATGTCAGAGGTCAGACTTGACCACAGGTACAGTTTCAAGGCCAGCTTCAGTGACTATTCAGTGTTCTCTCCAGTTTTCTGAAACATAATTAGTTGAATGGCTCTGATAATTTACTTTATTTCCATTCCATTCCCTGTTAATTTTTCAGTTTTGATCTTCTTAATTTGGTTTTCTTCTCTCATTTCTGGATCAAATTAACTAAGTTTGTCAATTATATTGGTCTTTAAAAAAACAATTTATAAAAATGTTTATAAACAAAATATTACTTTTATTTTCATTTTTCCCTCTTCTGGTTTTCAAAACTTCTACTTTTATGCTTATTTGGGATTTTCTGACTTTCCAGTTGAAAATTCAGACATAGTTTTTTTCATGTTTTCTAATGCATTAAGACTAAAATATTTTCCTCTAAGGACTATTTTAGTAGCAACACATAAATTCATCTATACTGTACTACCACTATAATTTCCATTATTCTGCTTCTAAAGTTTGTTCTTTGACCTTATCATTTTTAGTGTAACATTATTTAAACTATGCTGAAGTGGGGCAGCTAGGTGGCGCAGTGGATAGAGCACCGGCCCTGGAGTCAGGAGTACCTGAGTTCAAATCTGGCCTCAGACACTTAACACTTACTAGCTGGGCAAGTCACTTAACCCCAATTGCCTCACTAAAAAAAAAAAAAAAATTTTTTTAAAATTAAACTATGCTGAAGTCTGGGCTTTTATTCACATCTCCCAATTTGATTATAGCCTTTAAAGAATGCAATTTATATTTCATACATTCAGTCATTTATTCATAAATCTCTCACATGCAAAAGTGATCAATTTTTGCCACAGTGCCATCCAATCCTGAAAAATAGGCATCCTTCTTAAAATTCTCATACAATAATGCACTTCTATTATATCTCAGGTTTCTAATTATTTTGTTCAACTACATACTTTTGGTTTTTTTTTCTTTTTTGAGGCAATTGGGGTTAAATAGGTCACATAGCTAGTGTCAAGTGTCTGAGGCTGGATTTGAACTCAGGTCCTCCTGACTCCAGGGCCAGTGCTCTATCCACTGCACCACTTAGCTGCCCCTCAACCATATACTTTTAAATATTTCTATCAGGCTTATCTAAGGCTGTTAGATACATTTTAATCACTTACAATTATTGCCTATTTAAGTCCCTTTGTAATTCATTTTTTCTTTAGCTACTTAACTGCTAGAATAATTGGTACATAATTAATAATTTTCATTATCTATACTGCTCTTAAGCACAATATAATTCCCCTTTCTCTTATGACATCTTTGTTTCCTGTTCCCTTGTCCAAAATCATGGTTACCATAAACTGTTTTTATTGGACTGAACTGAAGAGTAATAAATTCTAGTACAACTCTTCATTTTAAGTCTTTTTGAATATTTTAACTATGTTTCTTGTATATTCCAAATTGTTAGTTTTTACTTTCTAATCCATTCTGCCATCATTTTAATATTATGAAAGAATTCATCCTATTAACATTGATTTTAATGTCTCATTATCTCCTCCACTAAACTCTGTTACATTATAGTACTCTATTCCTTCCTTGTCCTTGCAGTCTACTTTTATTGCTATAACATCCTTTACTTTGCCTTGCCCAGCCTAGACAAGGATGTGCTTTAGATCATGCTCTATGTATGATGTGGCACCCTATTTTTTCATAAATACATTTTATTCATGCCTTTTGTATTTACATCAGTTTCATGATATACACTCCCCAATGAGCCCTTCCTTGTGACAAATAACAGGTTAAGCAGATCCAACCCCCAGAGTGGTTGAATCTGACAATCTATACAATACTAGATGCTATGAAGTCCCCTATTTCTCTACCAAGAGGAGGGAGAGAATGAAATTGGTTATTACAATAATCCCTGCTTGCTTTGTATCACTTCTGATTGTCTAAAAACCTGGGAGTTTTTTGGCTTCTCTCTTCTTGTAACAGACTATCTCTGCTCTAGACATGCCCTCTCCTCTTTCCACTTTCACTTACCAGCACACCCTTTCCCCTAATTGGGATGGTCTATGCATGGAACTAGAAACTTTCTATCCTATTTCCCAAATTTGAATCTTTGTCTATGCTAGAGGTAAGAAACCAAGCAGAAACATCTACTAGAAACTGTAGCAATCTCTATCAAACATCTGACTCTTGTTTACACCAGAAGGTAACACTGTGTGGGATTGTGCTGTTGTTTGTCCTTCCATCTTGAAGAGGGCCATGATATCAGGGTGACGTCATGACTAGCAGGATTTAAGTGAGGCGGGGCTGTTCAAGGTCACCAACCCACTCTGGGTCCAGGGGCAAGACATACATCAGGACAACTGGAGATGGCCCTGGATGTTTGAGCCAATTGTGGTTAAGCGATTTGCTCAGGGTTACACAGCTAGTAAGTGTCTGAGGTCATATTTGAACTCAGGTCCTCTTGACTGCAGGGACAGTACTCTATCCACCATGTAGGATCAAACCCTGGTGTAACCAGCACAAAAAGAGAGGAGGAACAAGGGCCAAGTATCACCTGGCACTGGGTCTGGTGAGCACCTCATGCAGACTCTTCAGTCTCCTTCTATTTCAAGCCTGGGCTCCCCCTTCCTGGCTGGACCTTTTCTTTCTCTCTGGAGAGCACTCCACTTGCTTCCTTGTCTTTTATTTGGTAACTACAATACTGATAAACACTTGCCCTACCTCCCCAAGTCCAAAAGTGTCTGAAACTAAGCTACAAGAGTCTTCCATTGAATGGGGTTAAGATGCACCAACTGAAAACCTGCTGCTTTCCATATTGGCCCTAATGTCTCTCATGCAGAAATGTTCAAGTCTCCCAAAGGCAATTGCAGCAGACTGAGAGCAACTTGCCTTCAAGATACACTCATTTTTAGACACGTTAGAGAAAGATGCATTTTCTCTAGAGTATTTCTTTTTGAATACCCAATCCCTGGGCTTGGCTCTCTTGGTTCCCTGGGAAAACACTTAAGGAAGGTGGGGCTCACAAAATATAATAGTATCCTCTCACTGGACACCATATAACTCTCCTTAAATATTCTTTCTTTCTTTCTTTCTTTCTTTCTTTCTTTCTTTCTTTCTTTTAAACAATGAATTTGCGTGCAATAGTCCCTGTCCAACTTTGCCTGTAAAGCACAAAAAGTATGCTTTGGAATCACTGATTCTGTTAGATGTCCTTCTCACTACCAAGATGAGGGAAGAGGGTTTCATTATTTATTTCCCTGGGACTCAGATTGGTCATTACAATAATCCAAATTTGGCTCCCCCTTCTCTATCCCCCATCCCACAACCCAGTAATTATGCTCATGTTTGACCTACTTTGTGTTTCAAAGCATCATTTGTTTTTTGTTTTTATTTTTATTTATTTATTTTTTTTTTAGTGAGGCAATTGGGGTTAAGTGACTTGCCCAGGGTCACACAGCTAGTAAGTGTCAAGTACCTGAGGCCAGATTTGAACTCAGGTACTCCTGACTCCAGGGCCAGTGCTCTATCCACTGTGCCACCTAGCTGCTCCCATTTGTTTTTGGTAGCTCATGTTCCAAACTTACTTTTCATTACTGCTGCTGATAAATAATCCTGAGTGATTTACACTAGAGTACCTGGTATGTGAGCGCTTTTCTATCCACTAAGAGATATTCTATCCCAGAATTTCTGAATCTCAGAAATTCCATTTCTGAGTGGATGCTTCTTTGAAAGTATCCTGTGGAGTCCACTAATCTCTGCCCTCTAAGTCAAACACTTTGGAGTAAATTTTATGATTTCCTGAAATATGATCTTTAGCCCTTTTCTGGTATTGCTTTTCTGGAAGACAAATGTTTTGTAGATTGTCTTGTCAAGCTGTCTTCAAGGTTAGCTGTCTTGACTTTGTCTCAGTTGTTCTTCCAATGTCAGTCTTTTGATTTTTCTCCAATGTGTCATCTACCTCTGGAATTTTGAGCTATTTTGTTTCCATTTTCTTTTTCAGTGTGTCCTCTATGTTAGTAAAAATTGCAATAGCTTTCATTAAACTCCTTATACCATCCTTCAATTCCTTTAGTGTTTTTTTTTTCACCACCCTAGGGGTTCTTATAGTCAACCATTCCACTTTCTCTGGAGTTTTAACCATTCCTTTTACAGAATTAGTCTCTTCTGAAGCTCTCCTCACACTGTTACCTCATAGTAATTCTTAACTTTATTAGTTAAAAATGTTTTGTTTGCTTTGCACACTCATTTCTTCTCAGCTTTTTTTCCCCGTGATTTTCTGATAAAGATATCTTTTCTTTTCCATCTTTTAAGTTGTTCTTTAATTGTATAAGAGGGTTTTCTTACTGTTTTGAGCTAATGAGGGAGATCAGGACTTTAGATGTGATCTCCTGTGTAGCCACATTACTGAAAATCTTTTGATTTACTTGTTCTTCACTCTGCATTATTTTGTATCCTGCTTCCCCAATGATTTAAAATTCTTCCTACATGTCCTGAATAACTGTTTTGTGTATCCAAAATTCTACAGAATGAAACAGTCAAAACCAAACACAAACCTGGCTATTTCCTTGCATCACACCTCTCTACATTGACAGCTTATGCACCATCTCAAGTTCTCAAAGTGAAAATGAATGATACAAGAATTGTTTGCATATAGATTTTTGTCTTTTAGGAAAACAAAACTGAAATATCTTTCTGTTGTCTAAGAATGTAAGTTAATAATGATAATATTATTCAGACTGGATTCCCTTGTCATACAAGCTGTTTCTTCCTGGCTACTTGCAAGATTTTTTTGTTTTGTTTGTTTGTTGTTGTTGTTAACCTGGAAGTTGGTGCTGATAATGATAACAATAAGTATTAACAATAATACTTATTAATGTTAGTATATTGCTTGACATTTTATATGCCTAGAAAATCTAGTTTCAAGATGCACATATTTAGACTATGGCTTGAACTATAGTAATAGTGGATTGCTGGCCAGGGATGCTAATAAGGTAAGAATATATTTGCGTAATGTCTTCTAAATCTAATAAAAAGGAATTTAGATTGAAAAAGGGAAGAAAAAGAAAACTGCTCATGGACCAATCTAGACATAAAGAATAGCTACAATATATGAAAAATAGCAGTTGGGACATATAGACATTCACAAAAGATAAAATCCAAGAAAGGAAGTTTAATAAAATCCATGGCCTCAGATGCCTATACATAAATGTACGAAGTATAGGTAATAGGCAAGATGAATTAGAAAGTCAACCCAAAGAGGCAAACCTGACTTCTTCAGAATAACAGACACTTAACAGGGTAAGATCCATGACTAGACGCTATGGCTCTGAAATGGTATAACTTATTTGAAAAACAAACAAACTTGAGAAATAAAAGCAAGATAGGGATGTGGTAGAATTGTTTATGAAGATATACTCCAAACAGAAAATCTGAGAATTAAAAGAGGAAAGTAAGGTAGAAAACATTCAGGTGGCGATGAATGAAGTCAGAGATAAGCAATATTGTCATGAGAGTATACTACAGAATGAAGAGACCCTGGACAGGAAGAAATAAACTAATTCAGAAGAGATGTCTAAGACTTGTGTAAAAGGCATAATTAATTGGAAATTTCATTTACCTGGCTATCTAGGGGAGTTCTCCGTCACGTGCAGAATAGCAAATGCCTGAGTGACTTGCTTTAATGATAAGTCCACTTTATCAAAGGTATAGGGGGGGTGGGAGGACCAAAGGAGAACTTCTCTTCTGCACTGATTCATACCATTGAGGAAAAAGATTGACAGGGTGGAAATGAGAATCTTGGGGTTTTGTGAAATGACCATTCTAGATTAGAGGTTGTGAAAGTGAAAGACAGAAAATGCAGCAGTCGTCGGACATACATCCTAGCTTTTGAGAGAGTAAAATTCCAAGCACGAAAGGATGTGCATAGCAGCTTAGAGTTCAAGAGGATGGATATGCAGAGGACAGAAACAAGGTCAAGGAATGGAGGGCAACCATCACAATGTGTTATTATCCTGACATTTCAGGAGGACTAACGTTTGATGAGCTAAAGTTGGTAGGAAAAGTGAAGAAGGGGGTTAGTTATATCAGAGAGAAGAGGATGACCTAAAAAAAGAAAAAAAAAAGTTATAGGACACCATAGTCTAGAATGGATGGGACAATCACAACTGACCCGAGAACACAGAGCTGCTAAATTCCTCACTGACCCATTTTCCCTGCCAAGGACCTTGATTCGAAAGAAAAGGAAATGATATCCTGGATAAGTGAGGAAATAATGAGAGAAACAAGTGCCCTTAATGACTTGGTCCAGATGAACTACCTAGTGGGGCATAGTTGTAGATATAGTCTAATTCTTCAAAAGTTATTTTTTTAAACATTCACATCAGTTATTTTTGACATAGGCTGCCTTATCAGTGAGCCTTTCTTTTCCAACTAAGAGGGGAAGTAGTTAAGCAAAGTTTGATGACCTAAAAAATCATGAAATTAATGGGAAAATACTGCAGGACTGGAGAATGTATATCCCTATTTATTTCTTTTTAAGGAAGAGAATGGAGTCTGAAAATTATAGATTGACCTTAAATTTGGCAAAATTCTAGAAGAGATCATTTCAAGGATAGTTAATAATTAACATCTAGAAACGAAGAATGCCAACAAAGCCTATCAAATTGCATACATTTCCTCTTTTGTCAAACTTACTAGAAGAATGCTTTATAGAGTTTACTGAGACAGCAAAGAATTAAGGAAATAATTTTATGCTATTCTTGGAGAGAAGATGGATATATAGGCTAGACAACTTGATGGATTTGGAGCTGAGTGGAGAGAACCACAGGGTACTTGTAAAACAGATCAATGTCCACTTGTGAGGTCTCCAAGGATCAGTGCTTGTCTGGGTGTCATTGAACATTTTTATCAAGGTCTAAGATAAAATTAGATGGGTGGCTTACCAAATTTGTAGGTGACACAAAATGGAGAGATTAACACAGGAAGACAGATTCCAAAATCAGAGGATAAAATTTAGTAGGGATAAATGTAAGGAATTTGCTAATGTCTGCTCACATTGATTACGTTCCAGTGGTTTCTCTGAAGTTTGAAGACTTTGGTGGTAAACAAGGAATAAGTGCTTGTTGGAAGTTTATCCATGTTTGTTAATTTACAAAATTTTAGTTAGCTATTCAAGAGTACATTGAAAGTGTATGTTCTGGCTGATTACATTCCCATGTTCATTATGAGGCTTCTTCACCAGTATGAATTTTCTGATGTCTAATAAGTTCTGTACTCCAGCTGAAGGCTTTCCCACATTGAATACATACATAAGGCTTCTCACCAATATGAACTTTTTGATGTTTAATCCGATCTATGCTACACCTGAAGGCTTTCCCACACTGATTACATTCATACGGTTTCTCTCCAGTATGAATTCGTTGATGCACAGTAAGGGATGAGTTACGAGTAAAGGCCTTCCCACATTCATCACATTTATAAGGCTTCTCTCCAGTATGAATTTTCTGGTGTCTAATAAGGTCTCGATTCCAACTGAAGGCTTGACCACAGTGATTACATTCATAGGGTTTTTCTCCAGTATGAATTCTCTTATGTACAGTAAGACATGAACTCTGGCTGAAGGCCTTCCCACATTCATTACACTTATAAGGTTTCTCTCCGGTATGAATTTTCTGATGCCTGATGAGATCTGTGCTCCGGCCAAAGGCCTTCCCACACTGATTACATTTGTAAGATTTCTCTCCATTGTGAATTCTCTGATGGTAAGTAAGGGATGAGGAATGAATGAATGCTTTGCCACATTCACTGCACTTATGGGGTTTTTCACCAGTATGGATTTTCTGATGATAAATAAGCTTTGCATTCTGGCTGAAGGCCTTCCCACATTCATTACATTTAAAAGGCCTCTCTCCAGTGTGACTCCTCTGATGGTAGTTGAGTTTTGTCTTCTGGCTAAAAGACCTGTCACATTCATTACACTTAAAAGGCTTCTCCCCAGTATGAAGTTTTTGATGGTAAGTGAGTGATGAGTGATGCATGAAGGCCTTCCCACATTCACTGCATTCATAGGGCTTCTCTCCAGTGTGATTTCTTTGATGGGCAATGAGTTTTGTGCTCTGGCTGAAGGCCTTCCCACATTCATTACACTTATAAGGCTTCTTTCCAGTGTGAATATGCTGGTGTCTCTTAAGATCTGTGCTCCAGTTAAAGGTCTTTCCACATTCACTGCATTCATACGATTTCTCCCTGGCACGATTTTTACGATACCGAGCAAGGTCTGGCCGATAATTTAAGCACTTATCGTGTTCCTGATGCTGAGAACATCCATTTCTGGAGGCACTTTCCACACCTTTAGTTAGGTCTGAATATTTCCTGATGTGCACACCCCTTGTGTCACATTCGTGGTGACTCTGACCCAAAGGTGCTCTCTGCTGAAGAGACAGCACTGATCCCTGACTCAAGTTTCCCCCCAGTATTTGATGTTCATGGTCTTTCCCTTTGTTGGGAGTTTTCTTGGACATGATGGCTAATTCTCTGGAAGGAATCCTTTGCTTCTTCTGTTTCTCTAATTTGGCTCCTCCTCCCCGTCTGGAGTCCCAGGGACTGTCACCCGTGAGTCTCTCCTGGGATGATTCTTCCAGAGAAATGCCCGGCTTTGGAGGAGACTCCGTGGCTTCAGGCCTAGTCTCCCAATCTGAAGGAAATAAAAAGTGTAAATGTATCTTCTTTCCTCTTGTGGGACTAAGAACACTGATTTACATCTAGCCCCAACTTCTGTCTCTTCAAGGAGAATCTTCCAACTTGAAAGGGCAGAATGAGCCATGACAACATCCCATTCCCTCATATTCACGGGGCGATTTGCTTTACAAAGAGCTTTCACACAAATTATGGGTTTGGATTCTCACAACATGCCTGTGGTACAGGAAGCGTGGAAGCATGATTCCATTTTACAGAGGAGGAAACTGAGTCGGAGAACAGTTCAGCAGCGCCACCAAAGTCACACTGCGAAGGAGGGCTGAACTAGGATTAGAACTCAGATCTTGTGACTGCTGCTCCAGCACTCTTTCCTTGAGACAATGCTGCCTCAAGAACATCATGGAGAGGGAAGAGAGGCCCGAGGAGCACCTCATCAATCTGAATGAATTTAAGCATACAGGCCCCAAATAATGAAATGGACACCCAGGCACGGGAAGAGGAAACATTCATTAACGTCTCAGGAATTGGGGCACACAAGCAAGGGGTCAGACGACGGATTCTGTTTGGCAGAAGACCCAAAGCCAGGATGGGACGCTCACACACTGGATGAGAGATCAGCTGCCAAGATGACCCCGAAACGCGTCCTGCTTATGCCTGAGAAAGAAAACGTCGGCGGTGACAGATGTCCCGCAAACGGGGCCGAGGAGTCCTGTGCCTGCGTGTCTCAGTGGTTGCCCATTGCCTGAGCTAGACACAGATGCCGCGGGTGTCTCAGTCCTTCCGCTCCTGCCTCTAGCCAATCTCTCCCGCCTCACGGCTCTTTCCTCACTCTGCCCTCCATGGTCTAGACCAACAACCGCCTCCTTGCCGTTCCCTGGTGTCCCCCCTGTGTGAAATGACCTCCCTCCTTTTAAGGACACTGTGCTCCCTCTTCACAGAGGTTATACGCCCTCCGGGGTAACTGTGGGTGGGGGTGGGGACAGGCTTGGGACCAACAAGCTTCAGCTCC
Source organism: Dromiciops gliroides (assembly GCF_019393635.1). NCBI lineage: Eukaryota > Metazoa > Chordata > Mammalia > Microbiotheria > Microbiotheriidae > Dromiciops > Dromiciops gliroides. Next base: position 656,323,856 of record NC_057863.1, on the reverse strand, counting down.
GTGGAAGAACACCAACAGAGCTGCTCCAACTCGAGCCCCCCTCAAAGGGCTAACCTTGACCCCTCTGCAAACACCGGCTCTGTGCTTTCATCCATGGAGCCACTTCTTGGACAAAGGCCCTCACCGTCATCTGGCCTATCTACACACTCTGTTCCAACCCAAAGCATTGGCCATCCTTCGCTGCTAAGAAGACGAGACCAACAAAGAGCAGCGGGGGTGGTGCTTGTCCCTCTCCCGGCACACTCCTGGCCTGCCTCAGCTCACCCGCCTTCTCGAGGTCACTGCCAACATGCCACCTCTGCCCCCCTGCCCCTCCCCAGGCGCCTCCCCCCCCACCTCCCATCTTACTTTTTGCTCATAGAATCCTCAGCTCCCTGCCAGGTGCTGCCTCTGAAGTAAGGTTTTCCTTTACTGATCTCCACCTTCCACTGCTCCCTGCCCCTTTCTCTTATATTAACCCCTCTGGGCAGCTGGGTGGTACAGTGGATAGAGCACTGGCACTGAAGTTGGGAGGATCTGCGTTCAATTCTGACCTCAGACACTTAGTAGCTGTGTGACCTTGGGCAAGTCACTTCACCCCCTCAAACATCCAGGGCCATCTCCAGTCATCCTGAGCTATAACTTGACCCTGGACCCAGAAGGCTCTGGAGGAGAGTAAGGCTGGTGACTGCACAGCCCTCCTTCCCTTAAATCCAATTCACTGCAAGTCATGGTGGCACCCGATGTCCCGCTCCTCTCTGAGAAGGAAGGACAAACAACAAGTGTCTGTGCGCATCCATCTCCCCAAAGAACCTTCCCCACTCGCACATGGGCCCTGGCATCCCGGTATTCAGCAGCCACTTAATAAGTGCTTATGGATCAAACAGTATTAGCAAGTTGTGTCCCCCCCACCCCCCAGCACTCAGGACTTACAACCTCCCTGGGAGGCAGCTAGTGCCAAGTATGGTCACACCTATTTTATAGACAAGGCTAAGAAAGGTGAATGAGCCCAGGGATGTGACCGCAGGAAGCACCTGAGCTGGCGTCTGTCTGTCTCCGCCCCACTTATCTTAATGCAGGTGGCAAGTAGACCATTCAGTCCTCCATCCGAATAACTAACAAGTGGCCACAGGCTTCACAGGGGTCCTGGAGACCTTCCTTCAGACCCCTCCTCCACGACTCTTCCAGGCTCTCATCGCCAACCTCAGAGGCGTCAGACTCCCAGGCACACCCGGCCCCGCATTCCTGAATCCCCATTGAGAACAGAAACAGTGATGAGGCCGGCATTTCCATCGTATGGTAAGGTCTGCAAAGTGCTTTCTACGTGTGATCTCACTGGATTCTCCCCACCCTGGAAGGGAGGCTGCACTATCGCCCCAGTTTTACAGACGAAGAATCTGAGACAGATAGAGATGAAGTGACTTGCCCAGAGTTAAGCAGCTAGTCAAGGCCTGACTCCAGGCCCAGCACTCTCTCCGTGGTGCCGCCTGCAGCGCTTTCCTCATTGAAACCCTATGAGGCAGGGATCAGATTCATCACGCCCATTTGGCAGATGAAGGAATTGAGGCTGGGAGGCACTGGGTGATATGCTTACAGTCACAACCGACACAAGCCCCAATCCAACCGTCTTTGCCTCATACTACCCGACTCTTATCCACCACAACAGCGGGGGAGACGGCATCGGACACCCACCAGAAATGCACGGCTGGGACAGCTCTCAAACCCTGCGGCTTCCTCCCAAGAGAGCAGAGAAGGGGAGGAACCCATCCAGGAAGGAGGGGGCTGGGAGGGCTGCGATTCTGAGGGCAGACTTCAGGCTTCTGACTGGCCCCAGTCTCAGCCTGTAGCCCCCTGGGAACTATCCAACACAAGATGAACCTTCCTGAGACATCATCGGGTGCCAACTCTGCTGCAACAAGCAGCCTGGAGCCACTTCTCCACGGCTCAAAGCCCAGTGGGGCCATGGCCCGGCCACGCTGTGGGCAACTCTCTCTACACCTTCCCAGCTGTGGGGGCCCTCACGAGCCTCCCTCTACTCTCCAAGCACTGGAGTGGTGTGCCCCTCACTCAGACATCACAATCTTGTGTGGAGGGGGGAGTGTCGCTGTGTTTGCTCTTTGAAACGTCTATCTCACATCTAACCAGGGAGCAACAAACACTTCCTCTTCTCCTTGCAGCCCTTGTAGCGTCTAGTGAAGAATCAAACGCCTGGGTAAGGGATGATCAGGGTGGTAATGCAGAGGAAGAATGCTTATGGGGAAGAAGAGGAGGAGGAAGAGGGAGGGGAGGAGGGAGAGGAGGAAGGGGAGGAAGGAGAGGGAGGGGAGGAGGGAGGGGAGAAAGGGGAGGAGGGAGAGGGAAGGAAGGAGGAAGGGGAGGAGGGAGGGGAGAAAGGGGAGGAGGGAGAGGGAGGGAAGGAGGAAGGGGAGGAGGGAGGGGAGGAAGGGGAGGAGGGAGAAGATTTCCCCCCATGTGGCCTCCTCTGATAAAGAGCCCAAAGACAGAGAGAGATCAAGAAAGGGATCTGTCAAAAACGAGGTGGGAGTCTATCCCAGAGTTCATTCTCTGGACATTCCCAGGACAGTCTGGGCTGGTGTGGACGAGAGCTCCAAGCCCAGCATCTCCAAGGGCCTCTCCCTGTAAAGATCCTCCTGAAGGGTCTGATGCTGTTCACTCACCTGGACAGGAACCTCCTGGGTCTTCTCTCTCCAGCATCCCCAGGACTTCCCCTCGCTCCAGCTGGAAGATCACGTCTGGTTTGGGAACCGGAAACCCTGCTCATGGAAAACAGGAAAGTGCTGAGGAGAGATGGGCGCTCCCAAAGCCCCTTTGGGCATCGGTCTCTTTAGGATGGGCAGCCACGTGGAGGGCCCCAGAGCAAAACCCCATGAATGGCTGGAGGAGGCTCTTCAAGGCCTTCCCAGAGAATGGGGGGAGGAGAGAGATGCTGAGTGGGTCTGGAATCAGAAGCAAAGTGAGGCCACTGATCCATCTCCTTCACGTTGTCAGGTGAGGATGTGCCCTGGGACTTGGGGAGGGGGAGTTTTGACTCAGAGAGACAGAGGAGAGGAAGAGGCGCTCAGGAGCTGCGGGAGGACAGGGAGCAGAAGGCCGCAGAGGGCATGGGCATCTCTGGACTCTGCACACGGAGCAGGCGAGACACGCCAGCGCCCTCAGTCAGTGAGGAAGTACCCCCCGCCCTGCCCCCCCAGCCCAGGAGGAAGGGCTGAAGCCAAGCACCCTCACCCAGGGACAGCAGGTTCCTGTAATTCTCCAGCATGACCTCCTTGTACAGCTCCCTCTGAGAGTGGTCCAGCTGCGCCCACTCCTCCTGGGTGAAGGCCACGGCCACATCCTTGAAGGCCACCGACTCCTGCAACACCAGAGGGCATTCGCTCACCCAGGGGCAGACCCACGTGCCATAGAGACGGCCAGGAAGGGTCAGACGCAGTTCCTGTGGTTCTCCCACCCCTCAGGACGGGCTCTGGGTGCTCGGGCCCCCCTGGGCACTGGGCACTGAATGGTGACAGAGACAGTGGCTCCCGTCTCCCAAGGACCACTTTCTTTACTCTAATTTTACAGATAACGAAACAGAGTCCCAGGGAGTTAAATGATTAAGCACCTGAACAGAGCTGAACTCGGGTGTTTGGACAGTTCGGCGCTGTTTCCCTAAGCCCCCCAAGGGAGCACCAACCAATCCCTGCCCCTTGCTGTTCAAGGGTGAGTGATCAGAACACCTGCAACCTGGGAGATCTACAAGGCTAACGTCACCCTCCCACTAGGTCAGACTTCCAGAGTCTTCCTCTGAGGCCTCTGCGTAGTGTGTATCAAGACTGTTTGAGGGCCAGCCTCCCTGCGCACCAGCAGAGAGGCTCCGTGCCAGAAGGCTGGCCGTGGGGTGGGAGGGAGGTGTTCTCAGGCCAAGGTAACCGCTGCAGCACCAACTGCGCTGTGACCAGGAGCTTACCCTTACTCCTTCTGCTGAGCGGCAGAAAGGGAGGGGAGAAGAAAACAATTCCAAAGGACTCATGATGGAGAATGCTCTCCACATCCAGGAAAAGAACTGTGAATGCAGATTGAACCATACTATTTTCACCTTTTTTTCCTTGAGATTTCCCCCTTTTGTTCTGATTCTTCTTTCACAACATGACAAACGTGGCAATACATTTAATGGGATTGTACATGTACAACCTATATTAGATTGTTTGCTGTCTTGGGGAGCAGGGAGGGAGAAAATTTGGAACTCAAAACCTTACAAAAACAAATATTGAGGGCAGCTAGGTGGTGCAGTGGATAAAGCACAGGCCCTGGATTCAGGAGGACCTGAGTTCAAATCTGGCCTCAGCCACTTGACACTGTATGACCCTGGGCAAGTCACTTAACCCTCATTGCCTCACCAAAAAAACCCAAAAAACCAAAGAACAAAAGAACCCCCAAATGTTGAAACTATCTTTACATGTAACTGGAAAATAATAAAATACTATTAAGATTGAAAAAGAATACCTCATTAATCATATTTAATGTAAATAAATAGCAAATACATTTTTTAAAAAGTGAAGCAGGAGAGGCTAGGTTAGGCCATCTATACACTGTAAGGTTAAAGCTATAGAGTGCCACAGTGGGTACAGAGCTGGGCCCAGAATGAGGAAGACCTGAGTTCAAATCCTACCTCAAACACTTCCTGGCTGTGTGACCCTGGGCAAGTCACTTTACCTCTGTCTGACCTGCACTAATGGAGTGAGTTTCTGTACTTGGGAGTTCCCCATACCAATGAAATCACAGGGCCAACTCCTATCCCCATCCTTTCATGACCCAATGTAGTTCTTCCTCCCCTTCTCCCCCCCTATCTTTTATAATAACAAATTTTTAAAAAGATATCACTAGGGGGCAGCTAGGTGGCACAGTAGATAGAGTACTGGCCCTGGATTCAGAAGGACCTGAGTTCAAATCTGGCCTCAGACACTTAACACTTACTAGCTGTGTGACCCTGGGCAAGTCACTTAACCCCAATTGCCTCATCCCCCCCCCCCAAAAAAAAGATATCACGAAAATGTTTTTAAATAAGGACAACAGCTCATTTATATGGTGCCTCAAGATTTCCAAAGCATTTTTATAGACTTGACCTCATCTGAACCTCCCAACAACCTTGTAAAGTAGGTGCTAGTGTTCCTGTTATACAGATGGGGAAACTGAGGCTGAGGAAAATGAAGTGCCTTGCCCAGGGTCACACAACTAGTGCGTGTCTGATGGAGGATTTGAATCCAGGTCTTCCTGACTCGAAGTCTTGGGCTCTATCCACTATGTCTAGGTATTCTAAGAGGCTGACATGACAAATAGGGTATCTAAGGCATAGGTAACAGCCTGGGCAAAGGTACAGAGATGGGGGAGTTTGGCTAAGAGGTCAGTTTGGCTGGAATGCATTATAGGTGAAGAAGAGAAATGTGGGGGGAAAAGTCTGGAAAGGGTGGTTAGGGTCTGGTTGTGGAGAATGTTAAATGTCAGGCTGAGGAATCCATTTTTGCTCAGAGGTGACAGGGAGCCAGTGAAGGTTACTGAGTAGGGGAGTGCCACAACCTGAACTGGGTCTTCGGAGGAGCAATGTGGAGGCTGCATGTGCTGTAACAGACCGGCCCCAGGAGCAGGGGCAGGGAAAAGGGCACCTCCCAACTGGGCAGGGATGTGAGTGGTGTGGGGAAGGAAAAGCCCGAGGCCAGGGGGCGAGGAGCTGGAGGAGAAGGCAGGCCCCAGCTTGGGCACCCTGAGGTGCCAGTGGGAGCAGGCAGGGAGGGGGTCTTGAGCATAGTGACTGGGAATCCCTTGCCATGTGAATGAGCAGTGAAGAGAGGAGGGGAACACAAGACAAACTTTGGGAGTGCAGACCTACCCAGACAGTCCCAGCCACCCTGACTTGCAGAGTCCTAGATTCAGAGTTGGAAGGGACCTTGGAGGTAGAGTCCAAACCCCTCATTTTACAAATGAGGACACTGAGGCACAGAGAGACTGACTGACTGTCTGGGATCATTCAGCCAGTAAGTGGCCAAAGCACGATTTGAACAGAGGTCTTCCTGACTCCCTGTCCACTATGGAAAGAAGCATGTCCACTCTGAGAGCCCAGGTAACACTGTGACAAGGGGGAGTTCAACTCACCAGGGCCACGGTTCTCAGGACCCCAGGGGACATTCCCTCTCAGGCTGAGGTGGAACGCTCCAAAGGAAGAACTAGGGAAGAGAAAAGAACAGCAGGCTGAGCCCCTGGCAGATGAGAGGCTGGCCATGTCCAAGGAACCACGGACATAGGCCAACTTCCTAAGCAGCCACTGGACCCCAGCCCAAGGCCCAGGCACCACTCCTGGAGGGGAGGGGCCCAGCCCCAGGTGCTGTCTGTCCGTAAGCTGTTAGAAGAAAAGGAGCTGGCCTTCTCAAGAGTTTCAGAGGTTCTAATGCTGGACTCGGGGTCAGCGGATAGATTTCAGGGGGTGATGGGAGCTTGGATGGGGAAAAGAAGGACATTTCTATTTTCAGTAACTTCTAACTGATGGTTAGCCTTTCCTTTAGTTATTTAAATGTGGAATTCTGAGAAAGGCTTCACAGGACTGACAAGGGGTCAGTGAGCCCCAAAGGGGAGAGAAGCCCTGCTCTACAAGACTGGCAACTCTCAGTGACAACTATTCTGTAATTAAGAGGGCTGAAGCACCCTGGGGCCCAGAGGGGCTAAGTGCCAGTCACTTTTGGGTCTAAGGCAGGACTTGAATGCAGGTCCACCTGGCTCCAAAGCCAGCCCTCTGGGCTTTTCATCACAGTCCCTCTCATCTTCCTAAAGGGCTTCCTGTCTGTCCCTGGCTCCAAGCCTGCTGGGGCCAGCTCCTGGGTTTCTCCAGCATTCATGAGGGGCTTACAGTGGGCTGGGTCCTGGGCTACCTGGGGGCGGAGGCAAAGAAGGAGGACCACCACTCCTGACCTCATGGAACTTGTTTTCATTTTAAAGGGATGACAACCCTTACAGGACTGGGCAGATGCGATCCTCCGAGGTAGCTGTGGGGTGGGGGGCATGCGTGATGGGGGTCCTCAAGAAGGGATGGGGGGGTCTCCAATTGATGGGGGGGGGGGCGAGAAGAGCACAACACTCCTGGGTCCAGATGGGAGGGGATGGGCCGGGAAGGGAGCTGAGGGGGGCTCAGACTCGGGTCTGAGGATCCAATGGAGGTGAGGGATGTGGGCGGGGCATGGGACCCCCTGAATCCCCATAGGGATAGGCCGGGGGGCTGGGGATGGGGTGTGGGATTCCTGAGTCCGAAAGGACTGGCAGGAGCCTCAGGACACCTGGGACCTATGACTTGGAGGGCCCGGGGACCCTGGGTCCGATGGAGATGGGGAAGAGGCAGGGGGACACCCACTGGACACCTGGGTCCAATAACTCTGGGAGGGGCACAGGACTTCTGGGCCTAATGACTTTGGGGAGGCCCCCGGGATGCCAGGGTCCTGCCCAGTCCGGGCGGACCTTAGGGGAAACTCACCCCGAGGAGCTGCGGCCACGAGGTCACGGGGAGGGGGGGCGGAGAGAAAAATGGAGGAAGCGGAAGTGGAGCACGGAACGGGAACTCTGGGATATGTAGTCCAGAGTCCCGGAAAGTTTCGTGAGCATGCCTGGGAGGACAGACTTTCCCCTCCCTCCCCTGGCCTCATCCCCTCCCATGGATGGGGCGGGGCGGGACAGGGGAGAGGAATGGGCTCTGCTTGAATTTGGGGACTGAGTCATAATGGGCGGGACTGAATGCGGTGGGCAGGGCAGAGCGGGGATGGGCGGGGGTGACAGAATGGATGGAGTGGAGCGAGTGGGTGGGGCCAAGCCAAAGGTAGGCGGGGCCAAGATGTGCTTACTCCTCCCTCTCCTTCAGGGAACTGGATCTCTTCCATGAAATTTCCTCCATTCCCTGAAGGACTGCCAGGAGGAGGAGTTTAAGCCTGCGCCTCTCTTCTCCCCCTTTCCTCCCCTCTCCCCGGCCTCGGCTCTCAACATCTGTCCCCGGGTATCCTGCATCGGTCCTCATCCATAATATAGCATCCCAGCAAATGACTTGTTCATTCATTCATTCAATCATTCATTCACTCATCCACCCATCCCTCCCACCCTTCCTTCTCCTCCTCTCCCCATTCATCCATCTCTCCCTTCTTCTCCCTCCCTCCCTTCTCCTTTCTCTCCTCCAGTCTTGTCTTCTTTGTTCTGATCTCTGGGGAAGAGGGCCCTTTTCTTCAGGCTCCCTGCTCTCATGCCCCCGCTCTCCTCTTTGAACATGTCCCTTCTGTTATCTTCAGTCTCTCTCTTTTGGGCTCATGAGTATCTGGTGCATTACCAACCTGGGGACGGGGAAGGGGGGAGGGGGGAGGAAAGGATGGGAGATGGGAGGGAAAGAAGGAAGAATAGGAAAGAAGGGAGGAAGGAAGAAAGGAAGGGAGGGAAGGAGGAAGGGAGTAAGAAGGGGGGGAGGAAGGAAAGGAGGAAGGAAGAAAGGAAGAAAGGGAGGAAGGGAGAAAGTGGAAGTGAGCATTCGTCCTGCCTATGTTAGGTAATATTGCTCCTACTTCTGGAATCCTGATTCTACTGTAGCTTGTATAGGAAGAAAGATCTTCAGCATCTCTCTGGATGAGAGTCTGGAAATAGCAAGATTATCAGTGACCTGGGGGGGAAAGTTCATGCCTCCCCCACCCTGAAGGAAGAATACTCATAAGTCACCAGGAGGAATGAGAAGTGCTCACAATTGGATTGGAAATGGGGAGACCAAAGATGAGAAGGCATAAATGAGAGCTGAACTAAAGATGGGTGTGGTGGATTTTCCTGAGTAGGGGCATGATGAGAAGACTCCTGCTCTTCAGGAAAACCACTTTGGCAGCTGAGTGGAGGATGAAATGGAGACTTGATGCTAGAAGACAGGTGAGAAGGCTGTGGCAATAAGCCAGGTGATGAGGGCCTGTACTAGAAATGAATGAAGAGGATGAAAATGAGATGTGATGGAACAATGATTCCCTTCCCAACTGAAAAAAAATCTCTTGTTCATCCAAGAAATCACAAGGCATAGTGGATGTCAGGCCCACCTTAGAGCCAGGAAGTCCTATCTCTGACATTTTGTGACCCTGGACAAGGCACTTACCTTCTCAACAGCCTGGGCAACAATCCTGATTGCCCTCCTCAGGTTCTCCTCCAGCTTACAATGTTCATTTCCCATTTTGTAATTTGAATCATCCTCCAGCCCCTTTCCTAAAAGGGGATCTATTAACTGTTTATCAGTGTTTGGTTTTTGCAAAAAACAAAAAAAAATCACCTCTTGGGTTCAGTCAATATGCCATTCTAGGACATATCAGTTTAGTATATAAATTCCTATCTGAAATCTTATGGAAAGGGGAGGAGGGTTGGGGCAGTATGGCACAGAGCAAGGGCTCTGCTCTGCAGGCAAACTTCCTGAATTTAAATCCCACTTCTGACACCTACTTACTACTTGGATGACCTTGGGCAAATCCCTACTTCCTTGACTTGTTTACTCATCTGTAAAACCAGGAGCTTGGGGGAAGCTAGGTGGCAAAGTGGATAGAGCACTGGCCCTGGATTCAGGAGTACCTGAGTTCAAATCCGGCCTCAGACACTTAACATTTACTAGCTGTGTGACCCTGGGCAAGTACTTAATCCCAATTGCCTCACTAAAAAAAAAAAAAGAAAGAAAAAACAAACAAACCAGGAGCTTGAAGTAGGTGCCTTTGAGATTTCTTCTAACTCTGTATCTATGATCCCAAAGAAGATTATAAGCAGTGTTATTGTTGTTCAGTTGTGTCTGACTCTTCATTTGGGGTTTTCTTGGCAAAGATCCTGGAGTGGTTTGCCATTTTCTTCTCCAGCTCATTTTAAAGATGAGGAATTGCGGCAAATAGGGTTAAGTGACTTGTCCAGGGTCACACAGCTAGTGGTCTGAGGGCAGATTTGAACTCAGGAACACGAGTCTTCCTGATTCCAAGTCTAGTCCCCTATGCACTGCACTACTTAGCTGTCCCAACACTGGAGACGGGGGTGGGAAATTTAATTTCAAGAAAGGTTGGCAAGAAACCAAACTAAGAAAAATTATCCTATGAATATCTAGGAATGAAGTGGGAAGGAGATTAACAGGCAAAAAGATGGAAAGATATGCAAAGATTTTTACAACAAATTCTTTTTACTATTAAGGACAAAGCACCATCATACTTAGAATCTCACTGAATGGGTTTAATGAGGAGATGGGAAAGTTAGGTCTGTGCAGGGAGTACCAAATTTGGTGCAGAAGGGAGGGTGACAGTGGGTTTCTGGAATAGGGCAAGTTAGGCATGGGGAAAATCTCAAGAGCATCAATAACTCCATAATCTGTGCAGATTTCTTCTTCTTGTTTTAGTGAGGCAATTGGGGTTAAGTGACTTGCCCAGGGTCACACAGCTAGTAAGTGTTAAGTGTCTGAGGCCGGATTTGAACTCGGGTCCTCCTGACTCCAGGGCCGGTGCTCTATCCACTGCGCCACCTAGCTGCCCCCAGATATCTTCTTACTCAGAAAATGTGTATGAGAGTCAAAAGATAGGCAGTGCAGTAGAGTGCTGGATCTGGAGTTAGGAAGCCTTGAATTCAAATCTAGCTTCAAACATATACTAGTTGTATGGCCCTGGACAAGATGTTTAACCCCTACCTCTGTTTCCACATCTGTAAAAGGGGGACCACAACAGCGTCTACCTCCCCAAATTTTGATAAGGATGAGGGATTTGTAAAGCATTTTACAAACCTCAAAGTGCCACATAAATGCTAGTTTTGCTACTTAATACCTGTGCAAACTTGACCATCACATAACCTCTCTGGGCTTTCCTCAGTACACTTCCAGCTTTAAATCTAAATCTATGACTGACTAGAGGATACAAGATTCCACTGTGCTTAACTGACTATAAAACCTTTGACTGAGTTGAACAAAATGAAACTTTAAACATTCTCTGCCTGGTTATTGCAGGAAAACAATATGCAAAATATACAAAGTAATTCTGGGTACGTGAAATTATCAGCTAGGGTTTGAGGACAGGCCTCATTTTAGGAAGCAGATCTCAAGCCAAGACTTGATAGAAACCAAAAGTCCAATACATATAGACTAATGATGAAATGCAGACATAAGCAGCCCATGTAATAGAGTTGGGAGATGGAATATTCGCATACAAGAAACAACCAATTTGGTCGGAATAGCAGGTGAAGAGGGGGAGAAGGGAGCGTCCCATTAATCTGAAAAGGTAAGCTGAAGCCACCCTGTCAAGGGCTTTGCATGCCAGAAGGAAATTAGTATTTTATCCTTGAGACAAGAACTTCTAGAAAAAGAGAGTGAAATAGGCAGACCCAGACCAGAGGAAAATTAATTTGGCAGTTATGTAGAAGATGGATCTGAGGCAGGAGAGACTAGAGGCAGCTATATAATTAGGAGGGCTTTAGAAAAAGTCTAGGCAACAGATGATGACCTGAACGAGGGTGAGGGTCATGTGCATGAAGAGATGCAAGAGATGTGTGGGTAGAATCAACAAGATTCCAATTGGATATGGGGATGACAGAAAGGGTAGAGTTGAGAATGACTCTGAGGTTACAGACCCAAGGGGATGACAGGATGGTGGTAACTTAAGCAGAAACAGATAAAGAGACAGGTTTAGGGGAAAATGAATTCTGTTTTGAACATGCTTAATTTGAGATGCCTATGGGACATCATCTTTATGATTCAGCACCTGTCTGATAATACCAGGCAAGACATAAAATAGCAAGACAGTAACAGCAAGGACCTAGATAACTGGAAAATGGATATAATAACGACTGGGGAAAGCCTGTTACTCGTTTTTCCCCCAGAAAGAGAAGGCTGCGGCATGTCTTTTGTGCTAGACATATTTCTATATACCTTCTTCCTTGCTATTTATTCTCCCACTTTAAGAAGGTGTAGAATCAGGCAATTTCTGTAACCCCAATTTGTTTTTTCCACTTCAACGAAAATTTGATACCCATTTATTAAGCACCTACTATGTGCACACAGAAGTAAGGACTCTGGGGGGCAATCAGGATTTAAAAAAAGGGAATCCGGGGCAGCTAGATGGCGCAGTGGATAGAGCACCAGCCCTGGAGTCAGGAGTACCTGAGTTCAAATCCGGCCTCAGACACTTAACACTTACTAGCTGTGTGACCCTAGGCAAGTCACTTAACCCCAACTGCCTCACAAAAAAAAAAAAGGGGGGGGGAATCCTTGCTCTCAAAAAAGCTTATAGTCTATAGAGGGCACACAATATTTTATTCACATGGGTAAGTGAAACGTAATTTGAAGAGGAAAAGAACACAACTAGAAGGACTATTAAAAGTATCTTGAAAAGGGTGACATCAGAATTGAGCTTATAAGAGAATTATAAGGATCTTATAAGGAATTGATGGGATGAGCAGGAATATATATTCCAAGCAAACAGGAAGGCATGTACAAAGGCAGGATTGGAAAACTTGGTTCAGGAAATGGAAAATAGGTCAGTTTAGCTGTGGTGTTAAGGAATGTGAAATAAATGTGGAAGGGTCAACAGGAGACACAGTATGAAGGACTTGGAATGTTGGGAAAGGGACTTTGCATTTTATCCTAGAGGTGAGAGTCACTGAATATGGTCTTCCAATATTCAACAGATTTATCATGAACTTTCTGACGGTTAGAAATCTATTTGGGTCAAAAGATCTCCCATATTACATTGCAGGGTTTCTCTACAATACAATGCTCAGATGGTAAATAAGGGATGAATGCTGTTGGAAAGTTTTCCCACTTTTATTACATTTGAAGGCTTTGCTTTTGGCTATACACTCTGATATACAGTGAAACTGGCGTACTGGCTAAAGGCCTTGCCACGTTTATTTGTAAAGGTTCTTCAAATATGAATTTTCTGATGTCGAATAAGGTGAGTGCTTCTGCTGAAGGCCTTACCACATTTGTCACATTCATAAGGCTTCTCTCCTGTATGAATTCTTTGATGGTAGGTAAGCAGTGTATTCCTACTAAAGGCTTTGCCACATTCATTACATTTATAAGGTTTCTCTCCAGTATGAATTTTCTGGTGTCTCACAAGGTCTGGTGTACGGTTGAAGGCCTTCCCACACTGACTGCATTCATAAGGTTTTTCTCCACTGTGAATTCTCCGATGTACAGTAAGGGATGAGCTATCATTGAAGGCCTTGCCACATTCATGACATTTATGTGGTTTCTCTCCAGTGTGAACTCTCTGATGACATATAAGCTTTGCATTCTGGCTATAAGCCTTCCCACACTCATCACATTTATAAGGCTTTTCTCCAGTATGAGTTTTCTGGTGTTTAATAAGATCTGTGCTTCGATAGAAAGCCTTTCCACACTGACCACACACATATGGCTTTTCTCCAGTATGAATTCTCTGATGATAAGTAAGAGATGAACTATCAATGAAGGCTTTTCCACATTCATTACATTTATGGGGCTTCTCGCCAGTGTGAATTCTCTGGTGGTAAGTAAGGGATGAATGTTGGTTGAAGGCTTTCCCACATTCATTACATTTATGAGGCTTATCTCTATTGTGAATTCTCTGATGAACAGTCAGGTTTGTGCTCTGGCTAAAGGCCTTCCCACATTCGTTACATTCATAAGGCTTCTCTCCAGTATGAATTTTCTGATGTCTAATAAGGTCTGTGCTTCGGCTGAAGGCCTTCTCACACTGATTACATTCAAATGGTTTTACTCCAGTATGAATTCGCTGATGCATATTAAGGGATGAGCTATCAATAAAGGCTTTACCACATTCATTACATATATGGGGTTTCTCTCCAGTATGAATTCGCTGATGATAAATAAGTCTTGTGTTCTGACTATAGGCTTTTCCACATTCATTACACTTAAAAGGCTTCTCTCCGCTATGAATTTTTTGGTGTTTAATAAGATCTGTGCTACGGCTGAAGGCTTTTCCGCAATGATTACATGCATAAGGTTTCTCTCCGGTATGAATTCTCCGATGGTAATTAAGGGATGACTGCTGGTTGAAGGCTTTTCCACATTCATTACATTTATGGGGTTTATCTCCATTATGAATTCTCTGATGTACAGTAAGATATGTGCTTTGGCTAAAGGCCTTCCCACATTCAGTACACTTAAAAGGCTTTTCTCCAGTATGAATTTTCTGATGTCTAATAAGGTCTGGTGTCCGACTGAAATGTTTCCCACATTCGGCACACTCATATGGTTTTTCCCCAGTGTGTATTCTCTGATGGTAACTAAGGGATGAGTGTTGTTTGAAGACTTTACCACATTCTTCACATTTATAATGGTTCTTTTTATTATGAGTTTTCTGATGCCTAATAAGGTTCGTGCTCAGGTTGAAGGCCTTTCCACATTCATTACACTCATAATGCTTCTCTCTAGTAGTCTTACTATGACACTGAATGAGGTCTGTCTGATAACTGAAGAGTTCCCCACGTTCATTATACTTAGACTGTACCTTTCCTGAGGCAAATTTCTTAATGAGACTTGAATGCTGTCTGAAGCTTTTCCCCAAAGTATCCCATTTACTGTGACTCTTTACTCTAGGAACCCTCTGTTGTTTTTCAGAAAGGACGAGTCTCAGGCTGATGCTGCCCCCAAATTTATTACATTCAAGGCCTCCGACATCCCTGGGAACTTTCAATTCCCTGGAATGATTCTCCTGGTGGCTCTTCTTTCCTGACTGGATGTCACTTTCCCAGGTTTCTCCTGCCTTGAAGTCCCAGGAGCTGCTGCTCATGAATCTCTCCTGGGATGATCCTTGCATTGTAATGCCCAGCTTCACAGTGAACTCGCTGGTTTCAGGGTCTGATTCCCAATCTGAAAGAAATTTAGAAAAGAAAAGAAAAGTAAATCTCCTTTTACTGTTCATCTTCACACGCATGAAAGGGCAGAATGAACAATGAGAAAACTCCATGATTCCAAATTCACAGACTGATTTATTTGGCAGAGTTTTTATATGAACCACACTGTGGAACACTCAAACAGCCTTGTGAAATAGGCAGGACAGGTGTTATCATTTCACTTCACCCAAGAAAGTAGGGTTCAAAATACTTAAATTATTTGACCAAACTGACCCTGCTCTTCAGGGTGATTCTGGGAGGAACACTCTGCTGTGCCAACTACTGATGCCATAGTATTCCCTGTGACCCTTGAATGACTTCAAGTCTTCAGGAACAGAACAACTACACCTGAAGACAGCTAAAGGACATGCAGGCATGAATGTGTGTAGGAAGCCCTGGGTGATTCTACATGGTCGACGAGGGTTTCATTGTGTTCCAGTCCCAAAAGCCTGAATCAATGGGTCTGGTCTCGGTTAATCTCTGAGAAATTCTGGAGAATGAGTGTCACCCAAAGAATTGTGAAATGTCATGATTTTGCAAGGAGAAATTTAGAGAGATACAAATGGATGAGAGTAACAAAATACCTGACAAAATGGTAAAACAGCAAAACTGAAAAGAGTAAACAAAAGTCAAGTTAAACTAACTTCATTTTTCTTTATTGCTGGGCACTTCTGCCTGACAGATCAGAAAACTAAAGCCCTAAACAGTTCTCTAAACTTCTGTGACATATTTGTAATCATCACTCAAGGAGCACTCACTAACAGACAAAATGATGAGACACAGACTAGACTAGAATGTGCCCAAACTGGGCTGATCCACAGACTGGTGAAGGGCTCTATTTCTCTAAGGCAGCCACGTAGCTTCCTCCAAATCAACATATTTGTGTGTGTGTGTGTGTGTGTGTGTGTGTGTGTGTGTGTGTGGTAATTGGGGTTCAGTGACTTGCCCAGGGTCACACAGCTAGTAAGTGTTAAGTGTCTTGAGGCAGGATTTGAACTCAGGTCCTCCTGACTCCAGGGCCAGTGCTCTATCCACTGCGCCACCTAGCTGCCCCCAGATCAACATTCTTAAATGACTTCGACCTACCACCAGTGAGGTACAGGCGCTCCTCTCTTCGAGCCTGGACCATTGCAATAGTTGCTGTGGGGGCTGCCTGCCTTTGGTCTCTCCCACCTCCAGCCATCCTCTAGTCGGCCAATAGGGTGATCTTCCTAAAATGCAGCTCTGCTCATATCCCCGCCTGCCCCTATAGCCTTCGGGATCCAATACAGGCCCCAGTTTTCACAGACCCAGGGAGTCCAGGAGCCACTGCATGGACAGTCCTGCTGCTCTGCCTCCGGGCCTCTGCACTGACTGGGGGGCTCGCCCATCACCTCCACCACCTGGCTTCCAGACTCAGTGCTTCCTAGTCCTCCTCCCTCCCCATGTTCGCTGGGGCTTCTCTTGGAGATGACCTTCTGGTTATCCTCTAGGTGTTGTCTGCTCTGTCACGCGAGAGCTCCTGGGGCAGAGACACGTTCTGGCCCTTCCTTGTGTCCCCAGCATTCAGCATGGCCCCTGGTACAGAGGAGCACTTAGTAAATGCTTGCTGACTGACAGATAAGGCAGAAGAGAGCCTTCTCACATCGCAGATGACAAACTTAGGCTGGAAAATAATACACCGGATGACAACAACAAGTTCTAAACAGACCCTGAGGTAGTCTGGACTAATGGGCAACAAAGAGGTACCATTTTCAGGGATAAATGTCAAGTCCTGCCCATAGATTCAAAGAGGAGGCCTAATGGGGATAACTGCATCTCACTCTCTGCCCAGGGCTGTCTAAGGATTATCAGCCGCTGCCACACTCTGCGGGTATCAGGTTGGCCCATAAGTGGACAAAGGTAGCATTCTTTAAAGGGGCGCATTTCATAGGCTTGGTTATCTACAAATGAAACAAAGCATGCTTTAGAGAGGCTACAGCACCCTGCCAAAGAAGCGAGGAGACACTGTAAAGGACATGGAAGACTAGGGAAGGTAGTGAGCCCCCAGAGAGGCAATGGTGACACACTGACGGGCTGTGAGCCGCCCTGGTATCCACCAAGCATTAGAAGGCAGAGGTTCTCTGGCTATTCAGTAGAAAGCTGGTGGTTTGGTGCAAGGTCAGAGCACCACCTTCCCTCCAGTCCTCCATGTCTGAAAAGTGCCTGGTTGCCTTCACTCACCCAGATAGGAGCCTCCTGAGCCTTCTTTCTCCAGCATCCATAGTGCCTCCCCTCGCTCCAGCTGGGAGATCACGTCCGTCTGGGGAACTGGAAGCCCTGGTCATCACAAACAGAGAAGTGCAGAGGAGAGAGAGAGTCTCAGGATTCAGTCCTCTTCGGGAGATGAGAGCCTGCTAGGCAGCTCCAGAGGACCGGCCAAAGGGCAAAGCTCCAGGCGGTCCTCCCAGGAAGGAGAGGCAGTGCCGTATGGGGCGCCAGACTGGCTTGGGACAGGGAAGAAGACTGGTTCATTTTGTCCATTGCCTGCCCACCTTCTCCTCACGACATCCTCACCCCCCAGGACTGAGGGAAGAAGAAGGGGCTTTCTCAGCCAACCCCAAAGGGCAAAACTAGGAATAGCAGGGAGAAGGGAAGGACGTGCTCCTAATAAGCTCCGTCAGTAGATGCAGGGGGCCATCTAGGGAAGTGGTGCCAAGTAGAGGCTTGGGGGCCCCTGTGGGACTAAGTGGCCCACACAGCCTTCGAGGCCAGTCCAGTTCTCTGACTCTATCTTCAGTCCCCCACAACAAAGGAACGGAGCAGAGACAGCTCAGGGCAGCCTAGCGGGGCCCTCCGCTTCCAGTTACACTGCACAGACCTTTGGTGTGACAACAGGAAGTGGGTGTGTACTGTCTCTCAGGCTTGAGAAACTCTGGTCTCTAAGGATCGTTAACCCCTTAAAATGCCATCAGCCATCTAGCAAGGGAAGAAGCCGAGAGCTCAGTGGCAACTCCCCTTCCTGAGGCCAGGATGAGGGCACAGGGAAGTCGTCCTTACCTAGGGAGGTGAGGTTCCTGTAGTTCTCCAGCATCACCTCCTTGTAGAGCTCCTTCTGACAGTGATCCAGCTGTCTCCACTCCTCCCCAGAGAAGTCCACAGTCACATCCCTGAAGGTCAGTGGCTCCTGAAACACCAAAGAACACAGGACTTAGAGCCAGAAGGGGCTTTCAGCAGCCTTCAGTCCAAGCTTTTCATTGTACAGAGAATGAAATGGAGACCCAGGGAGGCCAGGCCACTTGAGCACAGGTCACCAGGATGGTGAGTGTCCGAGCCAGGGTCCGGCATAAGCTCTGCAGTTGTGAGAACGGCGCTTTCTACAGCTCAACTCCACCTCTTCTCACTCTCCTCCAGGGAAGACCAAACGAGTCCCTTGTGCCGGCTGATCCCCCAATCCACACAGCTGCCTTAGTCATCTCAGCGCCATGCATTTCACAATCACACTGGTAGAGAATGATGATGCTCGCATTAAGGCAGCTGGTACAACTCTGTGCCAAGAGGCTGTTATTGTTTTTCCTTTGTTCTCAAAGAAGATCATAACAGATGTCATGACTTACAATGAATTGGATTTAAGGGAGGGAGGGATGTGCAAAGTCACCAGCCTCACTTTCTCCTCCAGAGCCCTCTGGGCCCATTAACATCCATTAATAGGATGACTGGAGATGGCCCCAGATGGATTACATGACTTGCCCAGGGTCACACAGCTAGTAAGTGTCTGAGGTGAGATTTGGTCCTCCTAACTTCAGGGCCGATGCTCTATCCTCTAAGCCATCTAGCTGCCCAAGAGGTAATAGACTTGGAAAGACCCCCAAATGTCTGTGTCTCTAAGCCCATCACAACCCACAAGAAACAGGCCAATGAGGAGAAGACCCTGGGGCAAAGTCTTGTGGTAAATCTAGGACTTGGATAATCAGGAATAAATCCAGGTCTCCTGACTGCAGCTTAAGACCCTTCCCAGTGACAAGTCTGAGCTGTCTCCCTTTGGGGTAAGTGAGAAGGGAGGACAAGAAAGAGAGAAGATGTAGCGGAGATAAAGAAGCCCCCAAGGAGGAAAGTGGTCTGGGCCCTTGAGCCAGCAATACACTGTGGCAGACCATCATAAAATCTGACAGCTGGAAGGGAATCCAAAGGGCATGCAGATTAAATGGACCTGCACAGGAATTCTTCAAGTCCCTACAAAGTCACTGCCCCTCCTCCACCTGAAGACCAGCAACAAAAGAGAACCCCCTCCCTCTCAAGGTGCCCCCTTCAGCCCACTTCTCTTTTGCATGGCTTCATTCCTGGTAGGAAGTTTGTTATGCCCTGACATCTGGCTGTGACTCCTGGTAGTTCTGTGTCCTGGGTCAAGCAGGAAAACAGGCACCCTCTTTTCTGTGACAAACCCTCAAATACTTCAACATGGCTGTTGAGGTAGACTGTTGGAGAGTCAAGAAAACTGAGTTCAAATCTTGCCTTGTCTGACCGTGCTTGCCCTT